>NC_134238.1:35093870-35718870 GCF_965152275.1 Natator depressus
TCAATTACAGACTTAAAAGTCACCATTCTTCAACAAAAAAACGCAAAATTATATCACTCTTTTCCTATTGCACTACATATTGTTCTCAAGAAAGCAATTCTAAGGCCTTTAGCAAAAAAATTCTACTGTCAGTAAATAGACTAATTGATGGTTCTCATTTTACAATGCCTCTTAAAAGAAAATATTTAGATACCAAAAATCAAGAGAACAGAAAACAATACATAACCTGCCCACCCCCCACAAACAGTTCAAGGGTTAGAGTTAAGGTATGATTGTGATGAACTATGCATTTCTTTATAAACACCCAGTATGTTCATGATCAAAATAATGTGCTTTGGTTATCATGTGGTCAGTGTAAAATTTACAATGCCCTTCACTATTTTCTTTTCAATGCTTGAGTGTTGTAAATGATGTGACAGGTAAATTCACTGTTGTCATATAGCAACCTTATCTGATTTTTGTTTCTGCTCACCCCCACAATTAATTGCATGCTTTCTGCATTCAATCCCACCTCCCTCTTAATTGCACGTTGTAATGCATAAGTCTCTCTCGCTGGCTATTCTTCATGTGGGATTTTAAATATTGTGTCTGATGGATTGGGTGGGATAGGAAACACAGCATTGCCAGTTAGTGTGTGTGACGGGTATGCCCTTAATGTGTTTTTCTTCTGTCTGGCGAGAGCTGGAACATTTTTGCTAATCCTGGGTTTCTTCTCCTTGACACTAGATGCTCCCTCTAGCTGGGCTGCTGTCGTGAACAGGGTCTTCCTGCAGCTGGGGAGATGATGTGAATCCTGACCCTAGGCTCATGGGGTTCTTGCAAACATAGTTCAGTAGCTAATGACAATCTGGTTGCCTGCATACCTGCTTGTGATTGGGTAAATACACAAATACAGGTTCAGGACTGATTTTTTTTTTTTTTTTAATTTATTTAAGGATGGTGCTGAGTCACCTGACCTGCCCAATCCAATGGCCCACAGTGATTCTCTGGCTTGAAAGACAGTACCTAAGACCTGCATCCAGGCAGAAGTCAAGCACTGCCCTTCCAGTTGCTCTACTTGATTAAATCCCTGTGAATGCCTCAAAAACCTGATCTCTCTCCCGTAGTTCCTAAAATTCACCCACATCTTCCTACGGGCCCCTGACCCATACAGCCACAGCATCCTCCTACACCCAGATAGACTATATTGATTATCAAAGTCTCCCTGAGGCACCATCCAATTTACTTTTCACAGGGCCCTGTGAAAAACTGTGGGCCAGTCAAGCTGGTAGTCCCTTGAGCCTTCCGATGCTCCCCACCTCCTTCCCATTTAAATTAATAAAGCACCACACCCACCCTGGAAAGAAAAGGACATAGCTGTACTTATGCAATGCAGAAGGATGTAACAATAACCACATCACTCATAATCACTTCCCCAAGTCATCATGCACAATACCAACAAAAAACAAAAATAAAATACTGCTGGTCAGGAAACTTTTCATTCTAGAGGCGAGTGGAAATCTTTTTTAAAGCATAAAGAAAAGAATGTGACTTTGTTACACACATTCAGCGCTCAGGAGCCTGATATCCAAGGGGCATAGGCCAAACAGGGCTGCATCAGTCGTAACAGCACAGAATCTGCACTTTCAGGTCCCGTACTGCCACTGGCCAGATCACCACTTTGCAAATTAAGAGGCTCCAGCTGTGTTCAGATACCGTGGGTAACATCTGCGCCCTTGATAAGGTCCAGACCACCATAAGTGTGATCCATAATCCTTCATTTGGACATGCCCCACACAGCAGTAATCCAACACTAAAGCACTAAACCCTACTAAAAACCCAGTTAAGTAACCACCCACTCCTCAGTGAACTTCACTAAATTATAGTACTTCATCTGAATAATAACAGTTATCTCTTTCCAGCTCATTTTGCATTCCCAACACATCATGAGCTGGTAAACCTCAATGTGTGTGAAGCAATTTGGGTGTTATCTGACCCATTTTATTCCGTACATCTCTTGCATAACTAGTGTCATGTGGTCATTTCCGCAATTAGCCACAGTATGCCCAGGTACATTTTGCAGTTGCTGGAGAATGGCATATTATTTCCTAAAAGTCTTGTGATCACAGATCCATGCTAGAGAGGAGCATGAACCAAAATCCCCAATCTGAATGCCTGTGAAGATTGGCTCTAGATCCTTCTCACTATAATGGACTGATCCAAAAACTTGGATCCAGACATCCACAAACTTTGAAGCAGTGGATCCAGATTCATGGTTCAGGTCCATTTGCTAAGGAAAGGAAAGAAAGTGTAAATGACCATGCTCTTGTCCCTACCCTATTGTTCTGTCCTTAGTTCGTTATGAACCCCGCCTACCAGTTTTCCTAATCCTATGATATTATGAGGCCTAATAGCATGTCTTGAAATAGTCCCTCCAATAATCCTAATGAAACATGCATCATGACCAGTAGGAATTAATGACAGTAATTGTTTTCATTCTGGCTCATGATGACTTTCCCTTTGGAAGTCTGAGATTAGGAAGAATGTAAAGAATAATAGAATGTAAGGTAAAAATGTAAAGTTGTGGGTTACTTGTAAAAGGATCACTCAGAAGCTGGATACCAGGCATTTAGAGCCTGAGCAAAACCCCACTGCCATCAACGGGAGTCTTTCCATTCCCGTCAATGCACTTTGGACTGAGTCTTTGGTGCAACCACTGATGCCTTCAGCAATGCAAATTATTTTAATATATTGTTGCTCACCTAGTGCCTGCTCCTATGTCCATCACAGTTAGGCGCTGACTCAGCATAGCTATTTACTTTTAAACATGAGTAATCCCATCCCTTTTCAGCAAAGCCTCTCCCAACTCCCTCAGTTTTAAGCACATGCTTAAGTGCTTTGCAAAAATGGGGACTTAATGAGAAACTTCCAATTATTAACATCAATGGCTGTAGAAATAGGTGCTTCAGGGCCAGACCAAAAGTCCTTACTTGGTGGTTTGTCTGAGTATGGCCTAAGAAAAGTCCACAGAATCAGTTCCTTTTCCTATACAAACTGAAGTCTAATTACCTGGTAAGGTTCTCCTCTTAGCTCCAATGCTGGATATGCATCTCTAGGGGCTTCCCAGTTTACCTTTTAAAAAACAAACAAACAAACAAACCCACCCAAACCCTGAAATTAATCATCTAATTCACCCGATAGTAATTTTTCTTAGAAATGTGGCCAAATTAATTTTCTTTTTAATTTACTAAATTAAAAAATATTTCAGTTACTTAATTTCCATAGATTTTGTCATAAGCACAAAAATGGTGTCTCATTACTTCCTTTTTAACAGATTTATTTTGTACTGATTCAAGTTAAATACGTGACTTAACATTCTTGTTCTGTATGCATTCGTTATTTAGCTGTATAATACAATTTGTATTTCTATCTTAAAGATATCTCACTGTGCCAGTTGGTTTTTATGCAGTCTTCATGAGCAGAGAAAGCCCATACAACCACCCAAAACTTGAAATAGTAGCTGTAAATGGAAACTTTTTGAATAAGTTCCATCAATGTTACAGTGGCTTCATTTATTACATTGTTGTCCAAAGGAAATTTTGTTCTTTTATGTTTCTAGAAATAATGTGAAAATGAAGTGTAAGTAAAGAGACACATATAGAGGTGCAGACACATCCTAGGTGTTTGAAAGGGGGACACAACTATTTCTTTCACACATCTAATAAGCCAAAAGCGTCTCTCAGTTACACTGGTACCACCCTATTAATTTTTTCAGTGAGGTGGCAATGATATTGTCAAGGTTCCTTCCCCACTCTGAACTCTAGGGTACAGATGTGGGGACCTGCATGAAAGACCCCCTAAGCTTATTCTTACCAACTTAGGTTAAAAACTTCCTCAAGGTACAAACTTTGTCTTGTCCTTGAACCCTATGCTGCCACCACCAAGCGTGTTAAACAAAGAACAGGGAAAGAGACCACTTGGAGACGTCTTCCCCCATAACATCCCTCCAAGCCCTACACCCCCTTTTCTGGGGAAGGCTTGATAAAAATCCTCACCAATTTGCATAGGTGAACACAGACCCAAACCCTTGGATCTTCAGAACAATGAAAAAGCAATCAGGATCTTAAAAGAAGAATTTTAATTAGAAAAAGTACAAGAATCACCTCTGTAAAATCACGATGGTAACTACCTTAGAGGGTAATCAGATTCAAAACATAGAGAATCCCTCTAGGCAAAACCTTAAGTTACAAAAAGACACAAAAACAGGAATATACATTCCATTCAGCACAGCCATTTTACCAGCCATTAAACAAAAGAAAATCTAATGCATTTCTAGCTAGATTACTTACTAATTTAACAGAAGTTCTGAAGAGCATGCCTGACCTGGTCCCGGCAAAAGCATCACACAGACAGACGCTTTGTTCCCCCCCATCCTTCAGCTTTGAAAGTATCTTGTTTCCTCATTGGTCATTTTGGTCAGGTGCCAGCGAGGTTATCTTAGCTTCTTAACCCTTTACAGGTGAAAGGGTTTTTCCTCTGGCCAGGAGGGATTTTATAGCACTGTGGACAGAAAGGTGGTTACCCTTCCCTTTATATTTATGACAGATATAATAAAGCTGAGTTTGGCACAATGTGTTTTAATCAGCCATCTGTCAAATATAATAATAAATTGATCGGGATCTTTTAAGCTGGATTTGGACTTCAGCATATGGTTAAATGGAGGTGGAACAAACCTTTAATAATGGGCTCTTCAACCTAGCAGTGACAGGTATAACATGATTCAGTGGCTGGAAGCTGATGCTAGACAAATTCAGACTGGAAAGAAGATATACGTTTTTAACCGTGAGGTTAATTAACCATTGGAACAATTTACCAAGGATTGTGTGGATTCTCCATGACTCACAATTTTTAAAGCAAGACTGGATGTTTTTCAAAAAGACATACTTTAGAAATTGCTTTGGGGAAGTACTGAGGCCCATGTTAAACAGGAAGTTCAGACTAGATGATCACAGTGGTCCCTTCTGGCCTTGGAACCCATGCGGTGTTTACATTTTGCACTAGGCATGCTTCTGGGTAAAGATCAGATTTGCTTGGTTGGTTGAATTCACGATATTTCGTGTCAGTGGCACCATGATAACAGATAGTTAACATAAAATAATGCTGAAACAGACGAACAGCTAACTTTGATTCTGATGGAAATAAGCCAAGTTCTTTGTGTCTTATTCCTACACAGGTGTATGGAAATAATATTAAACTTCATTAGAATCTTCCATCTGGTCTCTATTGATTTCTACTATCTCTATGGGTACTTCTACATTTCCAGCTGGGAGTGTGATTCCCAGCTCAAGGAGACTTGCTCTTGCTAGCTCTTTTCAAGCTAGCATGCTTAAAAATAGGGAGTGTAGCTGTGGGGGCAGGAGCAGCTGGATGGGCTAGCTGCCCCAATTGTGTATGGGTCCAAGATACTAGGCATGTACTCTGTAAAGCTAGCCAGTTCAGGGGCTCATGCTGCTGTGACTACATTCTATTTTTAGCACGCTAGCTGGATGAAGGCTAGCATGGGTACGTCTCCTTGAACTGGGAGTCCCACCCCCAGCTCCAAACGTAGTCAGACCTCATCAGTTTGGGCTAGCCTATGTTGGTTTCCTTGGAGGACTATTTGCCCTAGAAACTAGCAGACCGTGGCAAGCTCTGCCTGTCCGTTTAAAAAGCTAGCTAGCCCTCTGGAACCAGTAGCAACAAATTTATCTTACTGGAATTTCCACTAGGGATAGGAAATCCATGAATTTCAGAGTGGAAGTGGTGCTGCTGCTACCAACACCTCTTTGGAACAGAGGCAGTGGCCTAGGACCACCAACTTTTCCCATATCATGACTTACCCCAGAACTTCCACCCTCATCTAGTCAGGCCTACCAGGACTGATCACCTATTTAGCAATAAGGGAAAGACAGGCTGGATGAGATGCCATCATGACCCATTAGGTTGCGAACCCTGGACACAGAGGAAGAGAAGATCATGTAACATTATTATTTATATTAGGATAGCACCTGGAGGCCTCAGTTGAGATTGGGGCCCCATTTTGTTAGACACTATAGTAACACATAGTACGAGGCACGACACTGAAGAGGTTACTGTCTAAATATGCGAGATAAACAAAGGGTGGGAGGAAGGAACAACTATAATTCCAATTTTCCAGATGGGAAGCTGAGGCACAGAGAGATTAGGTGACCTGCCCAAGGTTACACAGGAAGTCTGTGGCGGAGCCAGCAACCTAACTCAGATCTCCCAAGTTCCAGTCTAGCATCATAGCCAGCAGACCATCTTTGCCACTTCCATAACACTACCACCACTTTCCACACCCTGGTAGGGAGGTTCAGAATGGGTACTGCCACTGAGCATATTGAGTGGGGTACTACACTCAGACTGCAGGTATGATTTGTTTTGCAGCACAGAGGTTTAGGGTGCTGCACTAAAGGGGTTGAGAGCTGATGTTATGCTGCGATGATTTGACAGAGTGGTGATCATTGAGCTTCATGGTTAATTACATTGATGCAGAACGTGAGCACAAGCTGAAACGCTGTCACACAGCACTGCTTGTTTTCAGTTATGCAGCCAGTATGATTGGGCCTTTTGTTGCTTATTTCTGCTGCTGTGTTGTTGAGCTGTACTAGCTGCAGCTGCTACTGCTGGTTGCTATTTTTCCTCCTCGTCCCTCATCTTGTCAATAGCAGGACAAAGAAACTTCAGAACTGATTGGTTAGGTTTTAGTGTTTCTATTTCCCAACGGAGTGGAAACAATAACATTGTGGGGTGCTTCTTCCCTTTTCTACGTGATGCTCTTGGCATAGCCTTCTCTTCTGAAAGCCAGAAGTCTGAGCAGTGCAGCTGCGCCTATCACTTTCCCCCTTAGTGTAAATACGGGGGATGGCAAAAGGATATTATAGCACTTCCTCCCTAACATCATTGCCAATGGCACAAGTAGTAATGTAGCAACAGGGTAGTTGCAGGAGTGGTATCAGTAGAAGTAATAGGCAAAGTCAAACAAACAGATTCAACATTGATTAGGTGAGGATGGTCTGATATTTGCGGGTTCTGAGCTGGCTCTGAAGAAAGAGTGACCTTAACACTGCTTGCAGAGACTGGAGTAGGAGATAAGCATCCACACTTAGTCCTGAGTCTAGAAGCATATGGTAGCCGCGTTCTGACTGTGTGGTGTTTTCTATTACGTTACTGTGGTAGCTATACTAAGAAACCAAACATTGTACTAATATAAAATGTAGAACTACTGTGAGAAAGTTAGTTATTTCTGAAACAAAACAAGATGAAACCCAGATGGCCCCCGTTATATTAAGTGTTTAACTGATGGAGATTCAATATTAAAGCCAGCAGCCAACAACTGTTGCCCTGAGGTGGCTCTTGTAAGAGGGAAGAGAAACCCACTAACACTGAATGCAGTGCAAAGCCAGGGCCTGCTCATATTACACTTACAAACATGATTTTGTAAGTCGTTACAGTCAATCCAACCAGTTTCAATCCAGCACAGTTCAATTTGGGCCCTCACAACAGATATTCTGTCATCAAAGACATGTTTTCATGTCCACACCTACCCTGTTACCTAACTATGTTTGTATTTGGGCAGCTTATCCCACACTGCCCCCGTATAGACTGGGGAGTATCTCCCGGAGCATATGCATGCAGAGCTGCACCAGCAAGTGGGGCAAATGCACTCTGGTATGTTGTACCACACAGAGAGTTGGAAGAAAAAAGAACCAGCCAAACCATTCACACAGGTATGATCAGGGGTCCTGCCCACATGGAAAAAACAAGACTGTGTTGAACCAGTTACAAGAAGACAACTGTATGTCAGCTCAGGCCTCTAGCGGGGGTGAAACTTAGCTGTCATGGTTACTAACAGAGTTTTAACCATACAGAGTGAGGGCACAGAATACATTTAGAGCCAGTTATGTTACTAATTCTTTACAAACTCACTTAAAATTGCAGGGCCTCACAAACCTATATTTGAAGTGCACCATTAGCTGTGATCTATGTATGTGCCTTTCCCTTGCTACAGCCACATCTATCTATCACCAGTGGTGCAAGTAGAAATCATTTCTTGCCGGTACTCCACTCATGGGAGAGACACAAGGGAAGACACGTGACCGCCCCATGTGACCCTCCATGTGACTCCTCCCTGCCCCCAGCCCAGGGCCCCCATGCTCTTTCCGTCCCCTTCGACACACCCGCCCCCCCCCCCCCGCCTTACCTATCTAAAATTTTACAACTGCATCTGTTAAACAGATACAGTTGTAAAATGATGCTTTGGGCCCCTGGTGCCACCTGTACTTCCAGGTGTCATTGAGGATCCAGCAGCACCCCAAATTGAAACTTCTTAAATGAAAGAAGAATAGGAAGGACAATCACCCCACCTTCCCTTAACACACTATCAGTGCCTCCCTTATGTCCAAGCTAAGCTCTGCCAGCTTGCCTTTATCTAAGTATTGCTCTCCACCAGGCACTAGGAAAGCAAAGATGCTGCGCCATCTGGGTTTGATGGGAAAGAGGCATAGAACTGTGTGTGCCATGTGCATCTTGATAGAACTACAGCCCAGATTGTTTTATTATTTTCCTCAGCGTGACATACAGGCGGGGCAATCAAAATCAGCCTGGCAGAACATGCATGAGAACTGTCTCTGGACAGACAAGCAACTGATCAAAATCACATTCTCTGATCTCTTGGGGCCAAATCCTGTTCCCATTGAGATCAAAAGGAGTTTTGCGATGGAGTTCAATGGGAACAGGCTTTGACATTTGGAGAGAAAAGAACAAAACCACTCAAGCAAGGGCTATGTTGCTTATAGCACAGGTATCAAAGGCTGCTGATTCATGTGAGAAAGTCAGCAGACATCTGATCTTTGTCCATTGCAAGGGAGAAATCAGCTGTCGATGAGGCTAGAACAGTCTCTGTACCATATCCAACTCATAAGTCCATCTGCAAAGGACCAAGGAAATATGAAGGCTCCAGATTACCTTAAAGTCCTCAGTCCCTTGGTTAGAATGCTCCCATTAGTATATGTTCATAGTCCAGAGGCTGGAGCAGGAAAGAGGCCAGAACAGGAAAGAGGCAAAATGGATATGTTTCCAGGCCAAAGCCTTTTAGCTTGTGCCAAGTAAAGGGAAATCTGTTCCTACTGTGAAAGATGGTGTTTGGAGTCACATGGGCAAGTTACATGGCCATCAACCCCACCCATATTCTAGTTAGAACATTCACAAAAAGTCCATTAAATGTAGACAGGCGTTTTCCAGGGTCCATTGTGAGCTAAGTGTTCCTTAATGGGCCATTCAACTTGACTTGTCCCTTCATGTGCTGGCTAAATACCTTGTGGGCATTACCACAGGAGCAAACATGTAGTAAATGTAGCTAATATTCAGAACTTCAGATACCAAGATGAATATACATGCATAGAAATAGCATAATCATAAGTACCAGCTATTTCACCTACATGACTATTCCGAAAAGAGATTCTGAAAAATCACACCATGTACCTGAGACCCTATGTGCCAGCACCATGCCCCACTGGAGTTTTGTTATCTGTTATGTAACAACAGAGATGGAGCCAGTGATATGATTCCATTTAGCTTAAAAGGGCAAGGTTAATTTTTAGCTGTTCAGGTGTGACTGCACCTTTAGTCAGTGAGGGCACACTGGCTGGCACACATTCAGGTTAATGGGCTTCAGTGTTCCTTTGCAGTTTACTTTTTAATGTTCATAAACTTGGTATATGCTGAGGTAATTTAAAGCATAACACAGGTTTTTAGGTTTGCAAATCTGTGAACTTCTGCCTTTTTGAGATTTTACTATTATTATTATTATTTTGCTGGTCATAATGTGGGAGGGTATCCGCTCCGCCCTCTGTTTATGAGGTTATGTATGTGTCTTGTAGCACTCTTCTGAATACCAGTTGGAAGGATTTTTTTTTTTTCAGTAAGTGTGGACTGATTCTTTTCTCTTAGAAGGCATGTAATTTTTTCAGGTTCACACTGATTAACACAGAAAACAATTGGGGCTGTTAAATTTTCTTCAAATTCCATAGAAAATTAAGTTCAGCTATATTTTCCAGTACAGTGATGAAATGGATGTTTGTATATATAAACATCAACATGCTTAACTACTCACTTTCCCCCAAAATATGTAGTATTTCAGTCTGTTTATATGGAATATGAGTTGGGTGAGGAGCCATTTCAGCATAAGTATTAGTTATTAAAAGACAAATTTTAAGCGGAACTGTATCCTAAACTGCATTATGGTATTGTACCCAAACATTGCATTTCAATGGGAGATTCAACTTCCTCTATAGGAACAGAACAGACTCCTGAAACTCCTACCACAAAAGTGGTCCATAGACCTGCAAATAGTCCCATTGTCTTCAGTGGGATTGATTAAATGATAAGGGTTTATAGGATTAGGTTCCAAATTTGTAAATTATTCTAGATGAAACTGACAATGCCTGAGCTGTCAGATCAGAAGAAGTGTCATTCGAATAAAGGTGGACAGATGTGTGATAAGTCTTAGCTCCGTTGCTAAGATGAGGAACATATTTTCAGCAAAGTTCTTGGCAGATTCCTGAGGCAGCTGGTTTAAGGTCGTCAGTGTCCAGCATTATAATCTTCACTTATAGTTCTCTCACCACAAAGCTGGAAAATTTAGCATTTGTTTTCTTTGTTTTGCTGCTCCAGTTCCAGTTAGCAAAATGTATGTTAGACTAGTTTGGCTGCAAAGAAGAATTCTATGTACACTGGGGAAAACACCTGATACCTGTCAGGCTGCAGAACAGGGCTGACATCAGAATCCAAACAGCCTCTGGTCAGTGCAAGCAGAGGAATTACGCTAATGATTTGGACTTGATGTGATGCAGTATGAATGTAATGGATAATTCAGACCAAGGGGGAGAAACAGAATCAAAAACACCGTTTAAACACCTCCCATCACCCCCCCCCCCCAAACACACACACACACACACACCCCTCCCTTCTTGAGGACTCCTGACCAATTTAACAGCACAATATTTATGCTAACAAACTTAAACAAAGCCTTTGTTTAAGTTTGTTAGCATATGAATTGTGCTGTTAAAGTCTAGCCCCAAGTCTTTCCGGTACCCTGTACCTTCTAAAAATCTCTTGCCGGTACTGTGTACTGCAGAGTACCACCCTTCTTGCACTTCTGTCTATCACACTTATTTGGCCCCATTACCACAGTATTGGAGTGCTTCACAAACATCTAATGCATTCACCATCAACTCCCCTCTGGGGTATTATTATCCCCAGTTTGCAGAGGGGAAACTGGAGATACAGAGAGACTACGTGGCTTGCCCATGGTCACACAGGAAGTCTGTAGTGGAACAGGGAACTGAAACCATGTCTAGTCCTACTGCCCTAATTGCTTGGCCATCCTTCCACCCATTTCTGTGCCAAACACCAAGCTAAATGATGGTATATATTAAGAGCAACTTTGCGATTTTTTGATAGATTTTTTTCTTTTCTTAGTTTCCCCTAAGAAGCACTGAATGATGAGCAGCAAACTGCTTGTATCCAGCACCCAAAATGAATGAAGAATAACTACAAAATTATGGTTGCACAACAGAGTCTAAATCCAACCACTGACTGGCTGGAATGTTCTTGTGAGACTCAGAAATCTCTCATAACCCATTTTAACACGTACACTCCGAACATCTGCAGTTAGATATTGTCCATTTGATATCGTGTCCACAAACTTTAGCTTCACCACATAGGCCCAATGCTTATCTTATTCAGCACAGTTATTATTCAGGTCACCCATTCCTTACTGCCATGAACTGGATGTAACTACCTCCAGAGCTTGTCAAATAAAATCCTTTCCGGAGATGCAGAGTACTATAGGCATGGCAATCCGAGCCCCAGGAAAAGGATGCATTATCTTTTTGGCATTTCAGATCTCCTGTCCACATGGCTGTGTTGAAGCTGATAATAAGTATCATATAAAATACTTTAATTTGGAGTATTAATTTTCTTTAAAAATAAATGTTTATACCATCTATTCCACTAGAGCTCACCTGTAGGGAGGTACTTGAAAAGCATATAGGGAGCCAGTAAAATTGTAACATTTACAACTTTTAAATCCTCCAAACCTCCACCACAGTGAATTTGGATTAATAAGTGGCATACTGTGTCGATCTAGGACTGTTGATGCATTTGATATGAAACACAATTGCAAAACAACAAGCATCATGTTTAGTTAATTGAGAAATGTATGGTACGTTGTATAATTATACTAGCCTTTCACATGTGAAGGCTTGTGCTCAGTTTCTAGATTAAAAAGAAAAGGAGGACTTGTGGCACCTTAGAGACTAACCAATTTATTTGAGCATGAGCTTTCGTGAGCTACAGCTCACTTCATCGGATGCATCCGATGAAGTGAGCTGTAGCTCACGAAAGCTCATGCTCAAATAAATTGGTTAGTCTCTAAGGTGCCACAAGTCCTCCTTTTCTTTTTGCGAATACAGACTAACACGGCTGTTACTCTGAAACCAGTTTCTAGATTGGATCACAAAATAATCTTTGCCCTCAACACAAACCCAACGCATAGTTTAACACTCCTGTTTAAGAAGTACCCAGCCCTGCAATTTCTGAAGTTATCTGCTGGCTAAAATTGCCAATTGCCAGACCCGTGTGAAAAAGTTACATAGCTACCTATATCCTGTCAAACACTCAAGTGCAGATCAAATCAGCTGCATGTTATTAAAACTAACTACATTTCCAGTAAGAGGCAGTAAAGTGGTCACTCATCCGATAGTCCAAACAGCATGTGGACAGCATCTTGAATTTTACTTAAAATTTTAGATGCAGTTTTACACATTTGTAACATGGTTTACAAAATACTCAATGTTTTTGAATCCATACATTTTTAAATAGTTCAGTTGGTAAGTAAGTTTGTTCATGAATATTCTATTTGCTAAGCTTTATACTTGATTTCATTCTTTGATGAGATGACATGTTTAGTGGATTAAGGTAACTGCATAGATGAAATACACTCAGACTGTTGTGAGGCCTTTGACTTCGTACCCTATGATCTTCTGATTACAAAATTAACATTATATAATATCACACTGTAACAGGATAGCTGGTCCCTTAAATGAAATCCTGTTCCAGACCAGGTTTGCCCTAGTTTGATGTAATGAGGAGAGGGGGCTGCCAATAGGTGTTATAAATGAACGGCAGCACAAAGGCAAGAGCGATTTCAGAACCCACAGTCCAGAGAGGGAGAGAGAAGACCGGAGAGTGTCTAGAGAAGTAGAAAGAGCTCAGGAAAAGAGCAGAGCTGGGTTGAGAGCTTTAGCGAGTGGATGCCCCTGAAGGAGGGAGTGGTGAGAGTTCCTGGTTGAGCAGGGGAGCCAGATAAAAAAGCAGGGAAGCAATCAGGGGGTCCCCTACAAATGTCCCGAGGCCAGAGAGGGCTGAAGCCTGAGAGCAGCAGAGAAACATGCCTACTCTCTGAGCCAGAGAGCTGAAGTTAGAGTGCCAGAGAGGGCTCAAGGCTGGGAAATGGAGGGTTGAGCCCACTGATGTCTCCAGGCAAGAGCTAGAGCCCAACAGGGCATAGAAGCAGCCCGGTGAGAAGGGCTCGGGTGAGGTGTGATGAAAGGTGCTGGAGCCATATGTGAGGGGCGGATTGCTGGATGATGGGATGGATTGCACCCTCAGCAAGTTCACGGATGACATTAAGCTGGAGGGAGAGGTAGATATGCTGGAGTGTAGGGATAGGGTCCAGAGTGACCTAGACAAATTGGAGGATTGGGCCAAAAGAAATCTGATGAGGTTCAACAAGGACAAGTGCAGAGTCCTGCACTTAGGATGGAAGAATCCCATGCACTGCTACTGGCTGGGGATCGACTGGGCTAAGCGGCAGTTCTGCAGAAAAGGAATCATCACCGAATGGGGATAATTCTAGTGAGCTTCAGCAGGGACTGATACTAGGCCTGACACTATTCAACACTTTCATCAATTATCCGGATATATGTGATTAAATTTGTGGACAATACAAAGAATGGCATAATGGTAAACAGGACAGGGCGGTCATACAGCATGATTGCTTGGTAACCTGGATCCATTCAAACAAAAGGTGTTTTAAAATGGCCAAATATAAAGGTATACATCCAGGAAAAAGGAATGCAGGCCATGCCTACAGAAGGGAAGTGCACCCTGGAAAGCAAAGACTCTGCAACAGCTCTAGGGGTCATAGCAGACCAACAACTCAACATGAGCTCCCAATGTGATGCGGTAGCAATAAGGGCCAATGTGATCCCTGAATGTATAAACAGGGGAGAAGTGAGTAGGGAGGTGACTTTTTCCTCACCCATATGGCATGGGTGAAACTGATGCCAGAATGCTCTGTATTACTATAATGTCAACGTTTTCAAAAGGATGTTGAAAAAACTGGAGGGATGGTGCAGAAAACAGTCCCAAAAATGATTCAGGACCGAAGAAAATGCCTTACTGTGAGAGACTTAGCGTACATTTATAGCTGGGAACGTGCTTCCCAGTGCGGGTAGACAGACACTCGGTAGCTCGGCTCGATCTAGTGCATTAAAAATAGCAGAGTGGCCACAGTGGCTTGGGCTAGCGACCTGAGTACATACACAGGGGGGTTGGGCAGGATCATACTTGGCTAGCCTGAGTCCATGCCTGGGCTGTGGTGGCCAGACTGCTATGTTTAGTGCACTAGCTTGAGCAGCTGCAAGGCAGACAGACCCTTAAAAAACGCAGTATGTTTAGCTTATCAAAAAGAAGAAGATTGAGAGGTGACTTGATTACAGTGTGTAAGTATCTTCATGGGGAGAAAATACTGGGTACGAAAAGGTTCTTTAATGTAACTGAGAAAGGCATCACGAGAATCAGTGGCTGGAAGCTGAAGCCAGAGAAATTCAAATTAGAAATAAGGCACACGTTTTTAAACAGTGAGGGAGTTTAACTATTAGAACAAGCTACCTCGGGGAAAAGTGCATTCTCCATCTCATGAAGTCTTCAGCCCAAGACTGGATGCTTTTCTGGACGATGCAGCATTCATGCAAGGTTCATGCACTTGGCAACATTCAGGGCACACCCGGAGTGTTGTGTAGGAGCAGTGCACACACGGCTCCTCTCAAGGGCATGAACCTTGAAATCTCGCCCAAATGACATGAACCGTGGAAAGCCTCCCAGAACTGGGCTCAAGGCCCAAAAGCAAAAAATGCAGTAAATAAAAATTAATAAATAAAAATATTATACAAAGCCAGTGTATTCCTTTTATCTATTAAAATATATAATACACAAAATAAAAAAAAATAAAAAAACTAACAAGCAAACCAGCCGTCAGCAAACCAGCCTGCTTGCTTGCTTAAAGCTTGTCCTGTCTTGTATTTAAACTGCAACAGGACGATATGCTTTAGTCAAACGCAAGTCACGGGGCTTAATACAGGGATAACTGGGTGAAAAATGTAAGGACCCATGACATACAGAAGGTCAGATTATAATATGATCTAAAGCTCCCTTTTGCCTTGAAGTCTATAAATACCAACAATCTTATCTGATAAATAAGAATAATTGAGAATAGCATGTTTCAAATGCTGGTTATTAAAATCTTAGATTCTACTTAGAATAATACCCCAACTGTACAACTCTCCCATGTCTGAGGAAGCTTTTGCCCTTCAGTTATTAAAGTATTGTAATAGAGTTTGGAGTCACGGGACCATTGAAGTCCCTGGAAATTTTGCCATTGACTTCAATGACATCAGGACTTGACCCATAATTCTTAAAGTCTGGGCCACATTATCCAGACTATTACTCCTGGGGGAATTCTGCACTACTGCATGCGCACAGAATTCATGTCCCCACAGATTTCTTTGCTTCCCAGCATAAAAATTACTTTCTGACAGGGAAGCTGCAAGAGCTGTCAAGCACCACTCCCTAGCTGCGCAGGTACATTGTTTCAGGCACCTGGAGCAGCAGGCGGAGAGATAAATCACCACAGGGCTGGGAACACCCCAGCCAGTGGCTCCTACCCTGAGCCAGGATCAGCTGCTAATCCCAGCTAGGCAGGAGAGGACGGAACTTCATCTTCCCCTACAAGGAGTGGCTGGGGCTGTGTCAAACCTACCCCCAAAAACCTCCCACAGCTGAAGGAAGTTCAGCATACTCCCCTACTTCCTGCCCCTACCGCTCCTCAGCTGTGGGGGGAGGGGTCATTGTACAGGGAGCTGCTCCCCCATCTGCTCAACCCTCGTGCATCTGGACCTCCCATACCCAGACACCCCTGCCAAGCCTCACCCAGTACATCCAGAACCCCCCTTGCCCTCCATACCCGAACCCCACCCCACTGAATCTCAACCCCTGCATCTGGAGCCTCCCTGCACCCAGACCACCCCAAACTGAGCTCTCTGCACTCAAACGGCCAGCCTGACACGCCCCACCCTTGAGTCCCCACACCCAGACCCCCACACCACTGACCCCCAACTAGCTGCACCCAGACCACCACCGCAACAAGCCCCACTCCCCCAGCACCCAGACCCCCTTGCTGAGACCCCCACACCCAGACCCCTCCACTGAGCCCCAACCATTTTCACCTGGAAGCCCTTGCAGAGTCCCCTTGTCCCAGCACTTGGAACCCCCCAATGAGCCTCTGTGCATCCAGATTCCCTCACACCTAGACCCCTCAGTGAGCTGCCTGCACCCAGACTGTCCCACACAGAATCCTCTCACCCCAGCCCTGGATCCCCCCACACTGAGCCCCTCCACACTTGGATCCTGCCTGGTTGAGCCTGCCTGCCCCACACCAGGTGTGCCTGGCACAGAGGGTCAGGGCCCCAACGTGTTTCTGGGGCAGGCCCAGGCCTTGTGGTGTCTCAGGGTCGGGTGCGGGCTCACCACTAAATCTGCATCCCAGGGAAGGTAGAGAGGCTGCAGGGCGATCTCCCACCTTCATATAGCCAGTGGCCTGTGCGCCCCGCTGCCATACTGGAGCCTTTGCATTTATTTATCGACAAAAACTTGCAGAATTTTAAAATACTGTGGGCAGAATTTTTTGGCACAAAATGCTCTCAGGAGTACAACTATGGAACAGACTATACAGGCTAAAAGGGATTTTTTGTAATCAGTTGAGTAACTTTATATATAGGAAATAATTAATCCATTGTAAAAAATATTAATATCAGTAAGAAAACATGAAACCTTTTGTGCTGTTCTAATCTATCTTCCTAAGACATACTACTGGGATAGGTAAGAGTCTCCAAGATTAGTGGTACAATAGATATGATGAGTGGCTTCAAATAAGATAATATCAATGAGTCCCATGTTATAAAAAAACCCTGCTGTATAACCTGTGTACTTGTGAAGTGACTATAGTGTATGTACTAAATTGCCTTAAAAGAAAATAGTTAATGTGTACTCACAACATTTAAAAACCTGAATATTTCAGCAAACGTCGTTTAATTTTAAACTCAGATATTCTGATGCACTCCGCCAACATGCAAACTCACATATTCTACACAAACCTGGTTTAGGGTAAAGGGTGCACAAAGCAGCAGCTGAACCCAGAGGACTTACCTTTGTTTCCCCTCTTATAACTTACGTCGACCAACTCAACTGGAACAAAACTTTCTCCCGAAGTTTCAGCCTGGAGAATATTCCTACCAGCAACAAATAAATTGAGGAATACGATTCATAATAGAAACATTTCAAAGGCACTTGTGGCAGCTTCCCGAGGGAAGGAAGGATTATGTGTGTGTAGCAGGATGGTCCAACGACCAGCTGTCCTAGTAGTCAGGTCACGGCTTTACAGCTTCTACCAGCCTACCCGTTCCAGAGGGGGGGCCCAGCTGTGGCCTCAATCACTCCTGCATTCTCCCATGGCTCCCCCAGAAGTTCTGTCACTAGAGAGAAGCAGGGTGGGAGCAAGATAGGGACACCCAGGCCCACCCACTCCACCAGGACCCTAGGGGTTTAATCAGAAGGTCTAGCCCAGTTATTGCTATCCCAAATCATGTTTTCCCCAGGGTCACTTCCTAGCAGTCTGGAGCGCCTCAGTTTGGGGTGTGCTCACTGTTTAGAAGCGTCTCATCGGTCTCTTGGGGTTGTGTTCAATCCATCTCTTGTAGGGCTTTCAGCTCCCAAAGGAGGGCAGGGGGAACAGGAATCCAAATCCCCGCTGCTAGAGCAGGCTTCACAAAGCTGTGGCCATGCCTGATAACTCTCAACATCAGCCTTACTTTCTGGTACGGCATACAACTCCTTCCCACGGCTACCAGTGTCCTTCTAAACTGTTCCTCCCCTGGGAACATGCTCGGCACCTGTTGAAAACTGGGGCCTGTCTGGCTCAGTAGTGTGCTATTCTCAGCCCTGATTCAGCACCTGGCCTGTAGATCCCAGCACAGTGTGGTTTGGGATCAGGAGAGCTGGGTTCTCTTCTCACCTCTGCCATGGAATTCCTGTGTCAGTTTGGGATTTTCTCTGTGCCTCAGTTTTCCCATCTTCAAAGCGGGGATAATAATAGTTCCCTGCCTCACTGGGATGCCGCGAAACTCAGATATTTAGGGTGGAACTTTCAAAAGTGCTTAGAGGAGTGAGATGCTCTATTCCTGCTGACAGCACTGGAACTCCCTTAGGGGCTTTTGAAAACCCCGCCCATGATGTTTGTAAAGTGCTTTCAGAGCTCAAATGGAAGGCACTATGAGTGCGTGTGAGTTCAACGTGAGGCTGCTTTGCAAATGTACAGGGCCAGATTCTGCCCCATGAATAGTACCTTGAATCTGCCCATGGATTTCAGAGGTCTTCTCTGGGTCGTAAGGAAGAACTCACAGCTTGTGGCTAAGGGTGATAGAATCTGGCCCATAATTAGCCATGTAAATTAAGTCAGTTGTATATTTCCTGCTGCTTGGATCCAATGCCACATTTCCTCTTAGTTTTTGGTCAGAAACGAGTGACTTTGAAGTTCAAAGGTGCTCATATAACTATGTGGGGGACACCAAGTGCTGCAAATTAACTCTTTGCCCCACACTCATGTTGAGAAAGGGAGTCACTGACTGTAACCTTATGAAGTTTCTGGGGAAGTCACGTATCGCTTCACAGCCACATGTTTCTGCTAGGCCCCTTGGTAGCTCTTTATATTCTTCCCAGTCAAAAACCAAGATGTTTGAACCTTGAGGATATGTTAATGTGCTTCTAAGCAGTCTCGGTGCACAAATAAATTGTGTAGGTGCTTTGTGATGTGAATAATCTCACATGATCAGTCATACATTGTTCTCTTGTCAGCAACAGCCATCTAGGACCAGCCTGGTGTCCTGGATCGAGTCCAGAGTAAACAAGCACCCAAATGGAAATGCTCCATAAACACCCAGAATCTGCAGACATTCTTCACTTGCAGAATGCCAAGTTTTGGAAAGAAAAAAGCTATTATATTCAACATGCAATCAGTTTAGTGGATGAAAGATTTGGATATGGAAAATTCCAAGCAAATTAATTTACAAAGAAATGACCCTTTGGAAATACTGTTCAGACATTTGCAAGCCTTCCCCTGTGGCACATTTTAAAAATACTTGCTGTGGTCCGCTTAGGGCCAAATTCCTTGCTGGTGTAAATGGGTGACATTACACTGACGTTAATGGAGCTGCACCCATTTACACCAGCAGAGAATTTGTCCCTCCGAACGTACAACCCTATTCAGAGAATTATGGCAATAATGAACCCTACTTATAATAATGAACATTTTTCCCACACCAATTTTTAGTTTCTCATTTTGGACAGATGAAAGGTCCCTGGTAACATAGGAGCAGACTCCATAGGTGCTCAAGCACCCACAGAAAAAAAAATAGCAGGTGTTCGGCTGCTCTCAGCCCTCCCCCAAGCACCCACCAGCCCCAGCTATTTGGCAGGGCCGCCAATGAGCTATTTGTCGGCTGGGGAGGTGCTTGGGGGAGGGCAGAGAGCAGCCGAGCAGTGGGCAGGTGGCAGCCTCAGGGGATGGGTTGGAGCGGGGGTGGCAAGAGGTGGAGTGAGGGCCGGGCCTTGGGGGATGGGGTGGAGCAGGGGCAGGAAGAGGTGGAGTGATGGCAGGGCCTCGGGGGAAGGGGCAGAGTGGGGTTGGAGCACCCCTGGGGAAAACTAGAAGTCAGCACCTATGCCTGGTAAGGTTGGATTCTACAGCGCCTGTGCCATACAACCAAAGCCGCACGCCCTTTTTCATTTCAAATAGGTAAAAGCAGAGATTTATGTTGAATTTGTTCTTCACCAAAATACCGCTTGTACATGGTAGATTGCAGGGCTGCTACTAGCTGTTTAGGCTCTTCTATCAGAGGACTAGCTACAGAGCTTCCTTCCCAGCAAGATACATCAGATGTGTTCATTATAAGATCATTTCATACACTGTCAGGTGTACCTGTTGTATACTCAGATAAGGTACGTTACACACAGCACCACCCCAACGGCTGAACAGTGTAATACAGTTTAGCATTGCATTACACCTGTAAAGATGAAAAGGTATCAACAAATTGCAATTTCAGTAACCAGTACTAGACTAGATTCACATCTGATTTATCCTAGCCTCTCCAACGTGAACAAGAGCACAGTCCCCCAGTGAAGGAAATACTGCTGCTGTGGTGGCGGTGGCGGTGGTAGACGCCAGCCCCAAAGGTAAGCGAATTAACTGTGCACATTCTCACAGTGAACATTTTCTTAGGTGCAGTTCTGGGGGGTTGGGAAGATAACTCTGAAGTTAACTTAGCTGCGAACTTAGGAGTCCCAGATATGCCCGTCAATTTTCACTCTTACGCCACGTTATTTATTTAATATGCAGCATGCTGAGTAAGTAAGGGTCACGGTGTATTTTTCACATAACAATTTCATGGTAAACACAGAGTGCTACACATCACTGCAAGATGCTATACATGTCAGCTGTGTTTATAGCTTATATGACATTAATACTGTTTCATTTGAGAAATGGCATCTGATCATGTAATTAAAAATCAAACGAGGGGGTGGGGCAGAGTTATATCTTAGAATGTTGAACTGTGCACCATTAGGACCAAAGTCTGCTATCACGTGAAAGCCCCATGTGAAGCTGTGCACATGCACCTGAGAAGTTAGCCCTT
The DNA here is from genome assembly GCF_965152275.1 of Natator depressus. Classification (NCBI taxonomy): domain Eukaryota; kingdom Metazoa; phylum Chordata; order Testudines; family Cheloniidae; genus Natator; species Natator depressus. The sequence goes on from NC_134238.1 coordinate 35,114,999, forward strand.
AACATTCCTCTTAAAGTAATTCTAAGCGTGGACTTCTATATAGCTCCTTCCTCTCCATTTTACAAACTACCAGTGAGAAGCCATAGGGAGCGCTAGTGTTTAATTGTACAATGAGATATCTAACAAAGGGATCCCAAACTACTGTACAGGACTATCCTATGTAGGGAAATTGCTGCTTCTTCACAAAATCAGTAGGGAGAAGACTTCCTGTGAGAAAAACACTTCCATCCTCAGACTGCCCGAGGGAGGAATTAAAGAGCAAAGTCTATACAACACAACAGGATATACTCTAGTGTGTTATTGCTATTTCAGATTGTCAGACTTCACCATTATTCTTGCCTTGTCAGTCCCAGTGCAATAACATTCAGAGGCGTTTTCATACTTTCTCCACAGTATGGAAAGTGGCAAGTGGGTGGTAAGACAAACAATTTGATTAAAGATGGTAAATGTGGGGTTAGGCACTTAATACACAACTTCATCACATCTTTATATTATCATAAGACCAAAAAAACCCCATCCTACTGCCATCATGTTTAGTAATTATACCCACAAGCACCTGGCAAACTTATGGCAATTATACTTAAATACATTCAATAACACTAAAAAGTTGACAATGTAAAAAAAAGCCACTTGACAATGGCTAGGCTGCTGGTGTGCTGAGACCACTGCTTATTGTGCTGACCAATATTGTCTCGTTGTTTCCTTGTGCTCACCCATTTGTCTGTATGCGTCTGGGGCCTCTTGCCTTATACTTAGTAAGCATTGTGGGGCAGGGAATATCTTTTTTACTCTGTGATCGTACAGTGCCTAGCTGGTCCATGACAGAGGGAAGCCATAGTTCCTACCACAATACAAATAATTCCAACCAGTTCTACTATTATTTATTTTTCTCATAGAAACTTTCCTTTCAACATTTTTTTTTTTTACCAAAATGACTATTTTTGTGGGAAATCACTCTGAAAAAGGAAAACATTAGTGTGGTAGGGTACTGCTGGAGAAGCCCTTAATCAGCTCCTGCCACCCCAGCCCCAATAAGGGAGAATGGATTGGGGCTGGGTGAACTTCCCTATGTTTGCCTGGTAATTGACCACACCTGACAGCCTCATTAGCAGGAGCGATAAGGCTGGAAGGAAGTGAGAGAAAGGGGAGGGGAGACTAAGAGTGGGAGGTCAGGCTCAGAGGTGGCAGCCGCTGCCACCTCGTTCCCTCCCTCCCTCCCTCCCAGTCTGTTGCTGGCAATGCTTGTGGCACACCAAGCAGTGGTAAAGCCTGTATATAGTTGGAAACTGGTCGTGGGGAACTGATCACGAATAAAGAACACGGGTGTTGCACCAGACTGAAGTGTCCCTGATTTATGGAGAGGGGCCAAATTTGGAGGGAGGCAGGGTGTACCCTGTTACAATTAGGAACAAGGTGTGACACTATGCCCCATATTCTTCATAGAGATATGGTTATCATATGATTATGGCATAACTAAGACGTATTTTATGCAAGATGGGTCATGTAAGATATCATTGGAAAGATTATGATTTACTGAATATGATTATCCTATTTGTATGCATGTATCATTTCTGTATCTGAAGTTAGGAATATTGTCTCTGCATCTATTACAAATGTGTTTACACCTGGAGAACGCCTACTAGACAGAATGCAATCAGCCTGGATGGCTGGTTGGGAAGGGCCATTTGGGGAAAAAATAGGTCTTTGAAGATGCTAATCTCCCACCAGGAAGTCTTCCTGGGGATGCTACAAACAGCCTCTGAGTTATGGCTGGAGGGTCATGTGACCAAGTCACCTGGTACTGGACTCCATGGTAATACTGGTATTTTTCCACTAACTGGGGGTGGGAACCACACTGGGAGACAAAGGATTCCTGCCATATGCAAAAACTCTTTAAAGTAGGGGAGTGACATCATAGAGGTTTGCTCTTCATTGACTCCCTGCCCAGGAAAGAGGACTACTGGAAACACCGGAGAACAAAAAGACTGGACTAGGGGAGAAGGGCTGAGCCCAGGCAAGAAGCTTTTCTTGCCTGTGAAAGGAATATCTGGAATTTTAAGCTGCAAGTGTGGCTTGCCTTCAAGAATCTCTGCAATCAGCAAAAAATAACAGTTAGGGTGAGAGTTTGCTACTTATAACCAATTTCTTTAGTATATTAAGCTTAGATTGCGTGTTTGTTTCATTTGCTAGGTAACCTGCTTTGATCTGTTTGCTATCCTGTCTAATTACTTAAAATCTATCTTTTGTAGCCAATAAACTTGCTTTGTTTTGTCTAAAACCCAGTATGTGGAATTCATAACTGCGGGGCAAAAAGCTGTTGCATATCTTCCTACACATTGAGGGAGGGGGTGAATTTCATGAGCTTATGCTGTATAATTCTCTGTGCAGCGCAAGACGGTATAATTTTGGGTTTACCCTCTAGAGGGCGGTGTGCACTTGAGTACTGAGCAGTTCCCTAGTTGAGCCTTTCCATGCAGAGCTGATCTCAGCATCTGTGTGTATAGCTGCAGCTGGGTGTGTCCCTACCTGTATGACTGCCGGTAAAGTACAGCCTGAAGCCTGGGAAAGGGCTTGGCAGGCTTGCCTCAGCAGTATAGTTTGAAAGGGAACCCAGGCTGGTGGATCAGGTGCACTCAGTGGTAACCCAGTTCCAAGTGGCACCGGAGGGGAACCCATCACACAAGGAGTGACCAATACAGTTCATGAGGGGCTGCAAAAAAAAAATGTGAAGGTTAAAAAAGAACCAGAGAGTTAATCCATCCAGCCTGGCTTCTCTCAGTTGCATCTGAACACTTATGAATGGAAAAGTGAGGAGGGAGGGAAAAAAACAAGGTTTGTTGGTCAGATACAGCTAGAGGAGCATTAATGTGCTCGATACTCGGTGGTGTGGCCCATGCAAGTAACAATGAAATGGAAGAACTGAGCATTTGATCAGTTGATGTCAGCTGACTGGGCATCACCAGTGTTTTATGATGTACAGAAAATTAAGTACACGACTTCCTGATCTCTAGGGTGGTGGGTGCTTCAGTTAATGTTAGATCCTGTTTCACTGAACAGCACATTAGTTAGATTTGAAAATTATACTAACATAGGAGGTGCTGTGAGGAGCAGCAGAGATGACAGAGCAATAATACAAATAAATGTGGAGAGATTAGTGGTAACCCAATGAGAGTGGAACACCCACAATAAACCATCTTGGGGGAAAAACAATCCAAACTACATATATTTCCTCCCTATATGTACTTGGCAGGAGTAACACTGCATGAGATGTAGTGGTCATGGTATGTAACGTAACAAATTATGTATGAGTTGGAAGTGTAATATGATGGTACCTATTCCCCATGGGACATCTTTTTAAAGGTATTTAGGCACCTACAGATGCAGATAGGCACCTAATGGGATTTTCAATAGTGCTCAGGATGTCCAGCTCCTATAAATCAGTAGGAGTTAGGCATCCAGGTGCTTTTGAAAATCCTACTATCTATCCATGTTTTCAGGCACCTAAATACCTTTAAAAATCTGGCCCCATGTGGTGTTAGACTATGTAAGCAGAGGCATAATGATACAGACCATATCAAGTTTTCTATGACTCTGGTGAGACCTCCCCGGAATACTTGCACTAAGTTCTGAACCACTCAATACCAGAAGGACGCCTACAAATCAGAGGGAGTTCAGAGAAAAACAAAAATGATTCAGGGGCTAGAAGGAAGGATTCATGAGTGGAGATGAAGAGACCTCAAAACCCATACCGATAGCTTGGCTAAACAGGGACCCAGGGCCTGATCTGAAGCCCATTGAAGTCAGTGGATGTCTTTCCATTGGATTCAATGGGATTTGGATAAGGGCGTAAGGGAGCCTGCAAGTATTTGTAGGGTGTTAACATCTGGGAGGATAAAACAGGGTTAGAATGCTCAGAGGGATGTAAAGGAGAATGACATAGTTTCAAGGAATATTTTGAATAGGAAGAAAAATCCTAAACAAGAGGTTTAGCTGACTCTAGAATAGTCTCCCAAACAACAGCTGGTGGAGGCCCTATTTGAGCCAATCACTTACAATCAGAGTGGCGAGAGCAATGGAGAATATATTGTAAGGGAACAACAGTCCTGAATCAGCAGGGACATGGGCTAGAGGATCTTTTAGCTCATTTTTAGTTCTAACTTTTTCTGTGATTCTGTAAATTGTGAAGAACCCAATAGTGACTCAGGCCTGAGTCAGATGGTACAATGAAAACAATAGCTGTGCCTGAATCCTTAAGTATTTTGCGGAGGATTATTAGTGCCAAAGCCATTATTAGTTTACAGATGTACCAGAAAGGCTCAGATGTATGTTTATTTCGAGTGACACAATGTCAAGATGGTGGCAAATCAATTCTAAGGGAAATTGAAGATAGCCTTTGAAAAAGAAATTTAAAAGACAGGAAGAAAACACTGCTGCAATGTTGTTGGTTATTGCTAAATAAGCACATAAAATCAGAGCTGCCATTTTCACTAGATCTGAGCTCTGCTGTTCAAGGTCACTACCCACGTGGGTTTTTCCTTTGATGACAGAGTGAGGAATCCGTTTAGAATTTTTGATCTCCAATCATCACACACAATGACCACTTGCTTCGGATTAGCACTTTTCTGTTAAAGTTCTTTATTTGCATCCCATGAGGTTTCTTCTAGGTTTGATAGTTATTTAGTACAGGGGAATTTACAATGTAAATATTTGCTATTACATTAGAACAGAATGCAGATATATGCATTGTTTTCCCATAACATCCCATTAATTTTCCATGAAGGTTAAACACCAAATACTCTTATATATTTAACAATTATTTTGATCTATATTAATATACAAGTGAATTAACGCAGGGCTTTGGCATGATTTGGCACCTGATCTGCCAGCATCACAGCCATATTGGAGCTTGTTAACAAAAGGAGGAAAATTAGACAAATGAAGGAGAAGAAAAGATTGAAACAGAAAGACAAAGAAGCAAGAGACAGAGAAAGCAGAATGAGGAAAAGAGGGTTCCACTGGAGGACCCACTAGCCTGTTGAGATGTAGACCTTCTATAGGAGGCGATCCTAAAGCGGCCTTTGTGGTGTGATAATGTCTCCTAGAACTGGGAGAACAGCTGTTGGCTGCCAGTCCTTGAATGAGGATTTTTTTTCTTTATTATGAATGTCTAGTACTTAGCAAGATTTAAAGTGGGACTGGGTTTTATATGGATAACAAGAATATCCAAAGTTACAATAGCAAATACTAAAAATTAGAGTTTGAGATGGGATATGACATTTCGTGCTTCAGGGCTCAAACCAGTCTCTGTTCGGAGTTAGGGAAAGTAAATTAGGCAAAAGTGGAGAAATCATCGGACAGGCAGGTAGAAGTGCCCTCCTCTCTCCATCCTCACATCCTATTAAATAAAACCAAAACCACATACATTGAAAAATAGTAGTGCTTAATAGATGCAGTATGCAAATATAGTGTCATCCATCATGCTGTATTTCAGTACATTAACTCATACTAATCTGTCAGTATTCTAGTGGATAACACCTGGAAACTGCGTGTAAGGGACCAGGGCACAGGCAGTCTTATCTAGTGGTCACAGCTGGGCCAAGGTCTGCCCTCCAGGGACGGTAGTCACTGGGCAGGAGATGGAGGAATTACAGGAGCCCAGTTCCATAAGCAAGAGTCAGGGGTGGGGTCAGAGACCGGAGATCAGAGGTGGAACGGTCAGAGTTAGGCTGGCATCAGAGGCCAGAGGCAGGACCAGGTTAGACTCAAGAGGCAGGAATCAGGGTCAGAGTCAGGCTGGAGTCAGAGACCAGAATATCAAGCAAAGTTTGGCGTTGCAACAGCCCAAGATCTGTATTACTGCCCAGACAACTTCCTGGGTCAACCCCTGGGGTTAAATAGGGTGCTTAGCCACACAGAGGGCCACAGGGTACTGTCATTCTGGGTTTCTTAGGCGGCACTTCCTGCGGTGCCTATGCAACACCAACAGACACTGGTCATTGGCAGGCGGAATCAAACCTGGGGCCTCTGGAGCTTAGTGCATGAGCCTCTACTGCATGAGCTAAAAGCCACATGGCCCTTAGCTAAGGCTGTAGAGCAGACTCATTAATCTCTCTCTCTCTAAGTGGTCTTGGTGCCACTAGAGGAGACAGAACACCACACCCAGGAGATGTGTGGGTTATACCCACTCTCCACAGTGCTCCCTGGCTGTGCTACTGTATGGCCTCTTGGTGGCATTGCAGGAATATCAGCCCTCCCAGGCTCTGTAGAGCTGTGTTCTGGTCCTTACACACTAGGTTAGTTTTGAAGCGGTGAGGGAGATATTTAGGGTGGGCATTTAGGGGATGTTAGATCATTAAGTGGGGTGGGATTCCAGCAGCTGGAAGATGGGGCCAAACAGGATGCTTGTCTGGAGTGAAAATCCATCTTGAGAATCTGACCTTCACCATCACCATCTTCTCTGCTTCCAGAAACCCTCTCCTCGTTTTGAATGACTTCTGAGCATGGTTGCAGGAGGACCGGGAGTAGGGAGGAGCCAAGGAATCAGTAATCAGAGCGTTTGGCATTGTTTTAGTTGCAGATAGCTGGGAGAGGAATTTGGGTTAGGGAAGGGAAGGGACCAACAACTGCAGAGGGGGCTGAGCCATTTTCAGTGGGAGAGGAAGGGATGTGCACCTGAGGACAAGGATTTTCACCTTCCCTTCTTCGGTAAATTTATATTTAAAAGTTAAGCATCAAAAAACCCAAACTCCATTTAAAATAATGTAAAAGCACAAAGTGACTGTAAAGGAAATGCCAAGTTATTGTTTGCACCTTTTAACTGAGCCCAATTGTGCCTAAATATAGGCATGCATTTTGATTCCTTCAAAAATAAAAATGCAGACTAGGGCCACAACTCTGCAAAGAGATCCATCAACACAGGCCCTTATATCCAGGCGGAGTCCTGCAGGCAGATTGCTTTGCAGGATCAGGACCTTAAAAAGGGAAACACAGAATTACATAGTGTTAATACATATTTTTACTGCATATTTTCAAGTACTGGGGAATATTTAGAAAGCATCCTGTGTTGCAGTGCACACTAGACTAATTTTCAGTGGTGTTGTAGGCTTAATTAATTAATGTGTGCAAAATGCTTTACAAGAGTTGCAGAAGTGCCCATTCTTAGGCTTTTACACAACATAATTTTACTCATGCAGTGCTCTAGAAACTAAGATGAAGACGCCTTATTTAGATTTTATCAGAAACCTATTTTAGGTCTAACAGGAAGACAACATGGTCAGTTTGTCCTGTGATTTGTTATTATTCTCTCTTAGCGAATGATGAGCAAAAGAAAGCCTCTTGAAAGTCTCCCCCCTTTCATTGAACTGGGAGGGGGGGGAAAGAAGGGGCATGGCTCATCTTAAGGCAATTAGTTACTTTCAGCATGTACAGAATGCAGGAAGTGGGAATCATGTGATTTTTTTTTTTTAATGTAATGCCAAAATCATCCCTGGCATCTCTCTATTGGCTTCAATGGAGTAAGGCCAGAAATGGATTTATCCCAGTATTATGTTTCAGGAGAAGGGCACATTGTTTATTTTCCACAAGGAAAAATGCCTGAAGATCATAAATGTTTTTATTATTAAAGCTTTTTTGTGGCGGTTCAATGACAAGACAGAACACAGCTTTTAGCAAGCAAGCAGGCTGGTCTCTGCTAACGGGCTTCTGCCTGTCAGCTTTCCACCTTCCCCTTTATTCTCTCTCTCCCCGCGCATTACATTCTCCAACAGATAAAAGGAATACACTGGCTTTGTTTAACATTCTTATTTACCAATTTCTATCTACCGCATTCCTTGCTCTCGGGCCTTGAGCCCAGTCCTGAGAGGCTTCCCACGATACATGTCATCTTCGCGAGATTCCAAGGTTGATGCCCTTGAAAGGAGCTGTGTGTGCACTACTCCTACACAACACTCCGGGTGTGCCCTGAATGTTGCCAAGCGCATAAACCTTTATGAATCCTACATCCCCTCCTTTTTTGTTTATTTGTGCTCGGCCATCTCATGGTAGCCATCAATTTGCATTTACAAGCCAATTAACTCCCGGACAGGCAAGGTCATAACTCATGGAGCCTGCCAGGGCGGGTCTCGACAAAGCCTTAACAAAAAGGAATACATTGTACACAGCAGCAGCAAAAAATAAGCTTAAAAGGTAAAGTGTGATTGGCCGGGCCCCAATTAGCCATACTAGAGTACTGGGAAGAGAGGTTGGAGTAAGCGGCGAGCATCATCTCATTCCCAATTTCCTCAGGGTGATGACATACTGGAATAAGGCACGTACCTAACAATTCTTCAGCTGCTACAAAATCAAATAAACAAAAGTGGGTAACATTTGCTATTGAAGCCAATCTTTCCCATAGGTTATATGTCATTCGGGCCCGTAACGGAGAAAGCGCTCCCGAATCAACCCCTCCAGGAAATAGCAGGCACAAAAGGCATACAATCAGTACAGAATTAGCAGTAATTTGGGCGAGAATTGCCACAAACAAAGTCTCAAGAGTCTCTGGCTGTTGGTTTGCTGCCAGTCTTCGTTGAGCCGCGGCGACCAATGCTTTTACTGCTCCGTATGTCACGGGCTGGCTTGGGATGCTACGTCTCCTCCGTTTCCGTCCCGTCGTTGTCGACCTGGGAGGCACCGCGTTCTCCTCCAAGGTCAGCTGAAACTCCGGTATGGGGTTCGACAGCCCCTGGTGCCATGCCATGCTGTTTCAGTGCCGGTCGCACACACCGGCTGGAACCCACAACGGTCCTGCAGGGAGAAACACAGCAGCATATCCCCAACCCCAAGTAATTAAAGGCACTGGGCCCAGCCACTGCGGATCGGGCAGCTGATGGTAATAGACACGCGGTCTTTCCATTTGTGAAAATGCCGATCCGCGGGGGTCTGCTGATCTGCGTTCAGCGTTAAATTATTTAAAGGAAACAAAAGGATATGCAGTTGTTGCTGAATGTCTCCTAAGGTTTGGAGACGCAGCTCCCCTTGTTTTAATAGTTTGTCAAGCAAGGTTTTTAGCGTGCGATTTGCACGTTCAACAATGGCTTGGCCTGTGGAATTATAAGGGATCCCGTGTTTGAGACGGACGTCCCATTGGGCACAAAAGGTGAAAAGTGCTATGGAGCAATAGGCTGGGGCATTATCCGTTTTTTTTCTGGCTCGGGTGACCCATAACAGCAAAACAGGCTAGCAAATGGTGAATAACTTTGGCAGTGGCTTCCCCACGCTGTGGGGTCGCCCAAAGGAATCCTGAATAGGTATCAATGAAAACATGTAAAAACGAATAGGGGTGGAATAGTGGCACGTGAGTGAAATCCATTTGCCACAGCTGATTCGCTGCGGTGCCTCTAGGGTTAACGGCATAAGAAAAGGTAGGGGCAGCAGCGGCACAGTGGGGGCAGGAATGAACAATAGAACGTGCATGATCAGCAGGAATATGAAATTGTCGGGCCAAAACAGAGGCAGACTGATGAAAAAAGGAATGGCTTTCAGTGGGGTCAGAAAAAAGGGAATTTACCTGACCACGTAACGCGCGATCGGCGCGCGCATTGCCTTCAATGAGTAGCCCAAGCAGAGGGGTATGACTGCGAATATGAGCAACAAAATAAGGGAAATTACGAGTGGTGAGGAGATACTGTAAAGACAAAAACAGGCGAAGGAGGTCCGCATCGACCTGAGGGGTAATGAGGGCAAGGGGTAAATGATCAATTACCTGATAAACATAATGCGTGTCCATGATCAAATTAAAGGGACAATCAGCAAAAAATTGAAAGGCCAAAATAACAGCAGCTAATTCCAAGGACTAGTAAAGCTCTCCAAGCGCTGTGCATGCAAATATTGTTGTACAAGTGAATGAAGCGCTTTCAGCTTTTCTAGAGGGAGGGGCCACTAGTCAATCCATATGGGCTCTAAGGATTGCCATACCAATGGTAATGCGGATGGCAAGGTGGGTGAGGGAGGATTTTGGGCCATTATATATTAATATCGAGGGTGCTGTCCAGCTTTGTAAGTAAATCATGGCCCCAAATATTAAGGTGGACAGGGAGTACAAAAGGGCGGATTGTAGCAAGGGCACAGCCTCCTGGTTTAGAGACCGTGACCCAAGACAAACTTTGGCACCCGGGTTTGCTACCCCCGATCCCCCACAACTCTTTAGAAGGAACTGTTGGCCAACCGACCGGCCACTCCGGATCACGAATCACCGTAACGTCAACTCCAGTGTCCACCAACCCTGTAAAAGGAACATTATTTAAAAGAAGTGTTAACTGAGGTTTTGAGGGGTGGACCGACATTGTCAGAGCAACAAGTGGAGAGGATGTATTGTGAGACGGCGACTGAGACAGCGTCGATCCAAAGCCGTTCCCGCCCCGGGCTCGATCCTCTGCGGCTGGCACCTGATAGGGGACTAAAATCAATTGTGCAATTGACCGTCCACGCGGGAGCGATTGCGGAAGATGGGTCCACACCTGAACCTTAATAACACCAGTGTAATCAGCATCGATGACTCCTGGGATGACAAAAAAACCCTGTTTCCCAGCGTGTGAGCGAGGGAGAACCAGACCCACAAATCCGGCAGGGAGAGGTCCCGTCACCTGTGTAGGTATGGCGCAAACCTCCCCTGGCAACTGAAAATCAGCGTCCTCCTGCATAATCAAATCAAGCCCTGTACTTCCGGCAGTCGCCGCCCTCATGGAATCTATGGATTGTAAGGCAGAGGAACAGTTGTCTGAGTGGGAAACACCCCCGTTTGGCCCTGGGTTCGGGGGGGACCCGTTGTGCGGTTTCCCGACCCGCTACGACACTGATTAGCCCAGTGATAGCCCTTCCGACACTTGGGGCACTTCTTTGAGGGGCGGGCGGGCGCCGTCGATGAGCGGCACTCCCGCTGAAAGTGACCCTCCTTACCACAGCGGTAACAACGCTTCCCCTCCTTCCCGGTTTTCCGCAGGGCGGCGGCCAGAACTCCAGCTTTATGTGCTTGGGTTCCGATGTTTTGGCACGCCCGCAGCATGTCCGACAGCTCTAGAATTCCAGAGGCTTGGGCAGCCTGGAGAGCACGGCGGCAATCCTCGTTCGCATTTTCAACCGCCATTTTTAACAGGATCTCCTGAGCTGCCGCAGGGTTATCCACCTGTCGGAGGATAGCCTCCTGCAATCTGTTGGTAAAATCCATAAAGGACTCTGATGCACCCTGACGGATACTGGCAAAGCTTTTAGTAGGCCTGCCCGAATCCGGGACCTTCCGGAAAGCATGCTGGGCGCAGGCGGAAATAATGGGGAAGACGGCCTGAGGGAGTTGAGACTGCAGCTGAATGGTAGCAAACTGGCCCTCCCCTGCCAACTGCTCATAAATGATACCTTGCTCTCGATATACCTGGGCTTGGCGTTCCGCCATCTGCCGATACTCACTAAGCCAAATAACATACTGACTGGGCGTCAGCATCATGCCCAACAGCGCCTTCCAGTCTTCAGGGATCAGGGTGTACCCAGTACCGAGCCCTTCAATGAGACCACGTACATACGTGCTAGTCAGGCCAAACTCGTGAATTGCTTTCTTTACCTCTCTGATCACCGAGTAAGGCAAACTGACCCAGTCTGCAACCTGGTTGCCCTGGCCATCATCCTGCCAGGTCACAGGACAAACTGAGACCAGATCAGCCAGCTCCTCTGCTGTAAGATCTGAGCGAGTCTTCGCTGCATGAACCATTTGTTGCACCAGCGAAAGCCTCTGAGCAGACGCAGACGACCCCCCGGGGGGCCCCGGAGCATGGGGCCCCACGGGCGGAGGGCGATCACACACCGGCTCCGGTGGGGAAGGCCAGGGAGGCGGTGGTAATAGAGGCACTGGGGGCGAAGCAGGGGGAGGGATGGTTGCAGGAGCGGACGGGGGTGGCGGGATCGGCAGCCCCTCTGTTGGCGCGGGAGAGGGTCTTTCTGAGGCGACACACTGTGTCGCATCGTCAGGAGGGGGGATGGCTGCAGGAGCGGACGGGTGTGGCGAGATCACGAGCCTCGCGAAGGAGGGCCTGTCCGAGGTGACACGCTGTATCGCGTCGCGGCAGAGGTGCCAGGCATGTAAAGCCTGCACGGACGCCCGAGGCTCTTTGTGCAATGTCTGGCCCAACCGCTCCCAGTCCGCTAGCTTAAGGGTTCTGGCTTCAGGGTACCACGGGCACTGGGCACTCACCTCCTGTAGCAGGAGAGTGAGTTCTCGAGTGGGGCAGTCATGCTGAGCCTTACGCAGCAAATACTGTAGCTCATTGCGGTGTTGCACTTGCAAAGCAGAGAGGGAGCTTCCCATACTTACCACAACGAAAAATACTCACCGGGATCCACGAGGCGGATGAGTGACGCGTCTGAAACCCTTGCCGGGCGAGGTGAGTGCTGAGGGCCCCACGTTTGGGCGCCAGTTGTGGCGGTTCAATGACAAGACAGAACACAGCTTTTAGCAAGCAAGCAGGCTGGTCTCTGCTAACGGGCTTCTGCCTGTCAGCTTTCCACCTTCCCCTTTATTCTCTCTCTCCCCGCGCATTACATTCTCCAACAGATAAAAGGAATACACTGGCTTTGTTTAACATTCTTATTTACCAATTTCTATCTACCGCATTCCTTGCTCTCGGGCCTTGAGCCCAGTCCTGAGAGGCTTCCCACGATACATGTCATCTTCGCGAGATTCCAAGGTTGATGCCCTTGAAAGGAGCTGTGTGTGCACTACTCCTACACAACACTCCGGGTGTGCCCTGAATGTTGCCAAGCGCATAAACCTTTATGAATCCTACACTTTTTAGTCTGGAGCAAAAAATCAGGTAGTTAACACTGATGAGAAAGTAAAAAGTAATGTTGACAATAGAGTTCCCCTCCAAGTAAGTGCCTTCTCAGTGATGAACTATATGTAATCTGGCCTCATCTGGTTGTTTTAAAAGCCTCTTCCAATGACAACAGCCTGCTATTCTCTGATACATGAGTGCAGAGCAGCAAAACCAGGACATTGCCACAGACATGAGGTTTGAGGGGCTTGTGGAGGGGAAAGGCCTCTATTCCCTTCAGATCGGCATCATGTGAGCTGAACTCCTCCTGACTCAGGGGCATGGTTAGCCAAAGGGGGAAGGAATCAGGGAACAGCTGCTCTACGCTGCATTATCTCCTCTCTGAGCAGAGTGCAATTTAAGGGCAAGAGTGTGATTTTCCTATGTGGACAACCGGCATCAAGGGGGAGGAGGACAGCAGCCTCTCTGGGGCTGCTGCTCCTTCCTTCTACATAGATAGGCAGAGTCTTCACTCTACCCCTCAGTGCACAGGCCAACCCACAGGAGGAATTAAGTTGTGCCAGGTAAAGGTGTGACTTCCTCCCTGAAGAAACTGGGGAACAAATGCTGACTATGTGCTGTCCCTTACTCAGCTATAATGGCAAATCCACAATTTAGCTGAATTTACTGCTCATATGAGCATCAGTATCTCTCCCTACACAGGTTTCAAACCCAACTGAAGGCCCTGTATGCATGGCAGGAGTGAGCAGCCAATGGCGTGGAGGGAAGATAGTGTAGCTGTGCTGCCAGGGAGGAAGATTCTGGGGCAAAACATGGAAGGATCATAGTCAGTGGGAAACAGATTTTTACCTTGATATTACTCTGATAATTACTATGATAATTAGGAGCCCTATTCCATGGCCTTATTACTGTGCTCTCAGCTCCATTTTAAGGTCACAACAGGTCTCAGCAAGCATGTTTTCTGCTTCTGGCCATTTATGTGTACGGCTGAGAGGCTGTTATGAGCCTAAGCATAAGAAATGTTTTCCAACGGAATCCTTCACAGTAAGTAACAATCACAAATTCTTTCTGTTCGCTGTCTTCTGCTTGTATGTTTATTTAAAAAAAAATCTAGATACTAAAATGACACATTAAAATAGATAATAATAATAATACAGGTCTATAGAATTTAATAACTACAAATGGTAGAAAGATTCATACCATATTTTATTTCACAACTGAACATTTTTACCTGCTTTATTACCATAAGTAATAAGCTTTTCATAAGTTTTTTGAGCCAACCTATAGAGTTTAATAGAGAATTCTATCCCTGCTGTATATTTTTAGAAGATGGATCCAAAAATCCTAGAAAAAGGAGATACATTTCTTTAGAACCATATTGGTATCACCCCTATTCAATTCCATAGGAGTGTTCTGTAAGTGTCTAGCTGAAACAGTGTGAGGGTTGGGGTGTGGGCAGCCTAGTCTAGGTGTGAGCATTGAGCACAGGCCAAGGGGCCAGAAGCCAATTACCAGGAATCAGGCCACATTAGGATGCCAGGAGATTAGAATCAAGAGACAGGACCAAGGGGCAGAGGGCAGGACCAAGAGTCAGGATGTCAGGAGGAGGTAAACATTTGACCAGAAATCTGTGGCAGAGGGAAGCCCATTTGCCTGGACGACTTCCTGTTGCCTCCTCTGGCTTAAATAGGGACTGCAGCCCAATCAAGAGCCTTGGATCTCTTCCAATCAGAGTGTAGGGGATGGGGCTTGTGCTTCATGGACCCCACTCCCAGGTACTGTCTGTGAGCTGCTGGGTGGAGGACTGACATGTGATGATTCCCATGGCCCTAAATTCAAGACTCACAGGGCTTGACAAACAGTTTGTGTGAACAACTGTAAAGTACAAACACTGAGTTTAGTCTCAGGTCTGTCTGAGGCCCAATAAGTCATTTCACTGGTGATCTAGTATCCTTTGAATAAAGATCACTGCTTGTAAGAAGCAATTTTATTAACACCACATTACCATAATCCGGTCAGTTCTACATGCATTTTGGATATATCCAAAGCAACTGTACATAATCTTTATCCACAAACTTTCACAGGGTTTGTTTGTTTATTTGGGGTTTTTTTTTATGGATCTTTCATTAAACTAGATAACAACAACAGAAGCCATCACCAGTGGAATAAACAAGCTCTTCATCTAGTGCCAACAGAATTATTGCCAGATCTTTTTATTGAAAAAGAATGAGATTCTTTGTAGAAATTCAAAGAAGTTTGCTTCATAGATGTAAGCTGGTGTGTGGCAAATTAAAGAGTTGAAACTAAAAGTCATTCAGACAACAACAAACCAAAAAAGTTTTTCCTCTTTCTTTAGCCTCCCATTTTAGTTTTGTTATAATTCAGTTTGCAATATTCTGATTTAAATTCAATGTGGCTGAGGCTTTCCCAATTTGTTTAGGACAAACAGAACAGTACGAGTCCATTTCATGTAATGCCATATCTCTAGCAGATCCTATACATTTTAAAAATGTCTTGGTATTTTAGTGTTATACTGCTGAGTTCATTAAGGATCTGTTAAAGCTTTTACTAAACCATTTCTTCAGTATTCCAAGTGTTTAACTTCTTAGATAATGTGGGGAATATTCTGGTAGGCAGAATATTAGATATCTGTAAACAGCTGCTTTTACTTAATACATAAGATAACATTGCTAACATGTTTGAGAATAAAAAGGGGAATTTAAAGTAGATCTAGTATTAGATACAAGCATATTTTATATTGTACGTAAAGTGTTCAAAATACCTCATATATTTCAGGTATAGAAAATGATGCACGGTAATATGCACAAACAAACAATTTAGGCTTCTTACTTCTCCTCTACCAAGTATAAACTGCATGAGTGGATCCTGCCTTGGGCACAGAACCCTGGACACAGAATATTTTCAGTAGGACGTAGATGCTGAAAAGCTTTAGAGGAGGGGCTCAAAGCACTGTTAATGAAACTGCCTCAGGAAAAGCTGATATGAAACCTGATCCTGCTCTTATTGAAGTCAATTACAAAAGTCCTATTGATTTCAGTGGGACTGGAATCGGGTCCATGCTGACCCAGTTTTCAACCCCTCTCTGCCCTCTTGACTATTACTGGAATCCAAAGGCTTGGAGTATTAGAGGCTAAAGGATTTCAACATAGACGAAAGCAAAGTAAAGTAATGCTTGGTTGGATGAAAATCTTAGTAGATTATCATTTCAGAAATTACTGGATATTAAAGAAAGGCATCCTGTGTAATGCAGGGTTTTTAGCTGTTTCTGTCCCATAAAAGGAATAATTTGAAACCAGAGAGTTTTGTCTGACGCGTGCTGTTTCTTGCTAGATTAATCAGCTCTTTTAAAATGCACAAAACACTGGAGGGTTAGTTTAGTTTTTCTGAGTGCATAGGAAGTGAACATAATCAATTAAAGCTGCCACTGTAAATACTTTAGAAACCAGGACGATCCCCTTGAACTGTTTATCAATGAATGGTATTATTCAATATGTGTAATCCTTCAAAGATTAAGACTCATTAGCTAATAAGACCATGCCTTAGTGAATCTGTAACATCTGCATTTTTCCTGATCACAGAAATGCATTTGTCACAGAGAGAGGAAACAGACAACCATTCCCCAAATGAAAACCTCATGAAAGCAGGGACTTTTGGGGGGAGGACCCCAACACCAAAAAAAAACCCCTATGCCCAGTGATTTTACAGTTGCATGGAAAAATCAGAGTTGGCAAAAAAATAATAATTAAAGAAACAATAAAAAAAACCCAGAGTACATCTGAGTTTCAAAACAACATACTGAAAAGCAATCACCTTCAAAATAGACAAGACTTCTTAGCTCTCTGTTGCTTACAATGTTCTTGTAAGTAACTCTTCAAACAGTTACAACAGAACTCCATTTCATCACAACAGATTCAGTTGTTCATTGACACCAAGAGAGAACAAGTGACTGAGAGGACAGGCAGCACTGAAGAGGTTTATCCCTCCTTGTTAGTCAGCTTGATAAGAGATGTTGATTCTGAATGGCCTCACAATGGCTTTTTATTTGTTTGCTTAATACTGAACTGTTAGAGCTGCACACAGCTGAGCTGACAGGAGATTCAAACTGAGAGGGTTCGTTTGGGAATTACGGGGGTGGTGATGCACAGGAAAATAGTCTCTTCTTCACAGGAAAGTCAGCTGATAAACTGATCTTAAGACAACATATCTTCCTTCCTGTAAAATGCAATAACAGCCAGATCTTATGACCTCAATGGCCTTCTGCTAACTTTATTCCTAGCAGAGTGAGTGAGTGGTGGGGAAGCTTTCCTTGGCAAATATATCACACAACTTCTATATGAATCATATGGCCATACTTAAAATGGGAGCCAACAATACCAGTGTACTAGGCCACATATCTTTCAAAGCAAACGAGTTCACAAAGAAGTCCCCTGCACGTGAAGATAAGCTGCAGCAGCCTTTTCATTAAACATCCGCTGTGTACTTCCTGACAGAGCAGTGGGTTAGGCCCAGGGGGTGGGGGGAGGGGGGAGCTGATTGATGAGCACTAGCAGTCAGGCTCATGGTTTCTCATTTTGTTATTTAGGCCAGATCTTCCCTACAGCTCTCAGCAGAGGGCAAAGAGAAACACAGCCATGTGTGTCACCCTGTTAAGTACACACAGCTTTTGCAGCCCTGTGCTGTGTTGTGGTCTTTCTCATCCCTCTTTTGGCACTATGCAGCAGAGTAAACATCATAAAGAACATAAAAAAGGAGTTTTCCTGAATTTTCCCTTCATTCCCCTGGCAACAGAAAGCTTTAATAGGGTAGCTTTTCTCAAGAAAACATTCCCCTCCACCCCCCACTCAAATAGGGTTGGCAAGAACTCAAACCTTGTGCTTGGGCAATGCTCAAGGGTCCCTCCAGGAAGCTGTGTTTGGAAAAGAGTTAACACAACAGCTCATTCCCCTGCTTTTAGTTATACCATGGACATGTTCACTTTCTCCCTTTGAAAATAACTCGGTTTGCAGAATCTGAACAGCCGCAGCCTGCTCTTTCTACCCTACAATAATAATGAGATTGAGCACAGAGGGCTTGACTCTCCATTGCCTTGCACCTCGTGTAGCCACCTGTGCCAAGTGAGCATAAAATGCTCCCAGTTCTGGTTTGCCAGTGTTTTACAACCATTTTGCTTCAATGCACACATATCCTCTTCTAAAAGCTTTGCAAGCACTAACTACTTAATCCTCACAATATTTACTTTTCTTAAACATTTATACTGCTGTTGAGATAAGGGCAGGACAAGACCCAGTTGTGCTGGGTGCTGTACAAACATAGAAAATGACAGTTTCTTCCTCAAAGAGTTTAGTCTAAAAGGCAGTACAAGTGATGAGGGGGCCAAGCAAGCACATTGGGCTGGGGAGTACAGGAGACATTGTAACAATGAAAATAGCATGTACGCAGTTCTTAGCATTGTACGCAGTTCTTAGCCCCTAGCAAGGCTTGTAAATATATTATCCCTATTTTTACAGTTGTGCAAATTGAAGTAGAGAGTTTAATTGATTTGTACAAGGTCATATAGTGAATTAGTAGCAGAAGCAGGATTAGAATTCAGGAGGTCTGGGCTTCCAATCCTCTGTTCAAAACCACCTGACTGTCCTTGTCATAGACCAGAATTTTGGAGGTCACACCTCGTGGTCAGAGCCACGGTCAGTAGCCAAAAATATAACCCAACGGTCAGAGCAAGAGTCAAAGGTCAGGTGCTAGAACCAAGGGTCAGAGCGGAGTTATTTGAATTGAGGGAAGGCAGGGGCAAAGCTGGGTGCCTCTTAAGGGCCTCAGCACCCAGTTTCACAGGGCACTTCCGATGGAACTCTCACAGTATGTCCAGAGCATGGATGTTCTTTACCGGTTCCCAAGACCTTCTCATCCAGAATGTAGCCTTCCCAGTCCCCCAGCTCCTGGAGCCATCCCCTACTTGCAGAGAGTCGAGGATTCGGTGGACCAAGTACTCCTCCTGTTCATGGAGTATGGGTGGTACTGGTGGGTTGGAGCGGTCTGGGTTCTCAGTTTAGGGCTTTAAAAGTGAAATGTGAAAGATGGGGTGGATCCTCAAGTTGTTAGGCATCTGCAACCTGAAGACCACTGGGTTTACCCATTCTATAATCTTGAAGGGGTCCAGATATTGGTAGTCTAGTTGGTGGATGGAGGCTCGATTTAAGGTTTTGGGCAGAAAGCCACACCTTGTCCCCCATGGCCAGATTTGGGGTGCCCCAACAGTCTTGGTGTTTATCGCTTCTTTGGTGCATTTCAATTGTTCCTTGAGCTCTTGATGCTCCTGGTGTAGGTGGAAGGTTAAATCCATGGCAGCCAATACTGGGGAACTTGCAGATAAGTCTGGGTGGAAGCAGAGGGGTGAAAGCCATAGCTTGCAAAGAATGGGCTATGTTGGGTTGAGGCATGGATTGCATTGTTATATGCGAATTCAGCATACCACAGCAGGGGGAGCCAGTTATCCTGGTGGTAACTCAGAAACAGCAAAGAAACTGCTCCAAGAGTTGATTAACTCTCTGTTTGCCCATTAGTTTGCAGGACTGCCATTATGGGTGCAACCAGACTAGAGAATCCTTTAATAAACCACCTGTGGCAACTGGTGAACCCTAGGAATCATTGCACCCTGTGCACATCCTTGGATATGGCTCAGTCAGATATTGCCACCACCTTGCACAGGTTCATGGTAAATTCCTCAGGTATGATGATATATCCCAAGAATTCCACTGTCTTTATCAAACTAGCATTTCTCAAGGTGATTTTGGTGGAGTCTCTCCAAGACAGTGTGAGCGTGATGATTGTGGAGGGCCTGACTTTTGGAAAAAGTGAGGAGGCCATCTAGGTAAATTATGACAAACTGGTCCAGTGTGTACCTCTGTCATTTATGAAATGCTGAAAGGTCACCAGGACATTGCACAACCCAAACAGCATGACCGAATACTCAAAAGAGACCATACTTGGTTCAGAAGGTGGTCTTCCATTCATCTCCCTCCCAGATCCTCACAAGGATGTAAGTGCTGTGGAAGTCCAACTTTGTGAAGACCTTGACAGACCTGAATCTTTCGAATAGCTCACTAATAAGCAGTAAGGTTTTGGTTTTGGTACCAGTTTTGGATTGTAATCTTGTTCAGCGTTTGGTAGTCCATACAGAGCCAGAGGGAGACATCTTTCTTTGCCACAAAGAAGATTGGGGGTCCCCACTGGGGACGTGGAGGGGCAAATGAAGCCCTTCTACAGGTTTACCTTGAGATAACTCTGGAGGGCCTGCAGTTTGGGTTTGGAGAGGGAATAAATGCACCTGAAGGGAGTCTCTGCTCCTGGTTGCAGGTCAATTGGGTAGTCATAGCTGCAACAGGTGTCGACTTTCTTTTTGTTGAACACGTCAGCATAATGTTGATATTTAACAGGAATCCCTGGAGCAATTGAGGAAGCAATGGGTGTTGCTGGAGTTACCTTTGGATCCTCTCTTCATGTCTCTGAATTCTTTGGAGGACTGAGTAAGCCACAAAGCATCGCTGGTACTGAGTTGTCTCTCAGAAAACAGGATTGTGAGCAAAATGGGGAATCAAAGCGTACCATGCCTGACTGCCAACACATGCACAGATCATTGGCAACTAGCCAGGGGATGCCAAGGACAACCAGCAGCACAAGTAGGGTGGTCCGGTACGCCATACTAGCAAGATATTTATAGGTGTGTGACAGGGTTGGGGGGAAACCCCGTTCTGTGTGGGGTGAGTGTGCCCGCCTCTTTAAAGGGGTGGGGCATAGATCTCTTAAGTCTACATCCCTTCCAACCCGAGTCCATACACTCACCCTTATCAGCAGGGCAGTATGGCCTAGTGGCCAGAGTCCATAAATCCGCCCTTGTCACTGGGCAGTAAGGCCTAGGGGCCAGTGCCCATCAATCTGCCCGTTTTCACAGGGCAGTAAGGCCCAGTGGCCCAAGTCAATAATTTTGCCCGTTTTTGTAGAGAAGTAAGGCCTAATGTCCAGAGTCAGGAAATATGCCCCTTCTCGCAAGATAGTAAGGCCTAGAGGCCCAAGTCAATAATCTAGTCCCTCCTTGCAGACCAGTAATGCCCAATGGCCAGAGTCAGGAAATCTGCTCCTTCTCGCAGGGTAGTAAGGCCTAGTGGCCCAAGTCAATAATTTAGAACCTGCTTGTAGGGCAGTAAGGTCTAGCGGCCAATGTCGGACACGGGAAGGGGTTGCACCCCCCAGCAGGGGAATCCAGGCCCTCCCTCTCCACCAGACCTCAGCCCAGGGCCTTGGTAGTGGCCATAGCGCAGACCACTGAGTCAGCAGGGAAAGGCTCCTACCAAAACATGCTGACTCAAGGCTTCGGATCACTCATCGGATTCCCCGGGGCTGCTTCCTGCCATCGTCCCTGCGGCTGTGGTCTGGGCCTCCCTGTTATCTCTAGTTTCTCTGGTCTGCCCTTCCTCCGAACTCTGCGAGGCCTCCGGGGTTGCCTTGGCATCCGCCTGGGCTGCGGCATCTCCTAAGGTCGCAGGCTTCCGCTGAGACTTGGCTGGAGCGGGCAGCGTATGTCCTTCCTCCACGGCAGTCAGCCCCAACTGAGCTGAGCTTCTCCTTTTTATACTGGTACACCTGGAGCATGCCCAGTAGGGTGGAGGGTATGTGGCTTCCTCAGCCCACAATGTAGGATTAACTCTTTTCCATCCAGTGTGGGGCAAGTGTGCCCCATCACAAGCTGGTACAGCGTACTGGAAAAAGGAGCAGCAGAATGTGGGGCCACAGGTTGGCCCCACGCCGGCAGCTCCTCTGGCGCAGCTGTACCACCCCCAGCCTTTCCAGGCAGGGTCTCCTCTGGCTCCCAGCTGCAGCCCTGCCAGAAGACAGGGCTGGGGAGAGGGGGGCGGGACGGGGGGGGCGGTACAGCCACTGAAGGAGCTGCTGGTGTTCTGCTCCTTTCCCTGCTGCCCCTCTCAGCAGGGAAAGAACAAAGTCCTCAAATTGTCCCAGAAGTGATATTGATTTTTCCAGGAGCAGAGATGCCCAAGACACGGCCTTCCTGGTAAGTAAACTGATAATCAATGCCATTTGGGTTTGGCCAGGGTGGTACGACTGCAGGCATAGCAGAAATAGGAGTTAATACTGATTTAGGAACCTACAAAATTTGGTGTGATTGCCATCAAATGTGTCAGGCAGGAGGAGCTTCAGTTTGTGGGGAGCCAGAGTTGGAGCTGAAGGTGGTGTGGCTTGAGCTTGCAGGACGGCATTCTGCACCTGGAGGGTGGGAACCTGGGCCTGCAACATCTGTAGAGTTCCCACTGTCTCCGTCAGAGAGAGATTGGGCTTTGTAGAATACATGCTCACTGTATCAGCTTTAGTTCCCTGATTGTTGGTGTTTTGTCCTGCTCAAACTATCAGAAACTGAGATGTGGGCGGTCATGCCTAGTGGTTGGAGCCAAATAGGCGCCCAGGGTCGGAGCTGGAGTCAGAAATCAGGAATCAGAGCTGGGGGTCACAACTGGGTTACCTGAAGTGAGGCAAGGCTGGAGCAAGGCAGGAGCAGGGCTGGCCTGGAACAAGCAGGCTCAGGAGCTATTGCGGCCATGGGTGAATGCTCTGAGCAGCCGCTGAACGGCTGCTGCTGCTGGGCTTAAGAGCTGGTCTGCTGACTCTTCCAACAAATCAGGTGGTGTACTACAGGCCTGTTGCACGTGGTAGGTTGCCTGAAGATTGGCACAGCTGAAGGCCCCATTCCTGATAATGTCTTTCACCAGAAGATTCATTTTTAAAGAGGATGGCCAAGATTTTCCACACTGGCGATTTTACAGAGCTGGTTGAAAATTTTTCAACAAAACTTTTTTCTCTCTCAAGCTCCCCTGCTGGAGCTGTTCCACTTTGTATAAATAATTAAGTGTTCACTAGCCCAGAGAGAGAGAGAGAGCGAGACTGATTCTCTAGTCCTGGGGTTAGAGCTGTCGCTTGGGATATGGGAGACCCAGGTAGCCGTAGGACTTTGGGTGCCTCTGTTTTTGGATACACAATCTGACACATTTTAAAGGAGTCTGTTTTTTGAGGGCAGGTGCTCAGCACTTTCTGCAAAACAGATCCCTTTAGAGTCGCTATCATGACAAAGGCTTGGGCGGTCTGGCTTAGCGGTCAGGGCTGGTATCCAAATCCAAAAGCCTAGGTCAGGGTTCGAGCGCTGAAGCCAGAGGTCAAGGCTGGTGTCTGAGTCCAAGCACCAAAACCAGGGGTCAAAAAATGGGGCCAGAGTCCAAGCACTGAAGCCAGTGGACAAAGTGAGAGGTAGAGTTCAAGTAGTGAAACTGAGGGTCAGGATCTGAGTCAGGTTTCAAGGGCAGAAGCCAGATTCCAAGTTGGGGTCAGGAGCAACCCGAGAGATAGGTCCATCACTACAACTGTCTGAGGAGTCCATCTAGTTGCACAAACACTTCCTGGAACTTCTCTTGGGATTCCTGGGCCAATCAGGGGCCACAAGGGAAGCTGTCAGTCCAGCCTTCCAAGGTGATGTTTATCTCCATGGTCTATGTGATGATGCATACACCCATATCATGGCTTCTGGGTGGCAGCGTGGAGGTGTTGGCCATCCCGCAGCCTGGGCTCTATTTCCCACAGAGCATCACAGTCTCAAGCTGGGCACCTGAAAATTGAAGCAGCCAAAATTGCTAGTCACTTTGGAAAATCTTGAGCTAACTGTTACTGAGGAAAAAACAGAACAGTCATTATACACTTGCTTTATATCTTAGCCAACAGGTGAACAATGGGTGAGGGATCTATCATCTGCTCTCACGTACCAGATCACTTCATCTATATTTGTTTATAGCAACTGAACATAACTTGATACAATTCGCTGTTCACAATTAAACTGGCATCCAACATATAATCTAACAAAGGGATTCTCCAAGTTTTTCACTGAATGGACCACATTTTAATAGCGTGTTTGTCTTGTGCACACCACCCCTGCCAACCCAAACACCTCCCTTCCTGTTTATGATTGCCTGGATCACCTCCCCTCCCATTCACAAGCACATGATATCCCTGCTGCAACTCAAGCAATGCTTACTTGGAAAAGCAATATTCCAAAAGTATTCAATATAGTATTCACTGTCTTTTCTTGCAATTGAGTAGTTGAGAATACAGATGATAAACCAGCACCATGTGACTAGCTAACTGTGAGAGCCGTCAGTTTGTGGTCTAAAATATTACTCTAATATAGGAAATAAATGTATTGTAAAATAAACAAGCACCTTTCGCTTTTGCAGTGTACCTATTTGAATGTGAGACACTCAGATTCCAAGTTAATCTTCCATCTCTTAGCGGTGGGTGAAGTGGCTCAGTTAAAACAACAAGCCAGAACTTTGCCCTAGATTGAACTTTTTATAACATCCAAACAAAGTTTAGTGAAGGATGCCTCCCTACTGAAGGGGTGGAAGGATACTAATGCAGCCACTTGTCTCCAGGTGAGTACGGTTCCATTGAGTCATTTAAGAGGGAGCAGCTAGCCTTCTCCTCTTTCTGCAGCACAGGGCGATGAAGTTTGGGCAATGCCCTTGCATTGGGGAACGTGGTAATCCTCTCTCTGCTGAACTGAATACGCCGTTTCATTTTGACAGACTTGGATGTGGAGCATTTGGGCAGACTCTGAAAGTCACCTGAGCCACCCACCACGCCCTAGGATTTAATAAGAATTTAATTTAGTGTTAAACTTTAACCCTTTCCTGTTCTGATATGCCTGAACAGCACTCTAATGCTCACCCCCTTTTTTCGGTGGCCTGGAAGGAACTTCTGCACTAACCTCTTTCCCAGCCAGAACACTCAATGACTGTATGTCTGTGACAGAAACTTCCACAAAATATTATCCATATTCAACTTTGGAATTCATTTTCCATCCGCCTGGGTCCAAAATAAACTAAATCTGTTGACCTTTTGGGAATGTTGCAAAGTCCATACAAGGTTTTCATCATTTCTGGAGGGGGGAGCGTGGCAAGAGCTATAAAAAGGGTGGGGTATTTTTGATTTATCAATCTATGGAGGGGATTTTGGCTATATGATATGAAGATTATGTTAGATTTTAAATGATTTTGTTGTAATGTATCAGAGGTGCCTAGAGAACAAGTGGAAGGGTGCCTTTCTTATTAGTGTAAAAAGAAAGAAACAGAGAGAAGGAAAATTTTTTCATCTTTTTATTACAATATAGTTTGAAAGTTTGGTACCTGAATCTTAAATCTAAGTAAATTTTCACTATGAAAGAGAGGTGTTTTTTTCAAGGGGAAAAAACCCACTGTGAAATCAATTTTTTCACATGTGCTAAACAAACACACAAAAGAAGTCTACTTATATTGACAGGGAAGTGTTACTATTATAAGACAAACTTTCTAGCTATTCCTAAGGCAGGCAATTTTTCCTGGAGTACTGTATGTGTTATATTACAGCCATGTGTATCATAGTTGTAGAAGCAGCTGTACTATCTTCATGCAGACTAACCAGAAAACTGTGTTAAATAGCTTTCATTTTTTCTATTGGGGAAGGATAATCTATCATGCTGTTTTATAAACCACATGTAAAAGGACAACCCTTTTAAAGGACATTTTAAATCCTGCCTTCAAGATACACTTTGGGCCTCTTTACTTATCTCATTGACTTCTGTTCTGCATATGTAGGTATTACACTGAAATCCTTCAAACACTGACACTCCACACAAACCCTCCCAGGAAGACATCCACCTTGCGAGGTCTCCTGTCAGTCATCTGCCCTCCGTTTGAGATCCCAGTTCCATGGTTATGTTCTACTCCCATGAACCGCTTTGCATCTCCCTGCTTTTCTGCTTATTGGTAAGAGAACCAGGAAGCTTCCACATTGACCTTCACCACCCTGCCCCAAAATCAGGTGATTCCTTCTTTTGAACCGCAATAAAACAAGCTAAAAAGAAAATATATTTTGTTTGAATAACAAGGTTTTGATTCTGCTTCTTCTTTCCAGTATTCCAATACTGAGGCGATGGGCATAATGTACATGCATTTGAGTATAATAACTCTCCGCTTTATTACTGATTTTTTAAGATAGTCTCCTTTTATTTGATGGATAAAAAGTCTGCCTCAATCCTGCTCCCACACAAGCCAATACTAAAACTCCCAATGACTTTAATGGTAAAGGATAAGGCCCATAGAAAGGAATACTTAGTATCACAGCGTATACAAACTATGAACAGATTCTCAGCTGGAGTAAATATACTGACTTTAAGGGCTCTACACAGATTTACACAAGCTGAGTTCTGGCCCTGACGCTCTAGCTGATACCATAATGTGAACTCATCATAACCACTGAATTGGTACTCAGGAGATCTGGGCTAATTGTCAGCTCTGCCACTGACATCCTGTGGGACCTTGGACAAGGCACATAATTTCCCCGTGCCTCATTTCCCCACCTGTAAAATGGAGGTACGGACATTTCCTTTGTCTGTATCTCTGATTTAGACAGTAAGAACTTTGTGGCAAGAACTTTATTTCCTGTGTGTGTTTATAACACCAGCTCAAAGGTCTCGGATCTCAGTTGGGGTCCCTAACTGATACTCTATTAACAATACTGATTCTTCTACCTCAGAACAGAAATGTGGGTAGGTGTAGAGGGGGACTAAATCCTCCATTTCTTTTTCCCTGAAATGGCATTAGCAAATCATTAGTCAAACAATTATATTATGTACTTATGTCATCTTTCTCCAACACACACACACACACACACACACACACACACAGAGAAAGAGTATCATGGATGTGTATCTTCAAATACTCCATACATCCCATATAGCTTCTTCTCCGTAACACCCGTGAGGTCTCTCATCAAGCTAACAAGCAAATTACCCATGACGGGGCTGCCCAAACTCCTGATAAAGGTTCTGAAACACAATGACACCCTCACTCTTTCTTCCTCTCTTGTAAAATCAATCAGACTTTACACTTTAAATAGGCAAGTGGCCTAAAGGGAAAATTTTCCCAGACTTTCAGGGTCCTGGGAAGAGAGCTGAGGAGGGGCTTTCCACTTGTCATTTATTGTTGAAAGAAAATGGGTTACATGGGATTTATAAATCATCAAATACAGAGAAATATTTTAAAATAATCTGAAGGTTTACCCTCCTAGTTGTATTTAACAGGCTCTATGCAGTAAATCAGGTCTTTCTGAATTTGCTAAGGTGACAAGTCATTGCTAGAATGAGTTAAACTCAGTTATAGGAGTACAGGAGGTGACTGATGTAATTAAGCATGATGCATCAGCCTGGGAAATTTAAAAAGACACAGTTTGCTGAAAACCATGGCTAACAGGGCCACAAATTAAAAAAGAGCTAGAAACCTATAAAGACAGTTACAGTAAAACCACACTAATTCACAAGTCACTAACGTGCATGATTTATAATTTGCACAAAATCCTGGCAGTCTCTCCCAATTTCTCAGCAAAGATTTAATAGAAGTGTAATGTTGTGAGGCCTCATATTACTAAGGCTTCACTATTACAAAATATACAACAGCATTTAAACAATTAAAACTGAGCTTTAGTTGTTCAGCTAAATGATCAGAGACCATTTTGTGATGCATTGTTGTTGAAAATTATTTGTTAATTTAGTCCTTAGTTTGCTATGGGTTTCCCACTTGTCAGTGCAAATTAGCGAGGCTCTGTTGTAGCGACTCAGAGATTTCAAAGCCCTTAAGGCATCATTGATAACACAAGACAATGAAATATCATGAGTCAGGCCCTAAAATTCATGAGACTGGGTTATAAATCATGAGACTGGGTTAAAAATAATACTTTGTTGGTTCTATTTGCCTTCTGGTTTCTGAACCTTTGGAGAGCGCTTGAGTAGAACTTTGTGAGTAACTGATTCTTCTGGTTTGGTCAGCTAACCGAAAAACTTGAAAAAAATTCACGTTGGGTTGAATAACATGTTTCATTCAACCTGAAACTAACCTTTTTGGTTTTGAGGGGGTTTTTTTATCCTTTTTATTAAAATGAAACTGAAGTAAAATTTGAAAAGTCATTTTGAATCAAAAACTCAAAACGTTTTGTTTCAAAAATGTCGAAACAAAATGTTTCCATGGTTTGGGGGGAAGGGGTTTCAACCGAAACAATTCGGTGAAGTCAACACACATTTGTGAAATGTTTTGGTAGACCCAAATTTGCATTATTTGTTGGAAAAATGTTTTGTCTGAAAAATTTCACCCATGAGTCACATTTTCAAGCTTCTCTCCATAACCATAAACAGTAGAAAGTTCTTTTTTTAAATGAAAGCAGAGATGTTCATGTAACCCATTGTCCCCAGGAACTGACACTTTATGTTAAACATCAATTATTGTGAGAGTTGGGCTAGAATTGCAGAAGTTGGCAACACTGTAAAAGGGATCAGTGACTATCAAACCTGACCTCCTACATAGCCCAAGCCATAGAATGTCACGCAATTAGTCCTGCATCAGGGACTAATGTCTGGTTGAACTAGATCATATTTCTTAGAAAGACACCTAATCTAGATTTAAAGATTTCACAAATCCACCACATCTCCCTTGGGAAGTTGTTCTCATGGTTAATAACTCTCACTGTTAGAAATCTGCACCTTATTTCTAGTTTGAGTTTGGGTAGCTTCATCTTGCAGCCATTGGATTTTGTCAGATTACAGAGTCTTCTACTACCAGATATCTTTTCCGTGTGTAATTTACAGGTGATGATCAGGTTATTACTTAAAACTCTTTCCAATAATCTAAATAGAGTATGCTCTTTAAGTCTCTCACTGTAAGGCAGATTTTCTAGTCCCCAAATCACTCTTGTAGCTCTTTTCTGAACCCTTACCAACCTTTCAACATTCTTATCATGTATAAAACCCAGGCATATTCTCATATACACATTGGGCCAGATTCTGATCTCAGCTACACGTCAATTAGAATCTTTAGCCAAATTTGCCAAAATGTTCACACAGAATCGGAAGGGACTTCATGAGGTCATCTAGTCCAACCCCCTGCTCAAAGCAGGACCAATCCCCAATTTTTGTTCTGGATCCCTAAGTGGCCCCCTCAAGGATTGAACTCACAACCCTAGGTTTAGCAGGCCAATGCTCAGACCACTGAGCTATCCCTCCCCCCAAATATGGGTGCCAAAATTTAGTTCTATTCACAGTTAGACACCTCAATAAGTGACTTCATTTCCAGAGCTGCTGAGCACTCACCACTCCCACTGAGGATAGTGAGAACTGTGGCTGCTTAGCGCCAGTGAAAACCAGGGTGTTCAATTAAATTTGACATTATAGATATAGGTGCCTAACTTGAGGCCAGAATTGTCAAATTTGATTGTCTACGTGTTGTCTGCTTATGAAAATGTAATGTTGCTGAGAGACACTAGTCCATTTGACCTGCAAAATTGAAGTCCTGTCCTAGGTTATGTCTAAACTTGGAACTAGGGATGAGATCCCCTGCTTGAGGACACATACTCACTCTAGGTCACAAATTGTAGCCATGGCATCATACGGAGTTGAAGGAGCTAGCCGCCCCAAGTACATACGCACCAACACCACAGGGGCATGCTCGGGGTGGCTAGCCTGTTCTGCCTCTCATGTTACTGCAGCTATACTCTATTTTTAGCTTGATCAGAGCTAGCGGGGGAATGTGTCCTTGAGCTGGGAATCACACCCCAACTCCAAGTGTAGACTACCCATAGATTCAGCTGAGCAATCCCCATGTGTCCTTGTCAATACATCTCAGCCTGGAGGAAATGACACCTCTAAGGGCCTGTCAGCGGGCAGCGATCGATCCAGCAGGGGTTGATTTATTGCGTCTAGTATCGACATGATAAATTGACTGCTGAGCGCTCTCCCGCTGATTCCGGTACTCCACCAGAACGAGGAGCGCAAGCGGAGTCAATGGGAGAGCATCAGCTGTTGACTTACTGCAGTGAAGACACTGCAGTAAGTAGATCTAGGCACGTCAACTTCAGCTACGCTATTCATGTAGCTGAAGATGCGTATCTTAGATCGACCCCGCGTGGTAGTGTAGACAAGCCCTAAGACTGAGGAGGAACTCCATGCTGATTCAGTCCCTGGCCAGGAAGCTGAGGCTAATTAGCCAATTAGGGCTAATGCTCATAGTTTTCTGACAATGCCTGTCTACTAGGAAATGGAGTGAAGCCATGAACTCGTATGTAAACAAATTAGGTGCTATCACATGACAGTGTGTTTCAGTAACTAATACCAGCTTGTGACAGATTTGAACCAATGACATGGAATCAGAGCTGGACAAGTAATTTGTAATGAATAATTTACTTTATTGCTTCTTCTTCTGTTTGTGAATTTGTCAGCTGAAGTGACAAACTTTTAGACAGTAGGTTGTTTCCAAGCAGTATAGAATGAAACACTTGAACTGTTTTGATTGGACATTGGATACACAACATGTTTCTGTCCCCTAATTGGATAAACACAACTCCTAGCATCAGGTTTCTGGTGCAAATACACATAACTGCAAATTCAGAATTTACTTTCCACAAATATGCTGCAGTGCTTGCTTAAACGTCCTTTGTTCCATTGAACATTCCTTCCCGTAAATGCATTCATGAGAATATTTCCAGAAAATGAATACAAAAGGGTTGCAATCACAGGAAAAAGGAGAACTCATTTAAAATTCTAAGGAATATGGGCCAGATCCAGACTCCATTGGAACCTTTCCATTGATGTCCATGGATTTTGGTTTAGGTTTCATCTGCAGATAATACTTATTTTTTTGCAGACGTTGACTGGCTCTGTTTAGAGGTACTGTACTCTATGACACTCACTCCCAAAAACAGAGTGTTAAAATAAATGACATTGCCCAAAGGGGTTGTGTCCTAGTATTGGATGGAAAACATTTAGTACTTGTTACAAAAGAAAGTTGGACATGTCTCAAATTGTCAGGATTATTTGTACAAACTCAATACTTACATTAATCAAGGTGAAGAAATGATTCACAGTCAGACAACTGCTATTTCTTTTGTTCAGATCTGATTGGCAGCACTGGATTATATGGTGCAGTCACTGTCAAGACAAGAAAAGTGTCAAGAATTGAAATGTAGCTGTTTTTTTTTAAAGTGGGTGAAAGCTTTCCAGATATAAAATTGTGTCCAGCTATTGCATACACTTTGTTAAAATCAGACATACCCTTAAAAGAAGAACACAAGCTGGGGGGAGGGGGGGAGTGAAGTAATTAATTAAAAAAAATTCTATTAGAAATGAACTTGAGGTAGATCCATATGTTCCTAAAGCTAGGGGTACTTGGGTGCAGGGCCTCTCTACTGAAACCATAAACACCACAACCCTCTCCAAAGATAGGGAGGACAGGGTGAAAGAGATGGCACATAGATATCATGATTAGCATGGTTTATGATGTATTATAGACAGAAGCAACAACAGCTCCACTATAAGACTAGCCAGGCATGAATCACAAACTAGAAAGACAGGTAAAGAGTCAGTCATGGCTGGTACTTTGTCATTACTATAAAAGGCCAAGACTGACATGAAGGAAAGTTACGCCAAAGAGACATTTCCCCATTTACTCATTTTTGGATGCTCTTGGCACCAGCTGAAACCAGTTCAAAGGACACAATATGCCATTTTATAAGGTAATTTTGCTTTGGCACTGTTTATTTTGTTAATTCTTTTAAATGTGTGTGCCAAGCAGTTTCCCGTCATGCTACATGTGGTAATCTCTTCTTTCAGTGATAAGCACTCATGAGACAGATTAAAAGAAAAACATTAACTACTCAAGAGTAGTTGCTGAACATACACTGCTTACCCTGCTCTTTGAAGAATTACTGATACACTAAGTCCTGTCCTCAGCAATAAAAGGAACTGCGGGACAGACTACTTTACACAGCAAGTCAGATTTCTACAAAATACTCAGTGGAGGACAGGGCTTAAACTGGGGTGGCTTGGGTAGGTATGTCATGCTGACACTCCTCACAGTGCTAGAGTCTTGTAGGGCAAATAGCAAGAAGTCGGCTTCTTTGGGTGCTGAGACATTTTGGAAATAAAACTTTGCTTTGCTCTAAATAGAAAGTATGACAATGCTGTCTAAGGCTGGGATTGTCAAAGGAGTTACACTTCTGTTCAATTCCAATGGGATCTGGGTGCTTTGCTCTCTTAGTCTCCTTTGAAAATCCCAGCCTAAATATTCAGAATGCTGTCCTAGAGCCTTGCATTTTCCCCCCAGAGACTACTGTGGGAGCTACCTTGCACCTCTAGTAAACAGCATAATCTATGAGCACCTAAAATGGCACACAAGAAATTAGGTCATGATGCATTTCCAAAGAACATGCTAACCCTTGCCTCTACACTGCAGGCTAGATCCTGGCTGGTGTAACTCAGCATAGCTCCATTAGACTGGAGCAGTGGATCAGTTTGAAAGTACAGAATACACTTTGTTTTGAGTAATCCAGTATGGGCATTGGCACCTCTTTTCCACAGGAGATACTGACTGGAGCCTACTGGAGAGCTGGAAGGATGATTGTGATGGGCTGCAAGAGGGCTCACTGTCAGTTCAGCCCATTTTGGTCCCCAGAAAACAAAAACTAGAAAGGACTTTTCTTCCTGGACTGTCTGATTCCTTCTTCCTCCCTCTCACACTTCATTGGTTTGCCTTGGGAAATAGGAGGAACAACAGGCTACAAGAGCAAATGATCCCGCTTTCAGGCGATGTTTTGTGCCTGTACAGAGAACTTCATTCCTTAATCCCATGCTAAGCGTGCAATGCCTCTCCCAAAGGAGAAAGTCCCCAAGCGAGAGGGCTCTCCCTATGGGCAACCCTGATTTTCCAGCATGGATTGAAACACATGTGCACCTCTTCTAGGTATGTGCAAAAGGGTGTACACATTTTTTTGTATGTGTTCATTACCATATTTGGGTCTTAAAGCACCCATCACAGTGGCACGTAGGTGCCATAGCTTTACTGAGCTGCTTAGGAACCAACTCAGAAAAGTTAGATCAAACACTGATTTAACTTTTAAAAGTTTCTATTTGAAGGAATGGACAAAGCTTTACATTCTTACTTTAACTGAATTGGTTCACTCATCTCTAGTCTAAATCACAGTGTTTGTGTTTCACAAAAGTTTCTAGTATCACCTCTGTGCTACATCATCTAAAAAAGACATATTGGAATTGGAAAAGGTTCAGAAAAGGGCAACAAAAATGATAAGGGGTATGGAATGGCTTCCGTATGAGGAGAGATTGATAAGACTGGGACTTTTCAGCTTGGAAAAGAGACGGCTAAGGGGAGATATGATTGAGGTCTATAAAATCATGACTGGTGTAGAGAAAGTAGATAAGGAAGTGTTGTTTACTACTTCTCATAACACAAGAACTAGGGGTCACCAAATGAAATTAATAGGCAGCAGGTTTAAAACAAATAAAAGGGAGCATTTCTTCATACAACACACAGTCAACCTGTGGAACTCCTTGCCAGAGGATGTTGTGAAGGCCAAGACCATAACAGGGTTCAAAAAAGAACTAGATAAATTCATGGAGGATAGGTTCATCAAAGGCTATTAGCCAGGATGGGAAGGAATGGTGTCCCTAGCCTTTGTTTGCCATAAGCTGGGAATGAGTGACAAAGAATGGATCACTTGATTACTTGTTCTGTTCATTCCCTCTGGGGCACCTGGCATTGGCCACTGTTGGAAAACAGGATACTGGGCTAGTTGGACCTTTGGTCTGACCCAGTAGGGCCATTCTTATGTTCTTATGCTACATCATCTAGTTCTTCACATCTGAGGAAGGTTTGAAATAAGCTCCTGAAATTTAAGTCAAACTGGAAAAGATCTTAGTTGCATATAATGTAGGAACATGAGGTTAGCTGATGGTGTCCTAGCACATACTCTTTTTTACACTTCATAATTTCTATCTGTTATCTCCTATCTATTTCACTGCCAAGTACACACCCCACGGGAATAGCAGTGGGAGCGACAGTCTGTAAAATACTACATGGTCTGTTATGTAGCTCTAGTACCTTTCACCATCCAGTGAAAGCCACTTTTAAAATCAGTTACAGACTTAACAACTAAAAGGAGGAGGAGGACTTGTGGCACCTTAGAGACTAACAAATTTATTTGAGCATAAGCTTTTGTGGGCTAAAACCCACTTCATTGGATGCATGCAGTGGAAAATACAGTAGGAAGATAGAGATATATATATACACGAGAACATGAAACAATGGGTGTTGCCATACACACTATAATGAGAGTGATCAATTAAGGTGAGCTATTATCAGCAGGAGAAAAAAATTTTTTGTAGTATATTTTCCACTGCATGCATCCGAAAAAGTGGGTTTTATCCCACGAAAGCCTATGCTCAACTAAATTTGTTAGTCTCTAAGGTGCCACAAGTACTCCTCGTTCTTTTTGCCTGATTATCACTGCAAAAGGTTTTTTTCTCCTGCTGATAATAGCCAGGGCTGGCTCTACTGTTTTTGCCGCCCCAAGCAGGACATCTGAAGACAGAAGCTGCAGTCGAATTGCCGCCGTGGCACAGCCTACAGGGTAAAGCTGCCGCTGAATTGCTGCTGCCGTGGAAAGACGAGACACCGCCCTGACTGCACACAGACTGCCGCCCCTTTCACCGTCCCTTTCACAGCGCTGCCTCAAGCACCTGCTTGGAATGCTGGTGCCTGGAGCCGGCCCTGATAATAGCTCACCTTAATTGATCACTCTCATTATAGTGTGTATGGCAACACCCATTGTTTCATGTTCTCTGTGAATATATATATATATATGTATCTTCCTACTGTATTTTTGTATGCCACAAGTACTCCTCCTTCTTTTTGCTGATACAGACTAACACGGCTACCACTCTGAGACTTAACAACTGTCACGGAGCAAGTCACCTCCAAGTAAACACAAGGATCACATAATTTATCTAATGGTGAGTGTTGCTCACAGGCATGTTGGGGATGGATATTGTCCAGCCAGGGAAAAAAGAAAACCTGTTTGCTTTTGTTTCTAAGGAAACACTCATGTGTGTCATCATGTACTACGGCATGGGGGCTTTCTGAATTAGTGCCTTGAGGCTAAGATTGATATTGTTGTTTTAGTTTGCAGAACTGAGACAGATGATGTATTTAAGCCTATAATGGTCAGGATATGTACTGCTGCTATCTATTGGCACGTTCACAAGGGTATTAGTACTTTCCAGAAGTTTTTTGTTGATCTTTCTCAGATGCTGTATTAATAACATTTTCTCCCCCTCCCTTTTTTTTTTTTAAAGACAAGGAAGAGGCAAAAACAACCGAAAAGAAAATTGGATGCTCACCTGGAAATGAACTGACTCAAGATCTGACCAAAAAAATCCACATAGGAGACATAGGATGTCTTGTGTTTCAAACAAAAGGGTTTGGAGAAAGCTATTCAGCAAGCGGTAAGGCAAGCAGAACACTCACGTGCAATGTGTTCTCAAAACACACACTACATTCCAATTTTCATGGCATGAAATCTTATTTCTCCTCCTGACTCAATGTACTTCAAATTTTCTATATGCCAGTACTGATCAGAGTAACATATCCCGCAAGTTACTCTGATTGATCTTACTAACATGCTGTATCCGAGCTTAGATGTCCCAGCTATTTGGATGTTGCTGCCCAGCTCCACGTATTTAAGGCAATACAGTACACTTGGGTACCACGAGCCAAATGTGCAAACCCTTACTCACTTTTTTACTCATTCTTTACCAAAGCAAAACTTTCAGACTTCAAGGTCACATTTGCCTGAGTAATGACTGAGTAAACATGGAGTAAGGAGGACCTCAAGATTTGACTCAAATGTAGGTGTGTTAAACAAGAACACAAGACTAAACAGAATAATAAATGGAATAAGCCAAGGAATTATGGTGGTTTGCAAGTGGCTACGACTATCTTATATTTGTAACACTTGAAGGTCGCCTTCATTGACATTTGATGGATATAATTTTCCCTTTTCCCTAGTAAAGTATTTTAACAGCTGTAGAAACATGCACAACTAATTTTATGTTCTCTGATCTACAGACACTTGTAGCTGGTGACATATCACCTATTAAGTACATGGTTTTTAAAGGTAGCCTGACCTCTAGCACAATGTGCTGTATTTAAATGTTATGACCAGATTGTACCTAAAAGGCACTGGCCCACAATGGGTCCCTGGTTGTCCCAGGTGCGGAAAGGAAACAAGAACACTGCACGCTCCATCAGACAGATATAGTCTGCTCCACACTCTGCAGCTGGTTCTGCTGGCTGGTGCAAACAGGGAGGGGACTCTCCCACCCTTTCCTGGAGCTGGAGGTGGGTTGCTCTCCTGGAGGTGGTAGGACAAAGCAGTCCCTGCACTAGGAGGAGTGCAGAGACAGATTGTGCTGCCCTTGTGGCAGGAGTTTCGAGTAAGGAATCAAGCACTATTTTGACCTTAATTAACTAGAGCTCAATTGTGCCACCCTTACACAGCAGGTCAAATTCAACCCTGGCATAACTTGGCAGAATTAAATAAAGCTATGTTCACTGGCACCAGAGCGGAAGTTGGCCCAGAAGCTTTATGTATTACCTTAATTAAAAGCACACTTTACACTTCTGCAATTCTACTTCCAAAAACACAGGTACAGGTCCTGTAGACATCTTACGCTCTTCCAAACCTTGAACTACTTTGAGCCTCAGGAGAAGCATTTACCCAGTCCTTCCTCCAGCTCAGGCAAAAGAAAGGGAGGATCCACAGTTTCCCAGATATACACACAGGGTTTGTTTGTGTTATTTCTAAGAGTTTACTACATTTTCAAGGACCAGGCATATTGTTAAAGGCAGTGTTGTGTTCATGTAACTTTTTGTCTTCAACTGAACTGTCTCCAGTAATGTCAACTATGTATTCATTGTAATCAGCGACTGTGAAGGTTCTTGTGTGATATGTATCAGGGAGACAGCTCACGCCACACTACATTCTATCCCTGTCTCAGCCGAGCTGCTGTACACTGTTAGGCAGTCTTGGCTCCAAAACTGCTTCCCAAATGTCAGTTGAAAGAGTGCTCATTTTTTGCCTTTGCCTTGTTTTCATTTAAATAAACCATAGAGTTAGTGCCATAATTAACACATTCTTCTTCCTGTGATTGAAGCTGTCTGAAATGAAAGGCAGGGGGTAGGATACTGGGTTTTTTACACTCCCTCCACAATGATGAAATGGCAAGAGAATTAAGTGTATGTTAACAAGGTAGACTCCATGCCTCCACAAGACAGAGGGTGCACTGAAATCCTTCCCACAACAACATGCTGGTACACCAGCTCTTCAGGAGCCCTCTGGCGCTCTCTCTCAGCAGCATCCTTCATTCTGAATTCTCCTGCAACCATGCATACTGGGATATGTTGCATCCCACAGTGCACTGCACAAGATGCTGCAAACATTACAAATGGAGGCTGGATGAATGCAGGTGGGGCGGAAGGGAGGAAGTGAGTTGGTGTGACCAAGGGAAGGAGGGAGGAAAAGAAACAGAAGGAAACAGATGGTGGGGGAAATGAAGTGTTAGTAGGTCTGGAGGCAGATATATAGGTGAGAAGAAAAAGTGGGGGAGATACATTGGAAGAGGCAAAGATGTAGTAAATGAGAAGAGAATGACAACTAGGGGGAAGAGAGAAGATGAATGCACTAAAATAAAGTAGCACAAGGAAAAAGGAAGAGAAAAGGTAAAGAAAAATCAAGAGAAGAATGTTCAGAGTAGTGAATTTTATTATAGGGTTCCATGCTCCAGCTTATATTATATGGTGCCTCTCAAGGCCAGGAATTAGAGATTTTAAAATATATTGTTGACTTTTTCTTTCAATCTTTAGACTTGGGGCACATGGGGAAAAAGAGGTGTGCCATAATATTCTTACCAGTTGCACTAATATACCTATAATTCAGCCCTCGAGTACAGCACACAAATAAATGGTTCAAAGCTTGCTGTGCTGAACTTGATACATTCCCAGAGAACGGTGGCTGATATACAAAATATTTCCTCCTGGAGTGATGCCATGGAAAGGTTAACTACCGTGCACATACCACCAGTAACAGTGAGTGCGCGAGTTGCAACTTGTATTTTTAATACACTGCTGAACATTTGCTTCCTGATCACTGCAAGGCTGAAGTCACATTCGGAGCACTATTTGAATAAGCCAATTAACCAACTTGAAAAGAAATATCTTTTTCCTGAGGGAAAAGGAGCTTTATTTCTAATCTACAAAAAAGATTTAAACATGAAAATAAATGACTATTTCATTATGGGAAAGAACGCAAGACCATGATTGACTGAGTGAACTCGTGTTTCTTTTGATGCACCATGCTACTTAGAATACATAATAGGGACGTGTGGCCCCAGTTCAGCAAAGCATATGTATAAATTTAAGCACAGGTTTAAGTCCAGTGAATGGGGCTTAGGCACATACTTTAGTGCATTGCTGAATTGGGACAATAATGAGCATTTTCCATTGAGAGGGCTTTAAAAAACACAAGGGGCCAAATTCATCCCAGGTGTAAGCTGATCTAGATGTATATACAGTGTTGGACTGTTTGCAGGATCAGCCCACTTTACAGCAGACACTAAAGATCAGCTCAGGAGAGAAGTCGGTGTGTTATGGGCATATGTTCTAGAAGATGCCTGTAATCTTGGACCATCTTTGCTGAATATTGGTGTACTGTGGTTCAAAAATGAATGAGCCAGTAGACATTAATGAAAGCTCTTTGTGAAATCAATCACAGCAAGGTGCAGAGTCTTGCATAAATTTCAAGAGATCTTGTGCTCCTGTGCACTAAACGTATTTTTAAGCCTTGGTCTAAGTAGTATCAGTGTAAGTGAAATCAACTCCGTTTGCTAGGATGGCCTGTCACTTTCTAATTATATTAAAGTAACCATATTAGTAATCCTGCTTGATAAACCTCTAAATGAAAGTCTAATTGGCATTTGCTTGTTCTTTCCCTCAGTGTTCATGTGGGATAAAATACAGTGAAAGCAATACTAGAATGAGATTTTTTTTTAGGGGATTTTCTATTGGCAGTATTGCCTGTAAACATTAACTCATTATTTATCTATCCCAAGGAATGGTATGCATTGGAAGACAATCGGTTTGCAATGGAATGTGACCTTGGCTGGTCTACAACAGTTAAAAAATGCCATCCCTCTGACGTTATATTGGTTTGATGGAAGGGCAAACTAACTAACTATTAATTATATACACTGAAATAGTTTGAGAAAAGCTTCTAATTCTTAAAATGACTGCAGTTCATTTCTGTGCTTTCCATTTAGAAGTACTAATAATAGTTTGTGTGTGTGCCTTTCATCCAAGGACCTTCTCCAAAACATTTCAGAAACTTTAGTTTAAGTCTCACAACATTCCTGTGAGGTACATATTATTATACCAATTCTACAGCTCAGTTTTAATTGAGCTGAACAAGTCACACAGTGAGTCAGTGGCAGAACTGGGAATAGAATGGAGGAGCCTTGACTCCAAATCCCATGCTCTAATCAATAAACCACCCATCCTAACTCAAACCAGGTACATTAAATGGTGGAACAACCAGAGAGCTTGCCTTTCTCTTATCACTTAGATCATCCTGGCTTATCACTTAGATCAGGGGTCGCCAACCTTTGAGAAGTGGCATGCCAAGTCTTCATTAATTTAAGGTTTCGTGTGCCAGTAATAAATTTTACATTTATAGGGGCCCCCCGACGGAACTCCAGACTGGCAGCGAGCTGAGTGGGCCAGTGGCCAGGACCCTGGCTGGCAGGAGGCCGGGCGGCTGAAACCTCAGACCAGCAGTGAAGTGAGTGGGGCCGGCGGCTGGTATCCCAGGCCGGCAGCAGGCTGAGCAGGACCGATGGCCGGGACTCCGGCTGGCAAGGGGCCAGCGGCCGGAACCCCAAACCATCAGCAGGCTGAGCAGGGTGGCGGACAGAACCCCAAACTGGCAGCGGCTCACCCACTGCCGGTCTGGGGTTCTGTCCTCTAGCTCCTGCCAGCCAGGGTCCCGGCCACCGGTCCCGCTCAGCCTGCTGCCGGCCTGGGGTTCTGTTCACCCAGGCAGGCAGCAGGCTGAGTGGGGCCGGCAGCCGGGACCCCGACTGACAGCACCGTGCCAGTAAAAATCGGCTCACGTGCCGCCTTTGGCATGCATGCCGCAGGTTGCTGACCCCTGACTTAGATCATCATTATATTGGTTTGATCAGCCAACTAAAATGCAAATCCTCAGGTGGTTTTCAACAGCCATCACCTCATTCAGGATGTTATGAGTTGTCCTTACCTCTGGATACCCAGGCTTTTCTGACCTCCTCTGGATTATGCAATCAGTCATGATTGGCTGAGGTAGATTTCTGGGGTGGGAATGCAAATCTAAATACACCTTTCGCAGAGTATTTTAGGAAGCCTCATGTTTTGAAATATCGACCTGTTTTTTCCTGGCAGATATGAGGTAACCTGATATTGTCAGGAGGCTGTGTGAAGTTTAAAGACAGCTTTCATGGATCAGCATTACACACAAGAAAAATTCCCATATGTTTATTCTGTTTCCAGTACAGCGGAAGAATGGAGGCCCTTCCACTAAAACCCTACCTTATTGGCTGCTTTTGAATGCTGAACATCTAATCATTAGATTTAGTAGTGGCAACGATGCACCATCAAGATATCTCAAAGCTACGTGATATCCATATTTTTCAAGACATTACCTGAACTATGGTGAATCTTTTCACTGTCTGTAGATTCATGCTCAGAAGCTAACCATGGGTACTTGCATAGTCATTGCCAAGCTAACATTGCATTATCTCCTAAGTACAGTATCTTCCATTCTTGTAACAGGGAACTTGTCTTTACATCTCCCCCTTCTAGATATATCAGTTGCCTCTCTACACTATAACTTAACTGAGGTAATGACATGAGTTGTGTCCACACAGAACCTGTCTAATTCTCTATTAGTAACTATGAGAGCTAATTTTGTGTAGACCTCACCGGCTCTATTGGCTGCCATAGGGCTGTCTTCCTATAACAAAGTAATAACGCTTATTATGCTATGTAGGCAGAATCCCCTAACTGTGCCTACCCTGGCCAATCTTCCCTGCTTCCAGCTCTCAGTGATGTAGGATATCTCAAGATGCAAGCAACATCACCCCACAAAATATTTGTGCTGCCCCAGTAAGCATATAGACTGGATACTACCCCCTTGGGGAGTCAGTATGGAACAGCTGCCCACAATGCCCTGCTGCAAACACGTTCAGTGTGTGCTAAGTGGTGGATGCACGAACAATTGACATATGGTTGTGTTGTGGAAAAGGCTGCTGTATGAACACAACTAGCGATGATTGTTATAACTGGGTCAAATGGGGGTGTCATGACCTAGTTATAAAAACACAGTTGTACTTTTGTGTAGATAGGGCCTGAGGCAACACTTCTAAGTTAGAAATAACATTAAAATGCAGCTGCTTAATAGTTTCAAGAATATTTAATTAGCCAAACATAATTTATTCAGTCATGCATATGTGAGTTGGTACTCTCACACTATGGCCAATA
Organism: Natator depressus; assembly: GCF_965152275.1. Lineage (NCBI taxonomy): Eukaryota > Metazoa > Chordata > Testudines > Cheloniidae > Natator > Natator depressus. The sequence goes on from NC_134238.1 coordinate 35,156,364, forward strand.
ATGGTCCTTTATAGTGAGGGTTCAGCTACATGTGTAGACATAGCAACTTTAGGAATAGTGTCTGTAGTCGTTTTGCACTTCAGAAATGGGACCTGTTGTTGGCAATCGAACCTTTGGGCCTAAAACCATATTCAGGTACTTGATTTTCAGAAGTGCTGAGCACCCAACAGGTCCCACTAATTGAATGGAGGCTGTCATGTGCTCTGCACTTTTGGAAGTCTAACAGGTGCCCAACTATGGATTTAGAAGCCTAACATTAGGTTCTTATCTTTGGAAAACTAGGCCCTGGTAATCCATGCCTTGCAAATTGTGATTTGATACATGTAATTATGACTTTGCTCCTTATGTTTAGTAGTTTTGAAGTTAATCTCCTTTAATGGAGAGTAGAGATCAATTAACAATACATAAATGTCTTTGTGAAACATTATTTTGTCTTTTGGGGGACTTTACAGCCCTAGATCTTTTTTTGTTTGTTTAAGCAAGTACATGTAGGTAGTGAGTTATCATATCTTGTATATGAGGACTCACCCCAGGCCAGAACAAAATATATTACACTTTTCTTTTATTTTTGAATACCTAGAAGACTCCTGGGTATTAAGAGCAATTATTTTTTCATCACTGCTAGAACAAACAGTCTTTCTCCTATTTTATTATTTTGGCTTCCTTCATTTCTGTTTTTCTCTTTTTGAAATCGTGCCCCAGAGGCTACAGTTGTAGAGATATGTTTGTAGAAGATTATAATTTAGAGACACTCCTTCATAAGGGACAGTAATATGAACACAGGAATTTGGAGATGTGCCCTGGAGGCAGGGGTTGGGAACAGCACATGACTGTGTGCAGCAGTTCACCAGAGACACACTCCAGCTTGTTTTATTAAAGTTTTATTCCTTTCTCATTCACTGGTTTGTTGTTTAATGAACCCCAAAATCATTACAACAGTAACTACTTATTGCGCACTGAGCCACTTAGAACCTGAATCTTCATTTTCTTAATTTCACTGGCTCTACAAAAGCCTAAAAATCAGCTTCCTGCAGAAGTCTGCGCTTCACTATGTCATTTTGTATTCCACATATAAACCTATCTTTTCTTGTAATAAAGAGTCATTTAGGTCTCCAGATTCACATGATTGAGTTTTAAGCATTAAATCATTCACATACGCATCAACTAGTTCAAACTGTCCTTGAATGCATAGGGGGAAAAAAACCCAAACAATAAGCATTTCTCAGAAGAATTATTTTTCTGGGAAAAAGCTAAAATACTTACCAAATTTGTCTATCATCTGTACCCAATCTTCTACTGACTCCCTTGCCAAAGCAGCATATACCTGCAAAACTGAGGGGCCTCACACAGGGAAATATTAACTTCACTTTAGGTGTCTCCTGCAGGCCCACAACAAAGAGGAAAATTTCAAGTTGTTGTTTAAACTGATGCGATTTTTCTGCAAGGTCTTCTTGCAAATCCAGTGGAATTGGAGAAAATAATTGGTTCGGTATAACTTCTGGCTCCATGTAATGTTTAATCAGCAGGCAGGAGCTGTAGAAGGGACACCACACTTATTCACTGCAGAAGCACTCAGGCCAAGATTCAGCAAAGCACTTACACAGGTGCCTAACTTTAATCACCTGCCTAAATCCCACTGAAATCTCACTGAAGTCAACAGGATTTAGGCTCATGCTTAAGCGCTTGCTGATTTGGGACCTCAAATCAGATTGAGGCTGCTAAGGCTCCTGGAAATGGCTAGTGCCTGATTCTCCACTGTAGTCATTTACAATGAACAGACATGGAAAGTGAACTCCCTTACTCCAAGAGACGGCCTCTGGAAGACAGGCAGGGTTGAGATGCATGGGAGGGAGAGGGGCTGTTTGGAGAAACTTGGATATCTTCTGCTGAACCTGTTTTGTAGATATATGGAAGACTTCACATCAGTCTCCACTATAGCTGGGCAAATGCTGCGTAACATTTCCCCAAGTAAATACATTCCTATTTTTAGACAAGTACCCTTCAACAGTGTTCTTGCCACTTTTATATGTTTGCCTTCTGCAAATAGTCTAGTGAATGACCTTTCTTCTAAAGAACAAATTTTAAGTGAACATTTCAGCTGATTTGCAAAAAACAGAAATTTCAGATTTATAATCACAAGTGTTTATTATGGAAACCTGATACTGAGATGTATGTAAAAAGAAAAGGAGTACTTGTGGCACCTTAGAGACTAACAAATGTATTTGAGCATAAGCTTTTGTGAGCTACAGCTCACTTCATCAGATGCATGCAGTGTATTTGCTGTAGCTCACGAAAGCTTATGCTCAAATAAATTTGTTAGTCTCTAAGGTGCCACAAGTATACAGACTAACATGGCTGCTACTCTGAAACCTGTCAGATATATGTGTATCCAGTCAGGGAACATAAAAAAGGCCGTGTGACCTCTGTATCCTATCAAAACAGTTTGGATTTTTAATATTAAATACTCTCAAAGAACTGCTCACAAAAATAGCTATGAACTAACCAAAAAATGTTCAGCCAATAATTTGAACATTGAATGAGGTAGTGAAAATAATTATCTAATCATGGACAACTTACAAACAGTAAGAGGTGAAAGTCACAGAATAAATAATTTGTTACCAATTATTTGCCCTGCTTTTGTCTCTGTTATGGAATCCTTATGGTTGTCTATTCCTTCCAGACTAGTTTCTCTCTAAACGCAATCTGACCTGGAAGTATACAAACTAATGGCAACTCTTATGCAAAAGCTAACATAGGCACACAGGGTGGTGTGTCACCTACAAAAGAAACAAGTGGCTGTTATTAAACTAACCATTTTAGTTCTCATGGGAAACCAGGTTTAGTAATTCTTCATTAATCTAATTAAACTACTTATTGTTTGTTTATGTTTCTCTTTCAGTTGCACATGAGAAATCATTACAGGTTAATCTAGCTGAAATAGTGTTTTATCGGCCATTCAAAGTTCACTGTGTGTATCTCTCTTGCACAGATTCAGGCTTTCTTCTTAGGAATGGGTTATTTTATTAAAAGTCAAGAAACAAGTGGGAGTGTCTTACACTGTGCTTCCCAGACAGACAATCTGAATCTCAAGCAGCTGCCATCAGAAACCAAAACATACAACGTACAGGTTACCTTTACTGGAATTAAAACATTGTCAAAGAACATTTCAGCTATTTAGAGATCTGTCCTCGTTCTGTCTCAAGGACTAAAACTGCACTAGCTACAGTAGCAACACATACAGAGGTGCTGATTGAGGAAATAACTATACAGTCACTGTAGTGCCCTATCTGCCCATAAACGTACATCTCTAAATTATTGGGAGTTGCTTGATGGCAAAAGTTCCTTGAACATCAACGGGAGACTATATCCCACGTAAAGAGGCAAAATGTGGGTTATATTGTGCTCCCTCGATCTGAGTGCAGAGGAGAAGTTCTGCACAATGATTTTCCTCCTCCTGTACTGAAGGGGGTGTCTGCTGTCTCTGTGACACCATCCTTCCCAGGCCCTGCAGAGGGCACCCCTGAGTGAAGCCCACTGAGTGCTGTGGAAATTATTACTAGGAGGACATGATGGGCAATCACAGGCTCTGGTGGAGCTGTGCTGACACAAATGCAAGGGAAAACAGCAAGGCGCTTTGAAATAGGGCAGCAGCACAGAGCTTCCACAGCAATGGCACTATGGCTCCTGTGGATCTACCACCATCTGTGCAGATGTGTGGGATTTGGGAGCTAAATCCTCTGCTTCTTCCAAGGGGTGGAGGTTGGGCAAATTTCATGGAACAACTGAATTTGGAATTTTCCTCTTGTGGATTTTCCTGCATGAGGGAGTGATCTGGGCCATTTCCTTGTGCTTAAACAGCTCTTGTTTTAGCCTTTTACTGTACAGATGCACAGAATTATGAAAGGAAACATAAAATGTCTTGGTAACTCAATTTGAGAGGTGCATTCTTGAAATCTTTCTTTTCAGTTGCACCTATGTAAATCCAGAGCAATGCTCCTGATTTCAATGGAGTTTTATTTCAGATTTATACCCGTGTAACAGAACAAGATGTGGCACATAAAATGCTGCTTTATAATAGTTCCCGTACAACTTTCAGCTACATTTAAATTATTCCATTGGTAGCTCAAGAGGATGGCTGTTTTTCAGTGAAGGATCACTCTGTAAATGTTTTCTTTGTTAAACAGAAATACCAGCATTCGTCCTGTTCTCTGGGAATGTGGGACTGACAGGTGTTAGGGTTCAAAGATCAGAAAACAATAGTGTTAACTTTGGAATGGACATGGGTTCCTGACCTACAGTGTGATGAGTGGAAAAGTCACTCATCAAAGCCCTGGGAAATTAAACACTCCCCATTCTTATGGCTCTTTCATACTGTATTAGTTTTCCTTCATAAGGGTCACTTACCATTGCTGGTTTATAGTTTAAAACAGAACTATAGGGTTTGCAGTTGGTATAGCATCATGTGCCTTACTCTGCATGTGCTTCATCTAAACAGAGCAGTTCAGACTAAACGGCTGACATCCTGAAGGGCTCTATTGATAAACTGGGAGACATGAGGGGTTTTTAGTCAGTCTCCATTAAGATAATACATGTGCTTTTCTAATCTTGTTCTTTTGGGGGGTTTTATGGCCATCTGTCTGTACTTATGCAGTGAAATCCTGCTTCATGATAGCAGGAATATTATTGCTCATTGTGGCCCAGTGCTCAAAAATGGCTATTCCTTATACCAGAATGACAATAGGAAGCCAGTGCCCTCTATGTGAGATTAACATTGCCAGGCATTTATAAAATCCATCTTACTTTTATGCACAATATGTTCCCTTTAGTTCTTCCACTTTTTCTATATGAGTGTTCATTACATGTTATTTGTACATTCCAGTGCGACAACTCCAGGCATCTCATTTGGCTTTGCCTTTAAGTACAACCTGTATTTATCCCCAAATAGTGCTTTTGTTCACAAAGACTGTAATTTACTCACCAGCATTTCTTTCTGTTGGTGGAGTTTTTCTTTGCTTTACCATTGTGATTGCTTCATCAAACTCACCCCTACACATGACTGAAGAGACTGAGATCTGAGAATGTGTGTACACGCAGGCAGAGGTCCCACCCTGCTCCAACGGGAACATTCGCACAGTGTGTATAGTCCAAACTTGCTTTCTTCCTGGGGCATGCCTTTATTAGTAACTCAAGCAAAAATGCTCAGGCAGAGCTTTCTCCCCAAACTTGGGTAGGGCTTTCCTGCAGCACCTGCTCTGTCTGTCCCCGTCTCTCACTGTGGCCTGGTCTACACTACATGGTTAGGTCAATGCAAAGCAGTGTACATCGATCTACCTGTGCAAGTAAATTTGGCTCCTTAAATTCACTTACATTTGGCTCCTGCCAGCGTAAGTGCCCTGCCACACTGACTAAATAGCACCACCTCCCCAAGTGATGTTGAGTCAGGGTCGATGTAATTAGGTCAACACAGCATCACTGTAGACACTGTTACTTGTGTTGACTGTTACTGACCTTCCGGAGCTGTCCCACAATTCCCCACACTGACTGCTCTGGTCACTGTTGGGAACTCCACTGCCCAGGACTCAGATAAACAGAAACTGCCCTACCCCTCTAAAGCCCTGCACATTTTTGAAATTCCTTGTCCTGGTTGCCCGGCTTGGTGAATACACCTAGCAGCTCTCCATTGTTGTGTGTGACTGCACAGCTGACCAGGACGGCGGAGTACCTGTCTGGAGTACACGGGAGGCATTGATCTCCTGGGCCTGTGGGGAGATGAGATTGTGCAGGCACAGCTCTGATCCAGCCATAGATATGTGGACATCTACAAGCAGACGGCTCAGGGGATGCAGGAGAAGGGCTACAACAGGGATGAGCAGCAGTGCCACACGAAAGCCAAGGAGCTGCAGCAGGCATACCAGAAGGCCAACAATTGATCTGGTGCGTAGACACAGACCTGCCGCTTTTACAAAGAGCTGCATGCCATCCTTGGCGGAGACCCCACCGCCAACTCCAACATCACTATGGATACTTCTGAGGAGCCCGAGTCACAGGCCCCTGCCATGAATGGCAAGAAGGAGGTGGTGGATGAGGAAAAGGAGGAGTATGGGGGACAGGCAACTGGGAGCACCAGCTGCGCAGCAAGCCAGGACCTGTTTTTGACTCCACCATAGTACAGCCTGTCCTGACAGTTGAGCACAGGAACCTCTGGTAAGTGTGCTGTTTACTTTGAAATTACAGGACTGGCACCCCCCAAAGTAGCAGGACACATCTTTTGATTTGCTCATTTTTAATTGTGCTAGAAGAGGTATTAGAACAACCAAATGAGGCAGAGTTGCTGTCTGCCTTTCATTCCCTTCTAGAGTTAGGCAGTGGGAGCCATGCAGAGCAGTTTGTTTATGTGCATTGGGAGGTCCTGTGAATCCTCCGTATAGATCTCAAGGAAACTTTCATGGAGATACTCTGCAATTCTCTGCTGAAGGTTTCTGGGGACAGCTGCTTTATTTCTTCTTCCTTGGTAGAACACTTTCCCACGCCCCTCAGCGATTACTTCAGCAGGCACCATTGCAATACACACACCAGCAGCATATGGGCCTGGGCAGTACTGAGTCACCAGCAGCAGCTGTGCTCTCTCTGCCTCTGTTACCCTCAGGAGAGAGAGATATCAGCTAAAATCACCACTGCCTGCAGAAAATGGTGCCAGTATTCAGTGCCATTGCCCTATAAAACTAGTATCATGCAAGCAAACTGTTCCCTCCTCATGTCCTAAACTTCTGGAGGGCCACACTCATCCTGGCAGGTGCTGTGACTGGTGCCATACTGTATCAGTCCCAAGGAGAGGTGAGAATGTGGTGCTTACTACTTTTGGGGAGCAAGGAGAGAAAGTTCAGCATCTTCAGTTTCTGTTTTTGTCGTGAATACGCTGACAATGGTACCTCTGTGTGTTGTATCTGCAGCTGCTGCCACTGTGGACTTCAGGGTCCTCCCCACCCCCTCCACCCTTGCAAAATGCCTGAGCCAGATATGGAGGAGAAAGAAAAGGACTCGGGATGACATGTTCGAGGAGATCCTGAAAGCCAGTGCTGCATCAGAGAATGATTACAGGGCCTGGAGGGTCACCCTTGCAGACAGCATGGACAAGCAGAGCCGTCCCTAGCGTATGGCCAGTTGGGGCGATCGCCCCGCGCCCCAAGGTTTGGGGGCCCTGCGCTTTGTGAGGAGGTGGGTGCCCAGCAGGGAGGTGAGGAGGAAGACAGGCAGGTGAGCGGGGCGAGGAGGCAAATGGGGAGGTGAGCGGCAGATGGACAGGTGGGGGGGAGAGGAGGAGCCCCCCATCAACCTCCCCCTCCCCCCAGCGCCTCCTGCCTGCCGATCAGTGCCTCCTCTTCCTCTCAGCACCTACCAGCTGCCGCGAATCAGTTTCACTGCATCTGGAGCACTGGGGAGGGCAGGGAGGGGAGAGGAGCAAGGGCACAGTGTGCTCGGGAGCAGGGACGGAACTGAGCAGTGAAGAGACGGGGTGGAGGCCGGAAGAGGTGGGGTGGGGGTTGGAGCGGGGTGGGAAGAAGCAGGGCTTTGGGGGAAGCGGTGGAGTAGGGGTGGGGCTTAGGCAGAGCTGGGGGGAGCACCCCCCAGCAGATAGAAACTTGGCACCTATGTCCCAGGTCCCGCACCCCCCTAGAAACAGCTCTGTGGACAAGGATAGAGTGGAGAGGAGAAAGGTACAGGAAAAGGAGAGGGACGTGCAGCAAGAGATGCTTGAGCTTTTCAGGCAGCAAACAGAAATGCTGCAGACTCTCCCACAATCCCACAGTCGTTTCCCTCTGCAACCCAAAGAGAACTCTATATTGTGACCTCTCTACCTTCCCCTCAACATTCCACATGGATGAGGGGCCGGTGCACTACCCTTACCACTCCACCTGGGGATATGTTAAAGAAAATAACGGCTACACATACACCAACTATGTCTATCACAGGTTAGTGTATATGTATCTGAAATGGAAATGACTATTTTCATCTTCATAAGTTCTGTTCCCTTAATTTATTAAATTTTATTAAGTTCTAAATATATTTTTTTATTTGCCTGGTTCATGTTAGAGAATTAAATTCTATTTTTTGGAACATAATTCATTTTTATTAGTTCTCAGCATATGCTGTCTGGTGATGAGCAGGTCTGACAGCGATCAATTTCTTGTCACTGCACTGTGTCACAGCACCCATAATATCATTCATAAACAATATTAATAGCTTCATGGACAATGTTATATTCCTACATACACAGCAATCACTACAAGATTCATTCCAGGCCACAAAAGAGGAAGGCCAGGTAGAGTATACTACAGTAACACACACAACTGTGGCTCACTATTAAAATGGTCTTTCAAAGCCTTCCTGAACCATATGCTCCTCGCTGAGATCTTCTTATAACCCTCTTATCTGGCTGTTCAAATGCAGCAGACAGCCACTCCACCTCCACCTTCCAACCCGGTGGAAACTTTTCCCTCTTCGTTTCACAGATATTATGCAGGACACAGTGGGCAGCTATAACCATTGGGATATTTTTCTCACTGAGTTCCAATCTTGTAAGCAAACAGTGTCTTCAACGCCTTGTAAGCAACCCTTCAAATGACCAAAGGCACATTCAACTGTCATTGTGCACCTGCTGAGACTGTAGTTGAAGCACTCCTTGGTACTGTTGAGGCTTCATCAGCCGTGGGAGTAAGGAGCAGACTGGGTGACCCAGGATCACTATTGGCATTTCAACTTTCCCAATGATAATCCATTGGCTGGTAAAGAAAGTCCCTGCTTTCAGCTTTCTGAACAGTCCTGTGTTCTTAAAGATGCACGCACCTTCTCTGACCAGCCCACACTGATGTTGGTAAAGCATTCCCGGTGATTTGCCTGTGCTTGCATAACCATAGAAAAGTAGGCCTTTCCGTTGATGTACTCTATGACAAGATGGTCTGGTGCTAAAATAGCGATATGCATGCAATCTATTACCCCACCATAGTTCAGGAACCCCATCGCTGCAAAAGCATCCACTATGTCCTGCACATTGCCCAGAGTCACAGTCCTCCATAGCAGGAGGCAATTAATGGACCTGCACACTTGCATCACAATGGCCCTGTAGTGGATTTCTCTGACTCCAAAATGATTCCTGAGTGACTGGTGGCAATCTAGCATTGCAAGTTGCCACCGTGCAATCACCACTCGCTTCTCAACTGTCAATGCAGCTCTCATTTTGGTGTCTCCGCACAGAAGGGCTGGGGCGAGTTCCGCACACAGATCCAGGAATGTGGCCATGCACGTCTGAAAGTTCTGCAGCCACTGTTCACCATCTCAAACCTGCATGACAATGTGATCCCACCAGTCAGTGCTTGTTTCTCAGGCCCAGAACTGGTGCTCCACCATCTCCAGCTGCTCCACAAACACCAACAACAACCCTGAATTGTTTCTTTCCATGTCCCACAGCAATCTAGCCTCCAAGGAATTGTCATGTTCCCCTTGGGTCCACAAATACTGCTGTAAGGTCACTGTGTCTCAGGGTGAGGGCAGCCCCTTCGGTGGTATCAGGGAATCAGCACTCACGCTGGATTAGTTTATTGGGCATTCTGTCTTGCAGTTGAGCAAAAAATAGCCCAGGCCTCCTGGATGAGGGCTGAGCAAGTACACACTCCATAACTCCAGCCTTCAGGGTGAGGGCTAAGCCAAACAGTCCGTAGCTCCAGCCTCCAGGCCTAAGGGGTAGTGCTCACCCAGCCCCAAGTGCGGGGCCGGGGGTCGGAAGACCCAGGTCCATGCTGCTCCACACTGCGTCCCAGTCCAGGGCCCTATAAGCAACAGGTGACCCTAGGTTCTCTTCCTCACCTCCTGGCAACACAACAGGACCAACGTCTCATTTCCCTGGACTATATCCTACTGGCATCTGCTGGGGCTGCTCCACAGCCAGTGTGGCCTGGTTCCCAGTCTCCTTACCAGGCGGCCCATTCTGCACTCCCTCTTCGGGTCTCCAGTCTCCCAGGCAGCAGTTTGCCTTCTCTCCATGCTGGCTTGGAAGAGCCGTCGCCCTCCACAGCCAGTCATGGGATCAGCTGGTGGTTCTGCTCCCGCGGAAGGATGTCTGGCTCCTTCCCTGGCCCAGCCCCAAATGAGCTGCAGGGCCCTGCTGTTATACTTCCTGTCCTGCCCCCGCCCTTCCTACAAGGGAGACGGGGCAAGGTTAGCTGAGCCCAACAAGGAAAGTTAACCCCCTCTGCATTGGAATGAGGCCACTCCGTCTCATTATAACTGCAGGATCTGGTGCCCCATACTTGCATTGCTCATGACAATAGTGCAGAGCAGTGCAGACTCCATGCTTCTGTCAGAGATGGCAGGCAGCAAGGAGGGATGCATGGGTTTTGGGACTGTGAAAAGAAGGTGTGAAATGTTATGGGCTGCAGATAAAATTATGGGATGGAGAACACCATATTATGGGAAGTTGACCCCATGCTCCCAGTCACCCCTGCACAACTCGTTTCGGCCCATCAGGCATTGCAAGAACTTCCCAAAAGACCCTGTGCTGAAGGTGGTGAGTTGCACGGTGGGATACCTACCCATGGTGCACTGCATTCTGCACTGATACACGAGGATGCACAATGCCGACACAAGGAGCCAAGTATGCACACACACAAGCCATTTAATAACAATGGCGGCTGTGTGTCAATGTAACTTAGGTCGACATCATTTTGTAGTGTAGATATGGCTTGTGTCTCAGAGAAATACTTAAACTCCTCTCACACCCTGGTTGGAGCTAATAAGATCCACCTCCCAGCATGAGATAGCAGTAGCTACTCTGCAGGATTCTAGCACCTGAGCAAGGATGGCTATACAAAGGGGCCCATCATTCTTAGTCAGGGTACTAGAAACTACCACCCATTTACAGAAGAATGTTGAAAAAACTGGAAGATGATCAAAAAAGAGACACAAGAATGACCTGCGATCTGGAAAACCTTCCTTGCAGTTTTTGGAGTAGCAGCCGTGTTAGTCTGTATTCGCAAAAAGAAAAGGAGTACTTGTGGCACTTTAGAGACTAACAAATTTATCTGAGCATAAGCTTTCGTGAGCTACAGCTCACTTCATCAAATGATGAAGCTCACGAAAGCTTATGCTCAAATATATTTGTTAGTCTCTAAGGTGCCACAAGTACTCCTTTTCTTCTTCCTTACAGTGAAAGACTTAAGGAGCTCCGTCTATTTTGGAAAGTTAGGAAATGACCGTATCATGATTTATACACACCTACAAAGGGAGAAGACATTTGATAACGAAGAGATCTGTAATCCATCAGACAAAGGTATAAACAATATCTAATGACTGAAAGTTGAAACTAGGACTGGAGATAACGTGCAGAATGTATAAAAGTATGCGGTAGATTCTCCATCACCTGGAATCTTTAGATCAAAATTAGATGTCTCTCTAAAATACATATGCTAGTCCTATCAAAAGTTATGGGCTTAATGTGGGAATTACTGGGTAAAATGCCTTGGCCTGTGTTATGCAGGACAGACTAGAAAAACATAATAGTCCTTTCTGGCCTTTGAAATGAAGGTTGGTCTACACCCATTCACTGTCAGAGCTGCCATTCTGGAATATCACACAAACAATATAAAGTCCTTCCTTTACTCCAGGTTCTTTCTCTAGATAGTTAATGTTCCATTGCTTATCACACTCACCAGTCACTAGTTTAACAACATATCTAGGCTACAAGGAGTAAGGCCTTGTACTGAAGACTTAATATAGACCCAGTTCTAGACTTAATATAGACCCAGTTCTTTCTGGCTACTCACCACTCTCAGCACTGGAAGACAGAAGTCACCATGCTAATGTGAGGCCCATGCTTCCCATAAAGGAACCCTCTCCCAGCAAGTGCAGTCCCTTCCTTTCACATCAAGCAGGGTTGAAAAGTGAGTGCTCGCTCACACAGGACGCTGAGGTGATTAAATAGTAAGCCGAGTTCTTAGTTATCAGCTGAGATGCACTTAGGCTTATCTTAGTCCTTTGTAATGTTATTCCAACAACTCTGAAGGGGGTCTGGGGGTGTGTGTGTGAAATGCTGTGGACCAGGTCCAATCCTTGTGTCCAGAAAGGTTTCCTCAGTGATCACACACATAATGTATGGCAGACTGCTCTGTGCGTGTGTGTGTGTGCATGAACACGTGTGTATGTGTTGGGGTGAAGGGGGAGTAGTGCACTGACACTGCTGCTGTGGGGTTAATTCCTTTCTCCAATAAGTATTTTATTTTAAACCAAATATCACCAACAGCTGTCCTGTGAGCAGAAGCCCCCTGTTCACCCACAGTTTATTCTGTGGCAGGAAAATGCGATGCCAACAACACTCAGAGCTGCTGCATAAGATGGTAGATACTCCCGACAGGAGAAATCGCTTCCAAAAAGTCTGGTTATTTCACATTAAGTTTTAATTTAACAAAACAATTAACCACTTTCTTCAGAGAAGGAGAACGTGTTATAGGAATAAAGAATCTCTATAACCATTAACTTTGGCCCCAGTAAAGAAGAGGTCAGATTTATTTTCCATGAACCGTGCCTGCCAGACTTTTTTCCTTGTTCCATTCTACTGGTTTTCATCAGGTCACTCTTGCAATAATTCAACCACAAAAAAAATACTTAAAAAGAAAAGGTAATTGAAATGTCAATGTACAAATACAAGGGAGAAAAACATCAGACTTAGGGCTAAAATTCTGTCCTTAAGCCATTCAACGTAGGTACTGCAGAAACAGAGTTCTAAGACTCCTGCAATAAGCAAGGAAAAATATGGCAGTTTTAAAGATAATGTATCCCTTTATGTCCTGGCGTAAGCCTGGCACAACCCCACTGAAGTCAACAGAGCTGCACAGAAGAAGGGTAATTCAAGACTGATATTTTGGGCCAAACTTTTCTCTGAACACCCTTGATTTTATGGCTTTATGTCAGATCACTAATCCGCTAAGAGCATTTTAACATAGTCTTTTGCGTTTTTATTTATTTGTTTATTTTGATGGATGAGGGAACAGGTCCAAGAATATTGCATCAGTGAAGCTGCTACAGAGTATCTTGGGAATGTTCGTTATAGATACACCCTGCCCACACACACACACGTAGAGTATATATGTGCCCAAATCTGATAGGAACACAAGGGAAGAGTCTGAAAATTCCTCAGAAGGAGACAGATTGGGGGAAGCAAGAGAGGGAAGTGGAAAAAACAAAACAAAATTGACCCCAATACACAACAGAACCTCCAAAGTTTCCTGTGTGAACAACAAACTGGGCCAGATTCTGCCTTCAGGTGTGTGCAGGCAGGTTTAATTCAGCATCCTAGGTGGGGCATCATAACTCATTTTAGCTCTACATAGGCCTTATCCAAAGCCCGTTTGACTTCAGTGGGCTTTGGATCAGGCTCTATGTGGTTGCCAGAGGGCACTTTTGAAAGCACTCCTTGGTGCTGTGTTGCAGCTGCCAGGCCGCTCAGTGAAGTCTGTGTGCCTTTGCACTATACAATCTCTGGCAGCGCGGTAGTTGCCCCGTATCAGTTGGAAGAGCAATTCCATTACACTTACAGCTACGAATGACATAGATTTGCGAAAGTACGTTTATTTTGCTCTGATTTTAAAGTCTTATTTGTATATGAATGGGGGGGATGGCACAGCTGCTACTGTCAAAGCAGTGCATGGGAGTACAATTTGGCCCCAAGAGTAAGAGACAATGAGGAAATGGCACAGAAATCTCCACTCACTTTATACTTACTCTTGCACCCAAACTACCAGTGTGGAGCTGGTACGTGAATTAAGAAATGCTGGAACCTCCGGACAAGCGAACAATGCCCTAGGGTCTAACAATGCAAGTGAAACCACAGAGGAGAAGTTGGTGTCAACTAACATAAAGCAGCATGCCTGCTGTGGAAGGTGGTAGGTGGATACAGCAGTGATGAAACTTGTGATACAAGTTTTCTTAGTTCAGTGATCACTAACCTGTTGATTGCGATCGACTTAGGGTGACCAGATGTCCCAATAAAATCGGGACTGTCCTGATATTTAGTTGTTTGTCCCGCATCCCGACCATGCCATTTGTCCCGATATTTTGGCTAGGGGCTGGAGGAGTACACTGGTGAGCACTCACCTGGGGTCCCGGCGGTGCTTATTTGGGGCGGCTCCCAGGAAACGGGGGGGCAGCAGGACCCTGCAGCCTCTAGGCACGGGGCAGCCGGGGGGGTGTCTCTGCATACTGCACCTACCACAAGCATTGGCTCCATCGCGGCCAATGGGAGCTGCGGGCGCGGACAGGGTGCAGACACCACCCCCCTGGGGCGCTGAGTGCTACTCATGCCCCCAAGTAAGTCCCACCCCCACAGCTTCCAGTTAATGGCAGCTAGAGCCAGCGTTTGTGGCAGCCGCAGCACGTGGAGTTGAGACCCCGCTGTCCACCACTGACTCTAGGAGCCAAAGGAACCTGCCAGGTGCTTCCCAGTGGGTGGGAACAGTCCCCCAGGTAAGCGGCAGCACTGCGTCTGGGGCCCTCAGCAGGGCTGCAGGTGGGAGCTGGGGCCATGTGCTTGTAGCAGGGGTCAGGGCCATGCGCCCCCAACCCACGGTTTGCAGCAGGGCTGGAGCGGGGGCTGTGAGCCCCCAACCTGCGGCAGGAGCGGGGGCTGTGCACCTCCGACTTCCTCAGGCTGTGTATCCCCCTTCTCCCATGGCTCCAGTGGGGTAGGGGCTGTGAACCTGTGGCTGTCCCTCCCCCGCGATGTGTTCTGATATTTTATTCTTATCATCTGGTCACTCTAGATCAACTTGTTGATCCTGGAGACTCCCAGTCGATTGCAATCTCCGGTGGTGCAGCAGCACTGCTGCTGAGGCCGGCTCCCTGCCTGCCCAGGCCCCACACTGCTCCTGTGAAAGTGAGTGATGGTGGGGGAGAGCAAGCGACAGAGAGAGGGGGGAAATGGAAAGAACAGGTGGGGCTTCGGGGAAGGGGCGGGGCCTCAGGGAAGGGGTGGGATAGATCCTGGGTTGCCCTTAAATTCAAAAAGTGATCTTGGGCATAAAAAGGTTGGAGACCACTGTCTTGGTTGATAAATTGCAGAATTCAGCCTCACATTTCCTCCCTCAGATGCACATTGCCCTCAGCCATGGGCATGTTCATACCAATTTCAGTTTGTTTTGTTCAGTTCTGTCTGTTCCTGTGGTTCATTTGTAGTTCCTCTGAACAGAACATTAACAAAAACCAATGAGAAAAAATATTTTGCTTTCTGAAAACGCCGTGGGTGAGTACAACTAAAATGTCAACTGCCATGATATGGCGTATGGCTAGGCGTATGCTACAGCTGAGGCCAGCTTTGCTTCATTCTTGTTATTATCCAACTCTCTTTCGAGTTTTGCAAATGATTAGCAGGACACTACACTAGAGGGCTATTGGGCCACTCTGGAGTAACAAATATGTTCCTCTTTCCTCTCCCCTTCCAGCTTCTGTCCTACAAATAAACACACACACACACACACACACAGGATGTGCCCACACGTATATTCCTAAACAGAGGCACCAACTTTCTGCTTTCCCTGGAGGTGCTCCACGCCCGCCCCTTGCCCCAAGGCCCCACCCTCACTCCGCGTGTTCCTGCCTTACCCCACCCTCTCCCCTGAGGCTCCGCCCCACCTCTTTCCATCCCTGCTCTGCCCCCTCTCCTGAGCACGCCCCATCCTCACTCTGCCTCTTCTCACCCCTGCTCCTCCCTCCTCCCCCCAGCTGATTGGCGGCAGGCAGGAGGCACTGGAGGGGAGGGGAAGGAGCTGATCAGTGGGGCCTGCCAAACAGCTGATCAGTGGGTGGTTGGTGGGTGCTGAGCACCCACTATTTTTTTTCAGTGGGTGCTCCAACCCGGGAGCACCCACACAGTCGGCGCCTATGTTCCTAAATATTTCATAGTTCATTAAGTTTGATGGGATTGTTTACCCTCCAAATCATGACACCTTTCTGTCCAGTTCATGCTGGTCAAGTCACAGCACAAAAAAAACCATCTGTGACGGAATTCAAGGGCATTACCTGGTCTCCAGTAAACAAGGGGTTAAATCAAGCTCAGCTTTTCCCACCTCTTGACCAGGTGCTCAAGACTAAGATTGCTGTTTGGGAGACAAAGGGAGAGAATGCCTTTAGGAAGTGAGGGCTCTACACCTAGAGGCCATGGGACTGGGTTGAACCCCAGGGTACAAAAGGGATTCTACAAAAAGTGGAAACCTGGACAGATTGTGAAGGAGGAGTACAAAAGAATATCACAAGCATGCAGGGACAAAAATCAAAAAGGCTAAGGCACAAAATGAGTTACACCTAGCAACAGATATAAAAGAAAATAAGAAGATGTTCTTTAAATACATTAGGAGTAAGAGAAATACAAAGGAAAGTTTAGGTCCTCTATCCTAGTGGGGAAGGAGAGCTAATAACTGATGACATCAAGAAGGCTGAGGTGTTTAAAGCCCATTTTGCTTCAGTGTTCACTAAAAAGATTAATGGTGAGCAGATACTCAGCAGAAGCAATATTAACAAGGGGGGAAGGAATGCAAATCAAAATAGGGAAGGAACAAATTGAAGTACATCTAGAAAAGGAAGATATATTCAAGTCAGCAGGACCTGATGAAATTCATTCTAGGGTGCTCAAGGAACTAACTGAAGCAATCTCAGAAGGGTTAGCAATTCTCTTTGAGAACTCCTGAAGGCCCCAGAAGTCTGGAGAAGGGCAAATACAGTACATATCTTTAATAAGGGGAACAAAGAGGACTGAGGGAATTACAGACCAGTCAGCCCAATTTTGATACCTGGAAAGGTACTGGAAGAAAACAACATAGTCTGTCCATCTATGTAGTGGGGCCACAGCGGAAAAGTTTGTTAACATACACGGAGATGTGTGAGGGACCTGTCTCTGGAATCCTCCATAGTGATCTCTAGGACACTTTCCTGTAGGTATTCTGCCAAAGGTTTGTGGAAGAAAAACACAGTCTTCACTCTTAGGTTGTTTGCAACAAGTCAGAGACAGTTTATTCTCTAGCAATTGCAAGGGGCAGAGTGCGCACGGACAGGGATTCCCCCTTCCTAGGCAGGTCTCTGCCAGATAAACAATTATGGCAAGCATTTATACCTTTTGTTGCATACAATAATTATCAACAGCCACGTCTTGTTTATACATGTTCCTTCCTGATATCTTACTTTTCTAAGAAGTTCCTGCTACAGTCTGTGTTCCATTCTTATCTAACACAAGGTCAAAACAGCATCTCTTACAGTTTTCCCCACTCGCTTCCCACTCACCCAGGCCCTGCCTTAAAGTCTCACGTTATTAGAGTTAGAGTTAGCCTGACTCTTGCTCTATTCCTAAGAAAACTAAGATGTCTGCGTCCAAATTCCCTTTATCCCTTTTTCCACTTCCACAGGTTCCTTGGGAGAGCTGTCTTGTTTCTCTCCCCGCTGTAGAAATCTTTGCCGTGCCACGTGGCAATTATTTCTGCAGAGACCAGAGCGGCATACAAGCGAGTGGCATACAGAGCTGGTCTGAAGCCACATGCATGCAGGAGATGCACGCTGAGTTACCCTTAGGAGTGAGATATCGGGTTCAATTACCCTAGCCTGTGGAAACGGATACCAATATTCAGAATAGGCGCCCTAGCTGCTTATAGTAACCCTCTTTGCAAACCACCCTTTGTCCCTTCCTGCCCTTTCCCCTTGCCCACCCCACCCTTCCCCGCAAACTCACCATAATTGGAACTCATGGTGACCTGTGTGCTAGCCAAAGGGCAGTGAGAAAAAGGTGTGCGTAACTTTTGTGATTCTCGGCTGTGAGCGCCCTCACAATACTTTCTCTGTTAATTGTTTCTTTGCCTTCTGCAGATGTGCCCTTGAGAACACACTCCGCCACACCAGCCGAGTACCTACATCAGATAAGGTGGCGACCCAGGAGGAGGAAGGAGAGTCTGTTTTGCGAGGTGCTGCAGCCAAAGATGCAGCACAGAGCAAAACAAGAGCATGGAGGAAGACAATAAATGAAAGACTACAGCTGGATAGCCAGGAAAGGACACGGGCAGGAGCGGATGATAAAGCTCCTCGAGGACTAGAGATGTTGAAGTCCCTGATTGGCCTGGAATCTCAGCAAATCCTTCGATTTGCAAATATTATGGAGAGTATAGCAGGCCGCAATGACCATTGGAATATTTTCCTCATTGAGGTCTAACAGGCCAAAAAGACAGTGCCAGCATCCTTTTAATCAACCAAAGGGACATTCAATGATCATTTTGGCACCTGCTGAGCCTGTAGCTGAAATGCTCCTTGCTGCTGTCTAGGTTCCCAGTGTAACACTTCATGAGCCAGGGGAGCTAGGGATATGCGGGGTCACCTGGGATCACTATGGGCACTTGCATATCCCCCCTGGAATCTTCTGGTCTGGGAAGAAAGCCCCAGTGTGCAGCTTTCTATACAGTCCAGTGTTCCGAAATATGCATGCGTCATGCACCTTCCCTGACCACCCGGCATTGATGTTAGTGAAACATGCCTGGTGATCCACCAGAGCCTGCAACGTCACAGAGAAATAGCCCTTTCGATTGATGTACTCCATCATAAGGTGGTCGGGGGCCAAAATAGGATATGCATTTCCTCTAGCCTGGTCGCAGTTAGGGAATCCCATTGCCTCAAAGTCATCAATTATTTCCTGCGCATTACTGAGAGTCACAATCCTTTGTAGCAGGAGGCGATTAACGGCCCTGCACATTTGCATCACTGCAATCCCCATGGTGGACTTTCCAACTCCAAACTGATTTGCGACTCACCGGTAGCAGTCAGGAGTTGCCAGGTTCCAACCAGTGATCGCCTGTCGCTTTTCCACAGTGAGGGAAGCTCTCATTCTGGTGCCCTTGCGCCACAGTGCTGGGGCAAGCTCTGCACACGGTTCCAGGAAGGTGGCTTTGCGTGTCCGAAAGTTCTGCAGCCACTGCTCATCATTCCATACCTGAATCATGATCCAATCCCACCGCTCAGTGCTTGTTTCCCAAGCTCGGTACCAACGGTCCACCACGGCAAGCTGTTCCGTGAACATCAGCAGCAATCTTGAATTATTTGTTTCCATGGCAGACAGCAGGGCAGCCATCACTGATTCACTCCTGTTTCACAGCTCATGAAATACTGCAGGACCAGCCGTGTTGTGTTCAGGATGTTCACAATGGTCAGCAGCTCAGGATCCATGCTGTGAGACTGAGATGGCAGGTGCCCAGTTTACAAGTGCAGTTGAAAAACAGTGCAAAATGAAGTAAGAAGTAGAAAGCTCATGGAATGATGGGACAGAAAGAACTGCATCACAGGACAGCAAGCACATCACCATGATGCACTGTGATCCATTCCCAAAGCTCCCAATGCAGTGGCAGAGGCTGGTGAGTTGCACAATAGGTTAGCTACCGATGATGCAATGCTCTCTCTGTCAATGCAAGAGCAACGACTGTGGATGCGGTAATGTTATTAAAGCGATTTATGATGGTCGACAAAACTTAAGTTAAGGATTAGAATTCAAAATGATCGTGACAAATTGTAGAATTGGGCTGAAATCAACAAGATGAAAGCCAATAAAGACAAGTGCAAAGTACTGCACTTAGGAAGTAAAAATCAAATGCACAACTACAAAATGGGAAATAACTGGCTAGAAGTATTGCTGAAAAGGATCTGGGGATTATAGGCGATCACAAATTGAATATGAATCAACAATGCGATGCAGCTGCAAAACAGGCTAATATCATTCTCGGGCATATTATCAGGAGAGTCAAAGGTAAGACATGGGAGGTAATTGTTCCACTCTACTCGGCACTGGTGAGGCCTCAGCTGGAGTACAGTGTCTAATTCTGGGCATCACAGTTTAGGAAAGATGTGGATAGATTGGAGACAGTCCAGGAAATCTGTTCTCTTCGTACCAACTCTGTCACTCTATTACTTTTTGGAAAGTACATTGGAGTAGTTCCTCTAAACCAGTGTTTCTCAACCTTTTTGATACCAGGGTCCGGCTTGCTGCCTTCCTAACTCTGTCAGGGAGATCTCAAGGACCAGTGTCCGTCCATCAATCGGTCGCTGAGAAAAACATTGCTCTAAACAATTACTGACTCCAAAGGTCTTTAGTTAGGAGTCTGGTCATTTTTTCCCAGCTTTTCCTGACCTTGAGACTTATTTAGAAAGCCTGTGCTCTATGACTGAATAGCATATTTGCATAAAGCAAATGAGAAAGGAGTCCGGACATAACTGGATTTGCTATAAATGTGAATGTTCATGCATGAACTGATAAGCACAAGGATAACATGGTCGCACATTCCAACTTTCCGTATATATTAGTGCAAATCAAATGGCTCCAGGTGATTTCTGAAATGAACAAAATCCTGCTCTCAGTCTGGAACTGTTAATTATTAACTACTCAGATAGGTTTACATTCCTCTTACTTCACAATTTAATCTGTTATTGATTTCATAGGTCTAACACTCAGGGAAAGAAAACAGACTAAGGAAGAAAAATAAATCTTTGTTTCATAACCTACTCTACTGTGTGTGCACATTCAAAAAAAGACCTGACACCAGACAAGTGATATCTAATATTACTTCTGCAATGCCCAGGCTGCTATCTTCATTAGTGATGATTAACGATTAGCAGAAAAAAATATTGTTTTGCAGCTTCAGATTAATTAGGATTGGAGAGATTTCCCACAGAATCCTGTGAATGAGAAGAGCTCCCTCCCCCCATTCTCAACACAGCACTCCCAGGGTTAGTATCCAAACTACACCAAGCAACAATACAAACTTGGTTTAAGTTTTCTTATGCTCTTGACTTGCTCCTAGGGTTTCCCCTTACAACATCCTTCTGTCCCTGCCCGAGTTTCCTCTTACCACTCAGAGACAAACCCTTATATACTCTGGGCTTGGAGATACTGAGCCCTGGTTGGTCAGCCTCCCAGTGTAAACCACCATGAGTCACCAAAACAGTCCTGCTCTCCCTTCAGGGTCCTAAATCCAGACATACTATCACTGCCTATAGGCCATACCCACATAATGACAGCAGACTCTAAAAAACATCACACAGGTAAAGTCAAAGTGGACCTGGCTGCCAGGATGATGGTGTTTGTGCTCTGAGCAGAAAAGAGGCTACTGTGAGCAAAGACACTGAGCAGGTTGTGAGTATGGTCACTGTCCCATCTTCCCTGTGCATCTGTTAGTGCCAGGAGACCAGAGTTAGAGTGAATTAATTCTGTGGCCTTTTGCAGAATGCAGTAATTATTGCTTCTGAGTTTGTTCCTCCAGTGCCTTCAAGGCATTCTGCATCCTCTGCAGTCAGAATGCTGATTCCCATGCAAGCACTGCTCCTCTGTAGAGTACCACTGGCTCTCAAAGTCAGAGTCTAGCCCATAGCTTCCTTTCACATATCTTATTTTTGATGCACAGATATAACTACAAAAAGAAAAGGAGTACTTGTGGCACCTTAGAGACTAACTAATTTATTTGAGCATAAGCTTTCGTGAGCTACAGCTCACTTCATCGGATGCATACTGTGGAAAGTGTAGAAGATCTTTTTATACACATAAAGCATGAAAAAATACCTCCTCCCACCCCACTCTCCTGCTGGTAATAGCTTATCTAAAGTGATTACTCTCCTTACAATGTGTATGATAATCAAGTTGGGCCATTTCCAGCACAAATCCAGGTTTTCTCTCCTCCCCTCCCCCCCCCGCCCACACACACACAAACCCCCTCTCCTGTTGGTAATAGCTTATCTAAAGTGACCACTCTCCTTACAATGTGTATGATCATCAAGGTGGGCCATTTCCAGCACAAATCAAGGGTTTAACAAGAACATCTGGGGGGGGGTAGGAAAAAACAAGGGGAAATAGGTTACCTTGCATAATGACTTAGCCACTCCCAGTCTCTATTCAAGCCTAAGTTAATTGTATCCAATTTGCAAATGAATTCCAATTCAGCAGTCTCTCCCTGGAGTCTGGATTTGAAGTTTTTTTGTTGTAATATCGCAACTTTCATGTCTGAATCGTGTGACCAGAGAGATTGAAGTGTTCTCCAACTGGTTTATGAATGTTATAATTCTTGACATCTGATTTGTGTCCATTTATTCTTTTACGTAGAGACTGTCCAGTTTGACCAACGTACATGGCAGAGGGGCATTGCTGGCACATGATGGCATATATCACATTGGTGGATGTGCAAGTGAACGAGCCTCTGATAGTGTGGCTGATGTTATTAGGCCCTGTGATGGTGTCCCCTGAATAGATATGTGGGCACAGTTGGCAATGGGCTTTGTTGCAAGGATAGGTTCCTGGGTTAGTGGTTCTGTTGTGTGGTATGTGGTTGCTGGTGAGTATTTGTGGTGAGTATCACCATCACAGGGCCTAATAACATCATCCACGCTATCAGAGGCTCGTTCACCTGCACATCCACCAATGTGATATATGCCATCATGTGCCAGCAATGCCCCTCTGCCATGTACATTGGTCAAACTGGACAGTCTCTACGTAAAAGAATAAATGGACACAAATCAGATGTCAAGAATTATAACATTCATAAACCAGTTGGAGAACACTTCAATCTCTCTGGTCACGCGATCACAGACATGAAAGTTGCGATATTACAACAAAAAAACTTCAAATCCAGACTCCAGGGAGAGACTGCTGAATTGGAATTCATTTGCAAATTGGATACAATTAACTTAGGCTTGAATAGAGACTGGGAGTGGCTA
The DNA here is from genome assembly GCF_965152275.1 of Natator depressus. Lineage (NCBI taxonomy): Eukaryota > Metazoa > Chordata > Testudines > Cheloniidae > Natator > Natator depressus. The sequence goes on from NC_134238.1 coordinate 35,179,128, forward strand.
AGTCATTATGCAAGGTAACTTATTTCCCCTTGTTTTTTCCTACCCCCCCCCCCCAGACGTTCTTGTTAAACCCTGGATTTGTGCTGGAAATGGCCCACCTTGATGATCATACACATTGTAAGGAGAGTGATCACTTTAGATAAGCTATTACCAGCAGGAGAGTGGGGTGGGGGGAGGTATTTTTTCATGCTTTGTGTGTATAAAAAGATCTTCTACACTTTCCACAGTATGCATCCGATGAAGTGAGCTGTAGCTCATGAAAGCTTATGCTCAAATAAATTGGTTAGTCTCTAAGGTGCCACAAGAACTCCTTTTCTTTTTGCGAATACAGACTAACATGGCTGTTACTCTGAAAGATGTAACTACAGTATATGGTATGGTATGATATCAATTCAGCTTTAAGTCAGCAGTGTGTCAGCCCTCAATTGTGGCTACAGCTCCCAGTAATAAAGTAAAAGGTCCAGGCATACAGCAGAGTACTTCTTTTCCTTTCATGAACTCAAAGGTGCAATATTAAAATAGGTAAGGTTGGGTAGCTTGCAATGTAAGAGCAGCCAGAGTAAGATTCTCCATCTCACTGCATATCCACAACAGTGATGCAAAGTCCCCTCACTGTGCCTATTGTTATTTCTGGAAATACCGCATGTACAGCAGATCAGTAAGTGAAAGGTAGGAGCTCCTAGAGAGGTACTGCAGGCAGTATGTTATTAATTTAGCTGCTTTCAAAGGAGAATCTGAGGTCAAATTTGGCACATAAGTTAGGTTTTATAAAACTAAGAATTTATTATACCTAAGATCAATATCTGGAGAAGTCACTGCTGATCTAGTCTTTCTTCTGAGTGTTTTCATTATCCTACTCCTAGGACCAACTAGAAAAAAATCCCTACAGGTAAGGAAGCACACTCCTCTCTTACTTAACTGCTTGTTTGAAGAAGTTTGTCTTCTTACCAAATGACAGTGATTTTGGAGACTCACACAGCAGGACTGGAGACTGGTAGTAAAGTACATGGACATGTGTGTAACGGTGCCCCCCATAAGGCTTTATGGAAATATGCTTATGAATGTATATATGACATAACTGGAATATGTTTTATGCTACATATGCCATGTAACATATCTCTGTGAAGGTTATGATCTACTGAATTTATTCATCCTATTTATATGCATGTGTCATTATCATATTCAAAGTTATGAAAATTGGCTGTATACTTGTTTGATTTTAAATAACCTTAGTAAGGCATTTGGTCAGCTTCTTTAGAAAGGAATGTACAAATTAAGTGCCCAATCAAGAAACACTTAAAGGACAATGAATCTTGGAAGGCTCCAATTCACATAAGAAGTCTACCTGAGGACGTTCAAGGTAGCATGTAAGTGATGGCTGCTGCCTGTAAAAACTGAGTCATGCATCGACATGTGACTTGCCCATGTGACTCCAAAATGCCATTTTGTAGCTGGATTCTACACAGGGGGAGGGAGGGGTGTCCACCCACAAGATAAAGTCTATTTAAACCCTTGGGAGACCCCTCCATTTGGTCTTCAGCTGGCTAAAGAGATAGCCTCTCCACCCCCAAGGATACCTGAAAGAAACTAGAACAAAGGACAGTAACTACAGGGGGTGTGAGTCATTGCTGGACCCAGACTAGAAGGAGACTAGTCTATAAAAGGAAGCTTACAGGAATTCCTCTGAAGGTGAGGTTTGATTTGTATTCAGTTTTCTTAGACATAGACTTGCGTGTTCTATTTTATTTTGCTTGGTAATTCACTTTGTTCTGTCTGTTACTACTTGGAACCACTTAAATCCTACTTTCTGTATTTAATAAAATAACTTTTTACTTATTAATTAACCCAGAATATGTATTAATACCTGGGGGGGGGAGGGCAAACAGCTATGCATACCTCTCTATCAGTGTTATAGAGAGCAAACAATTTATGAGTTTACCCTGTATAAGCTTTATACAGGGTAAAACAGGTTTATTTGGGGTTTGGACCCCATTGGGAGTTGGGCATCTGAGTTTTAAAGACAGGAACACTTCTTAAGCTGCTTTCAGTTTAAGCCTACAGCTGTTAGGGGACGTGGTTCAGATCCGGGTCTGGGTTTGCAGCAGGCTAGTGGGTCTGGCTCAAACCAGGCAGGGCACTGAAGTCCCAAGATGGGAGGGCAGGGAAAGCAGGGGCAGAAGTAGTCTTGGAACATCAGCTGGCAGCCCCAAGGGGGTTTCTGATCCAACCCATCACACCGTGAAACACCAAGTCCTGGGAAATATAGAGGTTTCTCCTGCTCCTATCTTCCTACTGAAGGGACTGTTCCTGTTAGTTATTTAAGATCTTTAAAGGGTTAGACAGAGGAAACTTGTTCTCTTATTGATAGTGCTGATTACTGAATGACTCACCCTCACTGTGGAAAAGGTGAGTCAGAGAACTTGGCAACTAATGGAATGCTTCTTATGGTAGTTTTCCCTGTTGGGAGTATGACATGTTCCTAGAGTGAGGGGCAGGGATGGAGAGCTTTCTTGGGCTTCAGCCTAAGAGGGCTTTGAGAGTTGCAGTGGATGTGATGACTTGTTTCTAGGCGTACCTCTTGAGGTTAGCCATGGTGCCTTGGGTTCTAGCAGAAGTGGTGATTTTTAGGCCTGAGCCTGACACAATCCCAGGATTTCTATAACGGAAGAGCCAACTCAGGCACAGCATAGTGAGACACAACATGCATAATCCAGAATTAGACACGACAGGCCAAATTTTCAAAAACAGAGCTTTACAATTTACCTGGACTACACGTGCAAATCACACAAAGGCAAGTGAAAAAGTCTAATTTTAGGAACTGAGCTAGACAAGTGTACTTGCAATTACCTCCTTTAAGGGTGCAGTAGCTACAGCCACAATCATGGGTGCGGTTTTGCACAGTTTCTGCATTTTGAAAATTAGGGCCTAAAATTCACATTGCCAAAGAGCTCACCCCTCTCATATATGAGATGCAAGCATACCTGTTCCACCCCCAAAACCTGTTCATCTTTTTCCACCACATGGTCTTTTCTGTATACAAAATGAAGAACTGCACACACAATCATTTTATGGGCACAAAGGTATGCTTTTCCAGCTGCACTCATTGTACCCAACTTAGAAAATTAGCATTAAAATACAGGACATGAAATACATGGCCCATGCTCATTACACCTTATTTCAAAGCCTTTAACTCTATTTATTGATACACAGAGAGAAAAATATTCACTGGCCTTGCCTCTTTACTTGTACAAGCAATAAATCCAACTATAGTCAGATCTTGTTTATCTGTGCACAGTTGGGGGACAGGAATATAGCATTTGGCAGAAGGAGGGACATCAGTGTTTTTGACACACAATGGGAGACATGACCTTTCTTCATATAGACAAAAATTATCGCTGATCAGGTACTTTGGGTAAACAGCTTCTGACTATACTTTTTTAAAATTTTTTAATTTAATTTAATGCTTGTACTAAATAAACTCATTAGAATACACAATGAATTGGTTTTTAAATATGGTCTTTGCATTAACAATCAGACTGTACAATATTTTATACAGGGAAATGGAATTAGTGGGTTAATGTTTAAATGTGTACAGTGATCCAACTGTTTCCACTCTCCTGATCTGGCCTTGATGTCAATCTCCACTAAAGAGTGGAACAGAAATGCTAATTACTGTACATATTGGTCTGTCATTATCTGGTAAGTCATTCTTATTTCTGTCTTTCATTGTGAATTGCAGGGGCAAGCTCTGAGTTTCCAACCCTCGGGAGAAGAAAATTGCAAAGGAAGTTCACCAAGCCCAGCTGTGTCCTCTGGGGTGCACATCCTCCTGAAGGTTAATTTACTCATTTCACTGTTTTGAACTTGCTCTGGCACAAAGAAGGAAGCTCACAGATGACTTCTGAAATCAGTAGGAGTCTAATGAAAATAGGAATAACACCTGTGGGGAAAATGCCTTGGTCTTGATGCTGATCTCAGTTACACCAGTGTAAATGAAGAGTTATTGAGAGGAAGTCAGAGGGCCAGATCTTAATCGCTATAAATCTGCATAGCTCCATTGACTTTAATGGAGCAACAGTGATTTACACTAGCTGTGAATCTGGCCCAATGGAGTTAAACTGGTGTAAGAGACAGAAAAGTTAGAAGTCAATCTTATCAGAAATAAATCACTGTTCAAAATTAAATTACAGGATCCTATTTTCTGTTTGCTACCCATGTCATGAACAAGTGTTAAGACTCTGGCAGTTCTATGAAACTTTCAGCTTATGTCTGTAGCATACTCTGATTGGACTACAAATTTCTATTAACCATATTTTTTTTAAAAAAATGCATTTGTTAAAAAATAAAAGGTGTATAACTCTGTGTAGAAAGTTGTCAGCTGCTGAATATATTTGATGGTCCTATCATAGTGCTTCTAGTGGTCGAGTTATCAGATGTATTTTTCTCAAGTCAACATATTAAATGAGGAAATGGAATTGGCATTTTGATTATGACCATAGAAAGGATAACGTAGGGGTTATTGAAGGACTCCGAGAAGTATAATTGGACTCTTTCAGCATGCAGGAGAGACAGTGCTCAGGGAATGAGGGATGTGTAGTGAATGAGGCTATTGTCTTTAGGACCCCTACTCATTTGTTGAAGACGTTGGGAGGTGTGTAGTGAATGAAGCAGGGTATGGCAAGAAGAGAAAGGAAGGTCTCATGGTTAAGTCAGCTGAATGCTGCCCCAGGAAACTGGATTTTCCCTGCCTTTGCCACTGACCTTGACCAATGAGAGTAGGATGGAAAAGACCTTCTGGGAGAGCTAAAACATGATGGTTGGGTGGCATGAGATACCTGTCCTTCCTACCCCATCCTACTTCATAATATGCCAGATTTGGCACAGGACAGAACATCACAGACATGCATAACACATTTGATGGCCTCTATGCTTTCCAAGTGACAGCATAAGAACGAGCCTAACCTCTGCCACTGAGTTCCTATGTGATGCTGGACAAATCACAAACAAACCAAACTTTTCATAGGTGGTCATTAATTGTGTGTTCCTCATTTCCTGGGTGCCCAACTTGAGACATATGGGGCCTGAGTTGCAGAAATGTTGAGCACTCTCAGCTGCAACTGAAGTCAATGGGTGCTGTGCTTTCAGCATATAATGCTACGTACTTTAAAACCTCTCTGTAAGAGGGCCTTTAAGACAGTCTTTCCACCATAATACTCACAACATAAACACCCCTGTTATTCCCTAACCCCTACCAATTCCCCAAAGAATCCCAAAGCACCAACATCTTACCCCAAGCAGAGTGCTAGCCCCATAAAGGAAGACGTGCCAGACAGGCCATGAAATCTACTAGAGTCTTCGCTATTGCTCTCAATTTTATTGGAAGGTATTCAGACACTACAGTGATAGGTGGTGGTATAACACTTTAAGATAGATAGGAAGCAAAATCAAGCACTAGGCATCTCAAGGAGGAAACCAATTTTTTGGGGGGCACTTCTTACCTTAATCTCTCTATGCTTAAATTTCCCTTTTGTAAAATAAATCTAGAGTGCACATATGCTCCCATTACTTAGAGTCTGAACACCTCATCTTCAACGTATTTAGCCTGACTAAGGTGACTATATGTCCCTTTTTGGCTGGGACAGTCCCCTTTTTCAGTTCTGTTCTAGCTGTCCCTCCTTTTTCACTAAAACTGGGCAATTGTCCTTGATTTGCGCAGGCAGCACTGCCTTCAGAGATGTCCCCCTGGTTGGGTTGCCAGGCTTCCGGTTTTCGACCAGAGCAACCAGTTGAAAAGGGACCCTGGCGGCTCCGGTCAGCACCGCTGACTGAGCCATTAAAAGTCCGGTAAGTTGTGCAGTGGGGCTAAGGCAGGGTCCCTACATGCCCTGGCTCCGTGCAGCCCCCAGAAGTGACTAGCATGTCCCTGTGGCCCCTAGGCGCAGGTGCGATCATGGAAGCGTCACGCACTGTCCCTGCCCTGAGCACTGCCTCTGCAGCTCCCATTGGCCAGGAACTGTGGGGCGCAGGCAGCGCACAATGCACACATTGCGCAGAGCTGCTTGGCCGCGCCTCCGCCTAGGTGCCGGACATGAAGGCCGCTTCCAGGAGCAGTGCAGAGCCAGGGCAGTCAGGGAGCCTCCCTTAGCCCCACTGACTGGGAGCCACCTGAGGTAAGTGATGCCTGGCCATACCCTGCACCCCAACCCGCCTCCTTCAGTGGGAACCCCCTCCCACACCCAGCCTCCCTCCCAGACCCCACACCTCACACCCACCATTGCCAACTTTCACGCGGTAAATAGGCTCCCTGACTTTCAAAATAAGCCAAAAATCAAGCTAATCCCATTTCAAAACAAGGCCCAAACAAGCCAATTCCTAAGAACCCCAACACTCTATGTGACTAAATCCCTCCAGTGTGCAAGTCTGGGACTGTGGTGGGCCCGCTGTGCACCCCTGACTCTCTCCCCTCCTTGCCCCTGCTTGCCGGGAGCCAATCAGAAAAAGAAGCAACAAGCAACAAGCTACAAGCCAACAAGCATGTCTGCTCGCACCCCCTGCCAAATGTCGGAAACCCCTCCTGCACCCCAACCCCCACCCTGGGCCCCCTCCTGCACCCAAACTCCCATCTGGAGCCCACATCCTGAACCTCCTCCCACACCCCAACCCCCTGCCCTAGCCCTGAGCCCCCTTCCGGAGCCTACACCCCGCACCCCCCATCCCCTCCCGCACCTCCTTCCACATCACAGAGATGCTGACAGAAGTAAGTGTTTAACACCGAGTATTTCAGGATTTTTTCTGAGGCAAGAACAGAAGCTGAAAAAGTTTTTGCCAGTGGGGAAGTGTTTGCTTATCACTCAGTGCAGCACGGACATGCTTTCCGGTCTAGTGACTGTACATCACAATTAATTAGGAAATTGTACCAACCTATGTTTTCATCTGCTCATATAAAATCTGAGGCAATTGTTTGCAACACCTTAGCCCCTTTATCCATTGAAGAAGTGCAGCTTGAGTTGGACAAGTGTTCCTTTATTACACTTAGTGTGGATGCATCAAACAAAATGAAGCAAAAACTATTTGCTGTTCTTATATGGTATTTTTCTGCCACTGAGTGGAGTTTGCACAAAAATTATTGATTTTACGTCTCTACCTGGAGAAACATCAGTTATGTAGTGTGCATTCATCCAGCAAGTGATTGAGAAGTACTCTTTTAGTGACAAGATTGTTGGAATTTGTGCAGACAACACCAATACTAACTTTAGGGGTGCCAGACATTGTGGGAAAAACAATTTGTGGCAAAAGCTCCAGGCCAACTTAGTAAAAGGTCTTTGGTATTGGGTGTGGTACACATATTGTGCACAACTTCCTCCAAACTGTAGTTGACTATCTTCCTTTAGATGTGGAGAGCTTTGCTGTAAAGGTTTACAAATACTTTCATATCTACAGGGTGTGTGTTGAAGAGCTGAAAGAGTTCTGTTGATTTGTTGAAATCGAGTATACCAAATTACTAGAGCATGGCAGCACGTGATTCCTCTCATTGGGACCAGCAATATACAGGATTTTGTTTATTGTTGGTGGGCTTAAAGCGTATTTTCTTTCTCAAGATAAATGCCTGACACTGCTCAGGAAGCTCTTTGGTGATCCTGCCACTCAACTGTGGCTTCTATTTGCCAGCAAACAAACTGCCATGGTCCAAACCATAACAGAGATGACAGAGTGACAGAAGTTGCACTGCAAATACGTTCCCTGCATGTTAACTTATCGGAGAGGCCTGGAGAAAGATTTGTCACAACAGAAGTGAAGAATCTACTGCACGCTTGTAAAACGCGGGCAAATGAAAGAAAAGGAGTTTTATGATATAGTTGACAATTTTTACACAACATGCCTGTCCTACTTAGAGCACTGGAGACCTGCCTTTGAGTGCACCGAAAAGTTTGAGTGGGCTCTGGTGAAGAATATGCCGCAGTGGGAGCAAATGCAAGACAGCCTCGCTGCATGCCACACCAGAATTCCCACCTTAAATAAGTTGGATGAGAATCATCTCTTTCATGAGTAGTCCAGTGCAAAATCAATTGTCTCCAGTTGTCTTTCAGACTGGAACCATCAGAGAAGGTCACTGAAAGGTGGCAGAAGATTTTTCGAGAGATGGACCATAATGCAGTACAATACACAGATCTAGCCAAGGCCGTGGAATTTGTGCTGTGTCTGCCTGGTACTACTGTGCCTGTTGAACGTGTCTTTTCAATTATGAATGATGTGTGGTCTCCTGAAAAATCATGTCTGAACGTTGCCACCATGAAGACTGTCTTGCGTGTGCGAGTTAACGCTTCTCTAGATTGTACTGCATTCTACGATAAGTTGCTGATAGACGAGAAAACCCTCAAAAAAATAGCATCATCAAAGAAATACAACTGGTGTCAAGCAGCTTCACACCTGAAGAATGGCAAGACAAAAAACAATGCCAGAAACTACTGAGTTTTAAGTAAAATATATGAAACCATGAAATATATGAACATATATATAAAATATATGAAACTGCCTTATCTTTTTTCCGTACTGTAAGTAAACTCCCCTGAGCACTGACAATCTCTTACTCGGTGTCCTGTTTTCAGTTTAGGGAAATATGGTCACCCTAAGCCTGACAACAATCTGTAGACCAGTAAGCTTAACCTTGGTATATGGAAATTAAGCCCTGGTCTACACTACGAGTTTAGGTCGGATTTAGCAGCATTGAAATCAGTTTAGCCTAGCACCCGTCCACACTACGAAGCCATTTTTTCTGACTTTAAGGGCTCTTAAAACCAGTTTCTGTTCTGTTCAGCTCCTCCCTGACGAGTGGATTAGCGCTGAAATCAACCTCGCTGGGTCAAATTTGGGGTAGTGTGGACACAATTTGACGGTATTGGCCTCCGGGAGCTATCTCAGAGTGCTCCATTGTGACGACTCTGGGCAGCACTCTCAACTCAGATGCACTAGCCAGGTAGACAGGAAAAGCCCCGCAAACTTTTGAATTTCATTTCCTGCTTGGACAGTGTGGTGAGCTCATCAGCAGAGGTGACCATGCAGAGCTCTTCAGCACAGGTGATCATGGCGTCCCAGAATCGCAAAAGAGCTCCAGCATGGACCAAACAGGAGGTACTAGATCTGATCGCTGTATGGGGAGATGAATCGGTGCTGTCAGAACTCCGTTCCAAAAGACGAAATGCCAAAATATTTGAAAAAATCTCCAAGGGCATGAAGGACAGAGGCTATAACAGGGACCCGCAGCGGTGCCACATGAAACTTAAGGAGCTCAGGCAAGCCTACCAAAGAACCAGAGAGGCTAACAGCCGCTCCGGGTCAGAGCCCCACACATGCCGCTTCTATGATGAGCTGCATGCCATTCTAGGGGGTGCCCCTACAACTACCCCAGCCCTGTGCTTGGACTCCATCAATGGACTCTCACGCAACAGGGATGCGGATTTTGAGGATGAGGAAGATGAGGAGGAGGAGGAGGAGGTTGAAGCACAGCAAGCAAGAGGAGAAACCATTTTCCACGACAGCCAGGAACTGTTTCTCACCCTGGATCTAGTACCCTCCCAACCCACTGAAGGCGGGCTCCCGGACCTAGAAGGCGGAGAAGGGCCCTCTGGTGAGTGTACTTTTATAAATATAATACACGGTTTAAAAGCAAGCGTGTTTAATGATTAATTTTCCCTGAAGACTTGGGATGCATTCACAGCCAGTACAGCTACTGGAAAAGTCTGTTAACTTGTATGGGGATGGAGCGGAAATCCTCCAGGGACATCTCAGTGAAGCTCTCCTGGATGTACTCCCAAAGCCTTTGCAAAAGGTTTCTGGGGGGGGTAGCCTTATTCCGTTCTCCATGGTAGGACACTTTACCATGGCAGGCCAGCAGCACGTAGTCTGGAATCATTGCATAACAAAGAATGGCAGCATACGGTCCTGGTGTTTGCTGGCATTCAAGCAACATCCGTTCTTTATCTCTCTGTGTTATCCTCAGAAGAGTGATATCATTCATGGTCACCTGGTTGAAATAGGGGAATTTTATTAAGGGGACATTCAGAGGTGGCAATTCCTGCTGGGCTGTTTGCCTGTGGCTGAACAGAAATCATCCCCGCTGTTACCCACGCGGTGGGGAGAGGGGTGAAGCGATCCTCCCAGAGAATTGGGTGTGTGTGTGGTGGGGAGGGGGTTAGTTGGGTTTGTGCTGCACATTAACCCAAAAACCGCAGCCCATCCTTTTAAACGGCCAACCCATTTTAAAGGGCCAACCCAACTGGTGCTTGGTATGTGAAATGAGGGTGCTGCTGTTTGAAACCATTCCCACATGTTAGGAAGGTTAAAGAAGCCAAAAGACTGTGGCTTACCATGTCTGCCTGCAAGCTGAATTCTGTTGCCCGCTGGCCCTGCGTGTGTGATCTCTCACACCATACCGGCAGGCCCTCAATATAAGAGGCAAAATGCGACCTTGTAAAGAAACCACATGTGCTATGTAATGTTAACCGCTTGGTTCACCATGAAAAAGTCTACCCATTGTTCTCTAAAATGTCTCTTTTTAAAAACTAATCTCCCTTTTTTCCCTCCTGCAGCTGCAAATGTTTCAACGCTCCCCCTATCATCTCCATCCCAGAGGCTATCAAAGATTAGAAGCTGAAAAAAACGCACTCGCGATGAAATGTTCTCTGAGCTCATGCAGGCCTCCCACACTAAAAGAGCCCAGCACAATTCATTGAGGGAGACAATGTCAGAGTCCAGGAAAGCACAAAATGAACGCGAGGACAGGAGGGACAAACGAGAGGAGAGGAGGGACGAGCGAGAGGAGAGGTGGTGTCAGCGTGATGAGAGGAGGCAGGATGCAATGCTGAGGCTACTGGAGGATCAAACTGATATTCTCTGGTGTACGGCTGAGGTGCAGGAAAGGCAGTAGGAGCACAGACCGCCACTGCAGCACCTGTGTAACCAAACGCCCTCCTCCCCAAGTTCCATTGCCTCCTCACCCAGATGCCCAAGAATGCAGTGGGGGGGCCTCCGGGCACCCAACCACTCCACCCCAGAGGACTGCCCAAGCAACAGAAAGCTGGCATTCAATAAGTTTTGAAGTGCAGTGTGGCCTTGTCTTTCCATCCGCCCCTCCTCCTCCACCCCACCCGGTGCTTCCCTCCTTCCCCACCCCTCCCGGGCTACCTTGGCAGTTATCCCCCCATTTGTGTGATGAATTAATAAAGAATGCATGAGTTTGAAACAACAAGGACTTTATTGCCTCTGCAAGCGGTGATCAAAGGGGGGAGGGGAGGGTGGTTGGCATACAGGGAAGTAGAGTGAACCAAGGGAGTGGATTTTCATCAAGAAACAAACAGAACTTTCACACCGTAGCCTGGCCAGTCATGAAACTGGTTTTCAAAGCTTCTCTGATGTGCAGCGCACCCTGCTGTGCTCTTCTAACTGTCCTGGTGTCTGGCTGCACGTAATCAGCGGCCAGGCAATTTGCCTCAACCTCCCACCCCGCCATAAACGTCTCCCCCTTACTCTCACAGAGATTGTGGAGCACAGAGCAAGCAGTAATAACAATGGGAATATTGGTTTCACTGAGGTCTAACCGAGTCAGTAAACTGCACCAGCGTGCTTTTAAACATCCAAATGCACATTCTACCACCATTCTGCACTTGGTCAGCCTATAGATGAACAGCTTCTGACTACTGTCCAGGGTGCCTGTGTATGGCTTCATGAGCCATGGCATTAAGGGGTAGGCTGGGTCCCCAAGGATAACTATAGGCATTTCAGCATCCCCAGTGGTTATTTTCTGGTCCGGAAAGTAAGTCCCTTGCTGCAGCCATTCCCACAGACCAGAGTTCCTAAAGATTCGAGCATCATGTACCTTTCCTGGTCATCCCACGTTGATGTTGGTGAAACGTCCCTTGTGATCCACCAGTGCTTGCAGCACCATTGAAAAGTACCCCTTTCGGTTTATGTACTGGTTGCCTTGGTGGTCCAGTCCCAAGACAGGGATATGCGTTCTGTCTATCACCCCACCACAGTTAGGGAATCCCATTGCAGCAAAGCCATCCACTATGACCTGCACATTTCCCAGGGTCACTACCCTTGATAGCAGCAGTTCAGTGATTGCGTTTGCTACTTGCATCACAGCAGCCCCCACAGTAGATTTGCTCATTCCAAATTGATTCCCAACTGACCGGTAGCTGTCTGGCGTTGCAAGCTTCCAGAGGGCTATCACTTGTGAACTGTGAGGGCTGCTCTCATCTTGGTATTCTGGCACTTCAGGGCAGGGGAAAGCAAGTCACAAAGTTCCATGAAAGTGCCTTTACGCATATGAGAGTTTTGCAGCCATTGGGAATCGTCCCAGACCTGCAACACTATGCGGTCCCACCAATCTGTGCTTGTTTCCCGGGCCCAGAATCAGCGTTCCACAGCATGAGCCTGCCCCATTGCCACCAGGATGGCCAAATTGCCGGGGCCCGTACTTTGAGAGAAGTCTGTGTCCATGTTCTCATCACTCTCCTCACCGCGCTGCCATCACCTCCTCACCTGCTTTTGCAGGTTCTGGTTCTGCATATACTGCATGATAATGCGCGTGGTGTTTAGAGCGGTCATAACTGCCGTGGTGATCTGAGTGGGCTCCATGCTTGCCGTGGTATGGCGTGAGTAGGAGAGCAGAGTGGCAGCGGAAGCGGCGGGTGGATGACGATGCTGACAGCAATATGGCGCCCCCATGGAAAAAGGCGCGAAACGATTGTCGGCTGTTGCTTTCACGGAGGGAGGGAGGGGTAGGCTGGCAGCAGACGGTGCTACTGGCTGGGAGAGCTATCCCTCTGCCAATATTCCAGGCAGGACTGAATCTCCATTAGACAAAACTTAAAGAAGAGAATGACCTGAGTCACTCCCATTTATGTGCAGGTGCCCCTGACAGACCTTACCGAGGTCTGCCAGGAGCACCCATTTCCACCCAGGCGCCGCTGACAGACCACACCGAGATCTGCCAGGAGCACCCATGTCTGCCCAGGCGCCCCGACCGACCTGACCAAGGCCGGCCAGAGCACCCACGAGATGATGAGGAGGGCTACCAGTCATACTTCACTATCTGCTGCCACAAGACAATGAGCTGCTGCTGTGTAGCAATGCAGTCCCATGTCTGCCAGCAACCAGGAGACATATGGTGACGGTGAGCTGAGCGGGCTCCATGCTTACCATGGTATGGCGTCTGCACGGGTAAGCCATGAAAAAAGGCGCTTTCACGGAGGGCGGGAGGGAATGGGGGCCTGACAACATATACTCAGAACCACCCGCGACAATGTTTTTTGCCCCATCGGACATTGGGATCTCAACCCAGAATTCCGATGGGCGGCGGAGACTGCGGGAACTGTGGGATAGCTATCCACAGTGCAACCCTCCAGAAGTCGACGCTAGCCTCGGTACTGTGGACGCACTCCGCCAACTGAATGGTCTTAACGGTTTTAAGTGGAGACACACACATTTGACTATATAAAATCGCTTTCTAAAAATTTGACTTCTATAAATTCGACCTAATTTTGTAGTGTAGACATACCCATAGTGGAGCAAATAATCAGTTTGTTAAGCACCTAGAAGATAATAAGGTGATAACTAACCATCAACTTGGATTTGTCTGGAATAAATCATGTCAAATGAACCTAATATCCATAAAGGGTAATAACCCTCTGGATGGGGAGTGTGTGGGGGGGTCCTGCACAGATCTGTCCTGGGTCTGGTTCTAGTCAATATCTTCATAAATCATTTGGATAATGGCATAGAGAGTACACTTATAAAGTCTGCAGATGATACCAAGCTGGGAGGGGTTGCAAGTGGTTTGGGGGACAGGATTAGAATTCAAAATGATCTTGACAAACAGGAGAAATAGTCTGAAATAAACAGGATGAAATTCAATAAAGACAAATGCCCTCCATTAGACATCAGGGGCAATGTTCCCTCTAATTTTTGACAGGCCGTGTGCGCAAAAAATTTCTTCTGTGCAAATTGTTGTGCTTCTGTCAAATTTTTGTGCGCGCAGTGTTTTGCTGTGTGCATGGTGTTTAGGATCTGTGTGCGCACACACGCACACCGCTTAGAGGGAACAGTGATCAGGCGTGGTCTAGATAATACTTAGTTCTTCCTCAGTGCAGGGGACTGGACTAGGTGACCTACTGAGTTCCCTTCCAGTCCTTTGATTCTATGACAGGAAAAACATGCAAGGCATGCACCCAACAGCAATATGAATAAACACTACATTCCCAATGATTACTTGCTATTGGTAATTGTCCAAGGAACAATTTTGATTGATTTTAAATACTTTCCAAACGGCTGGATTACAACATGAATCTAATATGAATCCAAGATTCATCACATCCTTATTTTGTGCCCATTCTACACCCTGATACCACATCCCACATGTATGCAACTACCCCACCTGAACTTTTGTTGAACTGGAGCACCTTGACACATATCTGTCTTGTTACTACCAAGCAAGCTAAATGTTTCTATGCCATAATAATCTGTAATAGTTGCAGTGTACAGAAATAGCATTTCATGCCTGTATTCTTTTAACTCAAGGCAGAATGCCGTGGAGGCATGCCGGCTAGTCACCATGGCCCCAAATCCTAAATTGCAGCTCAGCTTCTGCCTACCCTATCACACTGATTTCCATTGAAAAATCTATATAAGATAAACATCAGTCTGAACTTAAAGGCAAGTCTCCTCTTCTCCACTGACTCAGTCTCTTTGTGAAGCACAGAGGAGTGTGCAAAGAGGTTTTCATCTTTGCGTTTTCTAATCATGCATAAAAAGAAATAGCTTCAAAATCCATGGATTTTTGCTGGAAGCACAATACTAATGTGTAGTTGGCAACATTAGCTCAGAGAGATGAACTGAGTGTGTCCCAATTGTTTGGAGCCTTGAGGCTATTTTCAACTAGACTTGCAAGTCACAACGTGGGTCAATATAACTGTTGAATCATGTGCTTACAGAATGCAGCTTCCGTGGATATGATGTGAAAAAGGCAAGTGGAACATACACCTTTTTGCACCAGATTAACATTTAAAATAGAAACAGTTTCAGGAAGCATGGATCAATTTTTATAAATTGTGTGCGATCTCTGCAAATACAAAATTTGGCTCTCTGAAATGTATGCAGTATGACTACGTTAGTATTGGAGATGGAGGGATATAAAAAGATGCTGAGCGTATGATTTGCTTTTGATGAACTTTGAAAGTTTATTCCTATCTCTTTGGTCTTGTTGTCTGCTTATCTTATATCCATTCATTATCATTATCATTATTATTCATTATCATTGCACTCTTACATTGCTTGTCAACGTCTTCAGTCACTGTATGTTGTCAGCAGAATCCTGAAATAAACCAGAGGCCCTGCACTCAGTACATCATGTTCTTTAATAATGAGATTAGTGGAGCTCTAGAAAAGTTATTCTAAAATGTAAATATAACTGAAACTTCTATTGACTAGCTCTGAGTCAGTGTAAACGGTAGAATCTCCGCTGACATTCTGAAATATTTTCCTGCTGTATATGCAGTCTGGATGTGATCACTTTGATATCAATTTACATATGATAAGAATTAAAGTGCTGTTGAAAGTGATGGAGGCTGAGAAAGGCAACGTACCTATGCTTTGGGCTTATGATTTTCTCTCATCTGCTGGAGAGAAAGAAGAGAGTGGGTTTGTATTTTCAATTTTCAAAATAGTAAACTGAAGACCCAACTGTAATCATGTGCAAGGCAGTACTTGCTTTTGCCTGAAAGCTCTTCAAGTTGGAATACGGCAGATTTTGCCCCCAGCTAAATGTACTATAGTCCAAAGGATGCGTCTCCAGTTCTTAGCATGAAAGCATGTTGCTAATATTGATGCCATGTTCAGTATGTCTGTTTATCCCACGGCAAGACACTCTTGACTTGTATCCCTGGTATAATTATAAAATAAAATCACTTAATAGCTTACAACAAGCCAATCATAAGGAAGCTTATTCTCCTCTTGATATGCTCCCAAAACTCAATAACACCAATGGGAGTTAGACATGTGCACCAAGAGAAAAATACACAAACTTGTATTAATTTGTGTTACAAGGACTCACTAAGAGGAAATTCTATTATCTCCCATTAATGTTGTTGAAGATTATGCATGTTCATAAAGATGAGAATATAGCCTTAAAATATTATATCAGCGTGTGACAATACACATCTCATTCTGGCACACACTGCAGATGTTCTGAATAATTTGCAATTCTAGGAACAAAGACCTGAGTTAAAATCAGTCTTCTCATTTATTTGGAAAGTGCAGCTACCGTACCTGCAATTGCCCTATAGACAGTGTGTTTACTTATCACAAGGGAATGCTAACATTCACACAGTACATGGGCCCTGAGTCTCATCTCCCTTAAACCAGTATAATTCCACTGTCCAGTATGAATGAGGGGGAGAATAAGCCCCCTGGAGATTAACACAAACCATAAAAAAAGAATACCATACACTTAACTAAAAAAAAATCTCCTTCCTCTTACTGAAGAAATGGAAACACGGCAAAATCTAAATCTAATGAAAGGCTGGTCTATCAGCTGTCATCACAAACGGTGAAACGAAACGAGTGTGTCATTAAGAGGAGAGCTTATTTTGTGTCTTTCCTTTATATAAAAAGGTTCTCCTGTGGCTGACACCAAGGAGAACACTGTAAAATATACACGGTTTAAATGGTGAGAAGGGGGGTGGGATTCCATTTGCATTTGTCGAATTGCAGTGCTGCCTCCAAGGGGGTTCTGTTTAGCTCCATGTAAAGATCGAAAATAAAAGCAGTGGGGTCTGATTCTGATCTCAATTACACCAGGTCATTGACTTCAGAGGAGTTACTCCTGATTTATACCAGTGTCATTGGGAGCAGAGTGAGGGCCTGTTGTGAAGAATGAACCCTCAATTTTGGACTTGGTGGGATTTCTGACCAAACAAATTGCATCATTCTTGGGAAACTGATGGCAGGTTTTTAAAATATAATAATCTCAGAGTAAACATATTAACTGAACCAGAAAGGAAAAAGGTTATCTGTGTTAAAATACTCAGAGAACTCTTTGGAAAACCTTGATTTGGTTCACTTTTTCCACCCAATTCCTGTAAAGTTTGAGAGTTTGGAGTCCAAAGAAGTATGTGCTCTAGTCACCCAGCCTTCTGTGGATGTCATGCCCTCTAACACATGCAGACCCCTTATCAAGTTATCACAGCGTAGCCTTTCAAGGACTCTGGGAAGGCAGCTGCCACCCACGATGGCTCCTTGCTTACTGTAGCATTCCAGGCACTCACACCTCACTTAATACAGTAACAAAGACAGCTTGGCTGCCACACAGCCTAGAATGTGCTATTACAGCTGTGAAGTAGCTAACTTTGGCAGCCATATATCATTAAGGCTTTGTTTAAGAAACTCTCAGAATAGCTTTTCACCATGAAGTCGTTAACATTATTGCAGTAAACTGGCAAACAGAACAGAATATTCTGGTTATTATTAAAAGCAACAGACTAATTTTTTAAAAATCTGTATTAAAGTGCCACCTTAGTTATTTAACAATTCTTCTTCGGATGCCAGCATTTTGCTACTGTTGAATCAAAGGAGTTTTCAGCTTACGGCAAATGGGAGCACAAAAGGATGCGGTTGACCCCTTTAAGTTTAAGATGTAAATAAATGATTGGACTAAACTACACTAGCTGTTGAAAGTTTTCAGAGTAACAGCCGTGTTAGTCTGTATTCGCAAAAAGAAAAGGAATACTTGTGGCACCTTAGAGACTAACCAATTTATTTGAGCATATTGGTTAGTCTCTAAGGTGCCACAAGTACTCCTTTTCTTTTAGCTGTTGAAAGTTACTAGGCTGATGGGGAAATGTTCTGAACTGGGGCAAGGGCACCACATGTTGAAACCCGGATCTGTTTTCACATCACAGGACTCTGCCAGTTACTGCCTTCAGAACATTACAAAAAAGTGACAGGGAAAGTAGGTAGTCAGCAGGGGAAAAGTGGGGCAGATAACACAAATCACATGCAGACACTAGTAAAATGCCAATCACAGTGAACACCCTGCACCCTGAACATAACAAGGCTCAGAATTCTGGTGTTTCTTTGTAGGACAATTTGCTTCAAAGTAGACAATTTGAAAGTAAGAATAAGGAAGCATAATTAGAGCGACTATGTGCATCCTCTACCAGGAGACACAGTTTTTCAATTTAGAAGTGGGACAGGGAGGGGACTCTTGTGCGGACTTCCCCCCAAGTGGGGGGACTCATGGCCATGGATCTTGTGGGCCCCATGTGTCTGGAAAGCTGTTGTGCTGTGAGGGAGGGAGGACAGTGGATTGTTGGGAAAAAATCACCTTGGTACGTAGGGTGCTGGAACTAGGGGTGCTGGGGGGTGCGGCAGCAACGCTTGAAGTGGTTTCCATCATATACAGGGTTCACAGCTTGGTTCAATGGGTCTCCGCATCCCGCACTGTACAAAATTGTTCCAGCACCCCTGCCTTGACAGACTTTCAACCCCAGCAATCACTGTACCTTTTCAGAGTGACCGTCACAATGTAAAGAGCTAGGAAGGTAGGGCCTCATTGGTTTTAAGCTGCCTGTGTTGAAGAGGTGTGTGCGGATGAACTGTATTGTAATGTAGGAGATCTGGCTGAGTTGCATCAGAGCGTTTCTGAGGAGAGCATGCCAGAGCAGCAGTTCCGCCACCGCTGGAAAGATCACGGCATGCACTGTCCTCCTCACAGGGCCAGGTCTGCTGCTTGGTATGTAAGAGTCTGCCTACACTGCAATTAAACACCCGCACTGGCCTGAGTCAACTCACTGGGGCTCATGGGGCTCAGGCTACTGGGCTGTAAAATTGTGGTGTAGAAGTTTGGTGTGGGACCCCGTGAGATAAGAAAGTCCCAGAGCCCAGGCTCTAGCCCAACATCTATACCACCATTTTACATCCCCACAGCCCGAACCCCACAAGGCCAAGATGACCTGGGCTAGCCACGGGTGTTTAATTGCTGTGTAGACATAACCTAAAGGGGTGGGTGGGGCCACATGACCCCTCTGCTCCCCATCCTCTTTTATTGGCTAGCAGCACTAGCTAGGGGAAGTACTTCAGTAGCTTCACCCCATTGCAATTAGGCCCTCTTGCAAACGGGGAAAGCTGTCTCTGGCCCTTTGTATGTATCTATGGCCAGCCACACTCAAACCCAGACCTTATTAGAAATGACAACTGAGATTAGCATTGAACAAAAACAAAACAAAAAAACCACCCTGGGGAATCCAAGGTTGTAGGCATCACTGGACTCAGAAGCTGGCCTTGCACCCGGGGATCTGAATCACAAGTGTCAGGGAGGGTGGACACCCATTCTGAAGTTTAAGTAAATGTCCTTTACGTTGATGTTTTATGCCCCTCATTACTGCATATAGATAATGCTGATGAGATAAATATTTCATGTGAACACTTCTTCACTGTTGTCCTCTCCCTATTCTTTATCCTGTATTATATACAAAAAAGATCATGTTAAAAGAAGGCTAAGGTTGCAAAGTCACATGCAGAAAAGTTTAGGAAGTGCCAGAATTAAGGCTGCCCATACACACTTATTTCAGCCCCATTCATAGAATCATAGAAATGTAGGACTGGAAAGGAACTCAATAGGTCATCTAGTTCAATCCCCTGCACTGAGGTAAGGCTAAATATTATCTAGACCAGGAGTGTGCAAACTTTTTGGCCCGAGGGCCACATCTGGGAATAGAAATTGTATGGTGGGCCATGAATGCTCACAAAATTAGGTTTGGGGTACGGGAGGGTGGGGGAAGGGCTCTGGTTGGAGGTGGTGAAGGCTCCAGGGTGGGGCCAGAAATGAGGAGTTCAGGGTATGGGAGGGGCCTCCGGGCTGCAGTGGAAGAGTAAGGTGCAGTGGGGGGGTGAGGGCTCTGGCTGGGATGTGGGCTCTGGGGTGGGGCTGGGGATGAGGAGTCTGGGGTGTAGGAGGATGTTCTGGGCTGGGACCGAGGGGTTTGGAGGGCAGGAGGGGGATCAGGGCTGGTGCAAGGGAGTGGGGAGAGGCTCAGGAGGGCAGGCTCTGGTCGGCGCTTACCTCAAGCGGCTCCTGGAAGCAACAGCCATGTCCCCACTCTGGCTCCTATGCAGAGCTGCGGCCAGGCAGCTCTGTGCGCTGCCCTGTCTGCAGGTGCCGCCCCTGCAGCTCCCACTGGCCACAGTTCCTGGCCAATGGGAGCTGCCGGGGCAGCGCTTGGGGCAGGGGCAGCGTGCAGAGCGGAGCCCCCTGGTTGCCTTTACACGTAGGAGCCAGAGCAGGGCCATGCCACTGCTTCCGGAAGCAGCGTGGAGTTGCTCCCGAGCGTGCTCCCTGGCTGGAGCACCAGAGCAGGGCAAGCCCTAGACCCTTCTCCCCAGCGGGAACTCGAGGGCTGGCTTAAAATGACTGGTGGGCTGGATCTGGCCCGTGGGCCATAGTTTGCCCACTCTGATCTAGACCACCCCTGATAGGTGTTTGTCTGACCTGTTCTTAAAAACCTCCAGTGATGGAGATTCCACAACCCCCCTAGTAATTTGTTTCAGTGCTTAACTGCCCTTCCAGTAAGGAAGTTTTTCCTCATGTTTAACCTAAATCTCCCTTGCTGAAATTTAAGCCTATCACTTCTTGTCCTGTGCTCAGTGGATAAAATTTATCACCCTCCTCATTATAACAACCTTTTATGTACTTGAAGACAGTATTGGCCCCCCTCAGTCTTCTCTTCTCCAGACTAAAGAAACAATTTTTTCAATCTTTCCTCATAAGTCATGTTTTCTAGGCCTTTAATCATTTTTGTTGCATTTCTCCTTATTGAATTTCATCCTATTTATTTCAGACCATTTCTCCCGTTTGTCGAGATCATTTTGAACTCTAATCCTGTCCTTCAAAGCTTGCAATCCCTCCTTGCTTGGTATCAGCTGCAAACTTTATATCTGTACTCTCTCTGCCATCATCCAAATAACTGATGAAGATATTGAACAGAACCCGACCCAGGACAGAGACCTTCAGGACCCCACCCTGTTTGCAGCCTAATTAGCTGATTGGGCTCACCTGGTCCAATTCAGCTCTTGAAAGGCCAATGTGGGGAGAACTCCCCATCACACTGCACCATTCTGAATTTGTGTGGGCAAGGCATGAACAGAAAGAGCAGCCTTCCAGGATATTTTATATACATATATATTTTAACAGTCTGTGGGAAAACTGCTAGAACTTCTTATTTACTGCCTCCTCTCCCCTTCTTTGGTGGCTTTCCTTTCTCCTTTCCATGACTTTGCCAGGTAACTATGGGAAAGCCAGTTCCATGGTGGTTTGTTTTCTGTCTAGACATAGGCATGGAGCAGAAGAGGTCCTACAAAAAGTTACATGTCAATGGGACATTTACAGGACACTCTAGTACAGTGGTTCTCAAAGCCGGTCCGCCACTTGTTCAGGGAAAGCCCCTGGCGGGCCGGACCGGTTTGTTTACCTGCCTCGTCCGCAGGTTAGGCCAATCGCAGCTCCCACTGGCCGCGGTTCGCCGCTCCAGGCCAATGGGGGCTGCGGGAATTGGCGCAGGCCAAGGGACGTGCTGGCCGCCCTTCCCGCAGGCCCCATTGGCCTGGAGCGGTGAACCGCGGCCAGTGGGAGCCGTGATCAGCCGAACCTGCGGACACAGCAGGTAAACAAACCAGTCCGGCCCACCAGGGACTTTCCCTGAACAAGTGGCAGACAGGCTTTGAGAACCACTGCTCTAGTATGCATCAAAGACAGGAATGAGCTGCAGAGACCAAGACAGAGACTACAGCCAGCCTAGGCTAAAGAAGCATCAGTACTGAGTTTACTTGGTAAGTCATTAGGGTTGGTCAAATAAAAATAGTTATTCTAAAACCTTCCTCAGACATCACTGAGGCAGAGGGCAGGGTGTGTGTTGGGGGCACTGGGCCTAAAAAAAGAGGAAATTTCAGGACCAGAAAAAAAAAAAAAGAACTTGGAGAGGTGGCTACCTCCACTGATGTGCTGCTCTTGTGTGTAGCTACCAAGGGAGCAGTGAGAGAATGAAAAACAAACCGCAAGAAGGAGCGCTTTTGAGAGTTTGTACCTTTTTAGAAATTAATACATGTTTGAAGAATATGTTCTGAAGGAACTCATTTCTCTCAGTTTTTATTTTGTTTTCTAGATGCAGTGATTGTGAAAGGGGCTGAACTGAGAAGGCTGAAGAAATAAGTATGGGGCTTGATTTTCAAAAGTTACTGATCTGCCCCCTTCCCCCAATCCAAATTAATTCAACACAAACAATAAGTGCTCAGCCCTTCTTGAAATCAGTCCCATGGTGTAGATTCTTATGGTGAGGCACTCAGTTAATTATACAGGAGGAAAGCTTGAACACAATAACATTACCGATAGCCACCAGCCATTAACATGATAGGCCATTGTGGTGGAGTAGTCTGCCCCTTAAAAGCAGTAGTGCCTAGTGGTCAGCCCATCCTGGCACATGGCATGGCCCACTGAAGGTTTGAAAGGTCCAGTATAAGGTCTTAAGGGGATGTGGAGAAGGAGAACGTGATCCTGGGAATGAATGGTGCTTGGAAGAAAATCCTGTAACTGTATCTTTAAGGGCCTGGGGCCAGCAGCCTTGCATACAGGGCAGTAAGGCTCCCATCTCCCCTGCCTTCCAACCAATTGGGAATGAGCTGGGAGAAGGGGACCAGCATAAATGCTGCCTCCTCCCTCAGAGCAGGGCAAATGCTTGCAGATACTTCAGGGTCACAAGTGCATGTCTGTACTGCAAAAAACAAGAACAAAACAAACCCATAGCAGTGAGTCTTAGAGACTGGGAAGGGGCGGGCCGGGGATCCCCCTCTTGGGGTGCAAGAGGGGGTTCCAGGCTGGGGCAGGGTGTTGGGGCATGGGAGGCGGTGCAGGGTGTGAGCTCTGGGAGGGAGTTGAGGTGCAGGAGAGGGCTCCGGCTGGGGCAGGGAGTTGGAGTGCGGGAAGGCGTGCGGGCTCCGACTGGGCGGAACTTACCTCAGGTGGCTTCCAGAAGTAGTCAGCATGTCCTTGCGGCCCCTAGACACAGGGGTGGTCAGGCAGCTCTGTACGCTGCCCTTGGCCACAGGCACCTCCCTGCAGCTCCCATTGGCCGCAGTTCCCGGCCAATGGGAGCTGCAGAGCTGGTACTCGGGGTCAGGGGGCAACGCACGGCGCCCCAGTGGCCAGACATGCTGGCCGCTTCCGGGCGTTCCAGTTGAAAACCGGATGCCTGGCAACCCTACCTCTGTACAATGAGTGAAGAAACCAGACCCTGAAAAAGGGGAGTTGAACTAATCAAATCTGGGTAACTGTCTGAAAAGACCCAACGGGTGCTGAGTGCAATGCACCTGCAGGCCCACAAGTGCGTGTGCTGGAGAGGCTCACCACATGACAACCACTGATCTGATCAATCAACAGCAGCACTTTTTGCAGTGGTCAAACATACTTGTATTGTGAAGCCATACTTCATTCAGACCCGATTGTTTTATGTTAACTCTCTAATGGTAGATTTAAATGTATTTTGTGTTCTCTCTGTACTGTACATGGCATTGACTCTAACCACTGAGGGTCAAACATGCTCCACTTCCTTAATTGGGAGTTGAAAAGGCACCCAGAACCTTAAAAGATTAGATCCAAAGTCATAGGAGGCACTACGGCCCAGTTCCTCAAAGGTATTTCGCTGCGTACCTCCCAATGGGGACCTAAACACCTTTGAGGAACTGGGTGTAACCACATTTCAGGATCAGTTTTACTGATACTGTATTTTAATACTATCCCTCCATGGTCAGACAATACCTCATCTTCATCAATAATGCAGATACCAACGACTGTCATTTTCCCATGTGCTGAATGTTTAAAAAAGTGAAAAGTGAAAGGTAAGGAACTATAAGGAAGTATTGTGTTAACATAAACATGAACAAGGCTTCACAGGATTTAGTATTTAGTTTAAAATAATGAACTTTTAAACTCTGACTTTCTAAGCTCATGGGTGGTCCAGTATCATTAACTTGTCTCAGGAAAGATGTCCGCATTCAGAGAAATAGGGAGCCTATATCTTTGTTTTTCCAAAATGCTTTCTATTCACACCATCAAACTTGACAAGCCAACTGTGTTTTCATGGGACTTTAAAACGTTTACATTATCAGAGCCAGTCTAATTTTATTATAACTATTAATTGTGTAAGCCTATTTGTAGCCTTCTTAGTGTACCTCAACATATTTACATTTCAGAGACTCTAGCTGGATTCCAAATTGTATATTTATTCTCAAATAACAAAGGAGACAAGCACAGTTCCACATCACATGTTTGGGACCACGTCACACCAGCTCCTTATTTTTTTAAAAGCAGCTTGTTAAAGGGTGACACTTTCCTTTTAAGAGGGAGCAGGGCCATTGCTCCTGTGCCTTATCAGCACTCTCTAATTTGGCCAACTAAGAGGACATCCAGGCCTCGAGCAGCAAAGAGACCCGGTGCATCTGAGCTGCCTGAGTGGGAGTCAGGGGCAGATAAGAGCTGCCAGGCACTAGGGGACTGTGGAAGGTCCTGGAAGGAGGCAGAAGGTGTTTCCCGAGGAAAGTCTGAAAGGCAAGGAGAGCAGCAAGAGAGGTTTGCTGGCTGACATCCCCAAGCCAGAGACCCAGAGCAACAGCACTGAAGGCAAGAGGCGCAGCAGAGGGAGTTGCCTCCTGTCTCTAAGCTGGAAAGTTGGAGCTGAGGGCTGAAGGCAGGGCACCAGAAGAGGAGCTGATACACTGACATCTCTGAGGCCGGAGAGCTGAACCCAGAGGAACCATGAGAAGGTCAGGGGGAGTCAGGGTTGCTTCCCAGACAAAGATGATCTCCCAGCAGATGAGCTGTGGGAATTCCTGGTGGGAAGAGTAGGGTTGCACTCTAGCTGGAAGGGCTGGGGTGGCTGTTCTGGTCCAAGAAGAGGAGAAGACTGACAGAGTCCCAGGATGGTTGAAGGCGATGTTATGCAGGGCATCGAGGGATGAGATGTCTTAAGCTTTAATGACTGGTTGCACTGGGGTGGGAAATGGACTTTGGGTTATGCTTTTGGATTTACACTATTTTGGTAATAAATTGAGCCACGGAAGGATATTATTGAGGCAAGAAAGCTTAAGTGAAGTTACTTGGGATTCTGAAAGAGGGAAAATGAGTTAGGTGCACCTGTCATGCCACGGCCTGCAGCAGAAAGGTACTTCATTGGGGGTGGGGCTATGACACAGCTGCTTTCACCATATAAGGGTTTTCATTGCTAGAGATAATGTCTAGGCAACAGCAAGTCTAGCCAGATCTATGTGATGTGGTTCCAGAAGGTCAACAATTGTATTAAATTGTATTTAGAATTCAGACTGGCCAAATTCTTCTTGCACTCATACACCAGTGTATATGCAGTTATTCAGCTGAGTTGTGTGGAGTTACTCAGGATAAGAGCTGTACGGGAATGGCTTCCCTATCCCAGGATTTATTTATTTTTTGAAATCTAGAAAACTAAGTAAAAAAATCTCAAAAATCTCCCTTCCTACCCCACCACCCCCAATAAAAAATTGGATTGGGTCAATACCAATAATCCCCAACAAATATTTCAAATCACTTCATTTTAATTTTAATCTTCTTAGTAAAAATTGATTATAATTTTGAAGCAGTCACCTATGAACCAACAAAACTGAAACTTTTCATTTGAAAATGTCAAAATGGGACAAAACTTATTTTTCCCAAAAAAATTTCAAATCAGGATATTCATTGAAATGATCATTTTCCATGAACCATTTTGGTTTCAATAAATCAGTATTTTCTGACAAAAATATTTTGTTGGAAAATGCCCAACTAGCTTTATTTAGGACCTACTTCAGCAAGAGATCAGAACCTGGCCCAATCTCTCGATAATATACTTGTAGTTGCATGTGCCGTACAAATATAATGGGCCATATTCAGCGCTCATTTCCTTTTCAAAACTGGATACATGGTAGAACATAAAAGTCGGTACAATGTTTGCTGTATTGCCTCCCTAAGAGTGAATGGACAAATATGATCTTCAAGAATCCTGGACATCAGCAGGGATAATGGGCATTTCACAGAGATGTGCACAGACCTAAAAGTAACCTCAGATGGATGAGCCCGTAAGTGAAGAAGTTATGGAACCTCCAACAAGGTGATGGTGGTTTTTCCAGAGAACAGCTGCATTGGCTTTATTTTCCAGTATTCTGACAGAAAGTCCCAAGCCTCCCAGAATTTGGAGAAGTGGCAATTACAGTTGCTTTGTATGGCCTTGTGCCAAAAATAACTTTTACAAACAATTTCTAAATACTGTCTTTACAAGAAACAATGCTGCAACAGTTTGCTGGGCTAGCTTGGTGGGGGAGATTATGAAATAAAATGAGGGACATTAGGACATAACATAAAAAGGACAAAGGATATAGGAGACAAGACAAAGAAGAAATTTCAATTTGCTGAATCAGGAAGATAAGGTCATTCTATCCAGAAGGAGCCTGAGGGAAGACAAAATGGACAGTTTACCATCATTTTATTCATCTAGGTCTGAGGGTGGTTTTGAGGTACATAAGATGCTCTGCCCAAAACAAATTTTGTTGTATCATGACACTTGTTTTGTTTGTTTGACTAAACTAATCTTGGCGACTGACCTGAAATTCACTTTGTACTAACAAAACATCATTCACACCAATGTTTTCAAACAGGGAAAGATGAGGTGCAAATGTGATCAAAGCAAAACTCTAATTAGAAATCTTCCAGATGTTTACTAATGTATTACTATTCTCCCAGCCCTACTTATGATAAAGCCACTATGACTATAATACAATCTCCAGAGTAGAATAAGTTACCCACATGTTTTTATGTTTGAAACAACATTAGTTCATCTGGGAGACTTTCTTTATAATGTGACAGTCAAGAAATAGCCCTCCTATGCCATGAGATACAGCTTTGTTCCCACCTCCTGGTGGGGATATTGATGTTCTCTATGTTAAATGTACTTTATAATGCTTCACTCGTCTCTGTAGTACCTTTCTGCTGATGAGCTAAAGGTGCTTCACAAACAATGAGGAATTTAGCCTCACAACTGTGATGTTGTAGATAAATATTGTCTTCAGTTTTGCAGGAAACTGAAGTGAAGTAAAGTGCCCAAGGCCACTTAGAAAGCTAGCAGCAGAGTCAGGAGTACCACAAAGCAATGTTTCATATCCACAATACATACAAATAAAGACCCAGCTCTGCCCCATCATTCATGCTGAATAGTATCTTATTCTGTAAGTAGTCATAATGAACCGATGGGATTACTCGGGAAGTTGGGCAGATTCAGGCCTAATATAATACATTTTTGCTATATATTTTAATATAATATCAGTCTCTCTTGCCTGCTCAGTTCCCTCCAAGATACATGCATCCTGTAGATTTGTTATACTTAGTTACTCTGAGTTGCACTTAAGTCTGAAAATAGTCCTATTATGTTGCTCTTTGCAAATGGTTGCTCATTTATTTTATTATGAGCAGCATTAAACCTTGTTACGGGCCGAGTTAAAACCTCATTGAAACTGATTTGTGAATGTGCCCTTCATTTAAGATAGTTGTAAGAGGTAGCTAAAGGGACACACCTAAAACCAGTCCTAGCAGAATCTGCTAAGAAACTAGCACATGTGAGCTGAGGGTTCCACTGAGTATTGTTCTGACCAGGGGTGGGGGTGGGGAGGTGTACTCAGAAGACAGCAAGAATGCCAAGGAGCAGCCTGCAAGCACAGCATGACCATGGGAGAAGTCTAGAGAGAGCTTTTGGGTCTGTTCGGGCTAAAGAGGCTTTGGGCTGTAAGCAAGGAAGATCTGCCATAGTTTTAGTTCCTCCTGCATTCAGAGAAGCAGGACTTTGTAAATAAGACTGCATCAAAGAAAATACCAGAATCCAAGTTTCTGCTCCCAAATGGGCCCCAAACTTTGACTACCTAGCCAGGCTGAAAAAGGCTAACATTATTATTAATTATTATTAATAATAAATAACAACAACAACAACAAAAAGGAAGTGGATGTTATGGAAGAACACTCTTTCCATCTACACTATCCTGGGTTCATTGAAAACAATTAAACTCCTTAGAAGCCTAATCTACACTAGAAAATGTTTGCCGGTATCATTATATTATACCTTCTAATGTAAATGCAGTTTATACTGGCAAAAAAGTACTTTTGGTGGTATAGCTTATACTGATCCTCTGAGCAAAATACTTTTATGCCAGTATAACCATCTCTACACAAGGGCTTATGCTGGTATAGAAATGTCAGAGAAAAAAAATCACACCAGTACTGACCATTACTCCACCAGCAAAAGTTCCTAGTGTAGACCCAGTGAGAGTGTTACAAGCAGGAGCGCATATGGAAGACATATAGAGCCAAAGCTGGTAGACTGCATTTGGGTTCATAGATCTGTCATGGAGGTCAGCTCACTGCTAGTGGCATCTCCTCCTGGCTGCTCTCAGGATTAGCTGGTTCTAAGTCCATCACCTCCTTCCCATTTCTCACTGCACAGCCTGTCTTCTCTTCCTGGCTCTTGGAAAGGCAGAATACTCTGCGTTCATGGCTTAGCCCTATGGCCAAATCACATGTCCTCCCCTTCAAGGGTATCCAGGTCTCTTCTTACATACTGGCTCAGGCAGCCTTACCATTCACTGCCTAGCCAGTGCCACTTCCCCAGTAGCTTGTTGGGGAACCCCATCCACACTCTATGCCAAGTCCAGCTCAGGGACCTTCTAGTCAACAGCCAATGTCTGTTCCATCCCAAAGCTTTTCCCTGAGCTTTTCCTAACCTTATGGTCCTCCCACCTTCTCTGGGTTTGCCAGCCCCAAAACTCCCTCCTCCTGGGGAGTAACAGTAGGCTACTTGCCTCTCTGTCCCCAAACATACCTCCCTTCTCCCCAAGGAGTGACAGCAGACTACTTCCCTGCAGCCCCTCTCTGCTACCAACTTTCTATCATGACAGGTTTCAGAGTAACAGCCGTGTTAGTCTGTATTCGCAAAAAGAAAAGGAGTACTTGTGGCACCTTAGAGACTAACCAATTTATTTGAGCATAAGCTTTCGTGAGCTACAGCTCACTTCATCGGATGCATCCAATGAAGTGAGCTGTAGCTCACGAAAGCTTATGCTCAAATAAATTGGTTAGTCTCTAAGGTGCCACAAGTACTCCTTTTCTTTTTGCAACTTTCTATCGTTATCCCTGCCTGTTCCTCCTCTCCTGGGATCTGTCATTATTCAGTCCGGGGATTACTTAAACACCTTATTCCCCTCAGCTGTGGCCTGCCTGGTTAATTGTCTGACTATAGATAACCTGTTTAAAGATGGGCATTGTAAGCACCTTGTAATTAAGTAGAAAATGAGAGATCATCATTTTTCAGGTATGTAGTAACCATGGCAAAAGTAGTACAAGGGCTCGTCCTCAAACAGTACTTTGCGGGGGGAGGGGGGGACAGGGATCTTATTTCACAGCTAAAGTGAGGGCAATTTGTCACCTGGACACATGTAAGTAAGCAAGCTCCATTCCCCTTTGTCTTTGACTTTTTCACAAAAAGGAGGGGGAGAAATATCATCTTTACAAGTAACAACTCTTTTTGCCTTGTAACTGTATGAATGTCACCAAGCCAAGAACCTACTCCCAAGACAGTTTGGCCAGACACCGTCAGCTTCAAGGGTCCTGCAGAGAAAGGAAGGGGTCCAATCCTGTGAGGTGCTGAGTACCCTCAGTTTCCATGAAAGAATCTCTGTTTAGGATTCTCAGCACCTCGCAGAGCTGGACACCAGACGAATAATATAACTCTTACACTGCTTGATACCTAAAAAAGGCAAGATAATGAAGGAGTTTGATTCATTTATTACATATTATAGCTAGCATTTATGCAGGCAACATGCATTTTATGGTGTGTTTGGTTTTGTATTCATGTATGTACAATATATGAGGTGGCAGGTCCATTCAAATATAAACACTGCTGCTAGGGTCGTCTTCCTGGCCTGTTGCTGTGATCTCATTAGGCCCTCTCCTGACTCTTTTGACTGCTTATACCATTTTGCCCTTCTGCACCACAGCCAGTACAAGCATGGTTACTTGCCTAACTATTAATGGAATGATATTGGATTGGAGGGAGGTCTCAAGTGGGGTTCCGCAGGGATCTGTTCTGGGTCCAGTGTTGTATAACATGTTGACATGGATGTAGGAATAGAGAGCATACTGATTAAGTTTGCAGATGACACAAAGCTAGGGGGGATTGCCAATACTTTGGAGGATAGAGCTAAAATTCAGATAAATTGGAGAACTGGGATATAGACAACAAATGAAATTCAACAAAGACAAATGTGAGGTGCTGCACTTAGGGAAGAAAAACCAAATGCACAAATACAGAATGGGGAGGAAACTGGGTTGGCAGCTGCACTGCTGAGAATGATCTGGGAGTTGTGGTGGATTGAAATCTCAACATGAGTCAGCAATGCGATGTTGTTGCAAAAAAAAAAAAAAAAAAAAAGCAAATGCAATTTTAGGATGCATTAGCAGAGGCATGGCATGCAAGTCACAGGAGGGGAAAGTACTGCTCTACTTGACACTGGTTAGGCCTCAGCTGGAGTACTGTGTCCATTTTTGGGCACCAATGTATAGAAAGGATGAAGAGAAACTGAAAACGATCCAGACATAGGCGCCGACTTCCCCTGTGCCTGGTGGGTGCTTGACCCCACCCCTGCCCTGGCCCCATCCCTGCCCCACCTCTTCCCGCCCCTGCACCGCCCCCTTCCCCTAAGTCCCCACCCCACCTCTTCCCCTGAGCGTGTTGCATCCCCACTCCTCCCCCTCCTTCCTGGAAAGTCCTAAGCTCTGCCAAACAGCTGTTAGGTGTGGGGGGGCGGGAAGCGCTGGGAGGGAGGGGGAGGAGTGGGGACACAGCGCACTTGGGGGGAGAATGAGGCAAGGATGGGGGAGCTTGGCTGCCAGTGGGTGCAGAGCACCCACTAATTTTTCCCTGTGGGTGCTTCAGCCCCAAAGCACCCACAAAGTCGGCGCCTATGGATCCAGAGATGAGCGACGAAGATGGTCAAAGGGATGGAATGCACGCCATATGAGCAAAGGCTGAAGGAACTGGGTATGTTTAGTTTGGAAAAGAGGAGATTAAGGGGGGAAATGGTAGCAGTCTTCAGATACTTGAAAGGCTGCCACAAAAAAGATGGAGAAAAGTTGTTCTCTTTTGCCACAGAGGGCAGGACAAGAGGCAATGGGTTCAAACTATAGTATAGCAGATTTCAATTAAATCTCAGGAAAAAACTTCCTAACTGTCAGAATAGCAGGACTATGGAACAGACTGCCTAGGGAGATTGTAAAAGCTTCTTCAGTGGAGATTTTCAAAAGGAGGCTGGATATCCAGCTGTTTTGGATGGTTTAGACACAACAAATCCTGTTTCTTGGCAGGGGGTTAGGACCCTTGCAGTCCCTTCTAGCCCTATGAGTCTATGTTGCCCTCACTAACCTTCAAGGCCATTCATAACTTAGCCCTTCCCTATGGTCACCCTATCTATGCTGCCCCATACATATACATGGAAAGCTCTCCTTAAACTAGTCTGCAATGCAGAACTCTGTCTTCCTTCAAGTTCCTCTTCAAGATCAACTTCTATTGTGATGCCTACATAAACTGGTAACTGAGGGTCACCACAGATTATAGCCATCATTAATAGAGCTTGTCAGAAAACAATTTCTGTCCTATGCGAAATTCTGAGATTTTGAAATTTTGATTCAACCCAGGTTGGGTTGAAATCTCAGAATTTTTCAAAATATTTCACTTTGGTCTTATCAAAGATTTCATTAAATGTTATCATTTTGATACTTCAGTACAACATAAAAGTTTAAACAAATGATAAACAAAACATTTTGATAATTTCCCATTAAAATGTTTTGATTAAATTGATTGGTTCCCATGAAACATTTCAAGTTTTGCCAAAATCAGCATTTTCCAACAGAAAACTGTTCTGCTGAAATTTTTTTGACCAGCTCCAATAATTAATATTGCCTGTTTATTAGGCGTTCATGGATGTCAGTGGGCTTCGGATCAGGGCCTTTAATATTAAAAAGCAATTCCTAACTGCAGTTTGGTGCACAGAGGTAGTATATGTAACCACTTCATCCTGTCACTCTTATCCTCTTCCTCTCTCATGCCCTCCATTTGTTTGTTGTCTCAGCTTGTTGCATTTTAGATTGTAAGTTCTTTTGGACATGGGCTGTCTCTTATTATATATGCGCAAAGGCTCACATTTTTCAAAAGTGACCAATGACTTGGGTTCTCAACAGCAGACATTTTAAAGATCTGATTTTCAATGGGTGCGCCACACTTTCTGACAATTGGACCCATTTACCATGTCTCAAGATAGGCACCCAAAAAATGGAGACCCTCAATCTTCATTTGGTTTTGAAAATCCTGGTCACAGCACCCAGTACAATGGGCTGATTGGTGTCTCTGGATACTACTGTAATACAAATAGTAAAAAAATAAATATGGGCTAAATTCAGCCGTTTTAAGCAATGTGAAATCCTCTTACCCTTTTTGATTGACGCTTTTGCGTTGTGGTGGACTGGTGGACCAAAGTTGGATTCATTTTTTTAAAAATACTTGTTTCATTTTTTTATATTTCCATTTAATCATCATCTTACATCTTCCCTAACAATGTCCATTCTGTTAGTATTGTCTGGGTTGCATTTCTAGCCTGAATAATACATTTCTTTGTTCTTTATAACCTGGCATGCATGTAGGCACCCTTTCTCCTTTTGCCTCTCACCTGTTCACTTATGTTATGCAGTACACTTACTACCACCGTGTCTGGTTTTGTTTTTTAACTGTATCCCTTGCTTGTCCTGTGGATTTTGTTCTCTTCTATTTTCAGTTCAATCAGTATTTAACTAACTCTCATATCTTTTTTGAAGTAACAATGGTCCAACAAACTGATTAGAAACAACCTTTGGTGATTGAAGCTGTCGTAGACACACTGTTACTCCTTGATATGAGCCTCAGTAAGGATGTGAAACTTTATGTTGTTGTTGCTGTTACTGAGTGGTGCTACCACACTTACTCCCTGAACCAAGACTGGTGGGGAAAGTTTGGTGAATAATAAATATTTTGTCTGATGAATTTCACATCTTTTTCTGTATTCTACCAGAAATTCATGATTTTCTCAAATTATTTATTATTCATCAAATAATTTCTGTGAATAATTCATATTATTTATTATGTGTTTTATTTTGGTGTCTAGGAGTCCTAATCATGGACCAGATTTGTCTGTAGATTGTTCACTAGCAATTCATTGCTATATCTGACATTTAAAATCCAAGACTTCAACTGGGTTCATAGGGCAAGGTCACATAGCATGTTTAAGCTCCTTGATTTGGTGCTTAATTGATGGAATCAAGTTTCTGGCTCATATTTGCAAATACTCATATTTACAAATTCAAAATTCACTGACTGGTCAGCAATATTTACTCTTTTTGGGGATAATTCCTGGCAACAAACATTTTCACTGGAATATTGATGGAAAATGAACACAAAATGGGTGGTGAATTTGTTTAGAAATGGAAAGTAATGTTTTGCAGTATTCTACCAGTTCTAATTGGGTTTCATGGATGCAAATCAAGAGTTTCTCCAAAAAGAGCTGTTCCAATAAACCATGCCTGATTCTCCTCTCACACTTACCCTGGTGTAAATCAGGAGTAAGTTCTTGAAAGTCATTTGAGCCACCCTGGTGTAACAACAGAGGAGAATCAGGCCCATAGTTTACTTCAACCATCCTTATGCATTGTTCAGCTTGTTTGTCAGATACATGTATTGCAGGAGACTTTAGCCACAAGAATTCCCACAGAGTTACACCTAGAGCCCAGTGCAAAGTTTGAAAACCCACTCAAACACACTAGTAATGATGTACTGAAAAGCAAAGAAAAAAGTTTAAAATGTTTGCAATGATTTTTGATAATGCCCTATAACTATTCTGCAGATATACACCAAAACCTACAGTAGCCACTAGTCCAAGAGGAAGCTATACCTTTACAAATCATGATCTTCATATAGCAGACAGCAGACAGGAAACTTCACTGAATGAACAGCAGTTTGCCTACTGCCACAGCTAACTCATACAAGACTACAGAGTTCTTCAGGGCAACGTCCATGTTGTTAAAATGAGACTTCTGCTTCCAGTGTGAGATGATTCTGCACTGTGCCTTAATCTGAGGGAGGCACATTCAGATCTCTGGCATAGGCTGAGCTTCTCCCAGGTCTATTCTAAGCTCTCTGTGCAATCAAACAAGAGCTGTACATATCTCGGTGCATTAAAAGTTCTGAATGCCGTGAAACCCGGTTAAGGAAATTTCTCACAGGCTCTCCATGTTTTTATATCCAGAGTTCTAGTAACCCCGCAATGGTACAACAGTCTGATTAGCAGCATTGCTTTGATTTCAGCTGCCACAAGGAATAGATGTTTTAATGGAATTTACCATTCTTTAAGCACATTTAGCAGATTGCTATTGCTTGTATGATAGTAGTGCTTAAGAGCCTCAAATCAAAGATCAGGAGCTGTACAGTTAAGAACTACTGGTACTGAAAACTCTTGCCAAACAATTAAAGAAAAGATGTTCCGAATGATACTGCATGAACAGATTACAAACAATTGGGTAGGGAGAGTTATCTTACAGGTTGGTGTTATTGATAGTTATGGCCACCAGCCACATATCTGAACCAAGGGGAGGCCTAGCCAATGAGAACTTCACTTCGATATTCGTTATTGATTAACAGCAGCTCATCAAGAAGTAGAAAAAAAAACATTTTTCTGAAATCAATTTACAGGATGAATTCTCCATTTCAGAAGGTTTTCCATTGCAAATGATACAAAGTACATTATCACACTCATGGTGAGTTTTCTAATATGCTATCTGTTATATTTCAATCTCACATGCTGATCCTTTGTATTTTATTTTATTTACTTAATTTTGCTTTGGCAGAACTTAGTGCTCATTAAAAGCTCTGGAATGACAGCTTTGGAAGCTGAAGTCCTTTATGCATACACAGGAATAGAGGCAGCGGTGTAGCAACATCTGGTTGGTACTGCCCTGTCAACGTGCCTCTAACTTGACTTGGGAGAACAGCGTGAGAGAGATGTTACCATTATGTAGTGTCCATTTAACCCTTGGTATCTCTGCTGAGACTGCCAACAAGGATGTCAGTCAAGATGGTGGGTTTTGTAAAGTAGACCCATGTCCACCAGGAAATAGACAGAAACCACCAAATCATTGCACACAGGCCATGGAATAGCCCTATGAGGTGTTTAACAACTTTTAATAACTTCTGGGTTCAGAGCAGTTACCCCTGAGGTGGGTGGCTTCCTGTTTTACTCCTGTAAATATCCACCAAGTAGTAAAGAACTGAAGAATTTGAGAATTGTATTATTAGAGGAATAATCCCTCATCTTTTCTTCATAATGTATCTTAAGAAAGGCTGGTGGCCTGTGGTGTCTTCAAAGTTCCAGACTTTGAGTTTATTGAGGAAAGGGAAAATGTGTTCTGAAAATGTGATTCAGCTGGGAGGTGAATCGCTAGTGCTCTTTCACATTTCCATCTAGCCAGGGTAGTAGCGGTATGTGCATTAATTTTGGTTTCTTATCAGCCAGATAGATAAACCCAGCACTCACATTAGAGAACAAAGTGGCAGCTGGAACAATGCAGTAGGAAAGTCCAACAGACCCACTGCCAGGCTAACTCTGTGCAGAGCCAGTGGGGCAGATTCTCAGCTGGTGTAAATTGTCATAGCTCCATTGACTTCAACACTGACATTAGGGCAGATCCTCACACAGAGCTTTTTAGATGAAGACACTTTGGTTTAGTCCCATAAATTTTAAAAGGGAAGGAGAATTAAGCTTGGAAATCTTGTCAGCGAGGCACCAGACACAGGAAAAAAACACTTTTAAAGTGATAAGATTAAAGAATAAAATAACCGTGATAAGCAAAAATCAAAGAGATAAAAGACCTCCTCTATATAAGGTAATAAATGAGATGGCGAAGGAATTCATTCCATTTCCAAATATACTTAGATAGAGTTGCTGTAATAATCCCACACATTTGCCAACATTTTATAATTAGCTTGAAAGGAAAAACAAAACCTAATAACTTTCTCACAGTAAAACGGCTTTTCATAACATCGTCAAAAATTCTTGAGACCTGTAATTAACGTAACTATTTGGAAAGAACCAATTGCACTTGAAAGGAAACACTCATTGTCTGGATTCCAACAAACTCGTTCCTCAATACTGTTTAATGGTCACCCACTGAGGACCAACAAGATGTGCTGCTAAGGTAAATAGTCAGAATTTCAAACATGTTTGAACTTTTTAAACTACATCCTTTTAGCAATATTTGAGGCTCAGAATAGAACGGCTAAACCTTTTCATCTGCACGCGATTAAACGCTTTTCTTTTTTTTGTTTAGTCTGGAGCAACAAAAAATACACAGTTGCTAATGCTCTGTTGTTTCTCACTTCGATATTGTATGAATCTGAGAACAGTCAAAAGACAGAAGCCAGTCCTAAAGCGGTTCATACTTAATGGATTGTTGCACATTAAACAATACATTATATATTATTACTTGTTCATGTAGACTGTGAATAAATATGAGGGCCAAATCCTATCACCTTACTCACGTGAGTAGGACTGATTTTACTAGAACTATTCCTGAGTAAGACTTGGCTCAGAATGAGGAAAGAATTAGTGGTGTTTTGTCCCAAAGCCCATTAATTGGACTCTTGCAGGAGTGCCAAACTTACTGACTGTCCGAGCCACATACAACAAATCTTCAGAAGTTCGAGAGCCAGGGTGTGCCCGCTGGGCCTCGGGGCGTCAGCCCTGCTTCTGCTGAAGCCCTGAGCTGCAGCAGGCATGCCCCTTGGGATGGAAGGACCTAGACCCCTGTCCTGCTTGGAGGAAGCTGGGGGTGACATGTGGAGGGGGGCAGGTGGGGTCATGTGTCCAGGGCCATCCCTACCCATACGCAAAGCATGCAGCTGTGTAGGGCACCAGGAAATTTGCTTTGCAGCTGCATGCTGCTCCAGCCCCTGCTCCGCCCCTGCCCCATGGCCCCCCCCCGCTCCGCCCCTGCCCCACCTCTTCCTGCCCCTGCTCCACCCCAGCCCCCCAACCCCACCCCCTGCAGACAGGCCCGACCCCGCTCTCACCGGCGGCAGTAAGTGCAGCGGCCCGCCCCAGCCTGCTCGGCTCCTCTGGCTCCCAGCCGTGCTGCTGGTGAGTGCTGGGGGGTGGTTTCCTCCCTGCGCCCCCCCCCCCCCCGGAGGCCTGGGGCCCCACACAGCTCCCCCACATGGGGGCTGCATAGGGCACCAAAATGGCTAGGGACGGCCCTGCATGTGTCGTCCCCCCCACCCAAGATTTTTGCCAGGGTTTGCTGGCCCGGCTCTCTCACTTGGTGCCTCCAAGCCCTCTCCCTGCATGGCAGCTGCTGGAGCCATCAAGCTGGGAGCTGTGGCCGTGGGGAGAGGCAGCCTTAAACGGCTGGAAGCTGTAGGGTGAGCCATTGCTTTTGCTGCAGCCTCTCCCTTGGAGCTAAAGCAGCGGGCCCTCCCTGCAGCACCCAGCTGTTTGCCTCTACCGCTCTAGGCAAAACTAACACTTGGGAGCTGCAGGGACCGGCCGCGGAGGGTAAGGGGGTGTGTGTGTATGCCTGGGGGGCATGACTCAAACTGTTGGGGGAGGGCAAACCTTTAAATTGTGCCCCCCACTCTCAGCAGTTACCAGTCATCTCGGACAGAAAACCCAAGCCCCACGAGCCTGCCGCGGGGCAGAAGCCCTGCGCCTCCTTCCCAACAGTGGTAGGCAGAGAATGGGGAGAGTCTGGAGGGCTCTGCAAGCTGCACTTCATCCGATGAAGTGAGCTGTAGCTCACGAAAGCTTATGCTCAAATAAATTGGTTAGTCTCTAAGGTGCCACAAGTACTCCTTTTCTTTTTGCTTCACAAATATAAAACCTCACAATTCCCCATAAGGTAGTTAAATATTATCACAATCATCTTATAATGAAACTGAAGTAGGGGTTAAGTGACTGGCCCAATCCACAGACGGCATCAGTGTCAGGTTCACGACAAGAAGTCAGGAGGAGTTCCTGACCCATGGTTAAGTTACTAGACCAGACCTCCCTCTAATATTGTTAAATATTCTTTTTGTTTACCATTGTCATTCTGTGACTCTAAAAATACTGAAAAATAGCACTCAAGAAGAATACAATGTAAAACGTTTATAACATAGATTTTAGACAAGCCCATCTTCATTTAGAGTTCTAATCCACATCACCAACTTGCTCCAGACATAGCTTGAATTTCTTATCAAATATTGTACCTGAAAAGAAGTTGCACAAGACACCTTTTCCATCTGATTAACACATTGAGATCTTCATCTTGCACAGAGTTCTCACAGTCTATCTGAAAAGAAGGAAGAGAAAGGGGTTGAATCATACTAGGCAGATTCATAAACAAAGACCTAAGAACTTTTGTTTCAAAAGGCATTAAGCAGGAGCTAAGCTTGCTCCAGGAATTTGTGCAGCCAGTACTTATGCATCAGATAACCCCAGCTGACCTTTCTGGCATTCAAAGGGTAATAGCTTCACCGCAATGAGCTGATACTGAACAATGTTTCCAACGTGATTAGGCAAAACAGAGACTCAGTTGACACCAGTTTTGTAAGTCTCTCTTCATGTATGTTGCTGCTGGCAGAAGCATATTTATTGAGACCATTTGCAAGAAAATGCCACATCGCTAAGAAAATGCCACATCGCTTTTGTTTGAATTCTGCTACATCTCTCTGTTGTTGTGAGGCTATTCAATATCTTGCTCTAAATCCACATCTATTGCGGGAGGGGAAAAGCAGTTCAAAACTGCAATGCCATAGTGTAATTGCCTTTCATGGCCATCCCAAACTCATGCCAGTAGAAGCTTTCTACCATACCAAGATATAGTTATAACTGGTTCCAAACCCAGAATACTTCATTTTAAAAACCAGGTAAGGTTACTAAATGAAAACAGTTGTAGTTCTTGGTTGTTCATCACCACCCCAGCATTTTAAAGCAAATAAATCAATAGTTAAAGACATCATAAATCTTATATTGACTATATAATAAATATTACTCTAATCAAATATAACAGAATGTATATTTCATCACAACACAATAATCTGTACTATGACCCAAAATAGAAACCATTATTTAATCTTGTAATCTCAAAAATATAAACACAACAAAACATGCTTCTGAAAAAAAACATACGTACGCAATGATCAGCCTCAAATGCAAGTCCAGATACACACAGACCATATTCCTTTAACTATTTTATTATTGCTATTTTCAGTATTTGTGAACAGTTATAGATGAGAGTGGCAAACAAAGCAAGAATGTTTCGCAATAAATCAATAACATTCCATGCTTTCACTGGTAAGTCGCTGATGCAAATACTGACATATGAAAGTAGTTCTATTGACTTCAGCTGCATATGGAGAATACTGAAAGAACCATAGAAACTTTCAAACTAATAGAAACCTAAGTGCATCCAGTGCAGCAGATTAACTATTATCTGACATTTACTTACGGGCCCAATCTTACAGGCTGCTGAGCACTCCTGAAAAGTGACTGCTCTGAGACCTGAACTCACATTCAACATCTCTCAGGAGATGTTCAGTTCCTTACATGGCTTTAGGACCCAATTGTTCCCTGCAGTACATAAAACATTCCAGGAAAAGAGATGTACTGAAAAGTGTTCAGAAGATAAGGGGCCAGATCCCCAGCTGATGGAAATCAGTATAGCCCCCATCGACTTGAGTCCATCGATTTATACCAGCTGAGTTCCTGGTCCAAGAAATGCAATGGAATCTTTGAGCAGCCAATAGAGTTCACTCAACAATGCATGTACATAGTTAACCACGGCTAGTGCTGAATGGTGTGCATCATGTCCCTAAAACTGTCTGGGGCAGTGACGCAACCCTCACAAAAGTTGATAGAAAGGTGCCTATAGCAGAGCGGTCACCCAGCTCCAGCTCGGAAAGGGTTAAAGCCAACCCTTGGCAAGGACTGGGGCTGAGAGAAAAAGCAAGGCTGACTGGGAAGGCAGCCACAGCTGGGGCCACACCCCAGTCAGGCCACAGCTGGCCCTATAAAAGGGCTGTGAGCCAGGAGCTCAGAAACAGTCTCTCTTTAGCTCAGGAGCCTCAAACACGTGGCCTGCGGCTGCATGCAGCTTGCCAAGCAGAATACCTCCAGGCCAGGGGTGAACGAACGACAGCCTGTGGGCCGCATCCGGCCCGCGGGATTGCCCACCACGAGTCCTGCGCCGCTCCCTGAAGTGGCCAGCACAACGTCCCTGCGGCCCGGGGAGGGGACAGAGGGCTCCGTGCATTGTCATGGCTTCCAGGGACTGCCTCCCGCATCTCCCATTGGCTAGGAACGGGGAACCGCGGCCAATGGGAGCTTCAGAGGAGGTACCTGGCGGAGCAGCAAGGCAGCGCATGGAGCCCTGTGCCCTGGCCCCCTCCCCCTCCCGCTCCCCAGGCCACAGGGACATGGTTCCGGCTGCTTCCCAGAGCGGAGCGGCGCCAGGGGCCAGGGCAGGCAGGGAGCCTGCCCTGGTCCAGGTGCGTGCCACTGCCATCCCTCACTCCGAACCCCTCCTGCACCCTGCACCCCAACTCCCTGCCCTGAGCCCCCTGCTGCACCCCGCACTCCTTCTGCACCCCAACTCTCTGCCCTGAGCCCCCTGCCACACCCTGCACCCCAACTCCCTGCCCTGAGCTCCCTGCTGCACCCCACACCCCTCCTGCACCCTGCACCCCAACTCCCTGCCCTGAGCCTCCTGCTGCACCCCACACCCCTCCTGCACTCCAACCCCATGCTCTGAGCCCCCTGCCACACCCTGCACCCTGACCCCCTGCTGCACCCCGCACCCATCCTGCACCCCCTCGGGGCGGAGTTGAGGTGGGGACTTCGGGGAAGGGGTTGGAATGGGGGCGGGGCAGGGCCGAGGGCAACGGGGGGTGGTGTCAGTGATGCGGCCCTGGGGCCAATGCACTAGTCCTCATATGGCCCTCGTGGTCATTTGAGTTTGAGACCCCTGCTCTAGCTGTAGGGAGAGAAGGACCTGGCTGCCTGGGAGCTGAGCAGGGTAACTAGAGTGGAGCAGGGCTGGGGGAAGGCCAGAGGAGCTGGGGAGCTCCAACCTAGAAAACCCCCAGGCTACAGGCCTTGCTAAAGACCAGGAAAGGTACTGGGGCTACAGAGGGGTAGCCTGGGAATAGGCAGAGGCAGCTGGTCCAACCCCCCTTGCCGATGATGCGTGGTTTTCAGGCTGCAGTCTGCCCCAGTGAGTGGGGGGCTAGATGATGACTGGCAGTAGCCACTGAGGCAAGGTGGGGATAGAGGGTTGGGGGTTCCCTGGGGAAGGGAAACCCAAAAACTGTGGGGGTATTGCAGAAGGCAGAACCCTGAGGTAAGGGGCACCGGGGTCTGGGAGGGACACGGGGGGCCAGTGGCAGGCAAGACACCGGCCTGCAGAGGGCACTCTCGGCTGGAAGAGCTAATTCCTGAGACAACCAGCAGGAGATGCCGCACTGGTGAGTCATCATGTTGCTACAGTTCCCTAAGGAAATACCCAAAGCAGTAAGGGGTGTTTTACATTGCTAATCATTACAGGTAATGACCTGCCCCAGATGCAAAGGCAATAAAGAAAGATTGTCACATTGGGCTGCTGTCACTCACACAACCCAAGTACGATGTGATGGCTGAGACAGGCAGCCATAGAAGTATGTATCTCCTAAGCCATGTTGAAACATCAGCAGGGAGCAGTTTCAAAAAGATAGTCATGTAGTTGGTGGGCACAGACAGAACAGCAGCTTATCACTGTGTCACACAGTAACGTGAAATCATGATCACTGGGACAGTGGCTGTCTTTTTTTGTTCTGTGTTTGTACAGTGCCTAGCACAATGGGGTCCTGGTCTATGATTCTTGTTCCTAGGTGCTAAGTAGTACAAATAATTATTAATACCCATAGCACACTGGTCAGAACCATCTTACTTGTCTGCCCATATGCAAGTACCAAGGCTCACAAACAGAGTTCCATCGTGCCAGGGCTATCTATTGAGAATAATGGCCTATAAAGTTCATACATGGGCCTACACTCATCTCCTACATCCTCCCTCTCTCCACAGAAATCTCTGATATATGTCAGGGGAGGAGGAGATCAAGGTTCTTTGCTCTTGAAGTGTTCTTCTGTGGTTTAACAACTCCTGGTCTCTGGTTCCTTATCTTCCCTCACAATGACTACTATTATTAATGGAGCATAACAGCAAACTTGTGTGAACCATGGTCATTTTCCCGCAGACACATTGGGGTCCATCTCAGAGGCTGTAGCTTTAAACTTCCTAAGACAACTTTAGACAAGGGGTTCTCAACTGGGAGTCGTGGACAGGTTCCAGGGACCCTTCCCAGGTTGCTAAATAGGTGGTGGATCCTGATTAGATCCCTGCTAGATGGGAGGGGAATCCTGCAGTGGTCCACGTATGGAAGAGAGGACTGCAGTATGGAAAAGGTTGAAAACCCTCATTTCACACTGGTTCTGAGTAAATTTCAACAATGGGGCAGAGAAGGGGGGAAATATACAATGCTGGCCTCTCATGGACAGGCCTCCTTTTTCATTGACACAATCCCTTTGAAGCTTGTGACCTGTGCTCGTAATGCACACTGTGCTGCTTGCCCTGTTTTATAACTAGCTCTGCTCTGTCTCAATATATCTTGCATTTCTTTAACTGAGCCCCTTGCAACTTGCCCTTTTCCATGTGTAGACAAACCACACACCTAAAGAGGAGATGATTGGTCCCTAAATTGTTTCTACAGGGTGGGGAATACAGTTCCATTATTCTGTTAGAAGTGTTTTTAACTCAGTACAATTATACCATGATGCCACAGCTGATCCTCTCATCTTCCTTTCTCTGCTGAACTAAGGACATTTTCACAGCCCTGTAACTGTTGTTGTTCTCATGAAAACTATGGAATAAACCACATCACTGAAGCCACAGAAGTGCCAAATGTCCTGTGTCCTATTCACCTGCTCTTCCTGCCCTAGGAAGGATGTGGGTTGATCTTGAGAGGAAAGACATTAGATCAGTTTTGTTTCTTTCTTCTTCCAAAATCAGCTGCTAAGTGAAATAACAAAGTGTGCACAGGAATACTAACAGAGCTTTGTTTTTCCTCCTTGTTAAAAGCCAGCAGCTGCTTAGTGTTTCACAGAGCAAGATAAGCAATGTGACATTGTGGCCATTCACATGCATTGATTTGTTTTAGTTTATTGTGTTCTCAACAGAATTTCTTAGTGCTTTGGGACTGGAAAGAGGCCCAAAAAATAGCAGAATGATGAAATTGCTAGGAAGGGGGAAAAAAATCGAGTAAACAAATCGCGAGTTAATAGTTCTGTAAAGTGGCTTTGCTGACAAGAGAATTAGAGCAAAATGATCTTGGCAAGCTTTATGTTGTGTTAGCTGCACAAACTTTCTTTCCTCAGAATCTCTCTTAATAGTTGGGCGGGCTCTTCTTTCCACATTTTATGGTGAGATTGATTCATATGTTCATAAGCAGATTTTTTTAAAATGCATAGCATTTTTTAAAAATCATAATATTCAAAAGAATTTTTATTTATCTTTCTCTAGAGGCGAAAACCAGCTCCCCCCCAGCTAATATATTCTATTTTTATCAGGTTCTCACAATTACTTGTGTTATCAGATCAGAATCCCCTTTTTCCTTTGGTTCTTATAAATTACTTGGAAGGAGAATTATTTTTTTCCAGTGACCTTTGATTAGTGGCTGATGTCACGTCCTCATTCATGGGTTGCCTTTTTTAGTAACAGAAATGTCTCCTGACCCCATACACTGGAGGTAGTGTACATGATACAATGCCTCTCCCCTCACACATAACATCCCCCACCTCCAAGCACAAAGGCGGGGCAAAACTTCTTTGGGACTTCCATCAATGCTACTGCTTGAATCAGCCACTCAATGCCCTAGCAGATGTACCAAGAGTACAACAGAGTAAATCACTTCTTTTCCCCCCAAAGAGAGAGTCTCTTGGGGTTGCTTCTGAACAGTGGTGCAAGTAGAAATCATTTCTTGCCAGTACTG
This sequence comes from Natator depressus, assembly GCF_965152275.1. NCBI lineage: Eukaryota > Metazoa > Chordata > Testudines > Cheloniidae > Natator > Natator depressus. Next base: position 35,223,409 of record NC_134238.1, read on the forward strand.
CACTCATGTGAGGGACACAAGGGCGGGGGGCGTGTGACCTCCCCTGGTGACTCTCCATGTGATTCCTCTCTGCCCATTCTGGGGCCCCCACACTCTCCACAGCCCCTCCGGCACCCCCTTTTCAACATGTTTAATGACTCATCCTCCCCACCGCCACATATGTAGTATTCAGTTTGTTTATATGGAATATGGGATTTGGGTGAGGAGCCATTTCAGCATATGTATGACTTAAAGACAAATTTTAAGTAGAACTGTATCCTAAACTGCTTTATGGTATTATACCTAAACATTGCATTTCAATGGGGGATTCAACTTCCTTTATATGAACAGAACAGACTCCTGAAACTCTTACCACAAAAATGGTCCATACTCATGCAAATAGTCCCATTGTCTTCAGTGGGACTGATCAAATGATTAAGGGTTTACAGGATTAGGTTCCAAGTCTGTAAATTGTTCTGGATGAAACTGACAATGCCTGGACTGTCAGATCAGAAGGAGCTTCATTCGAATAAAGGTGGGCAGATGGGTGATGTCTTAACTCCATTGCTAAGATGAGGAACATATTTTCAGTAAAGTTCTTGGCAGATTCCTGAGGCAGCTGGTTTAAGGCCCTCAGTGTCCGGCCTTATAATCATCACTTATAGTTCTCTTACCCACAAAGCTGGAAAAGGAGGCATTTGTTTTCTTTGTTTTGCTGCTCCAGTTCCAGTTAACAAAATGCATGTTAGACTAGTTTGGCTGCAAAGAAGAATTCTGTGTACACTGGAGACAACACTGGATTCCCAACAGGCTGCAGAACTGGGCTGACATCAGAATCCAAACATCCTCTGGTCAGTGCAAGCAGAGGCATTCCGCTAATGATTTGGACTTGATGTGATGCAGTACCGATGTCATGGATAATTCAGACCAAGGGGGAGAAACAGAATCAAAACACACTGTTTCAACACCTTCTGTCTGCCCTGTCCCGCTCTCCCCCCATTAAGGACTCCTGACCAATGTAACAGCACAATACATATGCTAACAAACTTAAACAAAGTGTTGTGCTGTTAAAGCCATATAAAGGATTAATGCCCTCCCTAGCCATGTTCTGCTCCTTTAAGGAGCAGAGCGCAGCCCCCCTCCCACCTCCGGAGGGGGTCGGGGGCTAGCTCCAAGTCTTTCCAGTACTCCATACCGGCTAAAAATTTCTTGCTGGTACTGTGTACTGGAGGGTATTACCCTACTTGAACTCCTGCTTCTGAACTCACTTCACCCAGTACTGCTCACAATAAGTGCACAATGAAAATGCTGCTAGCAGGACCAGCGTTGATGACATTTGCATCCACCCTGCATTTGCACCAGGGGAGTCTTTAGGCCTGGACAAGCAAGCCCTTAAGCAAATGCTCAACTGCTTTGCTAGATTGGGCCAAGGGTGCTTCACACAGGGCACGCTCAAGCCCCATTTCTACACATGTTCCTGTAGCAGTAGGGGCAAAATTTCTGATGGGAACATAACCCTTTTCCCCTAAAAAATTTGAGTCATTGTAATTAAGAAGGGCCAATGGTCCCTCTATCCCAGTGTCCTGTCTTTTGACAGGGTCCAGCGCCAGATGCTTCAGAGGGAATGAGCAGAACAGGGAGATCATTGAGTGATCCATCCCCTATTGTCCAGTCCCAGCTTCTGGCAGTCAGAAGTTAAGAATACCTACCCAGAACATGAGGTTGCATTCCTGACCATCTTGGCCAATAGCCATTGATGGATCTATCCACCGTGAACTTATCTAATTTTTTTTTAAACCTAGTTACACTTTCAGCCTTCAACATACCCTGGCAATGAGTTCCACAGGTTTACTATGCATTTGGTGAAGAAATACTTCCTTATGGTAGTTTTGAACATGCTGCCTATTAATTTTATTGGGTGACTCCTGGTTCTTGTGTTATGTGAAGGGGTAAGTAACACTCGCTAATTCACTTTCTCCACACTGTTCATGATTTCATTGACCTCTATTATATCCCGACCTTAGTCATCTCTTTTCTAAGCTGAAATGGGATGTGTTGAAGAAAAAAATTCACTAATATTTTCACAAAGAAAAGCAAGTTCAGGTTAATATGATTTGTGATTATCACATGTTTGTTAGTCACAGGTATTCAGACAATCACTGGGTGTTCATGAAAATGTTTGTGAATCCCAAAAACTTTACAGCTGCTTAGCATAGATTGTTATTTGGCTGAATGTAGTCACATTGACCATCAAGCCCTGGGGCGAGTCAGTGGCTCCTGGTCAATTCACTCTTAGGGCAGAAGGTTGTTTACACAGAGATATAAAGTGCAGATGTTTTCAATGAGGCTGCATTGTTACTTAAGAAATAGTTTTAAAACTCACGACGTAATTGAGGTTCTTATCGGTTTTCTGTGAAGTCGTGTTCAGTAAGTGCACTGGCCCAGCCATTATCTATAGCTTTATTTAAAAACTCCCCGTTTACAATAGCAATCATGACTTCAGGCAATGCATTTTGAGGGGATTATTGCTCTACTCAGGTAGTTTAAAGTCACTCAGCTTTTGGACTCATGCTTGCAGAGAACACCAGCTGAGGCATGTCAGAATAGACCAGAACTGTACTGCCTGTCATGCCTTATTATACCAAATGAACCTGTTGAAATCTAAAAGACATGATGTGAGCTGTGATTTGCTATAATATGGCAGGAATGTAGAGTCCTCCACTAAGTGAGGTGAAGGGGAAATCCCTTTCCCCTTGAGCTGAGCTAAATTTTCTTAAAAGTGACCAACTCCTCTGGCAATTTTCTCCCTTACCATATAAAGATGTTGCTGTTATTTATTTGTATTACAGCAGTGCCAAGGGCCCTACAGCTGGAACCCCCTTGCACTTGGCACTCCGCAGTCATGGAGAATAGGAGAAAATCCCTGTTCTGAAGTGTTTACAGTGTAATGAAAGACCAGATGCGACAATGATTTTTAACAAAGAGTAGGAAGAAAGGATGAGGTAACCCACAGTGAAAAACTCGCATTACCGTAGCCCATACACGTGGCTTTGAGTCTTATTTATTTTTAATTCTGTTTTGTTATAATCTGAATTATGTGACATACCATCTGGCCATTTACAAGAAACAGTGCTTATAATCTTTTTAGGATAAATTTTACCCAGAATTCATTTCCCCTCATTCCCTCTGCCCCCAAAAACACAACTGGCCACCTGTCCCAATACATATCATAAGTATATCATTTTTCTGTCTAAATATCCCTGTCAATAACCTTTAATGTATTCAAGAGACGGTTCATGTGTTAAAAATGCAACGCACAGAAGAACCTCACATTTGTATCTTGAAATGCCCACCTTAATACCCTTTGGCACTGGGTAATCTGGCAATCACCTGTAACTACCATGTAAATATAAAAATACTGTCAGCTTGTCCTCTCACCCTCTATCCTCCATCTGTTTGTTCACCTGTTGTGTGTTTTCAAAATTCTAGATTGTGAGCTCTCTGGAGCAAGGCCTATTTATGTTACTTGTTTGTGCATAGCCTAATACAAATAGGGCCTGATCCCTGGCTGGGGTCCTGTAACAGAAATAAATAATAATGTGCAGTGCAGCAAAGTTTGCTCAACTCTGGCAACTGAAGTTTATAAGGGCGCCTTGAGTGAGCAAAGCAGCTTCTTGGATATCCAAAAGCAAGAGGCGGAGGCCATGTGAGCATAATGATTCCCAAGTGATCACACAAGCACAAAGATTTTGTAGTGTGCATTCTGGGCACACAGACAAGAGAGATACATGTATATGCCAGAATTGGGGATAGTGGGTGCTTGGCACACACAGAGGCTCCAGCTGCTGAGAATAGGTGCTGAGAGAGAGCTGTTTTAGCTGGGGTTACGAAAGCAGACATGGCTATGACTACTGCTTTAGCCATCTTTATTCAGCATGAACAGACACTGAATATCCTAAGCCTGTGCAGACTTGTTTCCCTTCCAACAAGGCACCTACCCACTTTCAGAATCCCAACTGCTCAGAAGCCAGGACAGGAAGATAAAGTAGCTTTTATCTTTTGAAAACACCTGGCAAGGAAGATCATTTCACTGTTCTGTTATACTTTTCACTTTGCCTGCATTATCCACTGCATACTAGTGCAGCATATTTTAATGGACCAATTTATGGGCATTGTTAAAACTGACAAAATAACTTAGCTTCTGCAACCAAATCTGATTTTACATCCATTAGGGAGTTTAAGTTTTAGACGTACGGGTAAAAACCAACCCTGAAAAGTTAATGATTCACACTCTTCTGCACTCCTCCAGATTAAAAGTAGAAATATGAAATATGGGAAGCAATTAGACAACCGAGAGACTATTTTTGCTGCTAGAAGAAAAAAGGGCAATGGTTTTATTTTAAGCAGCATTTAGCTACACATAAGAATTTACAACTTTTTCATCAAGACCTGCAGAAGGACGTGAGGTACTCAAAACCAGACAGCAATGGGACCCTTAAAAGCTTTTAAGTGCTACAGTGGCATGGCACCAATCTGAATGTGCATCTCTACAAGTGATTTCTGACATGACAGAACAGAAGCTGAGAGAGGCCTTGAACCGTAGGCTCAAAGACTAAAATATTTTTAAAATAATTTTTTTGCAACATTTGTATTCAACCACTTGTGATGTGTGCGTTCAGCGTTCTTTCTGAATGAGTTATTGCTTCTTAGGGTTTGTACACTACAAAATTATGTCAACCTACGTTACATCGGCATACAGCCTCCACAGCAAGTAAGTCACTTTTGCATGTCCCCATTACGCTCCTTGTGTCGGTGGTGCATGTCCCCACCAGAAGCATTTGCACCGATTTAACTGTCAGTGTGGGACGGCTTCTGAAAGGCAGCAACAGTTGATGTAAGCAACACAGTGTCTACACTGACACTGTGTCGACTTAACTATATTGATTTAAGTGCTACGCCTCTCACGAAGGTGGAGTTAAGTCAGTGTAGTGGGCGAGTTGCATCAGTGGGAGCAACATTTTAGTGCAGATGCTTACAGAGTTAGGCTGCCCTACATTGACCTAATTCTGTAGTGTAGACCAGAGGTATAGAGGTCAAACTGGTACTGAGGTCAAACTGGGCTGTTTTGTGGTAGCTTGATGAGCCTGGCCATTCTCACAGGTTGACATCTTGTGCTCCAGAATGTAAGCTTTCATTTGGGAAAAAAAAAAGTCTCTAACCCTTATGGATTTGAATAAAATCTTCAAAATGCTGTGTACAAACCGATACAACATTGTCTTCCTGAATCTGCAGGCACCCTGAAACAATAGCTCTGAGAGGTGTGAACTGCCTCATTTATCTCAAAAGTGGGATAATATGGGAGCCTAACAAGGATCATTTAAATATCATTTGCTGTTTTAATTCTGATTAAAGCACACAAGAAAGATCATATTATGAACATCTGAATAACGGATCATGTGTGGCATCTAATTTGGGGGTCATGAATGGGTGGAGCTTGGGAGAGTATAATTAATTTTTCCAGTGCGTCCTTTGGAGCCAATAAGCCAGAGGGGAGATGTAAAGCTTAGAGAGACATCTGAGACTCTCAGGGGGAGCCAAGCCCAAGGAAAGTCTACACAATCTGCTGCAAGTGGCATCTTATATTCACATCTCAGACTGATGGAGCTTAGTTTATGGGTAGAGCTTGGAACAGTACCACTACTTTCTATTTCTACCTCTTCCTTGGAATGAGACCTATTGGTTATTGTGAACACATCAGTGGAGACATGAGCTCAATGTGCAGTAGCTGTCCAAAAAGTAAAATACTAGGCTTTATTAAGGAATAGCTAAAAATAAACTAGCATATATAGGTTAATATCATTGTATAGCTTAATGGCAGACCCTTCTTTTGAATAAGGATCACCTTATCGAAAAGAGTGGCAGAGCAGAAATGGAAATGGTCCAGTGAAATGCAGAAAATTAGCCACGTGAGGTGAGGTGGGGAGAGAAGAGACTTCCATTAGATGAGAAGTTAAAAAGACTTTATCATCAACGTATAGCTGTGTGAAAAAGATCACATAGGTCACTTCATGGTTTGTTCCCTACTGGATTCTAATATTTTGTCAAGAAGACAAAAAGTTCATGTGAATGGAGGGGGAAGGGGGGGTTGGAGGGAGGAGGATATGTGTGGTTAGAGTGACCAGATTGCAAGTGTGAAAAATTGGGGGGGGGGGAAGAGGCGGGAATAGGCACCTAAATAAGACAAAGTCCTGAACAGCAGGACTGTCCCTATAAAATCAGGACATCTGGTCACCCTATGTGAGGTGGATTTTGAATTCGAAAGAAAAATTTGTTTAAGATCAGTTTGAGGTTTGGGTCAGTGAAGGATTAACCCTTTTGATGCCATATGTTATTAAAGATGTCCCATCCCCCCTGCCACTCTGCCCAAAAATGTCATTCATTTAGGTTGCCTCATATCCTGATGCAGAAGTAGATGAAAAGTTATGAATACCAGAATGCCTTATGTCCAGGTGATCAGAAGGACAGGCACATAAGGAATGGCCTGACTGAGCCAAATGAAAAGCAGTGGAGAGTTTTTATGAAAAGTCACCTTCATGACCCGGTACTCTCTTCTGCAGTGCTTGGATGATATATAACTATATTAAAAGGTGCAGGTAGAGGAAAGACCTTCTTATAGATCTCAGTGGCATTTGGGCCTCCCCTCAGTCACCACTTTTCTAATGGGAAAAACTAGTTTCTGTTGCACCTTATTATATTCTAGCGTCATGCATGGAAGAGCTGCATGAATGGGCTGAGAGCTTCATAATCCCCTTTTGGTTGCTGGCAGATTTAATTTAATTTTGTATTAAAATTGTTTAGTGCCCCCTCATTTTCCACTGTCTTCAGAGAGAAGAGTCATCTTCATCGAAATGTGCCCAGATCTGTTCACTAACACCGGGGTGTCTGACAGTCTTGTGGCTAGCCAAGTTTTTTGTAACTACATGAGGTGAGAAAGGATCTATCAATTGTGGAGACTAATGCCCACTTCAGTGAGTACACTTTGTTAATTTAATCTTTCTGCTGTTTGTTGCACTTCTGATAATTTAAGTGTCCCAGACTTTTGCAAAGAAAATACAATTTGCTTCAGGGTTAGGGTCCTGTAATCTCCCAATTTACGCAACAGAAATTATTTGATTCTATTCAGATTCTTGAGTGCAGGCTACTTGAGAGCAAAACCAATATCTTATTTTAAATGAAAAGTGCGTCAGTGTGGTCCCTAAGAACAGTGGTGCTCCTAATCGTACATGCATCTTTTTCACTAGTTTGCAGTTATTAAATTAATCACAGTTCTACAGCAAGGATAATCAGTTTTAGGTATACTTAGTGTGCCTTTCCTGTAACCCAATCATTCTGAGATATCTATGAGACATCAGTTGACCATATGATTACATTTGAACCCCACCTATCCCTTTTAGAAAACATTCTTGTCACAGCTGATGGAGCTACAGCGGGGTAAGACTGAAGTAATGGAGTAGAGAATCATGCCCTGTATCACAGTACCAACTCCCCTGAGCCACTTAGGGTCCCACTTTAGGATTTCTACTGAGCCAGTTATTAGTGTCCTAATAATTCCATTCCTTTTCCAAAGCTCAGGGAAACCCACCTGGCAACAAAACACCCCACATTTAAGGAGGGTTAACATTACAACCAGTTATTTTAAAACCTGCCTAATTCCACTTCAGTAATGCTGTTGTAGTGCCAAGGTGGACAGATTCCAGAATAAGATGTCTAAAAAAGAAATGATTTAACATTTATAAAGACATACTGGACTTACAGTTGCAGATTCCCAGTTTGGATCCATTTTAGCCTATAGTTAATGCATGTTTAGTATAACAATCTCCTTCTCCCTCCATGTTTTCCTGCTGATTTCTACCCTATTCACATTTAGAAACATTTTAGAGAAATCTCCCTTCTGCCAATACTTCTTGTGGGCTGCCTATTTCTCCTTGTCACTGATTTTAACTTCCTGTGATAGAGATTGAGTACTTTAAGGCTGATTCACCACTCTGTGTGTACTTGGTAAGAGTCCCCACAGGGGCCAAAGTGATGGGATAATTAATAAGTAGCAGGTGATAGCCAGTCAGCAAGGGATTCAGCTCATCAGCTGTGGATGATTAAGAGAGACAGGAGAGGAAGGGGGGATCCAGAAGAAAAGGCCAGGGAAGCCCAGAATCTCAGAGGTGAGATCTCTCCCTGTCTCCAGCGCTGTGCTTTATCATTAGGTAAAGACTTAGGGGGAAGTCTTATGTTGTGGGGGGAAAACATTTATAAAGCATATTGTAAATAAAGCACTTGGGATTGAACTTGCCACCAGTGGCAAATGTGCGAGGACTGTTTGCAGTAAGAATCCAGGGTGAGGGAACCCTGCCCAATGTCATTTTCATTGCTGATGGCTACAGTTTTGTTATATCCACCAGAATTGGGATAAATCTAGCACAGAGGATTAAGACATGACACACAAACTTGGAGCTTGATCCTGAACTTCCTCTTATAAGGCGTTGAATTGGATAATTGTATGAGATTGTCCACAATGGATGCCTGGTGATGGAACAACAGAGTTTATAAACTCAAAGAATGCCTATCCATGGCATTGTTTTATGTTGCCACTCACCACCATAGCATCTGAGCACCTTCCATGTAAAGGTCAAGTCAGTAGTAATAGCAAAGTCTCTGGTGGACCTCATTGAGTCTCTGGCATGTCGTCCTTGAGATGGGAGGGGGCTGGGGGAGTTCAAAACTATGTGGGCTGAGTGATTTTTTTCCTTTTGATAGAGTGCAGGAGTAGAAAGTGCTGGTAGTGCTGTGATGGTCATCCTTATGGTGGAAAGGTTGAAATAAACAAATGAAATGTCTGGAAAAATGTCCAGATATTGAAATCCATTCAACTGTGGAACAGTATCCTCAGTATTGTGGTGGGATCTGCATTACTTGGGACATTTAAGACTAGACTGGATAAAATACTAGGGACGCAAACTGAATAATCCTGCATTGGCAGCAAGATAGACCAGAAGAGCTAAGAGGTCTTTTCTTCCTCCTAGCAGTGGAGCATCTTTCTTCTCAGGGAATAGTTGGATCAAGTCTACCCTAGGCCACTCCAAGCAAATCTGAGGCCCCATGCAAGGCATGAAATTCAGTAGGTGATCTCCTCCTCCCCAGCTGTCCCAAGCTCCTGTGTCCTGCCAACTGGAAGGAGGGGTTTAGGTGGAAGGATATAGAATGTGTCGAGACCTACTGAGCGTATCTGTAAAAGGAAAGAGTGGATGGAGGCTTTCTGTTAAGAAGACGAAGGGGAAAGCCTGCAATGGCCAACCAGACTAAGGTAAGGAAAGAGACATCCTGAGTCCCCCAGGGTTCAAGTTATCACTATGGAGCTCTCAGGCTGCATGAAACAGTTTGTACTCCACGGCATATGCCAATAGACCATGAGCAATAAATATCAAACTAGTATTTCAGCTGCCCCTGGCACAATGGAGCCCCATATGACTGCACACTGGGCAACACTGTCTGAACTAGACCTGCTGATCATGTTTCCATGATTCGTCGAGAAGGAGTACACTGTAACGATTCACGACTGCGGTATACAGCAGCATCTTTAACTCAAAGATATCTTAAAGTTAACAGGCTTAACAGAAAGGGCTTGCAAATTATGACAATCTAAGAAAGTGTGTGGCTATTTCCTAGCCTCAGAAGATGTAACACTGAACTTGTTTCCCTCTGGTGTTACACTGTACACATAGGAGTCTCTGCATGGCATACTCAGCGCTATGGGTAAAGAGAGGTTCAAGACAGTGCCAACAGAGAAAAAGTTCTCCAGCTGCATGGAGTCACAATGACTCCATCTTCCCAGGCTGGTGTGGTGGTGGCTCAAGGTCTGGGTAAGGGAGCAGTGTTATCAGTTTATCTTGGTGAAGAGCTACTGGGTTGACTTTATATGGAAGCTGCTTGGATAGCACAGTGATGGACAGCAGTATGAAACCCTGCCATGGACAGGTTATAAAAGTCAAGATCAGAGAGAGAAGTTGGGTGAATATCCCGTAATGAGGGTAGAGGTTGGAGACGACAGTTGCCAGGAGCAAGAACTCAGGATAGCTGAACAACGCAGGAGTTTTAGGGAGTCACCATGACAAACATGCAAGATTAGCTGTTGGCTCCCACTTTAAATGCTGTTGTTTAAATGAAAATGGCTGAAAAAAATCTGACATAAAAAATAAAAATGGAGTTTGTAGCATTGGCAAGGCCTCTGATAGTTGCTCCAACCATGCCAGGTCGCCTAAAATACTCCCATTCTATCTTGGAAGAAATTGTTCTGTGTGCTAATTCTTACAAAGGATTGATGCACTTTCAGAAAATGGGAACACATCAATTTCCCCAAAGTGTAATAATTTAATTCCCACACTTGAAGTGTTGAGTGGGTTTTTAAACCCAACTCTTGCTTGTTATATTTTGGTATGTTGTTTCAGATACATATTTTCATACAAAACATGTTGAGATTTCAAAACAAGAGCATTAACAAACAAAAAGCCCAAGTTTAACTAAGTTTAGGGTTAACTTTTCATCATGACCTGAAACACCTCAGACACTCAAATCCTTTAATGCGCCAAACAAATCCAAGGTAAGGGAAAATCTCCAGCATTTCTTGCCACTTTCTCATCACCTACAACACTGTTGGTGACACAGTGCATTGTTCCACGGGGTATTCGCTTCCATCTCTTTACACATACCCCAAAAGCAATATGGACTCCACATTTCACCAAATTCACTCTTCCATGCAAAGTTTTGTGGTGGTCCCATATTCTCTAATACCAACAGATCAGCACATCTGACTCACAAATAATGCATTTGGAAAGGCATTTTGCTTTAATGTTGCTGAGGTCACTGCTACCGCTCAATCATAATTATGGTGCCTTAGAAGAAACTCTGCTTTAGAGTCTGTGTGGCTACTCCTGGACATGCAGCCCAGAGGGGAAGTGGCAAAGGTGGCTATAAGTCACTTCTGCAGCCTTGGGGATTCTGGGCTACTCTTGTTTACAGCTGCCTATGGGATGCTCCACAGTCTGGAGCAGTCCAGAACGTCCATGTCACTGTGTGCTATGGAGATTGCCACCTCCCGCCGCCCCAAGGCTTGCGAGGGGCTACACTAGGAAAATTCTCCCTTGGCCCCTTGTGGCACAGTGCTGGCCCATGCACACTGTTATAGGGCTGGGGCTGGGACAGGACAGAATCTTTCCTTCTTCAACTGAGTTGGAACAGAGCTTCACCAGACTATCAGAGGGCCCAATCCTGCAATATACTGACCAGCTCCTGTGAGAAGAGTACTCAACCACTGTAGATGAACCTGTAGCCATTCATCTTGCAAGACAGGGTTCTACCACTCAATAGGAGTCAGATGAGAAATCAGTATATTTCTCATGAATCCCTCACACTGCTCACTAACACCTAGTTTCCTCTGGGTGCTAACTCGCATCATATGACATCCATGCTCTGCAAAGACAGACAGTTGTAATTGGCAAATGATCCAAAATGTGTTCTGCAAGTGCCTACATTTTAAGTATATTCAGCCTTAGTTCATGTGCATATGTGCACTGAGAGAGAACAAACAAACTGGTCTCTTTATGGCTGAAGTACTAACTTTTCATTTGAATTTAGAATAAAACAAAGTTTCCAACTTCTGGCTCTTTTTAGTGGTAACAGCAAGTAATAAGGCCAAATCTACTGCACTTATTTTCAGTAACTTAAAAAAGAAAAGAAAATGCTGCTAATGCATTTCACAACCGCTGAAAGCTCCAGACTAAATTGTTGCTTGGCAAGACATTAGGCGATCACTGCACTCAAAGAAATAGGCTCTGCAATTATCACTAATTAACCACCCCCTAACAGTTGGGAGCCAGTTGGAGAGGGTTTAGCATGAATGCAAATGAAGAGGGTGGGACAGGTTGGAATGAGATTGTGTGGCATATTTCTTTTGTTTTGACTTCTTTCCAGACATATTTCAGTTTACATAAATATTTGAAGGTTGGATCAGACAGGATTTGCAGCACAATAGTATCAGGAATGCCTTTGCAAAAACTTTGATATGGTCTACATGAGGTTCCGGGCAGGGGGACAGAGCTTTTTCAATGTATAAGCTTGTGCCTTACCAGAACCACTCAGAACCTAATAATTTACAGATTATAACAACTCGGAATGCTCCTTCTCTCTTTGCATCATGATTAGCAACGTGAACTGCATTTTTTTTTTTAAAATGACTGACGCTATCTGAAACTTCTTGTACAAAGAAAAATACTTGCCAAATGACTGAGTTAAGCAGTGCACATGTGATGTCACATAAGTGACCTTTCACTGACCTTGAGGTTTGAACTTAGAGGGTTAAAGTTGTCTTTTGGCATTTGTGTCTAATCCCCCCCCCCCAACATGTTTATAGAAACTAAAGAGGACCCCACCCTTTGAACTAGGCAAGCTGTTTCCTGCAGAAGCAAAAGTTTAAGACTCTCCCAGTTAATGCCTTGTGAAAAGCAGTCTGTTAGGAGACCCTTTCCAGGGGAATGTTTTTGTTAATTTTCCAAGTAGGCAAAAGCTTTCTAAGGTAGCAGTCGGCTGGAGATGGTGTGAGAGAGAAAGAAACAGCAAAACAATCGAAGCAGAATTCTGTATATTCCAATGTGAAAGAGTTCTTCAAAAAGCAAAATACCAAGGACCACATTTTGATCTTGTTTGCAGTTATGTAAATCTGGAGTACAGAAGTCAATGAAATTACTCTGGCCGGACACAGCCAAAAAGGAGATCAGAATTTGGCCCCAAGCACTTAAAAAGCTTATCTTAAAATTTTCCCCAACTCTATACTGCTTGGGGAAGATGGATTTTCTCACACATGCTATTCGTTCAGAAATACATTGTATTAAGTGGATCTTTTGATTAGGGTGTGTTCATAAAAAATGGAGCAAGTGAAATGTAAGAGCCCATTGCTGAGTGAAGCAGGAAAGTGTTTTGTAGAGAGATTTTATTGTTGACATTCAATGAAAGGAAAAGTCTGATTTGAAGTGCTCAGATTTAATCTCAGTACAGATTAGAATAGCGCTATTGTATTCTGCTGGGTCTATTTAGAAAGGTGAACCAAAGCCTTTGCACAGTTGTAGTATTTCAGTATGTGTGTGAGATATACATGCAATCAAGCCAGTCAATAATGCTAAATTGTTTGCATAGGAAGCCCTTCAGCGTAGGCAGCACAAACATTGCCTTTCATGTCTTAGGTCAGGTACAATATGATCTTTACCTGATTTGGAAATTGGCTCTGAACATCAGCAACTTCCGGATGTCTCTCGCCACCCTTGGTTGTTTGCAAAGGTCTGTGGTGTGGTATTGTAGGTTTATTTTCTTTTAGGGATGGAGAACAGAATTACAGTTACTGCGCTAGCCATTTCACAACTTCTATGGAAATAGGCAGTGGGTGTGATCTTTAGCACCAATAGCCTTAATAAAAAGGTTGGCTGAGAATCCCAGGGGTTAATCATAAACCCATGTGGGACCAGTGCAATAGATTTAAAGTCAGTATTTGCAAATTGAACCAAAATTGAGTTAATAAAAACACAAGTGTGTTCTGTTACCACTTTCCTGTTACGTGGTTTCCTTTCTACTTATGACATGATTCAATGTTCTGTAATGTGAGGGGGAGAGAGCTAGATTTCATTTTGCTTCTAATTAAACCTGATACACCTTTGACAAGCAGGAATTCGATTAAAATAAATAATTGATAGCATAACAGATTTTTTTAGCTACCTACACTATGGAATTTCTGTTTGGGGGAACATATTTACTAGTGTAAAGAGGTGTAACTTTTTTTGTAGCAAATAGGATGTATTAGCAGAGAGTTGTGTAGTCTAGTTTTCTGAGTTCTGGATGTGGAATTCCTGAGTTTTAATTCCAGCTCTGATTCTGACTTCCTGTGTCTTTGTGTAAGAACCAACAGGCTAGAATGGTGGTTTGCAGGTGCCACTTCCTCCTTGCCACTGGGCCCCAAGCAGGTTGCCGCCAAGAGGAACTGAGAGGCTAAAGCCTGCAGGAAGTCCCACCGTAAGGGGCATGAGCGGCAGCCCTCTGTGATTCCCTGACTGGCTGGCACTTCCCATATAAATCAGGAAGCCATTTCTGGGAGTTGTCTGAGCAACAGACAACTCTGGTGTGCTTCTGCCTTAGACTCTGCTCATTTCTGCAACTTGCTTTGACCCAAGACTCCCAGCTCTCGACCTAGGCTAGGCTCCCAACCCTGATCCTGGTTTACTGTCTCTGGCTTAAGACCATTGCTAACCCCAGTGAAATACCCTGGCCTGGCCCAACCCCACTTCTTGCCTCATGCTTTCAATTTGGTAATGGACTCTGGCACATGTGCTGGCTTCCTCCTTTCCCTGGGGGTGCTGAACCCCTGCTCAGCTGCAGGCTCTGCCCCCACTCCACCCCTTCCCCCAAACCCCACTCCTGCCCCACCTCTTCCCGCTCCTGTTCTGCCTCTGCCCCACCTCTTCCCACCCAGTTCCACCCACTCCCCTGAGCATGCCCCATTCCTGCTCCTCCCCCTCCTGCACACTGAGGAACAGCTGATTGCACAAGGCCGGAAGGTCTAGGAGGGAGGGGGAGGAGTTGATTGGCTGGGGCTGCCAGTGGGCGAGAGGCTCTGGGGGGAGAATGGGGGAGCTGGCTGCCAGTGGGTGCTAAGCACCGACTAATTTTTTTCCGTGGGTGCTTCAGCCTTGGAGCACCCATGGAGTCAGCGCCTATGGACTCTGGTTTTGACCTGACCTGGCCCTGGATTGGTCTCTGACCTTCAGCTTCGATAATGAGCAGCTCACTCTGTGCCCACAGGCCACCCATGATCCAGCCCTGACACTCTAGGCAAATCATTTAACACCTCTCTGCCTCAGTTTCCCTGATTGTAGGATGGGGTTAGTACTTACCACCCTGCAGGGGTGCTGTGAGGATTAAATATTTGTAAAGCACTTTGAAGATGAAAAATGCTAACTCCTGATAACAAAAATAGGTGATCTAGCAAAACAAACCATCTATTCTGAGTTTTACAGAGCAGAGCATAAAGTCAATGCTTAAACAAAATGTCACAACATTCCCTGCTTTGTCACAGACTTCCTGTGTGACCTTGGGCAAGTCACTTAGTCTGTGCCTCGAGTCCCCATTTGTAAAATGCACAATACCCCTCCCAGGTAGGGAAGTAAGGATAAGTACAAGATTGTGAGGGGCTTAGATACAGTGGTACTGTGGGCCATGTAAGCATGACAGACAATTACAATATTAAAACATTTAATAGCTTTCAAATTAATATTGTAGTTTTGAACAGGAGACATGCTTGGACAAAGAATTATAGTGTATACATTTGAGACGCGTGTATACATCCCTAGACTGAAAGTATGAAACCCGTCTCTAGTACAATAGTGTGTCTTGTCCTGATTGGCTCTGAAATTTGATGATGCAGCCTGGGTGGATTTGGAATATTCCTGTCGTCCACAGTTCATTTTCTTTCAGAGCAAATCAGGGAGAAATCAGCCAGGGAATTAGACTCCTGGATTCTCCTTCCTGCTATGGCCTCTCCAGGTAAAAACCCCTTTGCTGGCCGTAGGAGAATTTCCCCAGGGAAGGCACTGTGTAGGCCTCCTCACCGGCCCTAATACCAGGAGATGTGCTAGGGGTGAGGCGCAGAGGGGAGCAGGGGCAGGAGAGAAGTCCCCATAGTGTTTGCTGCTATGGAGATTCTCTGTTGCTCTGGAGCAGCAAATAGGTAGCCCTGCAGGTGGATGGGGATATCATAAAGTATGTAAAATAGAACAGCTGCTGCTGCATCTACTTTACACACAGACTCGGAGCAGCCCAGAATTGGGAGGATGCAAGGATAGCCACCTCCTACCTTTCACTCCCTGGGGGCTGCACTTTTTGTGCCATGCCTCCTGGAGGCCCAGCACAGAATCTGAGCCATGGTGCAATTCCATTTCATTCAATGGAGTTGCATCAGAATTTGGCCTTGGATGTCAACCTTGAATGTGGACTGACTCTCTTTTGATTTGTTTTTTAGGCTTTTTGGGTCCCAGGCTTCCTTATGCATGGGACCATGGTGGCTGCCTGATTCCTCTAATTGTTGTTTGCAGTAGCCATGTTGGTCCCAGGATTTTAGTGAGACAAGGGGGATGAATTAATATCTTTCATTGGACCAACTTCTGATGGTGAGAGAGACAAGTTTTCAAGCTCACACGTGACAGACCTCTTCCTCTTTAAACCTTGTCTCTCTCACCAACAGAGCTTGTTCCAATAAAAGATTCTCATCCACCTTGGCTCTCTGATTCCACTAAAGGCAATTCACCTGAGACCACAACATCCAGGATCTGGGAGAAAAATATTTTAGAATGGAACAATGAGATTATTCTCTGGGATTAAGGTGAGACTGACCAGCAAGACTTGTCTGAGACATATAAACTATTAAAACCGGGTAGCAACACCTTTTCTGTGCTATGCCACAGGAGCTAAGGGGAGAAAAAAAAAAGACAAAGGATGGGTACCACCTCTCCCTGAATGTGTAAGGTCTTTGTTTCACTGAAATGGCCTTTAAAAGAAATAAAATAAAAAGGAAAATATAGGCTGCTTGTCTGATTTCATGCTCAATGAAATATGTGCTCAGTAATCAAGAAAACATCTGGCATACTAAAAGCTAGCAGCATTACAATGAGACATGTCCAGTGTAAATGCATATAAGAGGGATACATTTGGAAAACACACAGCCCGAACTAATTTTAACTTGTTCTGGGAATTATTCATATGTTACTTAAGTATGTCCATAAGTCAAAAGAAGGGTCTCTAATCTAAAGCATGCAGTCCAAATTACAGCTGATTCGGCATTGCACTTCCTTTTGCTGTGCCTCTTGTTTTATCTTAACTGTAATGCTTAGCAGGACAGAGTGTAGGTCAATTTGTAGACAGAGCTCATGACTTTGCACTGGATTCTGCCACTTTGCATCCTGTCAGAAGATGTCATGTCAAGTCACAATTCACAATCACAAAAGAAGCACCAAGTATCCAGGTCTGATTGCATCAGAAAGACATATACAGGGCCATGAGAAATTCTCCAGATTGCTTGCCAGCACCCAATAATAATCAACTTTAAAAATGAGAGGGAGGAACTAAGCATCCACTTAGATGACTCACAGCATGATGTTCATGGTGCATTACAAGTTCATCTGAAATTTAGGCCTGTCTGAAGAGCGAGTTTCCCACATGCACTTATTCTAACTGACCATTTCCACAGTTTCAGGTTTCTTTTCATTTTCCTGCTTCTAAGCTGAATCTGAGGTATTTGAAGTATCAGCCAAAATGAGAGGAGAAACACACATTAGGTTTTGTTGTTTCTTTTTAAAGGGCTTTAACCAGCCTCCCTTTTGAGACCCACAACATTTGGGAACGAATGAGAGTACGTGGACAAAGGGCTACCTGACTTACAGGCACAAACAGGTAGTTAATAGTCCTTGTGGCCTCAGCTTCAGCAACAAAATTTTGTGCTTAGTTATTTGAGGGTACAAATTTTGAGCACAAAAAAAGTTTAGAAATTAGGTCTATTAGGTCAACGTATTCCTTCTCCTTGCTAAGGCAGGATTGTTCCCTGCAATTTAACAGTCATACATGAATCACTGCTAATAATTTCCACCTCTAGGATTCCTGATGTCTCTGGTCTTGTTTAGAGTAAAAGTTATTTGGAGACAGGACTGTCTGTTTTGTGCCTTATAGAGGTTCAAGCATTTAAGTGAAACCAGCAACAGAGAATATTCTTCAGCGATTTGCTTGGTCTAGTTTTGAAATGGGTTTTCAAGTAATATTTTCAAGCAAAGTAAAAACTGGTCTCACTTCCTCCCCTAGGATTGCTCCTCATCTTCTCTCTAGTAGAGGGCCTAACTCCAATAGGATTTAAGCACAGGCTCAAACATCTGGCTCTGGCTATCATCAGAGACAGGACACTGGTTCAGTGTGGCCAGTTCCTACCTTCTTTACTGAATCAGGGCCTAAATAATTAAGTGTCTGCTAGTTCTCACTTTGGCTGCAATGTATCTTTATTTTGAGGGACACAGTTTAGGTCGGGGTGCCAGAACAGGGGGCCAGGGGGCCATGGCCTTCCCACTTTTTACCAGACCATAAGGGTGACTGATGAGGGGAGGGGGGCAGAGAGGAAGGGAGGAACAAGTGGGGGTGGGGTTCGGGGGGGGAGAGCCAGTGCGACAGGGTGGGGGACTTGTAGAGAAGGGGTGGTGCGAGGGTGGGACTTCAGTAGGAATGGGTGGCATGAGGGCAGGGCTTCAGGGAGAAGGGGTGGTGTGGGGGCAGGGCTTTGGGGGGCAGCATAGCATGGGGGCAGGGCCACAGTTTGGGCACCTGTGGCCCCCCCACTTTTAGCACACTTCTGCTGCTCCTGGTTTAGATGCTCTCATACCCTGCTAAATTCAACCATTTTCTGCTATTGCTGACATTCCTCCCTGTCCACTGAGAGATAACATCCATTCCCATACTCTTTCTGCAGCTGTTTGCTCTGTAAAACTGTCCTCTGTTCCAGCAGTCAAACGCCTGCTGCTATGCTGAGAATTATTTTTTTTTTATGATCTAGGAAGGTAAGCACACAAGGCAAGTGCCGCAGGATCATGAAAGTTGTCTTCAGAGATGTGACTGCTTTTATTATGACAAAACAGATTCTGTAGCTGATTGAGCTCCACTCTGTTGTGGTTTTTGAAACATAAAGAATGACAGTTTCAGTCAAAATGACTTTTTAAATTAGGAGAACAACAAAACAAAATAGTTCATTATACATAAGAACGAAGACATTCAAGGGACTGAATAGGTGCTGTTAAACTCCCAAACTCAACAGGAGCTCTGGGTTCTCAGCACCTCTGAAGCACAGGCCCCGTATGCCTAAATATGGATTTAGGTGCCTAACTTTAGGCACCCAAGATTGGAAATTTTGGCAAATATTAATTGTTATTTGAGAGGGGCCCAAACTAGAACTGAATCCCCAGATCCAAAACCACCTTTACAGTTTTGGATCTGGGTCTGAGCCATAGGTGGAAGGGACCTGTTTCCTGGATCCAGTTTCAGTGAGTTTCCAAGAGGGTAGTCAAGGGATCAGGTAATCTCTCTCTCTCTCTCTCTCTCTCTCTCTCAGTCTTTCAATTATTTTGGGCTGAAATCTCATGAGAATAACTATCAAGATTTTGTCACCATTGAAAAGGAACCTTAGCCCTGGAAGACATGCATTAAAATACAGTCGAGAGTTGCCATCCTCTGCAGACTTGCCAATGACTCCAGGATGCTAGTGCTACAACCTTATGGACATCTACCAATGCCCCAATTATTGCACCTGCCAAATGCTGTTTGGCAGCAGGGGGCTCCAGTCAGTGTGGCAAGTTGGACTCAACTGTTAGGATGGCTTACCTCACAATTTCATCTCAAAGCCTTACCTACATGCCTCCAGCTTTCATCCAGACCACATCACACGATCCATTGTCTACAGCCAAGTCTAAGATACAACCGCATTTGCTCTGATCCCTCAGACAGACAAACACCTACAGGATCTCTATCAAGTGTTCTTAAAACTGCAATACCCACCTGGTGAAGAGAAGAAACAGATTGACAGAGCCAGAAGGATACCCAGAAGTCATCTACTACAAGACAGGCCCAACAAAGAAAGAAACAGAGTGCCACTAGCTGTCACTTACAGCCCCCAGCTAAAACCTCTTCAGGGCATCATCAAGGATCTACAACCTATCCTGAAGGAAGATCCTTCACTCACAGATCTCGGGAGACAGGCCAGTCCCCGCTTACAGACAGCCCCTCAACCTGAAGCAAATGCTCCCCAGCAACCACACACACCAACCCAGGAACCAAACCCTGCAACAAACCCTGGTGACAACTCTGTCCACATATCTATTCAAGGGACACCACCATAGGACCTAACCACATCAGCCACACCATCAGGGGCTCATTCACCTGCACATCTACCAATGTAATATATGCCATCGTGTGCCAGTAATGCTCCTCTGCCATGTACATTGGCCAAACCAGACAGTCTCTATGCAAAAGAATAAATGGACACAAATCTGACATCAGGAATTCTAACACTCAAAAACCAGTAGGCAAACACTTCAATCTCTTTGGTCACTCAATAACAGTCCTAAAAGTGGCAATTCTTCAACAAAAACTTCAAAAACAGACTCCAGCGTGAAACTGCAGAACTGGAATTAATTTGCAAACTGGACACCATCAAATTAGGCCTGCATAAAAACTGGGAGTGGTTGGGTCATTACAAAACCTAAACCTAATTTCCCTCATACTAATTTCCCCCTAATGTTACTCACACTTTCTTGTCAACTTTTTGAAATAGGCCACTCTCATTACCGCTACAAAAGTTATTTTTCCTCCCTTGGCATCCTGCTGTCAATTGAATTGTCTCATTAGACTGACCTCACATGTGGTAAGGCAACTCCCATCTTTTCATGTATTTATACCTGCTCCTGTATTTTCCACTCCATGCATCTGATGAAGTGGGTTCTAGCCCACGAAAGCTTATGCCCAAATAAATTTGTTAGTTTCTAAGGTGCCACAAGGACTCCTCGTTGTTTTTGCTGATACAGACTAACATGGCTACCACTCTGAAATCTAATTAATTGTTTGTGCCATCAGAAGCCATACACAAGAAACAACCCTGGAATGGTTTTGAACTCGGACTTTGAACCTGTAAGAATAACCCTAAACTGGATACAAATTTGGATTCTAAACCATCCATGGACAATGAGTAACTGAACTACAAACATGGAGTCATCCCACAAGCTTCTCACCTGCTAAGTCCTTTCAGATAAAGAAAGTGTGACTAAACGCAGAGAACACACATTAAAAAATGTGCACTTTCTGAAAGTTACACTGTTTCATATTAATTCAAACATCCCATAAAGAAGCAGGGCACTTTACAGACAGAGGACATCTGTGTTCTGAAGATCTCACAACATACTTGTGCATGTTGAAATTCAACAATAAATGCTAAAGTAGGGCATGGCAGCCCTGCAGCATTCCTTGTACTCCGTTGTACAATTTGTTGTCTACTCTGTAAATTGGGGATACTACTAATTTATCTCTACAGTGTAGTAAGTAGTCACAGTTAAAAGCTCTGTGCGTTCCTCAGATAGAAGGTGCTATAGATGTTCAAAGGGTTAATTACAATAACCTCTGGGTGATCATATGACTAGACAAGCTGATGGCGAAGCACAAGGAAATCTGTAACATTTAGAACATTTGTTCCACGTGGAAAAGTCAAGAGCATAGTGATTTTTTGTGCAGAATTCAGACTAATATATAACTGACAAGACTAATGGCTCTATTTTTGGAGGCTTACCAAACTCTGTAAAATGGTGCAGGAGTGTCTTTTATTTAAAGATTGTTGTCACAATGGTGTTTAGAAAGTGCCCAGGTAAACCTCAGTAAAAAAAAAAATACTCATATCAAGCCCTATGAAGAAGTCTGCCTGCATTTCTTGGGTGTGTTGTTTTACCCCATTTCTGACAAGTCTGTACAAAGTAACAAATTCCCAGAATTGGGATTCTGCCGGTGCCATCTCTGTTTGTTAAAAGATGAACAAGACAGAGTTAGAGTTATACTTCAGTAGCATCTAGTTGCCCCAACATAGGTCAGGGCCCCATTGTGCTCTGCACTGTACAAACACGAAGTAAGAGGCAGGCCCTTCTCCGATAAATTTACAATCCAAGACAAAGTTGTGGGCGAAAGGGAGTATTATTGTTCTCACTTTACAAATGGAGAACTGAGACACAGAGGGATTAACTTCCAAACAAAGTCAACAGAGTCTTTCCAATGATTTAAATGGGCTTTTGATCAAGCCTTAAGTGACTTGCTGAAGGCCACACAGGAAGTCTATGGCAGAGAAGGGCACTAAACCCAGATTTCCTGACTCTCAGTCCAGTGTCTGAACCATTAGATCATCCTTTTTCTCTGTAGAAGCAAAGAGCCTGCATGCAGACAAGCAGAAGGCTTTTACTAGACAAGCTGTGACTTTTTTCTGCAAACTTTAAAATACTTCATCTAATGCAGGGGTTCTCAAACTGGGGGTCGGGACCCCTCAGTGGGTCGTGAGCTGTCAGTCTCCACCCCAAACCCCACTTTGCCTCCTGCATTTATAATGTTAAATATATTAAAAAGTATTTTTAATTTATAAGGGGGTCGCACTCAGAACCTTGCTATGTGAAAGGGGTCACCAGTACAAACGTTTGAGAACCACTGATCTAATGAAAGCCAGGCCTAAGTTGTGTGGCGCTGAGTTTACAAAATGCTGTCAAGTTTCATGCTGAGACTTGTATGCAAAAATCTCTTCTCTTGACAACCTAGCCTCTCCCATTATCAGATGAACAAACAGATTATGGTGGTTCAGATGCAAAAAGTTGCTGGGATCCCTTCTGATCATGTCTAGTCATGTCTTTCAAGTGCATTCACACTTGTATAATATTTTGAGCAGCTTTCATATACAAGATTTAGTTTTACCATTCTCACATGTCAGGACCCTGACCCAGGAAAGCTGTATACATCTATAACATGAAGGTGTCTTGTTTGCTTTCTTCTTCATTCTCCCACTCCAGCCCCCCAAATTTATCTATTTTAGAATGGTTGCTCCTGTTTCTCACCTCACCCCACTTGGCTCATAGTATCTCAGTAAAAGAAACAACCCAGCGTCTCCCCTAACATCAGAGAGAACTGTCTTTGAAATTGGTACAGACAGGAAAGTTTAGCTGAAAGTTTCCAGATATTTAGGGCCTAATCCCACTCTGATGTACATTGTGAAACACCATTGACCTTAATGGGTTACGCAGCCTGTATGGTAGAAATGGGTTTGTATGAGTGAGTGAATGTGTATGAGCAGCAGACAGGCTAGATTAGAAAATAGACCTGAAAATAAACAGTTAAAGGAGATTAGAGAGGCTATCAAAATAAAGAACTCAATAATAGTGGGGGATTTCAATTATCCCCATATTGACTGGGTACATGTCACCTCAGGACGAAATTCAGAGACAAGATTTCTTGATACTTTAAATGACTGCTTCTTGGAGCAGCGGGTACAGGAACTCACAAGGGGAGAGGCAATTCTTGATTTAGTCCTGAGTGGAGCGCAGGATCTGGTCCAAGAGGTACCTATAACAGGACCGCTTGGAAATAGTGACCATAATATAATATTTAACATTCCTGTGGTGGGAAGAACACCTCAACAGCCCAACACTGTGGCATTTAATTTCAGAAAGGGGAACTATCAAAAATGAGGAGGTTAGTTAAACAGAAATAAAAGGTACAGTGACTAGAGTGAAATCCCTGCAAAATGCATGGACACTTTTCAAAGACACCATAATAGAGGCCCAACTTAAATGTATACACCAAATTAAAAAACACAGTAAACGAACTAAAAAAGAGCCACCGTGGCTTAACAACCATGTAAAAGAAGCAGTGAGAGATAAAAAGGCATCTTTTAAAAAGTGGAAGTCAAACCCTAGTGAGGTAAATAGAAAGGAGCATAAACACTGCGAAATTAAGTTTAAAAATGTAAGAAAAGACAAAAAGGAGTTTCAAGAACAGCTAGCCAAAAACTCAAAAGGTAATATAAATTTTTTTTAAGTACATCAGAAGCAGGAAGCCTGCTAAACAACCATTGGGACCCCTGGATGACTGAGGTACAAAAGGAGCACTTAAAGACGATAAAGTCATTGTGGAGAAACTAAATGAATTCTTTGCTTCAGTCTTCACTGCTGAGGATGTTAGGGAGATTCCCAAACCTGAGCTGTCTTTTGTAGGTGACAAATCTGAAGAATTGTCACAGATTGAAGTGTCACTAGAGGAGGTTTTGGAATTAATTGAGAAACTCAACAGTAACAAGTCACCGGGACCAGATGGCATTCACCCAAGAGTTCTGAAAGAACTCAAATGTGAGATTGCGGAACTATTAACTATGGTTTGTAACCTGTCCTTTAAATCCGCTTTTGTACCCAATGGCTGGAAGATAGCTAATGTAATGCCGATATTTAAAAAGGGCTGTAGAGGTGATCCTGGCAATTACAGACAGGTAAGTCTAACGTCAGTACCGGGAAAATTAGTTGAAACAATAGTAAACAATAAAATTGTCAGACACACAGAAGAACATAAATTGTTGGGCAAAAGGGAAATCTTGTCTTTCTAATCTATTAGAGTATCAGAAGGGTAGCCGTGTTGGTCTGGAACTGTAAAAGCAGCAAAGAGTCCTGTGGCACCTTATAGACTAACAGACGTATTGGAGCATTAGCTTTCGTGGGTGAATGCCCACTGTGTCGGATGCATGTAGTGGAAATTTCCAGAGGCAGGTATAAATATGCAAGCAAGAATCAGGCTAGGGATAATGAGGTTAGTTCAATCAGGGAGGATGAGGCCCTCTTCTAGCAGTTGAGGTGTGAACACCAAGGGAAGAGAAACTGCTTTTGTAGTTGGCTAGCCATTTACAGTCTTTGTTTAATCCTGAGTTTAATCTATTAGATTTCTTTGAAGGGGTCAACAAACATGTGGACAAGGGTGATCCAGTGAACATAGTGTACTTAGATTTCCAGAAAGCCTTTGACAAGGTCCCTCACCAAAGGCTCTTACTTAAATTAAGTTGTCATGGGATAAGAGGGAAGATCCTTTCATGGACTGAGAACTGGTTAAAAGACAGGGAACAAAGGGTAGGAGTAAATGGTAAATTTTCAGAATGTAGAGGGGTAACTAGTGGTGTTCTCCAAGGGTCAGTCCTAGGACCAATCCTATTCAACTTACTCATAAATGATCTGGAGAAAGGTGTAAACAGTGAGGTGGCAAAGTTTGCAGATGATATTAAACTGCTCAAGAGAGTTAAGACCAAAGCAGACTGTGAAGAACTTCAAAAAGATCTCTCAAAACTAAGTGATTGGGCAACAAAATGGCAAATGAAATTTAATGTGGATAAATGTAAAGTAATGCACATTGGAAAAAAATAACCCCAACTATACAAACAATATGATGGGGCTAATTTAGCTACAACTAATCAGAAGAAAGATCTTGGAGTCATCGTGGATAGTTCTCTGAAGACGTCCACGCAGTGTGCAGCGGCAGTCAAAAAAGCAAACAGGATGTTAGGAATCATTAAAAAAAGGGATAGAGAATAAAACAGAGAATATCTGATTGCCCTTATATAAATCCGTGGTACACCCACATCTTGAATACTGCGTACAGATGTGGTCTCCTCATTTCAAAAAATATATACTGGCATTAGAAAAGGTTCAGAGAAGGGCAACTAAAATGATTAGGGGTTTGGAACGGGTCCCATCTGAGGCGAGATTAAAGAGGTTAAGACTTCTCAGCTTGGTAAAGAGGAGACTAAGGGGGGATATGATAGCGGTATATAAAATCATGAGTGGTGTGGAGAAAGTGAATAAGGAAAAGTTATTTACTTGTTCCCATAATATAAGAACTAGGGGCCACCAAATGAAATTAATGGGCAGCAGGTTTAAAACAAATAAAAGGAAGTTCTTCTTCACTCAGTGCACAGTCAACCTGTGGAACTCCTTGCCTGAGGAGGTTGTGAAGGCTAGGACTATAAAAGGTTTAAAAGAGAACTAGATAAATTCATGGAGGTTAAGTCCATTAATGGCTATTAGCCAGGATGGGTAAGGAATGGTGTCCCTATCCTCTGTTTATTAGAGGGTGGAGATGTATGGCTGGAGACAGATCACTTGATTGTTACCTGTTAGGTGCCCCAGAGGGAGTGAACCTGGCATTGGCCACTGTCGGTAGACAGGATACTGGGCTGGATGGACCGTTGGTCTGACCCAGTGTGGCCTTTCTTATATTCATATTTAAATGTGCTTACAACTTTCCACTAAAATCCAAGCATATTATACCATTTTTATTTTAATGAGGCATACATTGTCTTACTCATCATGATAAAATTCCAGAGATCTAATTAACACATGGGGGCTCATTCAGAAAGTAGCTATATCTGAGCCACAAAGTAATAATGACCATAATATAATTAAAAATTCAACAACATCAGGGAAGGGATCCGACCAAAAACTAGCACAGAGGCACTAAACTTCAGAAAGGAGAGTGACTGACTTCAAAAAAATTAGGAAAAGACCTTAAAGTCAAAACTGAGAAAATTAAAATTCTTAAGACTCCATCATGGAGGTGTCTTACCTAAAGAGACCTACTCTTTTCAAGTAATAAAGATGCAATACTATCAAAGATTGAAATGTTATAGTAAGAGGGGTCAGTATAAACTGATAAATTAAAGAAAAAGTCACCAGGGTCAGCTACTATTCCTCCAGAAGTTCTCAAGGCATTTAAGAATGAAATGATTGAGCTGCTAACAATTATGTGCAATCTGTCATTAAAATTCATAGATTTTTTAAGGCCACAAGGGACCGTTATGATCATCTAGTCTGACCTTCTGCATAATACAGGCCACAGAATTTCATGAAGTGATTCCTGCATCGATCTCACATCGTCTAGCTCAACCAGAAGTTACTTATCAGATGTGCAGTGGTGATCAAAGTAGTAAATTAAATCTTTGGTGATATAAGGTACTGGAGAGACGACAACACTTGATTAAAATGCCATCATAGAAATCAATGGTGCTCTGATCACTATCTCAATAAAGATATAGCATACAGAATAATTAATGGTAAAAGTAAATCAGGTGCTGTTTACTCTCTTAACACAAGGGAACATTCACTTCTATTGAAAGGCTACAAATTTAAAAGGAAATTTCTGTTTACATGACACTTAAGTAACCTGTGGAACTCACTGCCACACTTATCATGGAAGCCAAGAACTTAGTAGCATTCAAAAAAGGATTAGGCACTTCTCTAATGAGAACACCCAGAGTTACATTGTATAGCAGTGGTTCTCAAACGTTCTTTTTCACGGACCACTTGAAAATTGCTGAAGGTCTCGGTGGACCACTTAATGATCTTTCCAAATGTTGTTTTTACTGTTAGTTAACTATTGTAAAGTACTTTGGCTAAAAGCACTAATATATATTTAAAAAAGCCCCTATCCCCATGTATAGATTATTCAACAATTATCAACTATGAGGTTTCTTGCACCTTCTTCTGAATTATCTGGTACTGGCTGCTGTCAGAAACAGGATGCAGGACTAGCTGGAGAGCACAGTTCTGGGATGACAATTCCTAGGTTCTTATGTTCATTGGCAAAAGATACAATTTAGAATTACTTCAAGCCTTGAGGCCTAGAGATAAAGGAAGGTGGAGTAGCTAGTGATACAATCTATTCATTTCACATCTAAGTAAATTTGTAAACATAACCCCTGAGATCATGAGGCAGAACGACACTCCTTGTACCACAAAAAGAAAAGGAGTACTTGTGGCACCTTAGAGACTAACCAATTTATTTGAGCATGAGCTTTCGTGAGCTACAGCTCACTTCATCGGATGCATACTGTGGAAACTGCAGAAGACATTATATTGTACCACAGGCCCTGAAGTCACATACTGAAGTTCCACAAAAGTATGTGTTTAAGTGCTTTCTTGAATACAATGGTTTCTAGAATCAGGACCTTCCTTTGGAGTTGCTGCTCTCAATGTCTTGAAGTAAAGTAACAGAAATAGTAAGTTATTTACATTTCAGTTAAACTAGTTTTTTGTTTGGATTTAGCCATTCGCCTACAGTGTTTGCAACCCCTTCCAACCTGGTGTTATTGCGTTAGAAGCAAAAAATGAAGTTATCTGGAAATAAAAGTGGAACAAGCAAACTAATCCAGGTTCATTATCCCAGCTAAGTCAAATGTAAAAAAGAAACAGACAAAAACGTATAATGTAATTTATGGGCAAAATTCTGCACTCCATTAAACCTATGCAAATCTACTCACTTTATGTATTATTTTGTTTTAAACAATCCAGGACCTACTCAAATTCAATGTGAGTTGATGGCCCTCATCAGATCTCAGGAAAAGGTCAGTGAGGTGCAATTAGCAAGGGCCACATCCTTCTCTCTTTTCAGGCGGAACTCCCATTGAAGCCAGTGATGTTGCACAGCTGTAATTAAAGGCAGACTTTTTTTTTTTATTACACCAACCAATCATTTTGTAAAAAGTTAAATGGGAAGGAGGGAGGCGGATTAGGGTCATTGGGACTACTCATATGCCTAAAATTAAGCACATGCCTAAGTGCTTTGCTGGATCAGGGCCAGAATGTGCTCAGCACCTTGCAGGATCAAGACCTTATATTCCAGCCAGTCCTAAAAAGAATTTACTCCAAATCACTATTACCCAACTGGAATGTCACATGATGCCAAGACAAGAGGAATTAAAATACCCATGTATCTAGGTTATACCAAACTTTAATGACATAGCAAGGGAGAATAATTTTGCACCATTAATCAACAAGACCCCCAGTTGCACAGGGCTCTTCATGTCCAATTATCATTACGGTTTAAATCATGGCAGATGTTCTAAGCATTTTCTTTGATTAAGACAATCCAAAGGGGAAACTTCCTTACCATCTACCACACTAACTACAGTAACATTCAACAGAACAGCTAACAGTAGAAATCCCTGTACACAACACCACTTTACCTCAGAGGCCGTATGCCCAAAAGACTCTTGTGATCCATGATCATCATAAACACACCTAATAAGGAGCTTTCTTCATTTCTTTTGTTTGCATGAGCTTAGCAGGGCTAGGGCCTGCTCCTGCTTCCATTTAAGTCAATAGGAGTTTCACTTTCATGAAAGCAGCCCGTAGTGTCACATTGCATTTGTTCGTTATGTACCTCTGTTCTTTCCTTAATCATTACAAGAATATAAATTTTGCAGCCATGTCCCCAATTATGCCAACACTTAGGCATGTATTTAGCTCTAAGCACCTGAGTAATCCCACCAGCTTTAGTGGAAATACTCAGGTGCCTAAAATTTAAGGCACATATATAACATCAAGTTCATAGGATCAGAGTCCCTGTTTCTATTTGTTTTATCCTAGCAAATACAGCTAGCAACCTCTGAAACCAACCCCATGTCTAATAAATGTTCCAATATATTACTATCTGTACTGCATGTAAAATGCATGCAACATGTACATAGTTTACCTAACTTAATACCAAGAGTCTAGGAACTGGATGTGTTAAAAACAGAAATCCAATCACATTAAATGCATTTGCTTACATACATTCAATTTGCAACACACCTAGGTTTGTACTTCTGTGCTTATATAGTGAACAAAACAAGCCAGTGTTGTTTATATTGAATATATTTCTGCATACATGTGCAATGTATGAAGTCATATGCTGAATATAGGAAACATATGTTATTTATTACAGTGACTCACACACTGAGTGATGTAGTCTAAAGGGTATATTCTCTCTTGGCGAATGAAGGTACTCTCAATAACGCTAATAATCTCCTAAATCCCAGAGGGCCTTGTCTATCTGCAAGTATCTGCAGCCTCTGAGCTGTGTAATCTGTGCAAGGTGACAGATTCTAGCTGTGCATGAGAGAAAAGTCAGTTTGCTTCCCTTTACGCCACTTACCCTCCAGCTCAATGGCAGGCAGTTACTGACCTACCTAGGGGTAGAGCTCCCCACCAGGCGTACACCACTACCCGCAGTTCTCAGGCTAGTCCACCCCAGCCAAGATTACTACAGCTGCCGGATTGCTAAAGCAACTTCCTTGCACAGGCTCCAGAAGACTGACGGTCTCTCAGGCCAGTTTGAAGTTGGCTGATCTGCCAGGCTAAGAAACCTAATCTGTATGTGGCAGAAGGGTCACTACCTGTAACCACCTTTGGAGGGGGTGTCCCTCTCTCTTCTTCATGACTGCTGTGGATGATTTTGGATAACAGGGAATGGCAGATTAATATAGTCCTCCAAGACAGGCTTTCCTCGGCGCACAGCACTCTAAGTATATGGGCATGTTAGGATACCAGGGAACACAAAACTCCAGCAATTTGCTCATAAGTTTCTTTGTCATATCTGGATGTGGGCTGGACAATCTGGGGAGGGATCAGCTGTGGAATATCTAAGGGCTTGTCTACATGGGGAAATAGTTATTCCTCAATATCTGCTCTGCATTACCTTCTCTTAATGTGGAATAAAAGTGTCCACATGGGGAGTTAGCGTGGAATAGCTATAATGCTTTAAATTCACACACTTGCTTATTTTGCAAGAGCTTCCCCATATAGGCATGCCCTAACATAGCATCTAATGACTGTTAGAGAGGGGAATATTTTCCCCTTCTGAACAGCAACCTCCTCAGCTTCAGAGTGCTAGAAAACCACAGGTCATCGGCAAGACGGTGTGCAGTCTCACCTGTCCAGACCAGCCATGTGATAGACTGGAACCCAGTAACTATATGCTGGAGCTCCTTCACATCTTTCACATTATACATGAACTATGAGCCACATACAGGTTATTCTCTGCAGGGGAAGGTCTTAAATAAATATGGACAAACAAACACTTTTAAAAACGAGCCTGTTCCTATGCATACAGGCAGCTGAGAACTGAAGCACACAGCAGTCTTAGTGCCCGTGGCAGAAGTCCAACCTCCCCCAGGGCTATGGAGGGGATTTCCAGGCCTTAAAGGCTGCCCCGTATGGTTGGAAAAGGTAGTTTGTGAAAAACTAAGGATTTTTTTTAAAAGGTCATCATGACAAACATTCAAACTTTTGGTCCTGCAGCCTTAAAAATTCCACCAGTCATGCAAGAAGAGTGGGTGGGTGGGTGAATTTTTAAACAGGAACACAGCAATATCCAGTAGAATTCCCTTTTGCAGGGCAGGGAATCCCCTGAGAAACATTAGAGCGAAGGTAAGAATGTTACGGTTCCAGGACAGCAGTGATTGTTTTACATTTTCAAAGATACATTCACAATGTAAAGGACTAGAGGCTTACTTTTTCAAAGTTGAAATTAATGCTGACACTTCCACCAAACCAGGGCCTTTTTTGGCCTCTCAGTTCACCCTGCTTCTGAAGTCAGCATAAACATTGCCCAGGAGTCTCTGCTTCACACACACACACACAATACCAATTATTCTGTCATAAAAACAACCCTAAATGATGAGAGAGTTAGTTAAATATTTCCCTTTCCCTTCCCCTCTAACATCTAGAGACAGTTCAAAGGCCACTGGAGTCAGGGCTGTCCAGGGGATTCAGGGGACCTGGGGTCTTCGGCGGCAGGGGTCCTTCCGCTCTGGGTCTTTGGGGCACTTCGCCGAAGACATGGAGCGGAAGGACCTCCGCTGCTGAATTGCTGCCGAAGACCTGGAGCAGAAGGAGCGGCAGCGGGTCCTTCACTCCGGGTATGTTCGGCCGCACTGAAGGACCCCCCACCGCCGAAGTGCAGCCGAAAACTCTCGTGGGAGCCCTTGAAAACTCTTTTGGGGGCCCCTGCGGGGCCTGGGGCAAATTGCCCCACTTGCCTCCCCCTCTGGGTGGCCCTGACTGGAGTCAGCAATATGCTGCCATGAACTTCCCTTTACTTGGTTACATAACTGCAGTAGGCCTGCTGGTATAAATGGTCCGGCCTGAAGAACAACTTTCACTGTGTGTTTTTGGGCCAGGGTGGGTTTGAGTGAGTGAGTGGCTGGATCTTTTGTTTTTTCCAAAGGAATTAAAAGAACCATTACGGCATGAGATAGAATGTTGATTACAAACCCACAATTTTCTGTAATTGGGCCTCATTAATAAATTCTTCAGTGTTCCAAAAGGCAGGAGAGGTAAAACAAGTGCCATGGGGATCAGAGCAACAGGAATCTGTAAGGATTCTAAACCACAGAGTTAATTACACTTAATCATCTCAGGGAAGCTCTGTATTCAAAGAAAAAAAACTATGATTCACAAAATACCCCGACCGGCAGGGAACCAGATTCTCTCCATTTATAGTCATATCTTCACCTATTTTGTCCTCTTTGTTACTTGTATTTTGAGCAGGAAGCAACGCTCTCTACTGAAACCTTAAGTGCCCTGTGCTCTCCATGACCACTGCACAAAACTTGCCACAGGGGATGTGCACATCTCTGTAGGTTTGTGAGAAGATCCCTGATGTGAAGTGCCCCTGATTGGAAAAACACTTGGTGCATTCCATCACAAATATTTCTCAATGTGGGACCCAGACTGAGACACATTTGGAACAGTTTCAGGTTCACAGAATACATATTCATTATTTATTGTTATTTGAGGTGACCTAGATAGCACCATACTTTTACCAACAGTGCAAGATTCCTTCCCTGCTCTGAACGTCTTATAATCAAAGGTAGACAAGTCAAACAAAGACAAGACAAATCAAATCAGCAGTTCAGCTAAGGGGAGGCATAGGTATTATAGATAAGAACATGGAAAAGGTTGACAAAAGAGTTTGGTTTTAAGGATTCATAGATTCCAAGACAAGGAGGAACCAATAATCATCTAGTCTGACCTCCTGTAACACAGGCCATAGAACTTCAACTAAATAATTCCTAGAGCATAGCTTGTAGAAAAACTTTCAATCTTCGTTTAAAAATGGTCAGTGATGGAGAATCCACCACAACCCTTGGTAAATTGTTCAAACGGTTAATTATTTTCATTGTTAAAAATCTGCATCTTATTACCAGTCTGAATTTGTCTATCTTCAACTTTCAGCCATTGGATCATGTTATACCTTCCTATGCTAGATTGAAGAGCCCATTATTAAATATAATTAAATATTAAATATCAGTCTTTTTCAGTGTCACTGCTTCCCAGGATAGAATCCCCCATCCTGTAAGGATGACCTATGTTCTTTGTTCCTAGATTTGAAGAAAGAGAAAATACTTAATAGGCAAGAAGAAAGGATTTTTAGCAAGGAAGTCAGAAAGAGTGAAGGCCAAAAGTGGGATAAAAAGAGAGGAAGGGAACAGAAAGCTCTGGAGAGAAAACAGAGTGGAAATGTAGGTTGGGGAAAGATTATGGAGGACTTTGAAGATATTTGAATTTGAGTGAGATAAAATTTATCAAACTTGTTTTCTCTCAAAAATGCAGATTGGAGTCAGTGGAGACATTTTGCAAATTCTGTTAGTTTCAATGAACCATTTTCGTTGGGGGTGGAGTGGGATGGAGGAATTTTTTTTTTTTGGTACTAGATTCACAAAGCAATTTAAGTGCCATTGATAAAACCAAGAGGAGTAGGCAGAGCCCTTATATTCTATAGCTCAGTGGTTAGGGCACTCACCAGGGACATGGGAGACCCAGGCTAGAATCCCCACTCTGGAGTAAGGACTCAAACCTAGGTTTCCCCCTATCCACGACAGGCGAGTGCCCTAACCACCAGGCTGCTGCCTGTTCTGGAGTGCATGTGTGTGGGTGCGGGGGAGGTGTCTCTCAATCACTCCTGAGGAAATTGTTCCGATGGAGCAGGGACTGGAACCCAGGTGAGTGCCCTGACCACCCGGGCTATCAAGCTAGTCTCACTCTCTCTCTCTCTCTCTCTCTCCCAATGAGTGTTTAAGTAATTTATGCAAAGTGGAGCAGCTTCAACAGCAGAAATTGAGAGAGCCCTGCTCCAGAATAGCCAATAGCCTGGTGGTTAGGGCACTTGCCTCGGAAGGGGAGAGGTCTGTGTTCCAAAGCACAGATTCCCCAAGTAAGTAACCACTAACCACTGGACTATAGGGTACAAGTGGGGCACCTCTTCCTCCTCCTTTTGTGAATGGCTCCTGTGATGGTGTTTGACTCACCACTGTGGCGCCTCCTGCTGGCTGTCTGGGGAATTAGCTTAGTTCATCAGTGCACCTACCTCTGGTGACGTCTCGCCGCCGTCACTTCTGCTCCAGGACCCATGTTGCGGTGTCCTCTTCCAGACACAGCCCTCCGGCTGTGCCCCACTCGGTTCTCCCCACTTCTGGGGAACCAGCCATCCACTATCCAGCCACTTTCTCCTCAGTGGCGAGTGGCAGCAAACTGGGGAGCGGGGGACATAGGCCCACCCACTACTCCAGGTCCCGGCCCAGGGACACTATAGCTGGCAGCCACGTGATGCGTCCCCTCCAACCCCACAGTCTATTTCCCTGGGCCGCTTCCCCGCAGCCCTAGAACCTTCTCCGCCCTTGTCTCAGGGCCTCAGTCTGTCACTCCCCTCCCCTGATCCTGCCCAGCACTGCTCTATCCTAGGTTCCTTCTTTCCTTCTTCAAGGCAGCCAGTCCTCCCTCCTTGAGCTCCACAGAGTGACTGAAGCTGCTCTGCCTAGCAGCCATTCTTATATGGCACAGCCCGGTCCTGATTGGCAGCCCCTATAAGTGCTCTCCTGGTGGGCTGCCTCCTGTGCAGACTCCAAAGGGTTGCTTTAACCCCTTATGGACCAATGTGGGACAGACGCCCCATCACAGCACCCAAGTCCCCCTGTAAATCTAACCACTTGATTTAATTTTTTTTAAAGTTAAAAAGATGTCCTAAATTGGAATTAAACATTTCTTTCAACCCAAAAGAAACAATTTTCCAACTTTCTGGTTCACTGAAAATTCCTCCAAAATTTGGTTTTGGGTTGACCCAAAATGATTTCCCCTTCCCCACCTCCAGAATTCCTAGTGTACCAAAAAAAATCAGTTATTCTCACTGCTCTAGATTCAAGGAGGGAGGTGACATGGTCAGAGCAATAGGTCATGCTTGTTATGCACGTCATAACAGGAGTAAGCAGAAGATGAAGCTGGAATTGTGTAATACCCACCTACTGGTTATCACAGTGTCACGCACTGTGTGTGTGTGTGTATGAGAGAGACACATAAAGAGACACACAACGCCAGTTGTGCCTTGCCCACAGAGGATAAAGAACTGCTAACCAAATAGCTCAAGTGGTAGAAGTCTCTGTTTTTAAGATGAAGGGCTAAGGGTCTCCTCCAAGCTCTGCTGATGTGTGTGTGTGAATCCTCTAGTAACTGTATTTGAGATGTTTCAGAGTGGTAGCTGTGTTAGTCTGTATCAGCAAAAAGAACGAGGCGTACTTGTGGCACCTTAGAGACTAACAAATTTATTTGAGCATAAGCTTTCATGGGCTAAAACCCACTTCATCAGATGCATGCAGTGGAAAATACAGTAGGAAGATGTATATATATACACAGAGAACATGAAAAAATGGGTGTTGCCATACACACTATAATGAGAGTGATCAATTAAGGTGAGTTATTATCAGCAGGAGAAAAAAACCTTTTGTAGTGATAATCAGGATGGCCCATTTCCAACAGTTGACAAGAAGGTGTGAGTAACAGTGTGTGTGTGTGTGGGGGGGGGAAATAAGCATGGGGAAATAGTTTTACTTTGTGTAATGACCCATCCACTCCCAGTCTTTATTCAAGCCTAATTTAATGGTGTCCAGTTTGCAAATTAATTCCAATTCAGCAGTCTCTCATTGGAGTCTGTTTTTGAAGTTTTTTTATTGTAAAACAGATAACCAAAAGTGAAAGCGCAGGTCCAATGATCAAGCCCCATCTGTTCCCCTCTCTCTCTAGTCAGTGACTTGCTCCCTCATATTTGGAAATCCTCCAGCCTCAGCATCTATTTATTTTATTTTATTTTTATAAGTGACCCTTGAATGTAATGGAATACTAAACATTTCAATTTTCACAGACTTGCCACTTTTCATGGGAGCTTATCTGCCTTCAGTATGTTTACAAAACATGGCTGCATCATCTCATTTCTTAATGTGATGATTCTTGGCCTATCTGAATACAGTGCTGCCAGGCTCACACTTAAATGCAGAGTTCATTATGTTTTGATTGTCCCCAGTGGAATTTTTGATGTAAATTTAGAGTCAAACAGGATTGTTGTACTGTCCAGCTTTATAACAGTATTATCAAATCATCCACACTTAGATCAGTAACGGGTTCTCTAGCACATGTGAGAGTTTTAGCATAGAACAAGAGCTTGCTTGCATTAGGTAATAGCCTTGGTCCACTCTATACATTGATCTATTTAGAAACGAAGTAACAATCCCATAACCTCTGCCCTTCTTCATTCTCCGTGTAATTACTGGGTTTTACAGACCAAGAGAGCTTCAAGCACACTGATTTTTTTAAATTTTTTTTGGATGGGTCAGACAAAGTAGTCCTGGAAAAAGTTTGCAAGCTTCCTGCTGTTTGTGCTGAAGGACACTAGAGCCTGTGAAACTATGGGACACCAAACAAGCAAGGAGTCAAGGAATATCAGATCTACTGTTGCTAGTGCAGAAACCAGCTGCAGAGTTATCAGGAATTAAGGTAACATTACAAGTAAGGTGGTTACAACATGGCCATATTTTGAGCAAACGTGGGAGGCGAGTTGGCAGCCTGGCTGTTGGCTGCCCCAAGGACATTGAGGGCTGTAGGCTTCTCTTCCTTTTTGTGCATAACGCCCATGGACCTGTTTCTAACACCAAACGGCGACAATGTTAAAAGATTTCAATTAGAGAGAAAGCTCTTCTTTTGTTTAATGAAATGGCTCCTCGAAAGCAAGCTCTGCATGCAGGATAACAGCTTTAACACACTACAGTAGCCTTCTTAAGCCTCTTGGCGAAGGTGTTGGGCAAGATCCTGGCCCCCGATGGGCCTGCTTTGAACCACACCGAGAAGACAATTAAATCAGTTGTTTGGGGTTTTCCTGAGCATAGAAGGGTTGTGGATGAAGCACTTACCCCAGACTTACACTGGTGTAGGCAACAAGAGAATCAAATCTCCTGCTCCAGGAGTCGGCAACCTTTCAGAAGTGGTGTGCCGAGTCTTCATTTATTCACTTTAATTTAAGGTTTTGCGTGCCAGTAATACATTTTAACGTTTTTTAGAAGGTCTCTCTCTATAAGTCTCTATATTATATAACTAAACTATTGTCATATGTAAAGTAAACAAGGTTTTCAAAATGTTTAAGAAGCTTCATTTAAAATTAAATTAAAATGCTGGTCTTACACCGCCAGCCTGCTCAGCCCGCTGCCGGCCTGGGGTTCCATTCATCTAGGCCGGCAGCGGGCTGAGCAAGGCCTGCGGGCAGGACGCTGGCTGGCAAGGGGCTGGCAGCCAGAACCCCAGACCGGCAGCGGGCTGAGCGGGACTGGCGGCCGGGACCCCAGACCAGCAGTGGGCTGAGCGGCTCATCCCGCTGCCACTCAACCCGCTGCCGGTCTGGGGTTCCGTCCGCCGGCTCCTGCCAGCCAGGGTCCTGCCAGCCAGGGTCATCGATGAAGTGAGCTGTAGCTCACGAAAGCTTATGCTCAAATAAACTTGTTAGTTTCTAAGGTGCCACAAGTACTCCTTTTCTTTTTGTGAATGCAGACTAACAAGGCTGCTACTCTGAAACCTCCCTTTTATAGTAGCACTACACTTGGGGCATGCCCAGTAGGGCCATGGGGACATGGCTTCTTCAGCCCACAGTGAGGAATTAACCCTTCCCTGTCCAGTGCGGAATTAGTGCACCCCATCAGAGGGAGTTAATTGTAATACATGTGTGACAGAAACAAAGGAAAGAGGAGGATATCAAAGCAGATCCTGCAAACCCTGACTCCAGTGAGTAGTCCCATTGAAGTCAATTGTCCTCTATATGTGAGTAAGGCATAGTCTTGTAAAAAAAAGTTTCACAAAAACTCAGTGATTGACTGGAGACTCCAACTGAAGGCTAGGTTGTACGTGGCCTTGAATGGGTGCCCACAGCATGATGGGGAGAGACAGGACCCCATGACCCTCTCTTTCCACATATGCAGTCTCTGACTTCTGGAAGCAGAGGAGTTGCACAAAACCAGAGCCCACAGCTGCTGTAGTCTAGCTAAAAGGGGTGGAGAAGGGGTGGCTCTGACAGCTGGGTCCAGGGGGAGTGCACGCTGTTCCCTGTAGTCGGATGCTCTCCAGGAGTTCCAAAGGTGTTGTGTCAGCACTATCTCCCACACAGGGCTGGGCAGTAAGCATAATAAAGCCCATTAAAAATATAAGAAAAAAAACTGATATCTGTCTCACTTTAATCCATCATAAAACACACCAAGCTCCCCCTACCTTCAAAGAAAGATATAATCCATAGACAAGACAACCACAGCTTGGCAAAACAATATACAACAACCCCTCTCTATAATCAGCCCAAAAATATTACTCACGAAAATTCCCCTCAGCCCTCCTGTTGCCGAAGGCAACCCAGCTCCAGATGCCAGATTTTGTTTTCTAACAACAAAAATCAAAAGAAGCATTTTTCAATCTTGGTTAATTTATTTCAGACCAGGGAAAAATGAGAGAGAAGGAAGAACAAATATGAAGTCACTATAAATAGAGAGAGAACACAGAGACCCACTTGCTCTAATATTCTGCACCTGAAGTGAAGCCCAAAATGGCAGCTGCTCATGCACTAGGCCAGGGGATTGTTCTACATTTAAAAGATGCAGTACACAGGTAACCGAATGACAATACTTTTCAGTGCCATAACTATATCCAACACAAACATAACCCATACAGAGAGAAAACTGGTTGGTTCTTCAGGTTAAACTGCCACACCTGAGTTAGAGGAGGCCTGCTACTTCTCTACTCCATTTGTTAATGCAATCCTCTGTGTACTAACCACCGAAAGTAAAGCTAATTAAAAACAGCATGGTGTCAATGCTGGCTACCAACCAAAGAAAAAACAGTTATGCCATTGAGCAGCCCCAGTGGTGGCATTAGATGCCTGGCTCTTCCTTCCTCTCCAATGAATGAATTATTTATAGTGATAACAAGAGCTAAGGAACTTGCAGCATGTCTCATGTATGGAGGCACCAGCTGCAAGATTCCCATGACAGCACAGTGCTCACGCCATGGATTCTCTGAATATATCAGGAAGGATTGCTGGATTGGGAATACTCGCTAATGGGCTCTGCAAAGGGATCAACAGAATTAAAATGCTCATGAAGCTGAAAAAGAAACTTGCCAGTAACTGGGAGTGTGAACCCCAAACTCACCCAGAGTCTTAAAAATCTGATGTGTTAGACTTTTCCTGCTTTGATGTAGCTGGCTGGTCAAGCTGTCTTTTCTACAACGCTGAATGGTGAGCTTGGAATCCATCTTGGCACTCCTCTAGCTAGGCACCATCCATGGCAACAGGTTGCTGATTTCCTTGGTCACCGAAATGATAAATTATACTGCACATCAACAGAGAAAGCTCCAAACACCACAACTGTCCAGTAATCCATTAGGTCCAGCCAATCTGTCTGGCTTTGGCTGGTACTGTTGCCAGAGAAAACAATGTCCTTCCTCCCCAAGTTTATAACGATCCTAGACCACTGTGCACTCCTATACCATGGGGAAGAGAACTTTCTTCCTGACTTTCGTAGACACCACCAATATACACCAGAAGCATGAGGATAGTTTATCTTTCTGACTCTCCCCCTAGCAGGCAAAAATGCACATTATACACAGTTGAATAACCTCTCCCCCTCCTCTAACACTTTCTGTGACACTAGAAAATCTGTTGCAGGACTACTAAGAACAGCAGAATTTGGAACAGATGGCACTAACTAGGGTATGTCTACACTGCAGCCAGGAGCACATCTCAGCCTGGGAAGACAAGCTCAAGCCAGCATAGGTAAAAGAGCAGTGTGGATGCTACATTTCCAGCAGAGACTTGGACTATCCTCCCAAGCTCAGTTCCTTGAGAGCCCAAGTCTCTGCTGGAGCTGCAACATCCACACTGCTATTTTTACCACGCTAGCTTCAAGCTGACTTAGAGCAAAGTCTGTCTACCTGTGCTGGGAGGCTCACTCCCAGCAGCAGTGTAGATATGTCCCCCAAGAGGTATTCATTTAATTCAAGCTCAGGATATCTGTGCTCCACCTGACGAGAAGAGGACAAAGTGCATAATCTATTATATGCAGGGGTCCTTTAACATGCATAACTCTTACAAGCATCAATGGTGCTTATGGAAAGTATACCTGTTTAATACGACTAGCTCTTGACTGAGACTATGGTTGTGGGGGATTCCTGAGTCTCTTAAAAAAAAAAATTCAGGGCTACCAGTGTCCCCATAACATATGCTATAGTGAATAGAACAGAGAAGGGAGCAGGAGATGGGCCTGGTCCGGGCAGGTAGCAAGGGTGATAGTTTCTGAATTTGAGTCCCCACTCTCATCTAGATTCACTTAACAGAGGTGTTTCTTGTCCTGACTGTTACAAATATTTGGCGTCTTTTCTTTTTTTAAAAAAAGAAAAGGAGTACTTGTGGCACCTTAGAGACTAACCAATTTATTTGAGCATAAGCTTTCGTGAGCTACAGCTCACTTCAGGAGCTGTAGCTCATGAAAGCTTATGCTCAAATAAATTGGTTAGTCTCTAAGGTGCCACAAGTACTCCTTTTCTTTTTGCGAATACAGACTAACACGGCTGCTACTCTGAAACCTGTCTTTTTTTAAAAAAAATTTGAAGGAGTGTATTACCAGAGAAGAAGCTTTCGGGATTTTTACTTTCCCCTCAGAAGCAGTTGTATACTACACTCCTCTGTTCTGGGCCTCCTGTGGAGGAGAAATGTACCTAGTGCCACTGCACTTGAAACAACTCTTTCTATGCAACTGGGAGTGCTCCTACAAAATAAGTCAGGCCTGTTAACAAGTCCAAAATCAAATATCTAGATCATCCTAGGTAGAGCTGAAAAAGATCATAGATCATGCCTCTGCTAAGGTAGTATATAGTCCTCCAATAGATGAGCATTTCTCTGTTGAACTTCTTGATCTAACTGCAGGATACACGCCATCAATCCAGAGGAGGATCCACACAATAGAAATTACAAAATAGCATCAAGGAACAATATGCTTTTTTCTTCCTTCCCTTATTATCTCCCTCACATTAAACAATTCATTGACTTTAATTGTGCCTGCCTCAGGCAAAGAAGCCTGGCAAATTTGAAGACCATTTTTATTATTAGCTAGGTGAGTTTACTTGCCAGGCATATTTTCCCAAGTTCTCAAAACACCCTAGTCATCAATGACTAACAAAGGCCCCATTCACACTGGGGGTTACCAAACTGGTTTTGAACAGGGTTTAAAACTGGTCCAAACAGGGAGAAGGCTTTTAAACCTGCCCCACCTGCGGCTTCTAGGGTCATCTGCTGCTCTCTCCTCAACGTGGATGGCACTGAGAGGGAGAGAGGCATAAAGCCCCGCTGTTCCCTGAGATTTTTAGAGGTGTGCCACAGCCATTACACCAGTGAAGCAGCCAGCTTGTTTGCAAAGCGGTCACAAGGCTCTGCTGGAAAATACCTCTGGGGTAGGGAGTAAGAAGGGTGGAAATGGCAGAATGTGAGTGTAATTAGGGCACACCTATGTCCTCACTCTTCTCTAGCTGTCAACGTGTTCAGAAGAGTTGTCATAGCCAGAGTGAAAGTTGATTACTTTACTAACATGTGCCAGGGGCAAACACTAGTGCCTCCTTACCTAATCCCTATGCAAGGCTCAGTACTGGATCAAATTTGGGCCCCAAAGCCAGATTCTGCACTCTCTTGTAGCTGGCGTAGACATTTACACCTGTGCAAAGGGAGTACAAAAAATGCCACCAAAGGAGAATGGCAACGCTTTGTCCCCACTTTTACACAAGACAATGGAGAACCAGGCCCTCAGAATTGAGCCAGTGGAAGGTTGAAGAGAAGAACATACTGCATCCTGCCCAAAGTGGCTAAGCTGCAATTCCGATCTTCACAAGCCAACAAAGCCGTACAATATTGCTGGCTGAAAAATTGTCACTGAGACCCTTTTCTTAAATGAAAAATGGCTTTTCAAAGGAACTTCCAAAAATTTCCCAGGAAAAACCATTGGAACTTTTCAACCAGCTCTACCCGGGGGTATTTTGGTTCAGTCAACCACAGAGCAACATGTTGCTGTCAGGCACCTCTACAATTCCCTCCCCACAACACCAGCTGTGTTGTAAAAAGCCACAATATCTCCCTTCATCTGTATGTAACACAAGGGGTTACAAGAGGTGGAGCTGACAGTGCAGGAGGTCATGAAATGCCATCACACTGGCATTTTGAAAGGGAATCCTGCAAAAAAAATAAATAGCTCACAATATGGTGTGGAGAAAGATCCTGCACTCCATCAAAGACCTGGCACAAAATGAGCTGGGTGGGTAGGACTCAAATACAAAGGGAGAGTGGGTTTTTCTTGGCATTGTCACAATAAATGTGCTTGTCCAAGGAAAGCGTGGGGGGGGGAAGGCTGAGGGGTAGAAGACGGGCATGTTAAAGGAAAGTGTGTTCCTACATAATAAGACATTGTCGAATATGCAAAAAAAGGAATCCCGAGGCGGCAAAGGATTTTCCCAGTGACGGTGCCAAGCAGAGCGAAATCTTGGGTTATTTATATATCATGTTTAAGAGGCACCAATCACATACATTGATCCTGCCCTTGTGTCAAGTCTAACTAGAACACCTCACTTCTACATACTGTCTGTTGCTCGTGAGCGAGCATTGGTTTGTTTGCACGCATGCTGCTGCTACTGCCTTTTTTTAAAATGAGCTCTGTTTTATTTTGACAAATGTACCCGCAACTGCAAATCTGAACAGTGCTCTTTCTGTGTCTCTCACTAACAGCACAAAAATTGGCCAGTGTCAGGTAGATTAGGTCTCTCCATCAGTTTTGTTTAAGGTTTTTCAAAGCATATGAGTAAGAATTATTTCTGAGGGTTTTTTTAAAGAAATAGTCAGTGAAAAGGATTGCATTTACACTTAAATATTTCCTTGTAGTGTTTGAAAACCAAAAGTTGCATCCTCGAATTAGAGCATGAGAACCAGAAAGTGAAACTTATTAAAAACAAAAGTGAAGCTGACCAAGGCCAGAGCTTAGGAAAAAAATTACTCACAAGTGTTTTCATATGATGATTTGTCAGTTCCTCAGAAATAACAGACAGGGGGAAATCAAAGAAAACATAACAGGAATCAAAAATACTTAACAGATGCAAAATGGCAACCTTAGGACTGCAACTGCTGGTCTTTCCCAAATTTAAAGGACCAGCTGAGCATGCTGGGAAAGAGGTTGCCTCTACGCTGCAGCCTTGGCAACAACAGAGGAAGTAGTTTTCTTATTGGAAGAGTTGAATCACCACTTTTTCTGAGGGCACGTTATTGTGACTTAAGATATCTCAGAGATTTTTAAGCTGAAGCCTGCTGTGTTTAAGATCATTTTGTCTTGTTTTTCTTAATATATTTTTACAATAAAAATCTGTATGTTTTTATATAAGCTTTTGCCTGTATTTAAAGTTCACTACCATGAGAAACCATACTATCTTAGCAAGGGTTTTCAGGACTGCAAGTCTAGATATGAG
The DNA here is from genome assembly GCF_965152275.1 of Natator depressus. Lineage (NCBI taxonomy): Eukaryota > Metazoa > Chordata > Testudines > Cheloniidae > Natator > Natator depressus. The sequence continues at coordinate 35,266,722 of NC_134238.1, forward strand.
ACTACTGACACAAGGGAGACCATACTACTAACTGTGCTTAGCTCCCAATGCTTCCCAAAGTGTGAGCTGAGTGATCATGCAGCGTAATGAACACTTCTGTGCCTTCTTACCAGATAAACCAGACTATTGAGTGCTCATTAAACACTTTGGACTAGATTGTGAGTTTAGGCAAAGTTAGGGTGACCAACTTTCTAATGTCTGAAAAGTGGACCCGCCCTGCCCCACCTCTTCCCCCAAGGCCCTGCCCCTGCTCCACCCCTTCTCCTGAGGGCCTGCCCCTGTCTAGGGTGACCAGACAGCAAACGTGAAAAATCAGGACTGGGGTGGGGGGTAATAGGAGCCTATATAAGAAAAAGACCCAAAAGTCAGGATTGTCCCTATAAAATCGGGACATCTGCTCACCCTACCCCTGTCCCACCTCTTCCCCAGCGGCCTAGCCTCTGTCCCACCTCTTCCCCCAAAGTCCTGCTCCTTCCCTGCCTTTTCCCTCAAGGACCTGCCCCCCACGCACTTCTCTCCCCTCACCCTCCCATTGCTTTCTGCTCTCCTCCTTCAACTCCAGCATGAGCAGCCCCAAGGGACTTGCAAACCCCAGCTCCAGCAGGCTGCCTGGGAGTACAGGTCAGAAGGGTGCTGCAGCCTCACTGGAGCAGCCAGGCAGTCCTCCTGGTGAGCTAGGACATGGCCCTCCTACCCGGCAGCCGCCCACCTCCCTTTGCAGTGCCTGCCCAGCAGCCCCCTTTCCTGCCCGCTCGAGCCCTCCCCGCCCTGGAGCTGCCTGAGATCATGGCTGGGGGAAGTGCTGGGTAGCAGGGCAGCTCGTGTTCCTTCCCTCCTGGGGCACATTCTGTGCCCTCTGGGGGCCCCTTACCCTGCTTGCCATGTGCTGCACTCTGTCCTCCACCACACAGCCCTGCAAACCATACTACTCAAAGGGGATGCCTGCTGCCCAAGCTGGTGAATGCATGCTGCTGTGGGAGCTGTCACGTCAGGGCCGGGTAACCAGCTGCCACTTCCCCCACAGCCCGCAGTAACCAGACTTTTAGTGTCCAGTCAGTAAATCTGACAGGACGCTGCCAGGTTCCCTTTTCAACCCGATTTTCCTGTCGAAAACCAGACACCGGCTGGCAACCCTACACACACAGCTCTGAACGAGGAGGCACTGTGACAGCCTCAGAAGGCATTGTGACTCTGAAACTCACTGTAAGTCACAATTCCTCCCCTACTTTCTCCTTGCTCCAAGGTGGTAGTAATTTGATGTTGGCTCATACCAGCAGCACCTCATGGCATCCCTGCACCGGCTCAGCTGTGCTAGCCAACGAGAAGGAGGTGAAGCTAAAGCTTTGCTTATTCCCCACCCCTCCCTACCCACCTGCTCCAAGCGTGGCATCACTGATAGTGCCTACTTATTCCTAGGTGGCTGTATCCAATGTAGCTTGCAAAGGTAATTCTTACTCTCTTGTGCCGGCATGTAGTCCAAGCCACACTCCAGTCTGTATCATCAGGCCCTAGTTTCCTTTATATTCTTTGTCTAACCACCTGACCTACAAAAAGCAAAGCAATCCCATAAATGGGCTAAGTTAGATTTTCAACATTCTTTTGCGTTTAATACTCTGAAGTGTTATGACTAACGGAGAAGGCTATTTCATTTTTTGTTCAATGTAGATTTCAACCTGAGTGTTCCCTTGGGGATCAATCCTCCCTTGTAGGCACTGGCCTACACGGGAACTGTTATGGAGATGATTGCCTCAGTGGGAGCTGTGGGAGGATTCATGTGAATTTTGCTTTCATGCACACTTTGCACACAATTGTGAAAATCTCCATTTTTCTCTCCAAAAATTTTGCAAATCCAAACTGATTTCTTTCAGACAGCTCTACTGCACCTCCTAGACAATCGGCATGGGCACATTCTCTTTACTCCCATGGTCAATAAAATTTACTTCAGAGATTCCGCCTTGCAATAACAACAAGCCAGTTCATCCCAGGTCTTAGCTTTTACAGCTAAGGTCATGTCAGAAAGGCAATCCTAAGTCACAGATCACGGGAACCAAATAAATATGCTTTGCTCTCTAAATTAGTTGTTTGACTTGGGTTCTTCTGGTACCAAAAGAGCAATAAGAGAAACTAAACATTTGGGGACAATGGGCCAGCTCAAGCTAATGATATGGGTGGGTTAGTATTCACTTTATTTGGGGAATATCTTTCCTGTTTTTTACTAAAAGTAATAAAATTGTGTCACACATTCCGGGCGGCACCTCCTGAGAAGCACAGCTCAGATAGGACAAGGTGTAAAGATTGTTCAAAGCTTTAAGCCACTCTTTGCCCAGCACATATCGGGGCCCAACTTGCCTGTCCATGGCTGCTTCCATGTTGTGCTGCAGCCCCGAAAGCACTCGAAGCATGCCCCCTCTTGCTCTAAGGCATGACTCTTGGACACTCTCTACACTGGGGCGAGGATGGTGGGGGCCCACAGGGCTGCTTATGTCAGCCCTATACTGCTTCTGTGTCAGGAGAATTCTCATCTGGCCCCTTGTGGCCCCATATGACCAAGCGGGGATGAGAATAGGCTCCTGTATGTTTTTATCAGATATTGTAGATGTGCCCCAAGACTTACTAACTGGGTGGATTTTTGGAAATAATAAAAAAAAAAATTACAAATTCTCTTATGCCTGTTCCACTCCGTCCCTGTGGACTCAGGTAACTTGTTTTGAAATTTATCAGTGAGTGTTTCCAATCCGCAAGTCTGAAGTGGCCATATAGAACATGAATGATCTTTTGCACCCTGAATCCCTCTGAATGGAAAATAGAGAACTGCTGCAGTTGCTGGATACTGTGAGACTGAACACTAAGCATGGAAAAGACAATGTCGATTAAGGGAAAGAAGGAGAAGAATCAAGCTGTAATGGTAAGTCCAGCCCTTGCTAGGCATTTAAATGGGTGCACTGGCATCTTCCCTTGAACATTGGGTTAGATAATTGTGATCAACCACTTTTGAAACTGTCATCACCTTCAGTATTTTATCCCCCAACTCCCAGAGGACATGAATAAACACTTACACAAATCATTGCCTTCCTTGCCACAAAAGATCCAGTGCCAATTGTGAGCCCTGTGAGTACTGGGGGTTCTTCTTAGTTTAAACAGTAGCACTGAGCTTTGTATGAAACCATTTTCCCTCTTTTATACCAGTTTCATTATCATGACATAGGGCCCAACTCTGCCATCCTTACATGGGGTACCACCGTACTCTGCAAGTAACCCTGTTGAAACTAGAGAGAGCTAAGGGTGACAGAGTCCGATTTTTGGACTGTAAATTCTTCAGCACTGGCATCTTGTGGTCCCCCACCCCACTGTTGGTGCAATATAAATAATAAATCATCATTTACCCAAATTTCCTTTTTCTGCTATCCAAAGGATTCTGTATTCTCAGTGACTGGTGGGGCAGGCAACACAGAACTCTGGGCCCTGCTGGTGCTATAGTGCCAACATCGTTCTCATCAGTGGCAAACTTATATAAATAGATTGCTTTATTATTTCCTTTTTGTGTTACTTTTGTCCCTAGAAGCCTTAGTCACGGACCAGACCTGACTGCGCTAGGTGCTGTACAATCCTACAACAAATAGCCAGTCCCCACCCTAGCGAGCTTACAGTCTAAGTCAAGAGACAACAGCTGGATACAGACAGGCTAATGGGAGAGTACAATGAAAAAACGGGACTTTATTGGTCAGCATGATAGGCAGTGGTCTCAGCTACAGATCCCCCTTATCTCCCAGTCCTGGGGCAATCACTCATACAAACAGTGGGGCAGCAGCAGTCAGTCCCATGTCATGAGGATCCTACTTTAATGTCTCCAGTCTACCTGCTGTGACATTTTGAGGATCACCCAGACTAGGGAAGGTTTCAGAGTAGCAGCCATGTTAGTCTGTATCCGCAAAAGGAAAAAGGGGTACTTGTGGCACCTTAGAGACTAACAAATTTATTTGAGCATAAGCTTTCGTGAGCTACAGCTCACTTCATTGGATACATGCAGTGGAAAATATTTGTTAGTCTCTAAGGTACCACAAGTACTCCTTTTCTTTTTGCAGACTAGGGAAAGATTCTGTCACTGCCTTCCCGGTAGCTTCGGGGTGCCTGGGTGCCATTTGACTATGATTCCCTGACACCAGTAGCCTGCCCACAAGCAGAGGGTCTCACCCTGGCTCTCACCAAGCTAGTCACTCCTTGCAAGGTGACTCCAACAGCCCCTCCAGTCCAAAGTTTTCCCCAAATCCCTCCTGCCTGAGTTCTTAAGCACTGGATACTTGGGCCATTCCCCTCTGGTTCATCCCCCCTGAAGGCATGAAATCACCCCCCAGATACCAGCTTACTTTGGCATTTACACGCCATACAGTTTGTGCACAAGAGACCTGCCTGGGGTAAAAATAAACAAAGATTTTATTTAATAGGGTTGCCAAGTTTGGTAGGACATATTCCTGGAGGTTTCATTACATGACAAACTTTAATTAAAGATTAATCTTAAATTCCTGGAGATGCCAGGACAATCCTGGAGGGTTGGCAACCCTATATAGAAAACCACCGATTCAAGGATGAGATAATGAGAGAAGCAAACATCTACATGTTATACAGAAAATAAATATCCAGACACGGGGTTTACACTTCCCTTTTCTAATACAACTTAGCTATTGCCTTTGAACAGTTTCCCAGCATACTCCCCAGCCAAGGGGGAATCCAGTGTTCACAGACAGCTTCCTGCCTAGAAGCTGTCCCTCGGTTTCTGGATAGACTTCCCTTCAAATGCTTTCAATCTGAAAAGGGTTTGCAGAGGTTTTTCCCCCCTTCAATCACTATAGATATTCAAAGTGGGGAAATTCCCCGTTGTCTCAATGTCTTTGCATTAACTTTAATGGTCCAGCATTGTCCTTTCCTGGGCAGGATAATGGATGGGTACTTGAAGCTGCTTTCATGTAAAAGATTGGCTGGAGGGGTGCCACTCCCTGCCTGACTACTCCCCACGCTGAAGTTTATGAGCACAGTTTTCTATATACACAAATGCATAAATTGATAACAATGGTTTATATACGTATCTCATCATGACTATCACATTCAGAACATTGTTAGCTTTCATAAAACAACTTACTCAATATATTTGTATAATATCATAGTGAGCAAGCTATTGATTTAATAGTTTATTTTGGGGATTTAAACCTTCTGTTTTCCCCTTAGTGTGGCTGGACCCTGATTGTCACACCTACATTTCTAAAACCTCTCCAACGCATCATCAAGGATCTACAACCTATCCTGAAGGATGACCCATCACTCTCACAGATCTTGGGAGACAGGCCAGTCCTTGCTTACAGACAGCCCCCCAACCTGAAGCAAATACTCACCGGCAACCACACACCACACAACAAAACCATTAACCCAGAAACCTATCCTTGCAACAAAGCCCGTTGCCAACTGTGTCCACATATCTATTCAGGGGACACCATCGTAGGGCCTAATCACATCAGCCACACTATCAGAGGCTTGTTCATCTGCACATCTACCAATGTGATATATGCCATCATGTGCCAGCAATGCCCTTCTGCCATGTACATTGGCCAAACCGGACAGTCTCTATGTAAAAGAATAAATGGATGCAAATCAGACGTCAAGAATTATAACATTCAAAAACCAGTCGGAGAACACTTCAATCTCTTTGGTCACTCGATTACAGACCTAAAAGTGGCAATTCTTCAACAAAAAAACTTCAAAACCAGATTCCAACGAGAGACTGCTGAATTGCAATTAATTTGCAAACTGGACACCATTAAATTAGGCTTGAATAAAGACTGGGAGTGGATGGGTCATTACACAAAGTAAAACTATTTCCCCATGTTTATTCCCCCCCTCTCTCCCTCCCCTGTCCCCCCCCCCCCCGTTCCTCACATGTTCTTGCTGGAAATGGCCCACCTTAATTATCACTACAAAAGGTTTCTCCCCCTCTCCCCTTCCCCTGCTCTCCTGCTGGTAATAGCTCACCTTACCTGATCACTCTTGTTACAGTCTGTATGGAAACACCCATAGTTTCATGTTGTCTGTGTATATAAATCTCCCCACTGTATTTTCCACTGCATGCATCCGATGAAGTGAGCTGAAGCTCACTAAAGCTTATGCTCAAATAAATGTGTTAGTCTCTAAGGTGCCACAAGTCCTCCTTTTCTTTTTGCGGATACAGACTAACATGGCTGCTACTCTGAAATCTGCATTTCTAGCAAGGGAGTGAGGACAAGTGACAGGCACCCCAGACTGAACTTTATTTCAGTCTGACCAAAGACTTACTGATAGATAAAACCCAGGCAATGGTGCTTCACGATTGAATTACTGATCATTTATCATCAGTATTGCATTACAGAGTCATCTTCTGGCTGCTTTGGATAAGCCTTTAGTTCCTCCTCCCTGTGGTTATGCTCATATTCCAATATGACCTTTGCAAAGTCCATTTGACCTTTAGGAACTCCATCTAATATGAATATATGTAGGCATGGAAGTATTAGATTTTTATTGGTAAACACTGATTTCACTGAACACGCACATACCAATGAAAAAATATTTCCATAGATGATAACAGAAATGTACAGATAGGCAAAGTAAGAAAAACGCTGATTGGGAACTTATGAAAGTTTGATTTAAGAATATTTACTTTGTATGTTTTGACACATGATGTTCACAATTTGTGTTTTAATGGTTATTAAACTTCAACTTTGGCTGCTGTCATTAAATAATTGTCTGACCGTCCCATAGTTTCTCATAACTGTTAAAATGTAAATTGATACAAATAAAAATGTTTACAAATAAACATCAATATTATCTGTCAATTTTTTTAAAAAAATCAAATTCTGACAAGCCTGAATATAAGTATTAAATTTAAACTGTCTATTTCTAAAATTAAATTTTCTGTGAAAAAGTTGTGTAATTGCAATTTTTATTGATGCCTGATATTCACAGATATGGATTTTTTTAGACTATGATTTGATACCAGACAGAATATGTGCTAATTAGAGATGGCAGAATATACTGATTTGTAAATATTTGCACGGCTAAAAGCATTGTGTCTGGCTCATTGTTATTTGCAGGAGTGTTGTTGTAGCCATGTTGGTCCCAGGATATTAGGCTATGGCTACTTTACAATTTAAGGTCTGCCGCTCAGGGGTGTAAATTAGCCACACCCTGAGGAAGATAATTTATGCAGATGTAATGCTGTCCCCTCTGGTGCTTATGTCAGTGGGAGAGCTTCTCGTGTGGGGCTGGAGTGATTAAATTGAAGGGAGAGCTCTCTCTCTTCAGTTTAGAGCGGCTACACAGAGAGCTTACAGGGCACAGCTACACCGATGCAGTTGTGCTGCTATAAGCCCCCAAGTGTAGCCATAGAGGCAGGGGTGCTGGAACAATTTGTGTAGTGGGGGTGCTGAGAGCCAACCTGTAAACCCTGTATATAATGGAAACCACTTCAAGCCAGGGGATGCAGCAGCACTCCCAGCACCTTTAGTTCCAGCACCTCTGCACAGAGGAGAGTTCCAAGCCATGAAGCAACACTGACCTGACTGAGCTGCTGTTTCACCTGTGAGTCAGCAGGCCAGCTCCTGGCTTATGGATTGGCTGGAGCCTAACACAGGAATCAGAGTAACAGCCGTGTTAGTCTGTATTCGCAAAAAGAAAAGGAGTACTTGTGGCACCTTAGAGACTAACCAATTTATTTGAGCATGAGCTTTCGTGAGCTACAGCTCGATGAAGTGAGCTGTAGCTCACGAAAGCTCATGCTCAAATAAATTGGTTAGTCTCTAAGGTGCCACAAGTCCTCCTTTTCTTTTTAACACAGGAATGACTCATCCCCACATCAGGCCCCAGTTCATGGACGACTCATCACCTCACAGTATCTACTATTTTAAGTAAGATGCCCAATTGTATTTATCCGTCCTTCTCTGTCCCTTTTTATGAAAAACTGAAACAAAAGATGAAAGACCAAGGCTATGGCTGCTTTACAGCTTAAGTCGACATAAATTATGTCGCTCGAGGGTGTGAATTAGCCATTCCCCGGAGAGACATAAATTATGCTGATTTAAGTGCCAGTATGGACACAGCTATGTCCGTAGGAGAGCGCTGCTGCCATTCGCAGGGGCTGGAGCAGTTAGGCCGATGGGAGAGCTCTCTCCTGTAGGCGTAGAGTGGCTACAGTAGCAAGCTTACTGCCGTGCATAGGTGCAGCTGCATCACTGTAAGCTCTCTAGTACCGCAGTAGCCTAAATGTCAGCTGAGATGGCTGCACCATTCCAAACGCCTCTGTCAGGTTACCTGAAAACAGAGGGGAGGAAATAAAAGGAAAATATAAAGGATAATGTTTATGTGCTGGGTTTATTCATTTTACTAGATATCTAATCCTATTAACTAAAGTGCAAAGAGTGCCTGCTTAGCTCATAGCTATTGAAACATCTTATCTTGTTGAGACATACAGGTCTATCTTGACAGCTTATGTTTGAGAGAGACGTGGTCTTAGAGCAGGAGTGGGAAGTAAGAACTCCAGAATCCGCCCAGCTCTGACAGCAAATCCATCTGTGGCCTGGGACAAGTCACTTAGGCCAACATTTCTACCAGTGACCTCTGACTATGCATGCCTCCTTATTTTGGGTTGCCAAGTTGAGACACTCTGGGCCTGATTTTCAGAGAGAGTGAGCACCAACAAGTCTAATGTCAATGGGAGTTGCTGGGACTCGGGGCCTCTGAACATCAAGTCCAAGGGTCTATTCATTCTAGTTTTTATGCCCCTATTAGCACTGCAGTATCTGAGTGCCTTCCACTAGTGTAGTAAGTGGCATGACTAACACCAATCATGTGTGTGATTCATTGTCTCTCTCATCCTCTCTCTAGTGGCTCAAAGTATCTGAAGTTGGGCACCCAAAAATAAAGCCACCCATGCAGTGGGCATGTTTGAAATTTTAATCTCAACCTCTCTTCCTCAGTTTCCTTGTGTGTAAAACAGGACTAATACTTACCTGCTACAATGGGGTGACGTGTAGCTTAATAAATGAATGCCTGTTAAATGCTTGGAAAAGGAAAAGTGCCATTAATGAGTTGGATAATGGAGTGGAGAGTGTGGTTATAAAATCTGCAGATGACACCAAGCCGGGAGGGGTTGCAAGCACTTTGGAGGACAGGTTTAGAATTCAAAATGACTTTAACAAATTGGAGAATTGGTCTTCAATAAAGACAAGTGCAAAGTACTACACTTAAGAAAGAAAAATCAAAAACACAATGACAAAATGGGAAATACCTGCGTACGTGGTGGTATTGCTGGAAAGGATCTGGGGGTTATAGTGGATCACAAATTGAATATGAGTCAACAGATTGAGGTAGCTGCAAAAAAGGCTGATATCACTGTGGGGTGTATTAACAATAGTGTCATATGTAATTCACAGGAGGTAATTGTCCTGCTCCACTCGGCACTGGTGAGGCCTCAGCTCCGATGCTGTGTCCAAACTGGGTGCGACACTTTAGGAAAGATGTGGATAAATTGGAGAGAACCAGAGGAGAACAACAAAAATGATAAATGGTTTAGAAAACCTGACCTATGAGAAAAGGTTAAAAGAACTGGGCATGTTTAGTCTTGAGAAAAGAAGCCGGAGTGGGGACCTGATACCAGTCTTTAAATATATTAAGGGCTGCTATAAAGAGGATGGTGACCAATTGTTCTCAGTGTCCACTGAAGGTAGGACAAGAAGTAATGGGCTTAATCCACAGCAAGGGAGATTTAGGTTAGATATTAGGGGAAAAAACTTTCTAACTATAAGGCTAGTTTAGCACTGAACAGGTTTCCAAAGGAGGTTGTCCAATCCCCATCACTGGAGGTTTTTAAGAACAGGTTGAACAAACACCTGTCAGGGATGGTCTAGGTCTAACTTGGTCCTGCCACAATGCAGAGGGCTGGACTAGGTGATCTCTTGAGGTCCCTTCCAGCCCTACATGTCTATAATTCTACATATTGTAACTGCTAAGTACATTCATTTCTTAGAACAAAGATACTGTAAGAACTCAGAACTTGCCCCATGAACAGTAGACATTTTTGGCATAGTTTTTACTGAGGTTAATATAATATTCATAACACTGCTAAAGGACCATTTGTTGAATAAAATGATTTTGCCATTGGCATTTATTATCTATAGAAAAGTTTTTCTGTTTTATACCCACATTCTAGCATATAATTATAGTAATAAAGTCTAGTCCCTCACTCGGAGTGACTGCTGCCAGTATTATGAAATCATGGCAATGGTTGTAAAAATAAAAGAGGTCATAACCCTTCCACACACACACACACCCACTCTGTAGTTGATATCAAATAGCTTTGGTGGGAAAATGCAGACCTTTAAACTTTCTCTACCAAACTCAATGCATTCTGTATTTAACTTATCCTCTAAAACAGTTTGTGTTATAGGAATTCAGAAACTGCATATAACCATGGAAAAAGTCTGTACTTAATTAGCTACTGAGTCCAGCTTGATTTAGGCAAAATAACAACCATTTCTTTGTGCAAACTATTTTTAATGATATGCATTACATGCATCAGCCTGTCCTAATACCAAGGCCATTCCTGCTCCACTGCTTTACTTTTGGCAAAGAGAAGTATCAGGAAATGCCTGCATGGAGATGCTTTTTTCATCTCCATATTGGTAAGCAACTCTTTCTCAGGTTTCAGAGTGGTAGCCGTGTTAGTCTGTATCAGCAAAAAGAACGAGGAGGACTTGTGGCACTTTAGAGACTAACAAATTTATTTGAGCATAAGCTTTCGTGGGCTAAAACCCACCACATTGGATGCATGCAGTGGAAAATACAGTAGGAAGATGTGTATATATATATATATATATATACACACACACACACAGAGAACATGAAAAAATGGGTGTTGCCATACACACTATAATGAGAGTGATCAATTAAGGTGAGCTATTATCAGCAGGAGAAAAAAACCTTTTGTAGTGACAATCAGGATGGCCAATTTCCAACAGCTGACAAGGTCAGAGTAACAGTGGGGTGTGGGGGGGAAATAAACATGGGGAAATAGTTTTACTTTGTGTAATGACCCATCTACTCCCAGTCTTTATTCAAGCCTAATTTAATGATGTCCAGTTTGCAAATTAATTCCAATTCAGCAGTCTCTCGTTGGAGTCTGGTTTTGAAGTTTTTTTGTTGTAATACTGCGACTTTTAGGTCCATAATCGAGTGACCAGGGAGATTGAAGTGTTCTCCGACTGGTTTTTGAATGTTATAATTCTTGAGGTCTGATTTGTGTCCATTTATTCTTTTCCATAGAGACTGTCTGGTTTGGCCAATGTACATGGCAGAGGGGCAGAGGGGCATTGCTGGCATCAATGGTGATATATGCCATCATGTGCCAGCAATGCCCCTCTGCCATGTACATTGGCCAAACCGGACAGTCTCTACGGAAAAGAATAAATGGACACAAATCAGACGTCAAGAATTATAACATTCAAAAACCAGTCAGAGAACACTTCAATCTCCCTGGTCACTCAATTACAGACCTAAAAGTCACATTATTACAATAAAAAAACGTCAAAACCAGACTCCAACGAGAGACTGCTGAATTGGAATTAATTTGCAAACTGGACACCATTAAATTTGGCTTGAATAAAGACTGGGAGTGGATGGGTCATTACACACAGTAAAACTATTTCCCCATGCTTATCCCCCCCCCCCGCCCCCACTGTTACTCTCACCTTGTCAACTGTTGGAAATGGGCCATCCTGATTATCACTACAAAAGGTTTTTTTCTCCTGCTGATAATAGCTCACCTTAATTGATCACTCTCGTTAGAGTGTCTATGGCAACACCAATGTTTTCATGTTCTCAGTGTATATATATCTTCCTACTGTATTTTCCACTGCATGCATCTGATGAAGTGGGTTTTAGCCCACGAAAGCTTATGCTCAAAGTACAACTCTTTCTCAGTAACAAAACCAATTCTCTTAAATTTAAAACTGCAATGACATTGACCAAAATGTGCTACAAAGAAAGGGGCTATTCATGGGCGGCGGGTGGAGCCCCGTTTCGGGGCGGCTACCCCTGGCTCCGCCCTGTCTGCCCAACCCCCCCACCCCCACCAAGCAAGAGCCCCGAGACCCCCTTCCTCCCTACAGCCGGAGTAACGAAGCCCCCTACCTGGATTAGCCCTGAACACCCTCTCCCTCGGCCAGTGGAGCCCATGGCTGGCCAAAGCCCTGAGGCCCCCCCTGCACACACACACCTGCCCGGAGGATCTCTGAGCCCCCTACCCCCTCTTGCCTGGAGGAGCCCTGGGCCAGCCGCAGCCTCTCCACCCCTCCGCTCCCCAGACCTCAAGCCACCCAGGAAGAGCCACAGCATCTCTTCCTGAAGACGAACCTGAGCTTTTGACATGCCCCATGCAAGTTCTGGGGCAGCTGAGGAGGCAGTATCTGCTACTGAGCTTCCTGGGTTCATCAGTAATCTCTCTGCAGTCCAGGGAGATTACTGAGGAACCCAGGAAGCTGAATAGCACATAATGCCTCAGCCACCACCCCGGAACCTGAATGGGGCATAATAAAGCAAAATCTTCCCGTGCCAAACCTGCAACCGGGCATCCGGAGGCAGCAGCAGCACCAGGGGAGGCACCGCCCATGGGGCTAATCCTACAAGCTTCCGTGTGCTTTATGCAAAGGCAAAATAGTGAGTTGCGGGGAGGAGGAAGAACAGGCCCAGGTTACTTCTGTCCCTGAAGGTTGCAGGTATTCTATTAAGTATCTGTGCAACAGGTGCCTGTATTTGGCCCTTTGAGATTAAGGGGTAGAAAAGGTATGAGAAGAAATGTGCCTACAATGTGAAAGAAAAGGGAATGGAGGCAATGACTGAGACCATGTCCACACTACAAAGTTAAGTCGACTTCATGTAAATCGACATCGAGTCTCCAATTTAAGCAAGTCGATCTTGCGGGTCCACACTACACTCATTGTATTGTCAGAGTGCATCCTCACTAGCAGGGCTTGCATTGACGCACAGAGCTACTGTGGGTAGCTATCCCACAGTGCACATAGCCGAGTGGAATTTTGGGTTGGGCTTGCAGTGCCTTATGGGACCAAAATATTGGCGCGGGTGGTTATGGGAACATGGCATCAGCCTCCCATGATGCACTTACCTCCCTCCCTCCCTGAAATCAACAGCAAACAAACCAAGCCTTTTTCGCACCTTTTTTTTAAGCCTACATTACCCGTGCAAACACCATAGCACGATAAGCGTGGACCCCGTTCAGCTGTACCCTGTTGTTGTGAGCATCACAAACACCTCGTCCTTATCCTGCAGTATTTACATAGCCGAAACAGGAGCTGCTGCACAGAATAATGTGATGCCATGCAAGCAGCCCTGCTGGAAGACATGGAGCAGAGGAATTCGCAGTTGCTGACGACAGTCACGCATCACCTTGACCCGGTTGAGTGCCGTTTCTGGGCCCGGGAAACAAGCACTGACTGGTGGGACTGCATTGCTATGCAGCTGCAGACAAGCAGTGGCTGCAGAACTTTCGAAAAAAAACTTCAAAAACAGACTCCAACGTGAAGATGCAGAACTGGAATTAATTTGCAAACTGGATTAGGCCTGAATAGAGACTGGGAGTGGTCGGGTTGTTACAAAACCTACACCTAATTTCCCCAATACTAATTTCTCCCTACTATTACTCACACCTTCTTGTCAACTGTCTGTAATGGGCCACTCTCATTACCACTTCAAAAGTTATTTTTCCTCCCTTGGTATCCTGCTGCTAATTGATTTATCTCGTTAGACTGACCTCACACTTGGTAAGGCAACCTTTCATGTATTTGTACCTGCTTCTGTATTTTCTACTCCATGCATCTGATGAAGTGGGTTCTAGCCCACGAAAGCTTATGCCCAAATAAATTTGTTAGTCTCTAAGGTGCCACAAGGACTCCTCGTTGTTTTTCCAGCAACTGTGTGAAGAGCTTTCCCCAGCCCTGAAGCGCAGCAATTCTAAAATGAGAGCTGCTCTGACAGTGGAGAAGTGAGTGGCAATAGCTCTGTGGAAGCTTGCAACACCAGACTGCTACGGGTCAGTGGGGCATCAATTTGGAGTGGGTAAATCTGACGTGAGATCTGTTGTGATCCAAGTTTGCAGTGGCCCACCCACATACCATCCAGGCCCACCCCGTAGCCCCGGCTCTGCTCTGGCCACAGTGCTTGCCCCACTCCGCCCACCTGCCCAGGGTTCCTGCCAGGGAGTGGGGTCAGGGCACAGAGGCTTGCCCCACTCTGCCTGTGTGGTGCTCCAGCCAGGGAGCGGGGTCGGGGCACAGGGGCTTGCTCCACTCCACCCACCTGGCACTCCTGCTGAGGCTATGTGGGTGGAGCGGGGCAACCCCCGAGTCTCAATCCCATGGCCCAGCTGGAGTGCCAGGCAGGTGGGCAGAGGGGGGCAAGCCTCTGCACCCTGTCCCCGCTCCCCGGCAGGAGCACCATGCAGGTGGGCGGAGCTGGGCAAGCACTGGTGCCAGAGCAGAGCTGGGGCTGGGGGATGAGCCTGGATGCGAAGTGGGTGGGCCACAGCCCTCCCAGGTCCACCTGTGGCTATTCCCAGGGCTCCTGGGAGGTATCCAGGGAGCATTTTGGGGTGGTGGTGGGGTTGCTGCCAAGAATCACATGCAGTGCCTCATAAAAGTGGCATGTCTGTGGGGTAGAACCAAAACGAGTGTTTGCCTCCCTTGTCTTCTAGTACACTTGCCTAAGCTCCTTTACTTTCATGCGGCACTGCTGGGTGTCCCTGGTGTAGCCCTTCTCCCCCATTCCCTACATGATCTTGGCACAGATGTCATCATTTCTTCTGCTGGATCAGAGTTCTGCCTGCACACACTCTTCTCCCCACACAGCAATAAGATCCGCCACCTCCTATGTGCTCCATGCTGGAGCGCGTTTTCCAGCCTTGAGTCTCCAAGATCAGCTGTGCTGGCGAGCTCTGCACGCTGATCAAACAGGAAATGAAAATTTAAAAGTTCCTGGGGCTTTAACAGGGGAGCGGCTGTTCCCTGTGTATCTGGCTGACATGCAGTGAAGTTGAAAGTGCTCTCCAGAGTGGTCACAGTGGAGCACTGTGGGACACCTCCTGGAGGCCAATTCATTCGAATTACACAACGCAGTGTCTACACTATCCCCATGTCGACCCCTGGATGTCTCGCGGAGGTGGAGTACAGAAGTCGACTTTACAGGCCACTTAGGTTGGCAGAAGGGACTCAGTAGTGTAGACACATACATTATTAGATCGAATTAATGCAGCTTATGTGGACCTAAGTTTGTAGTGTAGACCAGGCCTGTGTTTATACTCTTTATAACTGAGTTCAAGAGATTCGTAGCCCAAAATTTGCAAATACCACTAGTTATTTTGGGTGCCCTACTTTTGGGATGCCTAACTTGCGATTCCTTAAAGGAGCTTGATATTTAGAAAGTTCTGATCAGCCACTCATTTTATGAATGACCAGTTCTATGAATCATTTTTCCCCAATTAGAGATGGGGGGAAGTCACATTAGAACAGTGATGTCAATGAAGAACAAGCTGACATCCCTTTGCATTCTGATGTCTTCAGTGCACTAGAAATTGCTTTTCCAGTGGTTTGAAGGATACGAAAAAAGTGATGCAGTACACCATACTGCAACATGTGCACCATACCTACTGTAATGTCCAGTATTACGAACTTTCTGATTTTATGAACTCCTTAATCCCCAATTTGTTCATAAAATTGCAGTTGTACTGTAAAGAAAACAAGGGCAGGCATGCTGTGTGCAATGGCCTACTTCTGGTCTCAACTCCTTATGTTGTAAAAAGAGACAGACAATTAAAGGCATACGTAAAGACAGTTGAAAAGTACAATTCCCAGCAGGGCCTGCAGTGAGCTGCATTGCAAAGTATTGTTTCCTTCACTGAGGGATCTTCAGAGCCAGTAAAAAATGCTCATTTTTTTCAGTCTTCTTCACTGGAATATGAAAAATAAATGCAACCAAGTGAGGAGAAGTAAAAAACAATGTGGATTAAATAATAGTGAGGTGTAAGTGGGGGAAATTGACAGCAATGCAGATTGCAGATTGCTGAGTAAGAGACAAAACAGGCAATGGCAACAGGAAAATACAGCAAGTAACAGCAAGCAAGACAAGAAAAGAATAAAACAAGTTTACAGAGCAAAGGAGGAGTGCCAAAAAGATATGGGAAGAACTAGCGCCTGCTGTCATTTACATCGAGATAAATCCAGAATTATTCCCTTGGGGTTGTTCTGGATCTACACTAGCATAACCAAGAGCAGAATAGGGCACATTCATGGGTGGTGGGTATCATAAGCTGGGGGGAGGCTGTGCCTCCCCAAATAGCCTGGCATGGCCCACCCACGCTCCGGCCCCAGGTCCCCTCCTGCAATTCCCAGCATTCTGCCCTGGCCCAGAATTGCGGGGGCTGGGCAGCCTGACACAGGGACTCGGGGCAGCTGGCGCTCAGGCTGCGCTGCCCGCCCAGCACTGCAGCTGCACTGCCAGGTGCACCGGGGCCGGGGGAGCTGCGGCCCTGCCACCCAGCGCACTGGGACTAGGGGCACTGAGCTCCTGCAAGACGGGGATAGAAAAGGAGGGGCGGGGCCTCAGGCACAAGGGGAGGGGCTGGGGGTAGCCTCCCCCAACGGCCAGTTCACCGGCTGCCTATGGGCTCATTCATGATACTGCCACATATACATTTTATGAAAGTGTGACAGACTCAAAGAGAGCACACAGACAAATTCACCCTGATGTAACTCCACTCACTTCAATTGACTTCCACCAGAGACGACCAGACTTTTGGCTCATGGAGTTGTTTTGTTTTGTTTTCTTTTCTTTTTCTTAAAGAGCACATCAAATGGTACACTTACTGTATGAATCCCTGGTAACACTGGAGTTTGACACCAGCAGGCAAGTCAGAGATATAAGGGTGCCTTTTCAAGACGGGCTAGACCTGGGAAAATGCTCTTAGTATATAGGAGAGCAACATTTTTTTCAATCGCCCACCGAATCTGCAGTCTGCAGATGCAACCAAAAACATGTGAAGAAGCAAATATCTTCTATGTGCCTCTTGGGCATCATGCCAGTGCAAGATAAGGGAAAACAGAGAGGTGATTATTCATTATTCTACCCTCAACTGCCTGGTGCAGGTGGATGTAATTTGCTTCAGCTGTCTGCTGCTGTATGTCTCTGGCAGTATGATCTCACTTTGTCCAAATTCCATGCAGTTTCTAAAGAAGCCCAGAGATATAGATAAACTACATCATTTTACACTCCCCAGGCCAAATTCTGACCTTGTGTTAGCAGATGTTCAGAGACTATGGAGATTGGGGCAATATAGGTCCCTATTCATACAAAGAGAGATACAGGGTTTGATTCTGTCGATTTCCTGCTTATACCAGGGACCAGATTCAGGGTGTAGGCTGGCAGAAGCTGGCACAGAGCCTGGTGGAAATTGAAAGATTGGTGGGGGTGGGGATAGTTATGGTGCCATGCTAACACAACTTCCCCTTCACTGGGGGACTATAGGGGTCCCACATCACCCATAAAGCAGGTGCTGCTGGCAAAAATGGTAGCATGGCTGGGGCAGCTGGGCAATATACCAAGATATAGCCCAATATTTATTATAGCATCCTCCATTCACAAAGCATGCTACTGTATGTCACCCTCCTTTGGGTCATATATCCAACCTTTAGGTTGTTATATTTTCTGGGAAGGGGCTGTATATTTCAGTGCTTTCTGTGAAGCATCTGGCACATGTTAGGATATTATAAGTTAATAAATGTCACCAGTGGTTTGATTTTAACCATATCCTCCCATCTGCTCTCTCTTTACTCAAAGTCTTCAGCTGTAACATAATACAGGAAACAACTCTTCTCACCTCCCAGCTCGTTTAGTCATGTGAACCGCTTTTCTAGAGTTAATGGTTATTGCAACTCTAGGGCCTGACCCAGTCAGGTGCTGAGCACCTTCTTCAAGGTCCTTAAAGTTCCTTTGGCTTCAGTAAGAGTTGAGGGCTCTCAGCACCTTAAATGATGTTCTCATCCCCTCCTAGGACTGGGCAAACAGTCATGACATGTATTTATTAGCTGCAAGAACAAAAGTCCAGATCTTGTTCTCACTGAAGTCAATGGCAAACTTCTGTTAACTTAATTGGGAGCAGGAGCAGGCCCAAGTATTCTAGATCTCTTTGCTGAACTGCAATAAACCATGGCATTTCCCTAATACATAATAATAATAAACTGTGGCATATAGTACATCCCTGAACTAACTTGCACCAGTTTCCTGATGTCAGATGAGAAATCTTTGCAACTGGCACATGCCCAGAAGGTCTGAAGATGGTCTCCTGCACACACCACCATGGCATACCCTCCTGTATCTTCCTGTGAATCTGATGTCTGTTTTGTTTTGTAAGACTGGTATTCAGAAATATTAAATCACAATTTAACATTACTTTTCTCTCCTTTGTTATTTTCACAAGGCTCCATGTGGGCACAGGAGCTCAGACAGTTCTGCTGCACCACTCCCCACCCTTCCCTGGATCCTGTGAACCAACAGTCCATACAGAGGGGGTACAGAGACAGTGTGTGCCAGGAGAAGTAGGCAGTCTGGGAGCAATTCCTATTTCTTCCCCTTGTCTGTAATACGTGTTCTGGAGCTCCACCCATAACTGGTTCCAATGCAGACATGGCCAGGGTGTGTGTCTCCATTGGATCAGCGGGAGCAAGGAGCTGAGGTTGATGCCAGAGGCCAGAATCAGTGTGGGAGTATGAGATCTTTGTACAGATGGCTCTGGGCCCATGGCAGGTTCCCCAGGACCTGTGTTGGCTCAGTTAGATGGTGGCCCCAGGGCCTTTGCCATGAGAAGGCAAAGGGAGGTGGTCAGAAAGCTCTAGGTAGCTGGCTTTGAAAAGGAGCAGTGTCTTCCACTAACTCTAGCTAGATGAAAATGGATCATCAGCTTTGGGTAGATGCAAAAGTCAAAGGTCTGCAAGAGCAATACAGTTTTCCATGAGACTAAAGGTAAATGCTTCAAGCAGCAGAGTCTTCAATAAAGGCCTTACTGAGGCAGAATTATCTTAGAGGCAAACTATTTTCCAGACTTTAGTTAATCAGTGCCTCCGCCGTCTGAGCACTGTACACTGAAAATGTACCCGGGAACCTAGTTTAGTGGTCATTAATTTGAGGGACAAACTGACTGTGTTTTGGGGGTCTGATTCCACCACCCTAACTCACATAGTAGTGCCCTGCACTGAGAGGCAGCATGGTCAAGGGAATAGGACACTGCAGCAGGAATGAAGAGTTTCTATTTCTAGCTCTGCTACTGACACTCTGTGTGACTTTCAGCAAGTCACTTCGTTCTCTGAGCCCCCGTTTCCACTCCCACCCTTTGACTTAGAATTTAAAAGGCGAGATCTTCAGGACACCGAACGTCTCTGACTATGTGTTTGTACAGTGCCTAGCACCCTGGGGCCTCAAGCAGGTTTGGAGTCTGTGCAGGCTACTGTAATATAAATAACTGCAGGATTGGCTAATAGAAACCACTGTGACTACTGACCGTACCTGTACTGACCGTACCTGTGACTGAACTGAGTCCCAAGTGAGCTTCTGCCTGTCTCATAGTCTTGGAGGACAGCAGCAGCAAAGTCACAATTATTTAATACCTTTGCTAGATGTCAGATGGATGGATTGCTGGCACAATAAGAAAAAGAACGGTCTCCCGTGGGCATAAACAGGACATGCACTGCAGTGAGGCAGAAGAAGTATACAGCATTGCCTGTGGCCACAGTATACTTCTCAGAGAAGCGTTCATGAAAACAACAATAGCAGCCACCATAGACGGGT
This sequence comes from Natator depressus, assembly GCF_965152275.1. Taxonomy (NCBI): domain Eukaryota; kingdom Metazoa; phylum Chordata; order Testudines; family Cheloniidae; genus Natator; species Natator depressus. The sequence goes on from NC_134238.1 coordinate 35,286,642, forward strand.
GAGTCGTCCCAGGAAATGATGACACTGATTATCTCAGGGCTAGTCTACACTGGCAATGCTAAAGCATTGTGTGGTCACGGCACAGTGCTGGGAGAGAGAGCTCTCCCAGCGCTCTAAAAAAACCACCTCCACGAGGGGCGCAGCTCCCAGCACGGGGGCACTGTCTACATGGGCTCTTTACAGCGCTGAAACTTGCGGCACTCAGGCGGGTGTTTTTTCACACCCCTGAGCCTGAAAGCTGCAGGGCTTTAAATTGCCAGTGTAGACAAGCCCTTGAAAGAAGTTAAAATTGTGATAAAATGGTTTGATCTGTTCTTGTTAGTAACTGAAAGAAAGGCACATGCTGTCCTGTATGGTAGAAGAACAGCTTAGATTTAAAAATAACTGGAACAAAATGGGTTTTATTCCCTATAGTTGAAGTGTTTAAATCTGCCAATCTATTTTAAAAAATATACCCCATTCCACTATGAGTTGGATATAAGTGATTTTTCAGGGGTGCTGGGCATTTTACCCACATTTAGGGCATAAGTTAATGATTCTCACATAAAAGAATAGACCTAAAACTATGATCTAATTATTTATTTGTGATATTTTCTAGCTTCTCTTCCAGAATGTTTGGAGATTCATTATCTAGCGTGGGATAAGGCTTGTCTGCATACCACATTGTAAGAAAGATACTGTCTTGACCTGAAATTGACCTTGATGTGTACAAGCTTAGCAAAATAGTTGTTGTACGGGAACTGAAAATAGCAAAGCTTAGCAAAACAAAACCAAGCAAGCACAAAGAAACAATCTTGGGAGCAAACAAATTCTACTGTAGACAGATGGGCCTGAACCAAAACCCTGGATAACCAGAATCTGCAGCAGCTTGAGAACTGAACATCAATTCAAATTTACAGGTAACATTCCTTAACACCAAATCCAGACGTACAAATGCTGGATTTGTTTAATATCAAAAACCAGATCCAAACATTGTTGTTTCAGCCCATATCTATTTTAATACTTCTTAACAAACTATACATACTAGAGTGAGATAGTTTAATATTTGCTTGGTTTCATCATCCTGCACAAAGCATATTCAAAGCAGCCTCTAACTGCCCAGAGATTGTGACTAAAGAATTTGGACTTGCAGGAATTTTAATTTTTGCCCATCCCCTCAATCTGAGCCACTTTTATTTGCATGCAACCCCTAACTACGTAATCCTATGGAAGCCACACTAAATCTTTGCTTCTTCCTAGATGATCCATGCATAGTTTTGTAACAGGCTAAGTTATGTGATAAGAGGATTACGGCAGGGATATGGGATATACTTTACACTGCTGAGTTTTATAGCTCCTGCTCCTAAGTTAATGACACTTTGAAACAGTTGCAGAAACAGCTGGCCTTACCCCTTCTCACTGCAGATGGAATTCGAATTCTATTGTTTTATAGAGCGAGCTGGAAAATAATTTTTATGACAGAAGTGGAAATTTTTCATTTTTTTTTAGAAAATTTTCATTGAAATTTGTCAGGTTTTTGTTGACATACCCAACAATTTTAACAAAAGAATAGGGCCAAGTCTTCCTCACCTGAGTTTCTCTGAACAGAATTAGCCCCACTGATTTCATTGGAGTTACTCATGTGAGTAAGGTGAGACAGATTTGACCCAAAACTTGCACTGCAGTATATCAATATTTCAGAGATTTTAGCTGGGTTGCAGTAGCTACTTTTATAAAAACTCCTTCATCAAAAACAGTTTCCCTCACAATATTTGGTACTTGCCCTTCCAGCCCTCGCCAGACCCTAGAACCTCTGAAACACATAAATATTCCCCTCCTAACCCCAGCCCTATCCTTTGTAACTAACCCAACTTTTTCAAACCTCACTAGAGCTGTAACTTGGGTTCAGTTTAAGTTTTGGAGGAAAGCGGCTCTTCCTGTATTGAAAATAATACACCTGGCCCCATTAGTAAAGTATTAACATGTGGTATGATTTTTAGGTGCTTCCTGAATGAACTATATTTTACTCTTATCAGCCATCTGTTTTTTCTGACTTTACATTGGCTGTTTCAGTTCTGGTGCTAAAATGCACCTTGCACTCAACAAAGTATTTCCTGTTCTGGTTCTTTTCTGGTGTCTCACAGAGACTGTGAGAGATAAGCTAGTTTTGGAAACTGCAACCACGTCCTTTAACTGATTGATGCCAGAAAAGCAGAAACAGCCTGCCACTGTTGCTCAGAAAACACTTGCACATTGAAGCAATCCCAGAAGAAAAACAAAAGAGAGATGCTAACCACAGTGATTTTTATATATTAGTGCAGCCTATGAAGTTTGTTAACTTAGCACCAAACTGGACTCTGCCTAGGCTGAGAGGCAGCATAGTTTAGCGAGTAAGGCACTTGACCAGGCAACATGGGTTCTACTTCTGCTGTGTGACCTGCTTGTGTCACCTCTGTTTTCCTTCCCATCCTTTGTGCCGTTTCGTCTATTTAGATGACAATTTCTTCAGGGCAGGGCATAATAGAGCCCCAGTCTTGGTTGGGGTTTAAGCGCTACTGTAATACAAGCAATAATAATAAAGGAGGCTTGAAGGGGCTCAGAAACTCAGATACACCTCTGAAAAGGGTACAGTTTCCACACCCCTTTGCCACCCACACCCACAGCCAGCTCTGCAGGGCAATCGTAAGGGGAACAGGGCTGTAACCCTGGCTCCTCCATAGCTCCAGATCTGCAGTTCAGGTGAACACACAGATTCTGATTACACTCAGTGCCTCTGCAGGAGTGTACAAGTGCCCACCCCACTTCATACATCTAGAGAAGTGGGGGAAGAGCAAAGAACAACCTAGCTCTAAGCAAATCATTAGATGGCACGATTTGTAAAGCAATTTCTGCTCCTGAACGGCAAAAGCTTCTGTATGAATGCAGGATACAAATCTGTTGAGAATACACTGCAGTTTTCCTTTACCAAGAAAAGAGAGAGAAAGCAAGATTCACTGGTTTGTAGCTGCAGCAGCCCATTGCTCTAGTTCTTGAATTGCCTTGGGTTATATTGTCCTGTAATTACCAGAATCTGTGTAAACAATGGGTTTCAGAGTAACAGCCGTGTTAGTCTGTATTCGCAAAAAGAAAAGGAGTACTTGTGGCACCTTAGAGACTAACCAATTTATTTGAGCATAAGTTTTCGTGAGCTACAGCTCACTTCATCGGACGCATACTGTGGAGTATGCATCTGATGAAGTGAGCTGTAGCTCACGAAAGCTTATGCTCAAATAAATTGGTTAGTCTCTAAGGTGCCACAAGTACTCCTTTTCTTTTTGTGTAAACAATGGGTGATTTCACACACGACTCAAATGTAGCTCCTGCTAATATTTTGATCATGTGCACAAATGAGTCCAAAGTACAATATTCTTCTCATAAAATTTAATTAGAAAGCAAGGACTTGAACTTTAATGCATACAGTAAGGGTATTTAGCAATGGGCTGGCAGGAGTTGCATGGGAAGTTAGATAATATTGTATAGTCTGACTCAAAAAAGATTAAGATGGGTCTGCTACATTGCGGAAACATCTGTATGGTCCATTTCATTCAGATCAACACCACAGATGCTTCATAGATTATAGTAGAATTGAATGTAAAAAATTACCCAAATAACTTAAATATTTAGCTCAAAAAGATGATGGAATACATTGCTAAACAAATGCGATTTGACAAATTTAATAGAGATGGACAAATAATATGAACAGCTCTTTGCCAAATAATTTGAGAAAACCTGCAAAATGTGTCGACGCAGTTTGACAAATATTGTTTGAGCAGCTCTACTTAGCAGGTAGTGCAGAAGTATGTGTTGTTTATTTCTTTGTCATATTTATGCCCCAAAGCTGAATGTGTATGTGTGTGTGTGTGTGTCCGTCCAATGAGTACACACACACACACACACACACACACACACATTAGCGTTAATATAAGATTAAAGTCAAGCAACCTAGCACTTGAAACTGTCAGGAGATGCAGAGTTAAAGTTATAGGCTCAACCATCACTCCCATAATCAGGCAGGTGTCTAAAATCACATGGTCTGATTCTCTTCTCTCTTATACCAGTTTTACTCCTATTGACTTCAGTAGAGTTACTCCTGTTTTACTCCAGTGTGAAATCAGGTGAGGTTCTAAAGCCTGTTAATGTTTTATATTATACGTCAAATAATGGACTATACCATGCAAACTGTAATTTTACACACACGTTTAAGTACAGTAGATATATGGGACCATATTAATTCCCAGTGCAGCTTCATTAAATTCAGTGGAGTTAAATTAAGGATAAATTAGATACAATGTCCCCAGTCCTGCAATGAGCTCAGATGATTAGGGACTCACAGGGGCCTTAGTCACCTGCCCCCTCCCCCAGAATAATGTAGGGATTGCATTAAAAAAGGAAACACTGAGTTTGGAACAGAAGCTTGATTATGTCATTTTATTAATGTTTCATGGTATAAACCTACTCATTGAGGCAATATTCAATAGGTACTATTATTTTTAACTCTAGCTCCCTTCCCTGAATAAAACAAAGCTCTCTATGCCACTGCCTGCAGAGCACTTAAGCATATGAGCACTGACATCTAAACTACATATGTGCTTACAATTAAACACGTGCTTAAGTGCTGGTTTGGGGCCACAATGCTCAGCAGCTAGCAGGATCTAGCCCTAATTGAACAGGGCAGTTACTTTCTGAGCCAGGATACAGTTCCAGGATTGCTCCTGAACGACCAGGTCAGCTAAGCATGTTTTTCTTTCTGTGCTTGGCAAAGAAGGTTCACCCTTTTCTTCTGAACATGTGGAACTTGCCATGGCTGATCCTGCTCTGTCTCCTTGAGGTTAATTTACTGTAGTTTACTGTTAGTTTGCTACATGGAGCTACACATTGGGAGCATTCAGATCAGAAGAAGGCAAGCCACCTGATTATTAAACAGCCCATAACACAGGGAACACCGTACACCAATGCTCCGTATTTTCCACTGACTGCAGATCACGTTGCAGGTGGAGTTCAAGGTAATGGCTTTACCTGTAAAACCCTATATGGTTTAGGACCTGGTGTGATGTTATTGACATAATCTGGGACCGTATAGATCATTGTTGCAACCAAGGTCCTGTAGTGGCACCAAATCTTGTATAAAGGGAGTCAAATAAGGTGTCTAAGACAAGGTTATGGTTTGCTGGTTATGATTATGCTGTCTATATGTGTGTATCATTTTTGTAGTTACAGTTATGAATGTTGGCTCTATACTGTCTGTATTTCAAACTTATGCTATGCTTCTGGGTGACACCCCAGACAAGTTGGTGTCAGCTCTGCCTAGCCTGCTTGATAGCCCATTAAGGACCATCAGCTATACAACTGACCCATTGAGAGGAGGCAGATATGCCTTCTGACTCAGCAAAGTATGCAGGGACTTGCCCATGTGACTCCAAACTCCATTTTGCTGTAATTTTCCACAGTAAGAACAAAGAAGTGTTCTTACATCTGAAAAAGACTATAAAAGGCTGATGCCTCATCTCCATCTGCTCTTCAATCCTGCTTCTTACCTCTGGAAGGACTTTGCTACAAACTGAAGCTCTAAACAAAGGAATGAATGACCCATCCCAGCTGTAGATGTACTCCAGAGACTTGATTTGAACCTGCAGCTTATTCCATCATTGCTACAAGCCTGAACCAAGAACTTTGCCATTACAGTATGTAATTGATTCCATTTAACCAGTTCTAGCTCTCATATATATTTCTTTCTTTTTACGAATAAACCTTAAGATTTTCGATTCTAAAGGATTGGCAACAGCGTGATTTGTGGGTAAAATCTGATTTGTATATTGACCTGGGTCTGGGGCTTGGTCGAACCTTTTTTTCTTTTACTGGGGCATTGGTTTTCATAATCATTCATCCCCATAACAAGTGGCACTGGTGGTGATACTGGGAAACTGGAGTGTCTAAGGGAATTGCTTGTGTGACTTATGGTTAGCCAATGGGGTAAAACTGAAGTCTTCTCTGTTTGGCTGGTTTGGTTTGCCTTGGTGTGCAAAGGAACCCCACCCTTGGGCTGTAACTGCCCTGCTCTAAGCAATTTGTCCTGAATTGATACTCTCAGAAGTGTCCCACCAACGGCAGCCCTGTTACACCTGGTTACTTAAGAGACTCTCTCTCTTTCCCTCTGACTCTGTCATAGTTGAGCTCAGTGGTAGTATGCAAGCTGGAAACTCCTTGAAGCAAACAGCAAAGGGTCTTCTGTCAAGGCGTTCAGCTTTGGAATATGTCTCCCCGCCTTGGGTTGCTAGACTTCTGGGCACACTGGGAAGCCTACCTCTTCTGCCAGGCCTTTGGAAAAGAGGTGATTTGATGGGTTGAGGAATTGGATATAGAGGGCTGGATTGAGGTTTTAGAAAGCTCATCAGTTACTATGTTGGGTTAACATTTTTTTATATCAAATATTGTTAGCTCTCTGTGGCAAGAACTTTGTTATGTTTGAAGAGCATCTAGCACAACGGGGCCCTGATCTCTGATTGGGATTCATAGGTGCTACCCCAGTACAAATACTAAATAATAATAATGATCAGTGAATCATAAATAAATCACAACCATTCCTCCTAAGTCACTTGTAAAGCACCGAGTACCACTTAATGCAGAGCTCCGTAAAGAGTGGCTGATGATAACGACAGGAGTGTATTAAAAAGGCAGCACCTGCATGACACTAAGCTGACTTATCCTTGCATGTACAGGGAAAGAGCACACCTTGCTTTGGAGGAATCTACAAATTACAATTAATTGCACCGGTATGAAAAATCTGAAGCTCTATCATCCCCTACATCTGCAATTACAATAATTGTGAGAGAGAGCTACAAATTAAACCACAAACAACCCTGAAGGACCTGGTTCTGTAGTTCTACTGTACTACCAAAAAACTAACAAAACTAACAAAAAACTCTTTATATACAGCTCAGAAAGCCCTGTAAACTGAAAAGACAGACCTGTATGTTCTTTGTGGAGCCAAGCAATTTCCCAGAAAGGTTTCCAGTTTTACAGTTGGCTTTTGTACTGAAAAGAAAAGAAAGATAGTAACCTTTAGAGTGAGTGACAGTAGCCGCAAACCTAATACTCTGTGAAAACATATTCTATTACATATTGCATCATACTGTGGTGTAATTTATTGTACAATATTAGTTTCTGTTGACATGAAGTATTTTTACTTTACCAAATCAAATAACGGACAGTTTCATAATGAGAAAACATTTTTCACTAGAGAAAAATACAATTGTATTTTAACAAGTTGGCTCTGATTCTTGGGTTCAGCTGAGCAGGATTGGTGGGGACAGGAGAGGACAAAGGTGACTTTACATCAGAGCGACATCACTTGGGATTTCCCTGACAGGTGAGGATTTCCAGGTAGCCCATTAGACTGGATTTATGGCTCCTCTGCAGCACTAGAACAAAGGGCTGTAGCAGGGCTGAGAATCTGGTCCTTTATCCTCATCAGTATTATTTGCTGGACAAATATTGTGATCCAGTGGATGGGGAAGGGATTGGGAGACATAATCCTCGGGTTTCAGTCCCATTTCTGCTACTGAATTGTTGTGTGAACTTTGACATGTCTCTTAACAGCTCAGTGCCTCAGTTTCCCTTTGTGTAAAATCTAGATAATAATATTTACTGACCTTTGTAAAACGCTTTGGAATCTATGGATAAAAAGGGATCTCTCATGCTATGGATTATCCTCATGATTACTATTATTGCAGATATTAAATATGACATATACAGTAAGTTGTCTGGACAGAAACCTTAGAAGTTCACATGTGAGATGAGTCAACGGTGCTCACATGGCAGAGGAGCTTTTGCAGGAAGCAATTTCAGTAACATATCACATGAGGAAAAATGTTAAATTGAGATGGAAGGGAAAGAATTTAGAACAATATTGAGAGTGTCTGGACTATTTTATTCTTTAAAAAAATACTTCAACACCTGAAAGAATTAATATACATTTATTGTCACTATATTTGAAACTTTAAGAAAGACACAAATAAACTGAATGTAGTTGTCTATGACTATTTATTTATTTCATCCAACAGCATGTGCTGGTAGCTGATGCTTCCACAACACAAGTGCTGTCTAGCCGCAGGCATTGCATTTTGAACTTCGTTAACATGAATGTGAATATAGGCCAGTGAAATTCAAAGGTAAAGTTTACTGCTGGAAATGGACTGGTCACAGTTCAAGACTAGCTCTACCTCTACCTCTGACCCCTCTCAGTCTGAGTGCAATCCCCACAGGCAATAGGCCTCCTGTCTTCACCACCCTGAGGTGGAATCTCATGATTCTCCTACTCTCAGATCAAGGCCCTCGGGTTTGCTCCACAGGCCCAACTGGATTCAGCTGCACTGCAGGAGCTATGATCAGAGTGAACCCCAAAACAGCCTCTTCAAAAGAGAGTATTGTTTAATCTTGATGAAAAGAATCAAAGCATATCAAGCCAGGAGTTCTTAACACAACAAGCAGTCTATATGACTATGTATTACCTAAACTTAGGTTGGCCTAGCTAGTCCCAGGTACCCCACTTCTGGGTCCAGGGGGACAGTCTGAACCCCTGCAGTCCCTGTGTCTCTCTCTCTCTCCTGAGCTCAGGTTTTCATCTGCTCCAAAGTTCTTGTTACAGTTTTCCCACCTGAATTCCACCTCCACTTCCCCTGAACTCACCAGGGCCAGAAGTGAACTTCAAAGGGACTGACACCTGCATTGACCCATTATCAGTGAATGGTGCTATCCAAGGCGTACGGTTTCCCTTCCTGACTATTTGTTGTCCTCTTCTGTTGGAATTAGCTCTTTTGTAATCATGTACTCACAAACACAAACATAAGCAAATAGATGAGCATATAATATTCATAAAATACAGGCATTTTTCACATCCTTCATAGACTGCATGGGAGATTCTCATGTGCTTACAGTTATTCCAGAAATAGGTACTGAAAGGTAAGCTCCTAAAACCACCTACATTTTCAGAAGTGCTGAGTATCCAGCAGCTCCCACTGACTTTGAGTTATGTGACTTACTTACCCACCGTCACACACCATGTCAGCGGCAGGGGTGGGAACAGAAGGCAGAACTCCTGACTCCCATCCTGTGCTTTAACCACTAAACCATCGTTCCTCCTCACAATAGAAACTATGTAACTTTACAAAGAGAGGAACTTCCAAATGAGACAAAAGCATAGACAAGGGAGAACTTTAGGTCACTACTGTCTTTCCCAGCTTTGTTTCTCGATATTTTGTAAACAGTCTAGAACTAGGCAAACATTTTTAACCAAAATGTTTTGTTTCACTGAAAAATGCAGATTTGAGTCTACCTCATATTCATGTTAATTCACCAATTGTTTCAGTCTAACCCCACTTCACCCACAAAAAACCCCCCCAAAACAAACAACTGAAAACATTTCATTTTGATATTTTCAAATGAAATGTTTTGATTTTTCAATTTGAAATGACTTAATTTTGAAATTTACTTCAATTTTATTTTTAACATTTTAATTTTTTTTTAAAAAGTTTGAAAACTGAACATTTGGGTTGACCTGAACATATTTTTAGACATTTTGGTTCACCAAAAATTGAAAAAAAATGTTTTTGAAACAGCCATCTAACTGAAAAATAAATCAGTTATTCACTCAGCTTTCAAACAGTCTGGCTCAATTTCATTTGATTCATTTTCATTTAACAATATGGATCATTGGATCTAATTTATGCTATCGGCCAACATACCTTGGATGTGATTGATACTGCACTGCCCTTTGTAGTCAGGATTGTAAAAAATCTGAATGGCAGAATTTTACTCCTACCTTGCACAGAGGTGGGTGATTACCCAAGGTGCAAGGCAGTTGAGAATTATGGCCTTTTTCTGTAATATACTACTTGGAAACAACGTGGATTTATATCTGTCAATGGGGAAAGTAAAGAATGGAGGTGATGCAAAGAGCTGCAGGTGAATACATGAAATTCACATTTTCTGCTACTAGAGTCAGCCATGGATAAGTTTAGTTTCCCCATTCCATTCCAGGTATTAAAGAAGAAAGACATACAAAGAGAAAAACAAAAGGAATGTGCTTTTTTAGGATAATACATTACTGCTAAAAGCCACCAGCCCCACCCTCTGCTGAAGACCTACTGAAGACTTCAGCTGAGTCAATAGAGTCCTTTCAAATAGGTTGTATTCTTTTGCAACCAGTAACCCAATGCTCTAAGCAGCATATCCCATTACATGGGACCAGACTGTAACTTGCAATTTTTTTTAATCAACAGGCGTAATAAGGCATTTGCTGTGTACCTTTTTTTAAAAAATGAAAGCTGTATGTAAACCCATCCCAGAGTTGCAAGTGTGGTATTGTCTTTCATCAGTTCATCAATATTAATTGGTCTGATCTGGAACCACGGAAATCCTCTAGGGTTGGACAAATACTTTGAGCCTCCCAGAACCCGGGGGTTTCCTCCCAATGTTCCAAAACATTGTTGTTTTACAAAATGCACCATTAAAGTCATTTGTTCCGTATGGATGATGTCAGGTGTGCAGTCCAGAATAACAGAGTACAATCTTGCTGACTTCAGACCTGCCACAATCTTCTGTTTGAATTTGTTGCCAGTAACTGTCTGATCTCATTTTGAATTTGTTTTTCCAAGGTAGTGGTGTGTGTACATTTCTTGGGTGGTGACTCTTCTTAGATGCTCCTGGAGTACAGCATCAAACTCAGCCATCAGCTCCACAATTTTAAGGAAGTTTCCATTGTTTGGCACATACAGCTGATCTGAAGTGCCACGCAGTGCTAGGTTTTGGGTAGCAAACATTCTCACAATGGCAATGAGCCTTTTCAGAACATTTTGCCAGTAAAGAGAGTCTGATACAATCTTCTCTTGATGCTTATCATCTATGGTGGCCTTTAACCTTAGTCTCATCTCAAGCTCTTTCCACCTATGGAATGCTCTCTGGTGATTTGCTGCCGTCTCATGGCATGCCAGATTTCTAGCCAGATTTTTCCAGTCCTTTGTTCTTGTAGAACCCAGTGTGGCAACATTAGACTGGAGAGTTTGCAACAAAAACAGTATGCCGCATTCTGGGTTTTTGAGTACATAAGCCATGGCCTCTCCACTTTGTCACCATTGGGGATTTCACGCTAGTAATGTGTTGGATGGAAACTTCTATTTTCATTGTCTTTGGGGAACATGAAGTTTTTCACTCACTGTGGCCCATACAGGACAAGGAAGTCCCTCAGGCTACTGCTCAAGAGTGTCCACAGTCCTGGATCATCTAGACTTAAGGAACTAAACTCAGCAGCAGCTGTTTCTTGCGCCTCCACCACACTCTTCTCTGAGCTACACTTTTCTCCAGGAATGTGCATGGCTACATCCATTTGAGATGGAGATATGGATGCTGCAGTAGCTGCCAGGTCACCTGCACTCTGACTAACTGGAAGATCAGGCATCTCCTCACCACTCACATCCTCACTGGGGCTGGAAGGATTACCGTGAACATTTGTGTCTATGTATCTCAGGAGAGCTCCCTCCTGCTTAGATAGAAAAGCTTCCTTTGCTTGCTTTCTTTTTCTGAATGCTGCCCCAGAGGGGCGTTTTCTTCTTTCACTCATGACTGTTGTTCTGTGCCAGCTACAGTGGCTCTCAACGCTCAGTTGAAGGGGACAAATAAGCAGGCTGGTAGCAGGGCCTTAGTGAGGGAAGATATCAGCGACTTAAGGGCCTAACTGGCTCCTACTACTTCAGTTGACTGCCTGTTCTCCTCAAGTGGGTTCAGGGAAGCAGCAGGAAACAGGAAGCTCCCTGAGAAGCTGGGGTTAATCAGTCCAGGCTCCTGGAGGTGCTAGAGAAGTACCTAAGAGGCTCCTCCTCCTCTCTCTCCCTGCAGCTCCTGCTGCTTTCTGTTATTCCCTCTCACCTTTTCTCCTGCCTGCCTGTTATGTCTCTTGTGCTCTCCTTCCTCCAGCACAGCAGTCCACCATCTCTGTGCATCTAGAGCAGAGAGAATACATATGCACCAGCAACAGACACAATTTTCCACACTCTGGGTCCTAGTGGCACCCCCCCACCCCCCAAAGTCTGGCACCTGAGGTGGCCGCCTCAGTTTGCCTCACTGTAAGGCCAGCCCTGCTGGGCAGTTACACATGCAAGTAACAGTGGTGAGCTGGAGCCGGTTCGCATCGGTTCCCGGGAACCGGTTGCTAAATTTTGAAGCAGTTTTTAGAACCGGATGTTAAAAATTGGTAGGAAAACAAATGTTATAAAATGATCTTAAAACGAATAATCTTAATCTTATAAAATGGTGTAGAAAATAATAGGGCAGGGGTCGGCAACCTGCGGCACGCCCGCCAAAGGCGGCAGGCAAGCCGATTTTTACTGGCACGCTGCTGCGAGCTGGGGTCCGCTGGCCCCACTCAGCCCACTGCCTGCCTGGGTGAACAGAACTGAGTGGGGCCGGCGGCTGGGACCCTGGCTGGCAGGAGCCGGCGGCCAGAACCCCAGAGCTGCGGCAGGTGAGCTGCTGCCAGTCTGGGGTTCTGTCTGCCACCCTGCTCAGCCCGCCGCCGGACTGGTGTTCCGGCTGCTGGCCCCTTGCCAGATGGGGTCCTGGCCATCGGCCCCGCTTAGCCTGCTGTCATGCTGGGGTTCCGTGGGGGGCTCAGGTAAATGTAAAATTTATAACTGGCATGGGAAACCTTAAATTAATGAAGACTTGTAATACGGTGTACAAAATAAACTTCAAATGCAAAGGGACGCGGAATTTTAGCAGTTAAAGAGACGTTTGTACGACAGATCGTTCAAGATTTATGTTGCTATGCGCGTGCGCATGTAATGTCTCAGGCTGCAACTCGGTCGCATCCAAGTTCGTCCTGACACAAGACAAAGTCTCGTTTATTATTTTATTAACAGGGGTTGCATTTGCCTAGTTCGTGCACTTGCTCAACTGTTTTCTATACAATTCAACACGACCAGTGAGTCATAGTCGGTCTGTTTGTTTCTAGTAAATTGCGTGTGATATTTCGGTGTGTAATACTAACTGGACTGTTATTCGAAGATTAAAGTTTTCTATTCAATATTATTTACCCTTCATAATGAAAAGCCAGAAAAGCATTAGTGACTGATTTTCCAATAAAATGACAAAATCATTAGTCAGTAGTTCTACTAGTGAAAATAAGGATTTAAATACTGAAAACGCCAATGACAATAATTTTGGCGATGAAAATATCTTAAATGTTGAATCATCTGAAAATGTGTCCGCAATGGAAGAAGATTTACATGACTGTGAAAATGTAATACCCAATTATTGGACTTCCAAGCAGGCACAATATTTTTAAAGAAATATTAAATTATATTATATTTATATATAATATTTATTATATATAAATATAATATTATATATTTATATATAATATTATATTTAAAGAAATATAATAGCTTGATAATTGAAGGCAAAAAACTTGGCTGTTCCTACTGTGCAAATATGTCACATTTGGGGGTCCTTGGAGGAAAATCTTTACACATTTCTTTGGAATGGCAAAAGTCTACTATTAAAGCATCTGGAACTGATAAAAAAGTTCAGCAAGCTTCATTAAGAAAAAAAATGAAGGAACATTTCGAATCAAGCTCTCATTTGAGAGTTATAAATATTTTAAATGAATCTAAAAGAGAACCTCTCACTACAGTGATTGATAAAGTTACTGAAAAAAATATTGCAATAACCAGCAAAATTTTCAACATAGTTTACAGCTTAGTAAAAAGAAACCAACCAATGTTAGATATGGAGGATGAAGTCGAGCTACAAATTAAGAATGAAACTGATTTAGGGAACTACCTACATACTCGATTTTCGGCCATCAGAATCGTAGAGCATATTGCTGAATTAATAAGAAAACAAATTTTTGATAAAATCATTGAAAACAATTCAAAGATTTGTATTATTATTGATGAAGCTTCTACAATTTCAAGTAAAACTGTGCTTGTAATTCTTATAAAATGTGAATTAGAAGATTCTTCACCAACAATTTTTCTCAATTTAGTGGAATTAGAATCAACAAAAGCAGAAAATATTTACAATGCTTTCAGAAATATGTTAACCGATACAGGATTTGACACAGAATATTTAAAGAAAAATTTAATCAGATTTTGTTCTTATGGCGCAAGCACCATGCTTGGACATAAATCTGGAGTTGCTACAAGACTCATTCAAGATTTTCCAAACTTTATAATTTGGCATTGTTTGAATCATCAGCTACAACTGGCTTTAGATGATACTATAAATGATATCAATGAAATAAGCCATTTCAAGATTTTTTTGGACAAGATTTATGCAATTTTTCATCAGTCAAATAAAAGTCAGTTTGGACTTAAACAAGTTTCTGAAGAACTATATATTGAAATAATCAAAATAGGCCGTGTTTTTGGTCCACGATGGGCTTCTTGTAGCCTTAGAGCTGTCAAAGTGGTCTGGAGAGCTTATCCAGCTCTTTATATTTATTTTTCCAAAAATAAGAAATTTTCTGGCATGGAAAAAAGATTGAAAAACAAAGAATTTTTAAAAGACTTGGCATTAATGATTGACATTTTGGATGAACTTGCATTATTATCAATGCACTGCAAGCAAGACAATTGAGTTTAACAAAGGCAGATAAGCTAATCAAACGAACGATTGATTTTTTCATACAGTTAAAAGATAGTTTTGGTATACATGAAAATAAAATTAATGAAATGATAGAAAGTGATGCTTTTTAAATGCATAGAGAGTTTGAAGATAACGTAAGGTTTAAATCACTGCTACAAGACAAAGTAATAGAGTATATTATTGAAAAAATGAAGGCAAGATTATTATACGAAAATCACATTTAATATAAAGAAGATAATTTAGGTCATTCTAGTAATACACCTAAAATAGTTGAATTATTCAATGTTATGGATCCCACTTCATGGAATATTGAAGAAGTCAAGTTACCTTGGAAATCAGGAGAAGAAAAAGTGCATGAATTAAACAAATTCATAAAATTTGTAGTCGATTTAAATGATTTTCGTGACTATGTAGAGAATAACTTTCAATCAAAACATCTTCCTGATCCGGAAACAATAAGGAAAGCAAAGCAAATTATGAACACAATTGCAATTAGTTCTGCAGAAGCAGAAAGAGCTTTTTCGTTGATGAATATTATTTGTAGTGAAAAAAGGGCGAATTTAACAATTACACATATCTCAAGCTTTATGACCATCAATTTGTTGGGAAAACCACTAAGTTCCTGGAACCCAATACCATATGTTAAAGCATGGATGAGAAGTCATCAATCCGCATTAGATACCAGAGTTCGTGTATCCAGCACCAAAGATTATGGAGAAGATCACGAAGCCATTTGGAAATTACTACCTAATTAGTAATAAATAATGTACCTATTCTTTAAAATATTGCTTGTTGCATTGTATACTTCAACATGAATATATTACACTTTTTATTTTTAATAACTTAAGTAGTTAACATGTAATATTTTAAAATACAAGAATAATAGGCATTTCATTCTTAAATATTATCGTTTGCTTACTCATGCATCTCTTCTTTATATTTTCTTCTTTTCAAATTCATTTAAGAAAGCAATACTTTGTTTCTATTGTAATAAACATGTAAAAATGCTTTTTATTTTTTTTATTGTTAAGTATGACTCCCAATGACTCAATGCATTGCCACTTCTTCTGGAAAAAGGTACAAAAAATACATACTGTGGCACATCCCTTAAATCAGAACTTTTTATAGGGAACCGGTTGTTAAGATTTTGGCAGCTCATCACTGCAAGTACATATTTGTACAAGTGAAATGTGTATGAAACCAAGCTGAGCCTTTTGTTAATTTGACCCAAGAGTCTTTCCTTAGCATGTTTGTTCCTCCAGTCTTGCTGCTGTTACTGGCATCTTGATCATTCCTGCAGTATTTAGGAGAACCTGACTTGCTCATCAAACCTGTACCATGTAATTAACCTCACCTAGGAGACCTGACAGCTCAGTGTGTTTTAGGCATAACTCAATAGTGATAAGAAAAGCAAGCCTTTGGTTTTGTTACTTGTGTTAATCTAAGGGCATGGCTACACTTGTGAGTTAGAGCACATTAAAGCAGCCCTGGGTGACCTAACTCACAATGCGTCCACACTGGCAAGGCACGTAGAGCGCCTGGACTCCGCTGCTAGAGCGCTCCTGGTACTCCACATTGGCGAGTGGAATAACATTTGATGTGCCCCTGTTGGAGCACTACAGCCCCAGTGTGGACATCCTGGTCTGTTAGGGCGCTCTGATCGGCCTCCAGAAGTGTCCCACAATGCCTGTTCTAGCCACTCTGATCATCACTTTGAATTCTACTGCTGTGCCCTCAGGTGACCAACCGTCAGACCCGCCCTTTAAATTCTCTGGGAATTTTGAAAATCCCCTTCCTGTTTGCTCAGCCAGGTGTGGAGTGCTATCAGCGAATCTTTCCAGATGACCATGCCTCCACGTGCCAGGTGATCCCCAGTATGGAGCAATGGCGAGGTGCTGGACCTCATCAGTGTTTGGGGGGAGGAAGCTGTCCAGTCCCAGCTGTGCTCCAGCCATAGGAATTACGATACCTTCAGACAGATATCAAGGGACATGATGGAAAGGAACTATGACTGTGACACACAGCAGTGCAGGGTTAAAGTGAAGGAGCTGCGGAATGCCTACCGCAAAGCCCATGAGGCAAACCACCGTTCCGGTGCTGTCCCCGCGTCCTGCCATTTCTACAAAGAGTTGGATGCAATACTTGGGGGCAACCCCACCTCCACTCCGAGGACCACCATGGACACTTCAGAGCCCAGTGCAACAAGGCAGGAGGAGGAGGAGGAAAGTGGGAGCGAGGGTGCTGAGGAGGAGGAAGACACCCCGGAATCCCTAGATGCATGTAGCCAGGAGCTGTTCTCAAGCCAGGAGGAAGGTAGCCAGTCTCGGTGGCCGGTGCTTGGGGAAGGACAAACACCAGAGGAGGTTCACGGTAAGCGGCTTTTATTTTGGGAAGGAAGTTGTTTGGTGCAAGCTCTTGGGGCGAGGAGGGTTATGGCTGCATGCATGCCTAGATGCGGAATAGGGCATTAATGTGCTCTCTCACATCGTGGTAATTGGCCTCAGTGATCTCTTCAGAGGTCTCATCCAGAAGTTGGGCAATGTGCTTGCGCAGGTTTCTTGGGAGAGCCACTGTGGTCCTTGTCCCAGTCAGGCTAACATGTCTGTACCACTGTGCCGTGAGGGGTGAGGGGACAATTGCTGCACACAGGCAAGCTGCGTATGGGCCAGGGCAGAAGCCACATTGTTGTAGAAGACCCTCCCTTGCTTCCCAGGTCACCCACAGCAGCGAGATATCTTCAGGATGAACTCCTGTGGAAAATGTGGGGAGAGTGTTCAGTATAAGGGCCCCCTGCAGCTGTTGGCTTTCCCCAAGGCACAAAAACCCAGAGGACAGTACAGCCGTGAAACAATCAGTCCCCCTTGACCCTGTGCTTACTCACCATTTTGGGGCTCCTGGGGGTTATGTGCGCTCGCTTTGGGATGGGCAAAATATGCTATTGTGTGGACTGTGCTTGCCCTTAAGTATGGGGGAATCATTGCTCTGTCTGGTGTGAACAATGCTGCCTCTGTTAAGTGTTGCATTTTGCCTTTACAGATGCAACCTTGAGATCTCAACCGTCCATGTTATCACTGGCCGAAAGACTCCAAAGAATTAGGAAGAGGCCACGTAGAAGCAAAGAAGACATGCTACATGAAGTAATGCAGCAGTCCCTTAACGAGAATCTAAAAGCGCAGGAGTGGAGGGAGAGTGAAAGGAGGATCCGCCAGCAGAATGAGGAGCGCCAGCACAAAAGCGCAGAGCTCCCGCAGCAAAGTATGGATCGGCTGATAAGCATCATGGAGTGCCAAGTAGACTCGATCCAGGGAGGCACTCATAGCCTTGCAGGTGGAGCACTACCGCGCCCCCCCCTCCACCGCCCAGACCTTGTCCCAAAACTCTTTCCCTTGTGCTCCAATGTCACCTCCAACCCACTTTCCTCAACATCCGGGTTCTTATCGCCACCAGCTGCCTGCAACACCTGTAGCTTCACCATCCAGCCCTCAAAACTATGAGCCTTACCCATTGCACTCAACCCCAATCACTATGCATTTTAGCCAGCCTGAAGTGCAGCACTCCTTGCACAGCACTCCAGACAGGAAGACTGAGTATGATAACAGGACATACACAAATCTGTGATTGTATCATTCCCCACCCCACCCCCTTGCCCTTTCTGTTTCCCAAGCAGTTGTGTTTCTTTTCAATAAATGGATTTTTGGCTTTGAAAACATTCTTTACTGTTGCATAAAGTAAAAGATACCTTAGCCCAGCAAAGAAACAGGCACTGCAAGTCAGCGTAGCAAACACAGATTCCTACTAACATTAGAACTATTGCACTTCACTCCCGTGCAGGGCACCAAACATTACTGGTTTCTTTCAGCCTCAAATTGCTCCCTCAAGGTATCCCTAATCCTTGCAGCCCCACGCTGGGCCCCTCTAATAGCCCTGCTCTCTGGCTGTTCAGATTCAGCCTCCAGGTGTTGAACCTCCAAGTTCCATGCCTGCGTGAATCTTTCACCCTTCCCTTCACAAATGTTATGGAGGGTACAGCACATGGATATAACCACGGGGATGCTGTCATGGGCCAGGTCCAGCTTCCCATACAGAGAGTGCCAGCTGCCCTTTAAACGACCAAAAGCACACTCCACAGTCATTCTGCACCGGCTCAGCCTGTCGTTGAACCGCTCTTTGCTGCTGTCAAGGCTCCCTCTGTAGGGTTTCATGAGCCACGGCATTAAAGGGTAAGCAGGGCCTCCAAGGATCACAATGCGCATTTTGACTTCCCCTACAGTGATCTTCTGGTCTGGGAAAAAAGTCCCGGCTTGCAGCTTCCTCAACAGGCCAGTGTTCCGAAAGATGCGTGCGTCATGCACCTTTCCGGGCCAGCCTGCGTTAATGTCAATGAAACGCCCATGGTGATCCACAAGCGCCTGGAGAACCATAGAGAAATACCCCTTCCAATTAATGTACTCGGAGGCTAGGTGGTCTGGTGCCAGAATTGGAATATGCGTCCCATCTATCGCCCCTCCGCAGTTAGGGAAACCCATTTGTGCAAAGCCAGCCGCAATGTCATGCACATTACCCAGAATCACGGTTCTTCTGAGCAGGATGCGATTAATGGCCCTGCAAACTTGCATCAACACGATTCCAACGGTCGACTACCCCACTCCAAACTGGTTAGCGACCGATCGGTAGCTGTCTGGAGTTACCAGCTTCCAGATTGCAATAGCCACCCACTTCTCCACCGTCAGGGCAGCTCTCAATCTCGTGTCCTTGCGCTGCAGGGTGGGGCGAGCTCCTCACACAGTCCCATGAAAGTGGCTTTTCTCATCCAAAACTCAACTGCCAAACGTGACATGCTGGCGAGACTTGTCAGCATGTTCCTCAGCAGTTCGGGCTCCATTCCCGCAGATCGAAAGGGAAGACAGAGCGCGCAGTACAAAAAATGAAAGATGGGGTCAAATGTGGACGGAAGCAGAGGGATTGCTGGGATGCGAACCGATGCATCACGGGGCATTGGGACAGGACCCAGAATGCCCCGCACCCTCTGCCCGCTTCCCACAAACCACAGTGCCAGAATGGGAAGAGGTGCTCTGTGGGATAGCTGTCCATAATGCATCACTCCCAATGCCACTGCAAGTGCCACAAATGTGGCCACACCACTCCGCTTGCAGCTGTCAGTGTGGACAGGTTGCCATGCTTTCCCTACTCTACTTTACGAAGGCGGGTTTAACTCACAGCACTCTACATTTGCAATGCCCATAGTCAGGCTCCTTTCTGATGCTTTAAAATAAAAAAAAGCTTGAGCTCAAAAAACTAGAGCTTGTTAGAAAATGGAAGACATTTTCCACTGATTTCTTTTCCACTGGGGGCGGGAGGATAGAGGCACGAGCTCCAAATGTTGACCCTTTTGAAATTTTCCAAGTGACTCTACCATCAACAATGAAGTAACTTCTTAAAGTGAATCATGCTACCTGCACTTATAGATATGGTTAATTCATTGACTGTGCATTGTGTAAAGAAGTACTTCCTTATGTTAGTTTTAAACATGCTGCTTATTAATTTCATAGGCTAACTCCTGATTCTTGTGTTATATGATGGGGTAAATAACATTTCCCTATTCACTTTTTCCATACCAGTCATGATTTTATAGACCTCCATCAAATCCCCCCTTAGTTATCTCTTTTCTAAGATGAACAGTCCGAGTCTTTTTAATCTCTTCTCCTATAGAAGCTGTTTCATACCCTTAATCATTTTTGTTGCCCTTATCTGTATCTTTGCCAATTCTCATGTATCATTTTTGAGATGGGGCGACCAGAACTATATGCAGTTTTCAAGGTGTGAGCGTACTATGGATGTATATAGTGGCATTATGATATTTTCTTGTCTTGTTATCAATCCCTTTCCTAATGGTTCCTAACATTGTTAGATTTTTTGACTGCTGCTGCACATTGAGCTGATGTTTCAGAGAACTATCCATGGTGATTCTAAGATCTCTTTCTTGAGTAGTAACAGCTAATTTAGACCACATCATAGTTGGGATTGTTTTTTCCAATGTGCATTACTTTGCACTTATCAACGCTGAATATCATCTGCCATTTGGTTGTCCCGTTGCCCAGTTTTGTAAGATCCCGTTATAACCCTTTGCAGTCAGCTTTGGCCTTAACTATCTTGGGTAATTTTGGCTCATCTGCAAATTTTGTCTCCTCAGTGTTCACCCCCTTTTTCAAATCATTTATGAATATATTGAACAGCACAGGTCCCAGTACAGTTCATTGTTGGACTCCACTATTTACTTTTCTCCATTGTGAAAATTGATGATTTATTCCTACCCTTTGTTTCCTATGTTTTACCAGTCACTGATCCACGAGAGGACCTTCCCTTTTATCCCATGACTGCTTACTTTGCTTAAGAATCTTTGGAGTGGGACCTTGCAAAGGCTTTCTGAAGGTCCAAGAATGCTATATCAATTGGATCACCTTTGTCCACATGCTTGTTGACTCCCTCAAAGAAGTCTAACAGATTAGTGAGGCATTATTTTCCTTTACAAAAGCTGTATTGGCTCTTCCCCAACAAATCAGGTTCAATTGGGATAATTCTGTTCTTTACTATCATTTCGACCAATTTGTCTGGAACTGAAGATAGGCTTACTGGGTTGCCAGGATTGCCTCTGGAGACCTTCTTAAAAATCAGCATTACATTATCTATCTTCTAGATATCTGATACAGAGGTTGATTTAAGCGATAGATTATATAACACAGTTAGAAAGTCTGCAGTTTCATAGTTCAGTTCCTTTAGACCTCTTGGTTGAACACCACTGGTGACTTATTAGTCTTTAATTTATCAGTTTGTTCCAAAACTATGGGCAGGGATGCTGTCCCTAGCCTCTGTTTGCCAGAAGCTGGGAATGGGTGACAGGGAATGGATCACCTGATCACCTGTTCTGTTCATTCCCTCTGGGGCACCTGGCATTGGCTACTGTTGGAAGACAGGATACTGGGCAAGATGGACCTTTGGTCTGACCCAGTATGGCCGTTCTTATGTTTTTACGTTCTCCACTACTGAATCTGGGACAGTTCCTCAGACTTATCATCTGGTTAAGACTGGCTCAGGTGTGGGAATCTCTCATACCCTCTGCAGTGAAGACCAATGCAAAAAATTCATTCAGCTTCTCTGCAACAGCCCTTTCTTCCTTGAGTGCTCCTTCAGAACCTTGGTTGTCCAATAGCTTTCCTGATTGTTTGGCAGGCTTCCTGCTTCTGATGTACTTAAACACTTTTTTGCTGTTAGTTTTTTGTGTCTTTTGCTAGTTGCTCTTCAAATTCTTTTTTGGCCTGACTAATTATACTTGCCAGAGTTTATGTTCCATTCTATTTTCCTCAGTAGGATTTGACTTCCATTTTTTAAATGATGCCTTTTTGCCTCTGACCATCTCTTTCACTCTACTGGTTAGCCATGATGGCATTTTTTTGGTCCTCTTACTCATTGTTTTGATTTGGGGTACACATTTAGTTTGAATTATGATGTTTTTAAATAGTTTCCATGTAGCATGCAGCTGTTTCACTCTTGTGACTATTCCTTTTAATTTACATTTAAGTAGCTTCCTCTTTTCTGTGTAGTTCCCCTTTTGGAAGGTAAATGCTATTATGGTGGGATTCTTTGGTAATTCCCCCCACCCCTGAAGGATGTTAAATTTAATTACATTAGGTCGCTTATTGCCAAGTGGTTCAACTATATTCACTTCTTGGACCAGATCCTGTGCTCCACTGAGGACTAAACCAAGAATTGCCTCTCCTCTTGTGGGTTCAGGGACTAGTTCTAGAAGCAGTCATTAATGGTGTTCAGTCAACTAAATTCTCTTTGCTTTACTTCCATGTAATCCCATTTACTTCAGCAGGGGGTGTATGGGATATAATAAGATAATTATTTGGCCCAAGTAATTCAATTTAATATGGCTTGGTTCCTGAATACCTGGAAGCCCAAGATTTGTATCTGTGCCACATACAAGACATTGTCAAGCCTTTATTCTCTGACATGACTAGGATAGATGCTTGTCTGTAGCAGAAAACTAATAACTTGCTTCCCCCCAAAAAAGAAAAAGAAAAAAATATTTCTTTAAACTGCTGATGTACTATGACATTGTGTCATATTGTATCAGGGAACTTTCCATAAGCCACTTTTTCATGCATGTTAGATCCAGTCTGCAATAGGCTTGGAACTAGAATGGGTCACATACTTCAGAGCATTGATTTCAGTTCCATGTGGCTTTTCAGTATGACCCAGTTTGTACCCCTGAGTCCTGACACGAACAGGTATTTGTGGCATAAATATTTGGGGAATGGCTGGTCTTTGTACACATATCCATGTGAGTACTTGTGTGCAAAGAAGAGTAAGCAGAGCCAGACTGTTATTTGAAAGCTGTTTTAGAATGTAATAGGTGATTGACTCAGCTACTTTTTAAATACCAGTCGGGGATGGAGCAGCATGTCATTGCTGGGACTAAACTGAATCCCTCCAAACTCTTATCTTACTTTGAGGGTTTCTTTTGGGTCTTATGATCTCTCATCTGAGGTCCAAACCTGCTCCCAACCAAATCAAAGGAACAACTCCTACTAACTTGAATGATGCAGGATCAAATGCCTTCTGCTCTAGCATTTAAACACCTGGTAGCTGGAAGGAAAGCAACCAATCACTGTATTCCAGGAGGCTATAATTTTTCTACCACCTGTCTGCTTTTTATGATAACTGCAGAATCTAAAATTATGACACCTGGACTTATATTTATTAAGGTTTTCTCTACACTCAGTATAACCCACTGCAGTTTCAAATATCTTTTCAGATTTTAGCAGTGAATATGGGTGTGATCATTTACATTCATGAAATTTTAGACTTCCCTTTGAGAGAGGTATTTATATGGGCCCCATTACTGTAGTATGTGAACACTTCACAGTCTTTGCATGTTCATCCTCACAACACTCCTGTATAGTCGGAAAGTGCTATTTTCCCCCCACTCAGCACATGGGGAACTGAGGCACAGAAAGGCTAAGTGACTTCCCCAAGGTCACACATGAAGTCTGTGGCAGAACAAAGACTTGAACAAAGTCTCCCAAGGCCTAGGTTATTTCCCTAACCACTAGACAATCTTTCTCTCCTAGGCAAGAGTTACAATGATCAGAACTGGCTCAAAAAGATTTTTGTGGGGTCTGGAAAGAACAAAATCTTCAAGGGACAGCCTTTGTTCTTGCCAGAGCAGACTATCATGATAGGAATGATCCCAAAAGGCTGGGAAAATGTATTTTATAGGAGAATTAGTAAGTGGTTAAACACAGGTAGGAACATCGCATCAAGTTAAAACAAGATGATGCTGTTACCAGTGCCTGAGGCATTTCAGCTGGACTGAGAGAGTCCTGTAAATGTGACAATTAAAGAAGCTGATATTAAGGAAAAACAATACTTTAATTTTAAAAGGAGAAAGTGACACCATAGAACATAATCTGTAAACAGTGTATGGAGATAACATGATTATCTCCTAACACGTACAGTCTCCTGACTCTAGCAGCCAATCTTTCACTTCCAGCCAGCTCTCACCTACCCTTCTCCTGACTGATTCAGATAACTCTGACTTACCAGGTCTCTCTTCTCTCTAAGGCCCAGCTGCTCTAGATTAAGCCCAGCTGAGGTCAGTTGATGAGTTACAAGTGCCTCGTCCTCCTCCCTCTTAAAGAGCCAAAGACAGTTCATTTCAAAAGTGTCAACATGGACTTAAAAAATCAGCTAAAACTATTTGCCAAATTCATCCTGAATTTGTGAATAGTTTTTTGAAGCCCTGAAAAATGCATTTAACAGCAACATTTATATTTGCTGCCAAAAAAAAAAAAAATCACCCAGCTCTATTCTTAAACTTCATTTTAAATGTAGAGGTGTATGTAATTGCTTGTCCCAAATAAAAACTGGCAGAACATCTCAGCTGACTACAAGGAATACATGATTTAAATTCTGATTGTTCACAGAGAAATTGGAAAGTATGTTGGGGAATTCTAAGAGGTAAATTATCTCCAGAGAAGCACTGCCAAATTGCTCTGGTCTATTGCCAATGGTATAACTATTGCTAAGCGTGTTGTTATCTGTTTAATTTTTTTTCCATTCACAGCTAGATAAGAGTTATGGGAATATGCTGAAATTAGTCATGCTCATCCCTCACAGAATGGAATGAGTGCCCTTTTTCCAAGAGATATAGCCATGAAATCTCTCAAGTTCTCAGATATTACCTCTGTTTACTTAAACTATTATAAACATGGAAGAGAAGTATGAAATGGGCTACTGAATGGGAAGGAATTTGATTTAATAGCTGCATAATCCACCTAGCACAACCATGAGAAGAAAATATTAGAAATACTTGTCCTCTGTGCTTCACCTGGGAAGGCCTATGAATGTTTCCAAGGCCTGTCTAGCTAAAAGGAACTTATACTATGGATTCCAGTTCCTTGAAAGTTTGGCCAGGAGAGCTTGGAACACCACCATAGTGCCTCTTTTGTGCCACTGTTTCACATCTCATTGTGTATGGCCACACCCTATAATTATGCCTTTCGATACTTTTCTGAGTTACTTCAATACTGCATCTTAGCAGAGGGGTAGACTAGATGACCCTTCCGTTCCCTTCTAACTATATGATTCTATGATTCTAATAAACAGCTCTATTAAAGGATAGCCTCAGGGTATGTCTACACTACGAAATTAGGTCGAATTTATAGAAGTCGGTTTTTTAGAAATCGGTTTTATATATTCAAGTGTGTGTGTCCCCACAGAAAATGCTCTAAGTGCATTAAGTGCATTAACCCGAGTGCTTCCACAGTACCGAGGCTAGAGTCTACTTCTGGAGCACTGCACTGTGGGTAGCTATCCCACAGTTCCCGCAGTCTCCGCTGCCCATTGGAATTCTGGGTTGAGATCCCAATGCCTGATGGGGCTAAAACATTGTCGCGGGTGGTTCTGGGTACATATTGTCAGGCCCCCGTTCCCTCCCTCCGTCCGTGAAAGCAAGGGCAGACAATCATTTCGCGCCCTTTTTTCCTGAGTTACCTGTGCAGACGCCATACCACGGCAAGCATGGAGGCCGCTCAGCTCACTGTCACCGTATGTCTCCTGGGTGCTGGCAGACGCGGTACTGCATTGCTACACAGCAGCAGCAACCCATTGCCTTGTGGCAGCAGACGGTGCAATAGGACTGGTAGCCGTCATCGTCATGTCCGAGGTGCTCCTGGTCGCCTGTGTGAGGCCGATCAGGAGCGCCTGGGCAGACATGGGCGCAGGGACTAAATTTGGAGTGACTTGATCAGGTCATTCTCTTTAGTCCTGCAGTCAGTCCTATTGAACCATCTTATGGTGAGCAGGCAGGTGATACAGATTGCTAGCAGTCCTATTGCATCATCTTCTGCCGGGCAGGCAAGAGATGAGGATGGCTAGCAGTCCTATTGTACCATCTTCTGCCGAGCAGCCATGAGATGTGGATGGCATGCAGTCTTTCTGCACCGTCTGCTGCCAGCCAAAGATGTAAAAGATAGATGGAGTGGATCAAAACAAGAAATAGACCAGATTTGTTTTGTACTCATTTGCAAACCTCCCCCCCTCCCGCCCCCCGTCTAGGGGACTCATTCCTCTAGGTCACACTGCAGTCACTCACAGAGAAGGTGCAGCGAGGTAAATCTAGCCATGTATTAATCAGAGGCCAGACTAACCTCCTTGTTCCAATAAGAACAATAACTTAGGTGCACCATTTCTTATTGGAACCCTCCGTGAAGTCCTGCCTGAAATACTCCTTGATGTAAAGCCACTCCCTTTGTTGATTTTAGCTCCCTATAAGCCAACCCTGTAAGCCGTGTCGTCAATCGCCCCTCCCTGCGTCAGAGCAACGGCAAACAATTGTGCATCTGAGTTGAGAGTGCTGTCCAGAGCAGTCACAATGGAGCACTCTGGGATAGCTCCTGGAGGCCAATACCGTCGAATTGTGTCCATAGTACCCCAAATTCGACCCGGCAAGGCCGATTTAAGCGCTAATCCACTTGTCAGGGGTGGAGTAAGAAAATCGATTTTAAGAGCCCTTTAAGTCAAAATAAAGGGCTTCAGCGTGTGGACGGGTGCAGGTTTACATCGATTTAACGCTGCTAAATTGGACCTAATGTCCTAGTGTAGACCAGGGCTCAGTAGAGATAGAGATTTGGCAGTTCCAGGCTGTGACTCCTACCCTCAGCCACCTGATTTGATGATCTGAGAGAGGGTGATCTGCCAGAATGGAAGTGATTGGGGAGGAAGCTAGAGGACAAGAAGCCAGCCATTGGAACTCAGCCTGGCAGCAAGGCAGACTGCTCACATAACATATTGATGATTAGAAATAAAGGGGAGGATGGAGATGAGCTGACAGCTAGAGGGAGGAGAGTGTATGTGTATCACTTTTGTATATGGGAAACCCCCATGTACTTGAATGAAGAAGGGAAGAAGTCAGAGGAGAGAGTAACTGATGTTCAGAGAGGGGAGGAATTTGGGAGGGAGGTGAGGAGGTATGAGGAAGTTGACAAATCAAGGTGTCTGATGTCTGAAGTAGCTTTGAGATTTCAAAGTAGGGTACAGGATTGAAAGAGAGGAGAAAGGTGAAGGAGGGAAGCACAGAGTGATGAGTTCCTGCCAGATTCCATTGCTTTTAGTTAGTATTTCATCATTTATGCACAGTGGCATCCAAAGGCCACAGACGGTTTGGGGTCCCCATGGTGCTTGCTGCTGTATAGGAAAATACAGTCCCTGCTCCAAAGAGCTTTCAGACCTAAAGCCAGAGTGTCAAATATAGCCTATGGGCCAGGCCCAGGTCCCAGAACACTTTCTTCCAGCCCTCAACTCTTTCCCCACACTTCAAAGTCATTGGCCACAGCTCTGCACTTCCAAAAGGGTAGAGGTCTGAGTGGAAGAAACTGAGGGGTGACACTCATGCCTGAGAGGGCAAAAGCAACTGAGCTTTCTCCTGGCTCTTACTGAGCAGCAGCTGCAATCACCAGGACTCAAAGCCTAGTCTTAGAAAGGACACTTTTTCTCAGCATCTCTCCCCTGCCTGGCTTCTGAGCCCCATAGCAATAGCCGTGTGCAAAAGCAGGTGTGTCTCTTCCCTCTCACTGTTTCCTGCTGCTCTGCAGGGTAGCCTCAAAATAAAGTCTCCCCCCCCCGCATCTACTGACATGACTTAGCCCTGCAACACCAGAGCCCAAAGGGGGATTAAGGCCCCCAGATAGGGAGCAATGTGCCCAAAAAGTTGACGGTGGAGCACGGTGCCCCTGGAAAGGGGGTGCCCAAATGGGATCAATAAGAGTGTGTGATAGGACTGGTGAGGGGAAGCACGCCCCTGAGGAGGATGAGAGAGAGGGATGAAGGTGAGTGTCTAAAAGTAGGTGGAGACTGAGAGAGGGAAAATTTGAAAAAAGTGGGAGGTAGGGGTACAGCGTGGATGTGAAATTTGCCTCTTGACAGTGACATTTTTACCTCTGACCCATGGATTCAGAGAGAAAAGATCATTTGGCCCTTGCTAAAGAAAGTTTACACTCCTGGTCTATAGAGGCAAAGAACAGACAAAGAATGGGCGAAAGGGATCAAACATACTTGTAAGCTGAACAGGGTCTGGCAGGCACACACCAAGTTAGTGCTGTCTTTATTTAAGAAGATGAGCAGAAAGAGAGGATGGGAGAGAGTTTGAGGTGGGAAAGAGCTACCAAGGATGCAAGTCCAGGGAGTGGATAAGAGAGGAGAAGTAGGACCAAGTCGAGGAAAGAAGGCAGAAGAGCAAGCAAAACTTACAATGAAGGCAAGTTGCAAGTTCACAGCTTAGCAAAAGTTAGAGCAGGAGGATGAAGAGAGAGGCAAGGCCGGGGATTGATGGGCAAAGAAAGACAGTGAGAGGAGCAAAGTGACCAAATGTGTAAAAGACAGCAGAGTTAGGTAGTAACCAAGGAGGTAGTCTGCTCATGACCAACCCAATAGAGTATGGGGAAAACACCCCCACGTGTGTGTGTGCGCACTCGTGTGTGTATACATGAGTTGGGTGGTGTCACTTGAGCTCAGACAGCCCTCTTCATGTGCCAGTATCTTTGATTTCTTGACTCAAGACCAGTTGAGTAAGTTGCACAAAATCAACATGGGCCAACTTCCATATATGGACTTGGGAATGTGTCTGCTCAACATCAGCCCAAGAGGTGGGGCTGCCTGTGCCTCAGGTACAATAGCTATGGGCACAGTGCAATGGTAGTTTCTACTTCTGATAACATTCAGCAGTGAAACAGGGAAAGTCTCTAAGCCTGAGGTCAAAAATTTGCTAAATAGAACTGTTAGGAAAGTCAGCAATCCTTAAACAAACATCTTTCATAAACATAATGCCGTTTGGACTGCATTGCTGGAAGCATATGTGAACAGTATTGTGATTAGCTCATATATTTGTCTTCCAGAGAGTTAAACAGATCTATAAAAACAACAAGGAGTCCTTGTGGCACCTTAGAGACTAACAAATTTATTTGGGCATAAGCTTTCGTGGGATATAACCCACTTCATCAGATGCATGGAATGGAAAATACAGTAAGCAGGTATAAATATACAGCACATGAAAAGATGGGAGTTGCCTTACCAAGTGGGGGGTGTTATATGGACCTGATCCTGCAAAGTGCTGAGCCCGCTCCACTCATGACTAGTACCTCCCAAAGGCACCTGACCTTGTACCATCAGGTCCAGGTAGCACAGATCTGTTTGACTAAACAGTTGAAATAAAGAGACTTGAAAATACATATTTTCAAGAAAATCAAGAAAATTACTGCTCTCTTCAAATAAGGGTGTGGGGGGAGTTGTAAATAATGTAAATCACTGGGACTACTCACATAATGTGGATTTGCAGGGTGGGGCCTTAGATTGTAAACTCTTTAAGGGAGGTATAGCATAGGACAGTATTTCAGGAACATAGGGACTGCTATACCAGATCTGTCCAGTGGACAAGCTAGTCCAGCATCCCATTTCTGACAGTGGGTAGTAAAAAATACTTCAGAGAAATCCTGAACTGAGCAATTATTGAATAACCTGCCAGACTCCCTGTCACTCTGTGTTAGTAGTGGCTTATTTCTTGAAGCATGAGCGTTTCTCTCCCTGTATATGTATAGATTTACATATATTCTCTACTGATAGCCAGTGCTTTGGAGGGCGTAGTCACGGGGCTTGTAATAGAACAGCTCTGAGGCTGGTTTATGATCTTCTTTGTTTTACTGACACATCACAGTGTAGATTATCGTGACATTCGGTTCTGAGGGTTAATGTAGACAATCCTCTTTCATCCACTCCCTGCGCCATGACATTGTGATAATCAGTTTATCACTACATGCCAGTCAGTCTCCCAAGTCAGACATGCTTATCAACCAAATCTCCATTCCAGGCCATAGGAAAATCTGTTAGGCATTCTAATTTGGTCACACCAATTTGATTGTTAGCTCAGGTCAGCTGAGGTATGACTGGCTTTAAATAACACACTGCTACAAGCTGTTACATTCTTTACTTGAAGAGCAGTAATACTCAGGAAGGAGCACATTCATCACACTTCCTGAGCCCTTCAGACACGACGACCTGAGTGCATTTCCCAGGGATTGTAAAGTGATCCTCTCTTTTGCACACTGATTTCTGCATAGCCCTTTCCTTGCATGATTTATTGCACAATCAGGCAGGATCAAGGCTACAGAGTTCTCAGAAGGAAATCAATATTTTATAGGCTAAATGGTAGGAGTGAAGAACCCTGGCACTTAGAGGGGTCAGAGAGAGAGAGAATAATTGTGGCTGAAAAACAAGATGCTCCAGAAACAGCCTTGCAATGTAGGAGAACCTGGCTGCTTCTCAGGACTGAACTGTAATGAAAAATGGATACACAATATGAAACCCCATTACTGCTGTGAAGCCTCCCCAGTCCAAAGTATTCAGTGTACCCTAGAAAACTTGTATTCCTTACTGTGCCAATAAAGTTCCTGAAAACAGAGAGAAGGCAAATTCTGTTGCATGACTCGGTAACAAACTGACTGATACACAGATGAGAGACAGGGAAAGTGAAGATATAGGAAGTCTTTCTATTGATACTAAGGCTTAGAAAGAGGTTTATCATTTCTTTTGAACAAGCCACATTTCAAATGCAACCTTATTTTTTAAGGTTTTGCGAATGTATGCAATGTTTAAAACCTTTCACACACCAGATTACCAATGCAATTAGAGTTTTATTCTCCACTCTGTTGCACCATTCATGAATCAGGAGTAACAGCGGCCAATGAAGTGACACTGAGTTAAAAGTACTCTGTGATTTGGAGGAGAATCAGGCTTGTTAGCACCCTCTTCTAACTATGCGGTGGAGATAGCATAGAAGCAGTCACAGCTCCCTCCTTGAACTATGGAGGAGGAGCTCCTAGAAGTTTCTTCATAATAAGTACCATTGTGCACATCGTCCGTTGAAAGTTTAATGAGTTGTAATAGTATCCGTTGAAGGAAGGGTGGTTCCTGCCTTCACAGAAACTTCCTTGTGAATCTGCACAGAAGCATTCTATTCTCTCTTCAGTAAACTAGGGCACTGGTTAAAATCCATTTCAGCAGTACATTTTCAGGAATTAAATATGCAATTCCCATGAAATATAATGGACACTGCATATTTATTTCTTGCTCCATATGCTGGAGATGTAAGGCCCTAAGTCAAACCTCACTGGGAAAATCTCCTTTGTTTGGGGTGTATCTAGAGATGTACACAAAAGAGAAAGAAACAGTTTTTTAAAAAGTGTATTTTCTGTATTAATATAAATTTAATGTTTTCAAGAGTGATGGTAAAGGAAATTGGAGATCAATAAGCAAGAGAAAACAAACCCACTTAATCAATGATAAAGGATGGAATATTTAGTCTTTTTGGATGGGCTGATGTCACCCTTGGTTGTGTATATGGTAGAAGAGCACAGATCGACAAGATCCCTGATTAACTTAATTTTTATGCATGGAAAAAAGGACCATAGACCATCAAAAGAAGAACCCAAGAGAACCTTCAAGGCAGGAAAGTTATGAAAGATGAGGAAATATTTCCATAGAAGGAGTGACTGATAGCTTATGGCTATTTAATTTAGAGAAGACACATGATCAAATTATACAAACAATGAATAGGTTTCAAAAGATATGTTAGAGGCACTTATTGATCTTTCTTGTAATGGTCTGACATTCCGAAAGTGTTAAAGGTTGTGTCTCAAGATCAACTCCTTGGGGTGAAGGCAGGCACCTCCCTTACTTTGTACCTCATTCCCCAGTCAACAGCAGTCTTGTGGTCCAATCCTTGAGTTTGGGGCATAGCCCTCCAGCTGTATCTTTTAGCAAATCCACAACCTTCTAAGAGGGCAGCATGGGGCAGAGAAAGAGTGTAAAACAGTGCAAATGAAAAGGAAAATAGTTCCACACCCTACAAGGAGCCAGATTCCCTCTTACAGATCCCACAGATAGTCTCAGTTCTCTCCCCATTCTGTGTGCCTAAAGACTAAGAGTTAGTCCGAGGATTTTAACTAAAGAAACAAACCAACTCATCTTCCTTTCTCAGAGGGCTCAGGCTGGCTGTACACTCAGGCTGTTCCTCAGTAAGGAACCCAGTGCTGACATCTGAGGGCTCTACCTCTTCTTGATATAGAGTGCCACCCAAAATGGGCTGAGTTCCTCCTTTTTAAGGATGATTTAACTGGGAATTGGTCCTGCTTCGAGCAGGGGGTTGGACTAGATGACCTTCTGGGGTCCCTTCCAACCCTGATATTCTATGATTCTATGATTCTATGACCAGCTTCCAGGCCTGACAAGCTGCACAGGTGCGGCAAGTTGGGTCTGACTGTAAACACAGAAGTCCTTTAGTCCCTGCTTGACTGGTGAGGAGGTTATCTGTGCTACCAGAGGCCACCGGACTGATTGGAGACATTAACCCTTCATGTTGTTAGGTGTCTCTTCATTTCAAAGTGACTGTGAAACCACTACAGAGATTAGTATACATGACACAAACCTAACACAATGCATATCCTTAAAATACTGGTGGCCCACCCATACATAACACACTCTAAAACAGAGGTGCACAAACTTTGCATGTGAGGACCACACTGGTGATTTGCCAAGAGCCTGACAGCTGCACCTAATTTGCTTGTACAAAGTAGAGTTTTTGTCAGAGTTAAATGTACACAGCTATGCACTGCAGGCAAACAAAGCACTTCACAAAACACATAGAAAGAGAAAATATGCTTTGAGGGCTGCAGGGCAAGGTGTATCAAAGGGAAGCCTGCCATTGCTTCTCTGAAACTATATTTTTGATGCCTGGCTTTATCTTTGAGTAACACATTTTGGATCCAGGCTGTTAGCCAATTGTATTACTTTGATTTGTCAATTACAATTGTTATTTATTCTTTGTATAATTGTAAAGCCTAGGAGCCCCACTCATAAACCAGGATCCTACTGTGTTAGGTGCTGTACAAAAAGACACTCCTTGCCTCGAAGAGTTTACAATCTGAGGGTTTGTCTACACTACGCAGCTTTTAGCAACAAGGCTGTGTTGACACAGCCTTGTCGCTAAAAGTCAGTGCGTGTGAACGCTCTCTATTGTATTTTGTTGGCATTTTTACCTACAAAATACTTCCAGCCCCACGAGCAGCAGTAGCTTTGTCGGCAGGAGAGTGCTCCTGCCAACAAAGCCTCGTTCATACTGCCACTTGCGTCGGCAAAACTTTTGTCTTTCACGGGGGGGAGGGCTTTTTTAAGTACCCGTGAAAGACAAAAGTTTTGTTGACAACATCACATGCATGTTGTGTAGACAAGCCCTAAGTATAAGACAAGAAACAACAAATGGATACAAACAGATGGGGGAGTACAAGGAAACAGTAAGACAATTTTGGTCAGTGTGAGAGGCAGTGGTCTCAACACACCAGCAACTTATCCATTGTCATGTGTTTTGAAGGCATTACTGCAAAGGTGATTTGTTCAGATTTGTGCTAGGAAATGTGTCTTCACAAACGTAGAAGTATTTCCAGAGAGGCTTGCACAAACAGTAACCCTCTTGTATCACTGTGGATATCTATCACTTACATACATTTATAAAAAGAAAAGGAGTACTTGTGGCACCTTAGAGACTAACAAATTTATTTGAGCATAAGCTTTCATGAGCTACAGCTCACTTCATCGGATGAATTCAGTGGAAAACACAGTGGGGAGATTTATATACATAGAGAACATGAAACAATGGGTGTTACCATACACACTGTAACCAGAGTGATCACTTAAGGTGAGCTATCACTAGCAGGAGAGCGGGGCGGGAGAGGGGGGGACCTTTTGTAGTGATAATTAAGGTGGGCCATTTCCAGCAGTTGACAAGAACGTCTGAGGAACAGCGGGGGGTGGGGAGGAATAAACGTGGGGAAATAGTTTTACTTTGTGTAATGACCCATCCACTCCCAGTCTCTATTCAAGCCTAAGTTAATTGTATCCAGTTTGCAAATTAATTCCAATTCAGCAGTCTCTCGTTGGAGTCTGTTTTTGAAGTTTTTTGTTGAAGAATTGCAATTTTTAGGTCTGTAATCGAGTGACCAAAGAGATTGAAGTGTTCTCCAACTGGTTTTTGAATGTTATAATTCTTGACGTCTGATTTGTGTCCATTTATTCTTTTACATAGAGACTGTCCAGTTTGACCAATGTACATGGCAGAGGGGCATTGCTGGCACATGATGGCGTATATGATGGCATACATCACATTTATAGAAATTCAGCAAGTTTTCTTGACCAAAGTTGGTTCCACGCATCATAATTCAATCAGTCTAGCTGACCATGGGTCTTAGCTTCTTCTGGTTCATCTGAAAATGGGCCTGCAAAGAATGTGACCATTTGGAAGGCTGTTATCTTGCAAGCAAGATAAGAAACTAATTGATTAACTACCTTGAAGTTGGAGATTCAACTCACTTAGATATGATATAATATCCATGAGAAATACAAGAATGGAGCCACTTGTGATCTTCAAGGATGTCAACAGAGCAACCCTTCTCAATTAAAAATGGCAGGGTCTCTTGGAAAAATGGAACAAAGCTCCCCAAAATCTTCACTTTGCTGAGCAATTCAATTTGATTGATTGATTGAATATATCAAGTCTTTCATTGGTGACTTAGGCTGAGTGATCTAATGAATTTCTGTGATGAGCAGAATCATTATAATGTCACTGAAATCTAAATAATTTCCACATGGGTTTTGCTGGGGAGTGATGCAGCAGTTCTAAATTAAATTTTCTTCTTTATCACTCAGATGGCTTTTATTAAAGTGATACCAGATCATTCTTTAGTATTGGTAGAAGCATCATCTGTTGTAATGTCATCAGGTTTATACTAATCCAAACCCAGAGATTCTGCATGATCCAGCAGGACCTTGAGCCCTCTCTCTAAGCTTGAATTGAAGCCTCATGCTCTTCATGAACTGCAGTTTCTCTTGTTAGCCACAGAGAAATATTATTCATTGAGCTATGGCTATGCAGACAGTTATCTTGAAAGCAAGATAAGAAACTAATTGATGCCACAGAGATGAAGATACATGTATTTGCTACATCTTAAATCTGCAGAATGGTTTCAGCAGATAAATTTGTTATTCTTGTAAGGTAGTTGTTCATCTCCGACTCGAATTCAGGATACAGTTTTTGACTTGCAACAAGCACGTATTATTTCAAGTTGAAAAACCTTGATATTTTGCTGTCACTGAAGCAATTTGGCTGGAGAGACATCTAAAAGACATGTAAGAACTACAGTTATCTCTGCTCAACTCACATTCTGCATTCAGTTCCCATTGCCGCTTGGCACTAGCTCCACTTCAAGAAAAGGCAACAGATTTCTTTCATTTTAATTATTTATGACCCAGTCATATGAATTTGAAACTCCCTGTACTTTCTCCAGGGTGTCAGAATCACTTACCATCACTGTCATACGCTGCTGCTTCGTTCCTAAGTGGGAATCACTTGCCAGATTATACGAAGGCTTGTTTCCTGCATAATTTAAACTCTTCCAAAATGAAAAAGCAGTAAGCTAAAATAGGATGCAAGAAGACAGAGATCATTCCAAGGCAAAGAGATTCTGTAGCCATTTGTGGTACTCCATAATTGCGTCATGCATGGGGCCCAGATTATAATGCCACCCCAAATAAAGACAGGTTTCAGAGTAACAGCCATGTTAGTCTGTATTTGCAAAAAGAAAAGGAGAACTTGTGGCACCTTAGAGACTAACCGATTTATTTGAGCATAAGCTTTCGTGAGCTACAGCTCACTTCATCGGATGCATTAGTCTCTAAGGTGCCACAAGTACTCCTTTTCTTTTTATCCCAAATAAAGGCATTCTGCCACCTGTATGTATTTACATTTACAAATATGGAAGAAGTAGAGAAGAAGGAGAGTTCAAAGCAAGAAAAGAGAAATGTTCTAATGACATCATTCAACTTTTCTACATTTCTATTTAGTTCCTTGGCATGCTTCTGACAAAGAAAACAGATCAGTGCTTGGGCATAAACCACTGTGAGGAAGTCTGTACTCCTCCTTTATATTCTTTGAATCAGAATGCTAAGTGAAAGTGATAATCACATAAAACCAAGGAGCATGAAGTTTAATGGTATGATGGGCCTGGCTCCCAGGCTGACTGCTTCTCAGAGTCAGAAGTGTCTCATTTATAGTATCAGCTGATTTTTATTCTGGATGCTTTAAATGATTAAATCATTGTGGAATTAAGTCCAATTTAAGGTATCTTCACTGAAGGTTAGTACCTAAAATTTACAAGGTGCAAATATGCATGGCTAGTCAAGCAGTTCTCACAGACAACCAAATGAAAGGCAAAACATTATACTATACTTAGACTTCTCTTTTTTTAAATAAAACTGCTTTTGGATTTCACTCCCCAGAAAATACATACAGTGCAATCAGTAGAGAAATTAAGTAGGAAAAACAATGTAAATTGTTAATTAAGGAAGCACAAACTTAAGGAGCTAATTTGCACTGGCCTACTGAAAATATCTAGCAGTAGCTCTCACATGAATTGAGGTAAAACCCTTTCATGCATAAGCCAACTGGCTCTCTTTCAGAACAGTAGCTATCAATAATCCCATGCTGGGGACCATCTGATAGGAAATCAACTACTGGTCTCTGGAATGACAGCATTCCCACTGCTCTGTTTTCCCAGTTGTCAGCTCTGTTTATAAATTGTCCATTTATAGCAAATCCAGCACCTGCTATGAACACCTCATCTGCCAAGGGCTTGACTGTATCTCCAAGAGAACTACTACACACATTTTCAGTTATTGTTAATCTTTTACCAGCTCTGGGATTAAAACATGTCTGAGGAGTAAACTCATTCTGCACTGAAAAAGTCAGGCAGTCCGTTAGAAGCTGGCTTTCTTTTTTGACAAAACAGAATAGCAAATTCTGTTGGCTCCTGAAAGCGTCGTCCTCCTTTGAAGGAGGGTGCTTTTCACATTAATCCGAAAAATGTAGAGCTGGTCCATCCCCTGCGCTGAGGCAAGACCAAGTAAACCTAGAATTTAATTCACCTGAGAGGTGACTATTTGACAGGACTACCCAGCCTTTTCTTCCTTACTGAGTTAGACCATCAGGTACCATCTAAATACCACTTGAAAATTGATCAAGAGGGGTGTCCTGAAGAAATTTCACAACCTGTTATTTTTACTGTGACTAATTTGTTGTTTCTATATTAATGTATTAAAGTCTGACTCTGGTGTAAATACTGGGTGGATGGCTTTGTGCAGGCTCACTAAGGAGGAGAGGCTGCAAGGTGCCTTTAATGCCACCCTTCCCTTACCCCACCCTGTCCTCTGTCTGAGGAGTACCCACGGTAATAATTTGGCTACAGGATACTGGGGAGTTCAAGTTGGTGCAGTGGCCAGCTAGCCCAGCGGGCAACACCAACAGCCAAAGAGACGGCTATGTCTGTGTGGGGAGGGAGCATGAGCCTGTCCGTGCTGAACAAAAGGAAAGCTGCTCTGAGGATTGCACTACTGACATCTTTCCAAAGGCGTAGCACCTCAGAGCCAGCTACAATCAGCAAAGGACCTCAGGCTGCAGCCTAAAAGAGGGCTAGTGGCTGGCTGTTTTATGTGAAGGTGCCTCACCTTTGGAATTCAATCCCCTCCCCTTCGGGGCAGAAATAGCCCAAAGATGTTGACCTTCAGGGCTCACTGTAATGAGCCCATCTATTTGTTTGGGCTTCTGGGGAAGGCTAAGATGTATGGAAGGAGACTGGACTTTGAGGTAATTACTTTTCTGGCTGGTTGCTTTTCATTTGGATTAAAGATTTGCTCCTGCATTTGTTATGCATTGTGTTATCTTATGGATTGTGGATTTAGTAAGTCAGTGCTCCTAGTACAGCACTCTTAATGTCAGCAAGTCTGAATAAATAATATAAAAATGAACTAAATTCTGCTTTTGAAAGTACAGAAGAATGGGCCTTATTCGCACTGCCTTACACCTCAAAAACGAGTGTAATATACTACCAACTCAGAATTCTCCACTCACAAGAATGGTAGCATTTTACAACCACTTGCAAAGGTGCAAACTGATGCCTCAACATGCAGGGGCAGCAGGGAATCTGGCCCAGTGCCTCAAAGCAGTATATTGCCTCTCCTTCCCAAATGGACCAGAGGAAGTAACATTTTACCTATGATGAACAGGATGCTCCCATTGGTCCTCTCTCGTAATGCAATAATAAGGGGACGCCCAATGAAACTGAAAGGCAGCAAACTTAAAACTGATAAAAGGACTCTTTAAATATTTAATTAGCCCATGGGACCCATTGCTCCAAGGTATCAATGAGGTCAAGATCTTAGGAGGATTTTAAAAAGGATTAGTCATTTGTGTGGGTAGGGAGAACTTCCAGTTATATTTGAAAGGACATAAACATTTACAAGGAATACTGTATAAATCCATATTTCACAGCTTAGACTCAGGCCTGGAGTAAGGGAGAAACTATGGGCATATTATTCTATGATTGTCCTTCAAAGGTTTTCTTGGACCTTCTTTTGAAACATGTGGTCCTGGTCATTGGGAAGGAAAAAATGCTGGGCTAGATGGCCCACTCAGTGGATTCATTATTTCAGTTCCTAAATTCCTACATATTCCTGCATCCATTTTTAATGGAAGCGGGGGTAGCATTCACACCTGCTGAAGTGAAGGAGCGAGTTCTAAACTTTGCTGGTGCTATTGGGCCTAATCTTGCAAAACATTACTTGTGCAATTACTCCTTTCTCTCAGGAGTAGCCCCACTGAGTTCATGGGATTTCATATCTGAATACAAGAACACTCCCATTTGTAAAGGTTTGTAGGAGCAGATTTTAGGTCTTGTCTAATCTGGAGAAATTTATGATGGTTCCTTCTCAGTTTATTGAAAAGCACCTTGTGTCCACACATAAATGTGATTCAATTAGTTGTAATGGGAAGCAGCAATAAGTGCAGCTTACCCCTAAAATTTGGAAGAATAAAGTCTCAGCTGAATGAAGCTCAATGCAGTCAATGCCAGTGAGGATGCAACGCACTGACATAACCAGTGTACTATAGACTCTAACAGGTGTCATCCCATGAGAGGCCCCTGTAGCTGCTTTCTAGCCTATTTGCATAGCATAGCCAGTGCAAAGGGAATGCAGAGTAGGAATTGGTTCCTGGGAGACTGTAACAGAGCTAGGTTTGGAATTCAGTATTTGTGATCAGTACCTTGAACCACATTGCCTGTGTGGTAGAAATACGTACCTATCTCATAGGGGTGTTGTGAGTCTTCCTTCATTAATATTTGTAAAATGCTTTGAAATCCATATGAATGTAATGTATAAATATCATGAGCAAACCCCAGCAACAACTGATATGTATATATAAGAAAGGGGAGAAAGTATGGTAAAGAAATTAGTTTCATTAGTCTGGTTTCCCTGCATTTTAATTTTAAATAGTTAAACCTTTTAAAAAGGTTTTTTTTAAATGATGATAAATAGCTTGACAATTTAGTTTGAATGTACTCTTCTTTCCTTTGTATTTACTATGGAGGAGAAATCTATAAATAAATCAGAAGCCAAAAAGATAACACTTTAGATCTTTGGAGTACTTGTGGCACCTTAGAGACTAACAAATTTATTTGGGCATAAGCTTTTGTGGGCTAAAACCCACTTCATCAGATGCATGCAGTACTACACTC
The DNA here is from genome assembly GCF_965152275.1 of Natator depressus. NCBI lineage: Eukaryota > Metazoa > Chordata > Testudines > Cheloniidae > Natator > Natator depressus. Next base: position 35,326,532 of record NC_134238.1, read on the forward strand.
TGCATACATGGCTACCACTCTGAAACTTTAGATCTTTGTTGTTCTAAATTGCCTTGTCTACTTTCCTTCACAAACCCTTAGTAACTATGAATTATTCATTGGCTCTAGTTTTAATGTTGCTTGCTTGTCCTGCTACAGTTTCAAACAGAAGTATAGTGTAACCAGCAAATTTGGCAAACCAATCTTCCACACTATAAATCTGCCTTTCAAACATCAAAAATAATTTCTAAGCACTTAAAAGCAGGCTTAATCTCTAAAAAATACATTACTATTTTCAGTGTGGATTAGTAGTCAAGATAGATTATGTAAATGTAAATTCATATTCTGATACCAAATATAGGAAAAAGGAAGCCTTTGAAGCCAAAGAACAGCTAAGAATAATGGTTAGTCAAGAAGGGGAGTCACATGGGTAGGAAGCAGTGCTCAAGTTGCAGCTTCAGGCTACTATTTCCTCTCAACCCCACCCCACCCCATACCAGTTTACAGTCAAGCAGATTAAAAAAAGCCAGCAACACTTTTTACTCCATCAGCAAAATGTAGGTTTATTACCATACTTGAAACATTTTAATGCTTACTGATTTGAAAAGCATTTTCAGAGGACCTGCTTCTATTGTCTGGTTTTAACACTCTTAATTAAAATCTATTTTCCTTATGACTGACTTAATAACAGGCTTGGTAATATAATGTTATTAAATCTTAGTCATTAGTGGAGTGAGTCAGAAAATTTCCATTGCAAAGTTGAGTGATACAGCCCAGAATACTCAAAAGAGCTCAGGATCCACAATCAGGGCCAGCTTTTAAAATGGGTTCAACTTCCAGTTAGGTATTCAAACATATGGCAAGATTTTCATCAGAGCTCAGCACACTGGGTTGCTCAGCTTTTCTGAAAATGTGGCCACGTACCAGAATGGGAGCAGCTAGGTCCCGAGTGAGCTCTTTCTAAAATCTTGCTGCAAGGGTGTTGAGCCCTTGAAAATCTGATCTTGCAATTTTTTTGAAAATTTAGGCTACAGGGTAATGAGAACAGAGGATATTATGATGGTCAAAGGGGTGTCAGCAACTCAGGATCCAGCAATAGATCATCATGTGAACCATGATAAATATTCATTAGGTGTTGAGGCTGTCACTAGACCCATACATAGATAGAATAAATCACATGGGGATCCCATGACAGGCAACAAAAATGTCAGTAGATTTCAGGACACTGTAGTTTACAGGGTTAATCTTTCACTGTATGGGTGGGTACCTGGGAGGTACTTGCCACATTTTGTTGACAAGGCAGATGTCTATGCTTAGGCCAGGCAGCTTGTACAGACATGTAGTCCTTTAAGGAGGCTACACACTATGGCTCCAATTGATAGTGTGTTCATTTTGACACATACCTTTTGCCTACAGTATTGGCCATAAGCCTAACATCTCAGGATCACTGAGTCCACATGACATTGGAAATGTTTTCCTACAACACCAAACACAGGATTTTCTCACCATTATTTTAGAAGCTCTCAGTGTATCATTGCAGATTTCACTGGATGGTACCATGCATTATATGAACTGTGTTAATGTGTAGTGTTTTTTACTGACCACTCAAATTTGTTTAATATCAATGATAAGCGGCCAGTTGGTCCATGAACAACTGCACTCAGTGGTGGAGGTGTGTCTGGAATTGGTAGAATTATGCACATGCAAACAACTCACAAGATCAGCACAATACAGCATGTATGTACAAAGAAAAGGAGTACTTGTGGCACCTTAGAGACTAACCAATTTATTTGAGCATAAGCTTTCGTGAGCTTATGCTCAAATAAATTGGTTAGTCTCTAAGGTGCCACAAGTACTCCTTTTCTTTTTGCGAATACAGACTAACATGGCTGTTACTCTGAAACCTATCATGTATGTACAGAGCAGGATTTGAAATTAGTGTGCAACTAACACTAATTGCATTTTGTCCAAAACATTTTTATGTGCAAGAATATCTTCATTTCCACCACTTACAGATTTCAGGGTTTCCATTTACGCTATGAGGATGGATTAAAGTATGTTATTTTCCCTGTCTTCCTGTATGAGAATAACTGTACCAAACTGTGTAAAACATTCATGGTTTCAGAGCCCAATCCTGCTGCTGTTGAAAGTCCTGGGAAAACTCCTACATTGGACCAGGATCAGACCTATATAGCATATAGAGGATGAGAAGTTTGTTTGCTTGTTTAAAATGTATCTGAATGCACCATCAAAAGCCAGTTTAAAAGAAATCAGTGTGGTTTTGTAAAGTTCACATTGTTTCCAAGAGCCCTAGCTCAGTTTTAAAAGAGGGCTGCTTTCATTCTGCAGAAGCTGGGCATGGGCACTGAAGCTTATTGGGGGTTGAACTGAATTTCAAAAAAGATAGATTTTGAAGTAAAATGAACATTGTGAAAATCATAGAATCATAGAATATCAGGGTTGGAAGGTCATCAGGAGGTCATCTAGTCCAACCCCCTGCTCAAAGCAGGACCAGTCCCCAACTAAATCATCCCAGCCAGGGCTTTGTCAAGCCTGACCTTAAAAACCTCAAAGGAAGGAATATCTCACCTCTCAAGAGAGTTCTCTAATCGCTGGGCTAGAAGTTATAAGGTGGGTACCACCACCACTTCCTCCTCTTCTGGCCAGATTTGAATGGAACCTGGTCTGGTAGGTGCTCTCGGAGCCTGGCTACAGTGTCAGGTCCTGCATGTGAGTTAAGCAGCCAAATGCCAGTCTACCCTGGTTTGTGAATTCCTCTGGGGTTTAAGCAAGAGATAGACGTCTGGACACCTCGAGTGAGGCAGCAGCGTGCATGCCCAGAGACAGGAATACAGGGAACTTTTACTCTGAAAAACAGAGGTGCTGAGTGAGTTGAGGTGCCTGGAGGGCTCGGTGGGAGTTTTGTGGATTACAGTAGAGCCAAAACTGAGACCTAGGTGTCTAAAACATTGACTCAAGCACCTAAGTACTTTCTTGGATCCCACCCAGACAGTCCCTGCCCCCAAAGAATTTACATTTGGAAGACCCAAACCTCCAATGGGATACATGCAGGAAGACCATCATGCCCATGAAGAACCCTATTGACTTCAATCCACATGGGTGTAAGGGTCTGCTTGTGTGGAACCAATTATAGGAGCAGGGAGATAAATTAAGAAAAGATACAATCAATCAAATAGAAGAAATGGAAGAGGAAAGACAGAAAATAAGTAACAACAATAGGAATGTTGTGTGCCAGCCAAGATGGCGATCTTCCCATAACACATACTGACTAGTGGGTTATAATAGGAATTACCTTACTGGGTCAGGCCAGTCCAACTAATCCAGTGTCTTGTGTCCAACAGCAGTCAGTACTGGGTGCTTCAAGGAAAGGTATAAGAACCCTGCAGTAGTAATTGGCTAACCTGCCTTCAGAAAGTTTACTTCCTGACACCCATTAGTTAGAGATTCGTTTGTGCCCTGAAGCATGACTACACAGACCGGCTATGTGCACAGTTGGATGGTTTTGACTCCAAGTCCTTTGTTTACTTAGAAACAACTAAATAATTTGTAAGTTTTGTCTGAATTAGTCCCACATAGCAGTTAAGTAACAGCCACTTTGCTTCCAAATCTGAATGGTTCAGGATGGGAGTTCTCACGCACCTTTAACAGGGAATAAAGAAAAAAAAATTCTGATGTAGACTTCTATCTCTTAGACATTTATGAGGAAATGAAAGATCTAGTTTACCATTTTAAAATATTCCCACTAAAATTAACGTAGCTACTTAAATAACCCAGTGGATCAAAGCAAACTAACCTTAATACTGCAGAAATGAGGAAGATTGTATCATTGGCATTTAGTGTTTTCAGATTGTGGGCATAATCCTGAAGTCTTTACTCGTACGAGTGGCCATTATCCATGTATGTAATTAATAGGCCTACTCCCGGGAATAAGTGTAGTAAAATTAGATCTTCTAGTACTGGGAATGTTATAGTTACATACAGGCTCTTAATTTATTTAAAACAACTTATTTAAAGTTGTTTTAATAGCTATTCTTTCAGGGAAAAAATAGTCTGTTTCACATAATAGCAACAATACCTCAAGCAAAAACCTTTCATGTTATAATAAACAAGTAAAGAATAAATCCTAGGAAATCAAAAAACTATAAAATGTAAAGGAATAATACAAACCATACCCAAATCCTAGGTCCTACTAATGCTTTTTGGTGGAGGGTTGCCTTTGTATAAGAATTTTTCCCAGCATGCCTTTCTGGGGCTGACTTAAATTTGGTGAAGTCAAACAGCTGTAATACTAATGTTTTGTAGCTAGCTAGGGCTTGCTGTAAGCATTAACCCCTTTTTATCTGTACCTTCTATAAGGTTTTAATCTTCTTCCAGGGACAGTACAAGGTGAGTATATGTTTGAAGAAGTTATTTGGACATGCTTCATAGCCACATACAGATAGCATCAGGTAAAGAAAGTGTTAAACGACTGCACAAAACATGAGAAAACTCTCTTGCCTGCTCTTAATCCCAATTAACGATTTAGTAGTAAGTCTCCTTAAAGCAAACACACCCTCCAACAAACTGTTCTAACACTGTCAGGGTAAATAAACCCTCAGGCAAAATTAAACACAGCACAGTATAAATTACAGGGTGCTGTTTCCCACAGTTTCAAGGGACGTAAGTAGACCAGACAGGCTCTCTAGTACAAGCACCATTTGACAAACAGGAAACTGAATCTCAAAGGGTTAAGTTACTTGCCCAAAATCACCTGTTGTGCTAAAATACTACCCAACTTAATTTGGCTAGGAATAGAACCCACGTCTCCTGACAAGTCTATAGTCTTAATCACTGGAACTTACTCTGTAGATCCTTGTGTACTCCTGGCATAATAGAACCAACCTGTATAGCAAGCACCTCTAAATTCTAGAAGTTGCTTTGTCTTTGTTGAGGGTGAACTCCAGTTTCCAATTACGGAAGACAGAAGCCATGATAGAGCTTCAGCCTATTCTACCCTGAATCTAAAACCAGAAGAAACAGATACCTCAGGGCCATTATTTTACTTCTCTACATTTTGTTTATAAACAGCACATCATGTGCACTGAACTACTAGGGCCAAAGATATTGTTTCAAGTCTTTGAAGTTGAGGTCACAACAAAAAAGGGAAGAACTGAGTATGGCCTGGCAAGTTTTGAAGGAGAAAGGCCTTAATTATATGGAGACAGGATGATTGCTTGTTAGCCCATTGAAATCCAACTCAGCTAGCTAGTGTTGTTGTCACCTGGCCAGTTTTTTGAATAGCTCTGCTATTTAGCTTTTCCTATACAAGCCAGTTAAAACAAAACAGAACCATTTCTTATTTCATTAATAAAAGTAATTACTGTACTTGACTAAAAATAAAATGGATTCCCAGATTTCTTAAAATAATGCTTCCAGAAATAGTCCCCAATCACTGTCAGAGTTAATGTAGACAGAATTCCAGTGGAAAGCCTGAGGGAAAGGGGCTTCCTACGGCTTGTACACAATTACTGCCCAGCCTCAAAATGCCATGCATCTCTCCTGGAACCAGGGGAACATATTCATGTATGCAAAGGTGGCAATCCTAAAGCTGGCACTACCCACAGAGGAACTGGAGATGTAAAAGACTGTTGGTTAGAGACTTATAATAATATTACTTAGCTCACAGGGGGATTCTGAGAATAAATCCATTTAAGAGTGTGAGGTGCTCAGAGACTAAGGTAATTAGGGCCATACAAGTACCTCAGACAGACAGAATATTGAAGCAATTGTAAAAATGTATGGATAAATACAAAAGGCTAAGAATAGTTAGAGAAATTCCTTCAGAAATTTTTGGTTTCAGAGTAACAGCCGTGTTAGTCTGTATTCGCAAAAAGAAAAGGAGTACTTGTGGCACCTTAGAGACTAACCAATTTATTTGAGCATGAGCTTTCGATAAGCTGTTACCAGCAGGAGAGTGGGGTGGGAGGAAGTTTTGTTTCATGGTCTCTGTGTGTATATAATGTCTTCTGCAGTTTCCACGATATGCTATGCATCCAATGAAGTGAGCTGTAGCTCACGAAAGCTCATGCTCAAATAAACTGGTTAGTCTCTAAGGTGCCACAAGTACTCCTTTTCTTTTTTCAGAAATTTAAATCCCAAGGGCCCAATCCTGTGAAATGCAGAGAATCCTCAACTTGCATGGAGGGTATTAAGTATTGTGTAGGCTCCGAAACCAAATCCTTGCTCAACTTACTCCTGAGAGTAGTTCCACTAATACAATGTAATTAATCGCATGACCGAGGTAACGCAAGCAGGATTTGGCACTGGATCTCCTTATATCTTCATGAAGCTGAGATAAATCATGCTTTCTCATATTTTTTAACTGACTCAGTTATACTTGCATGGAATATGGAGCTGTCATTTGTTGAGTCTGATCATACAACCCTTACTTCTGGGAGTTAGTCCCATTGTTAATGCAAGTAGTCCTGAGGTCTGCCGCAAACGTTAAAATTAATGTCATGAGCAAGGGCTGCAAGATCAGGCCTTAAAATTATTTATTTAGTTGAGGATAAACTAAAATATGGAGGAATGAATGGGTTGTGACAAGTTGCATTGTAGATATAGGTTTAGTTTCCATTATATTTTAGCTGTTTCTGTTAGATCCGTCTCTGATCTATATGAGGGTTATCTGTTTTGCAAGATATATGCTTCTGTGTGGTTGCTATCCTGATTTGCCATTTTCCTTCTTGAACTATGTTTGAGACATTCAGCTTTAAAATTAATTTTACACAAGTAAGTTTTTTTTGTCAGTCAGGTGAGGAGATGCACATTACACAAGAATTAGTTTACACACATTAGAATCAGATGGATTCTGGTAAGATATTACTTATCCTAGAGGCTTTCAGACCTTTTAATCTATATAGATTATTACTATAATTGCAATTTCCTTTAAAAACTTAGTATCTCCTCCAGATGTGGGCTGTAGGCTATAATACTTTGTCTAAGTTCAGTTGTTGAATTTAGTGTGTAGGTAATGGGTGGTATTGGTGGCTCGTGGTATAGTGAAGGTCATGCAAGATGGTCTGATAGGCCTTCTGGCCTTAAACTCTATGGCTCTGTGATGCTATGTTGTTTGCTTCTCAACACAAGTAGTAATGATAACTATTTTATATAGCCTCTTTAATCAAAGTGTTCTACAAACTATATCTAACAGCAACATTATACACTACACAGTATAACATATTGTTTAGAGCAGAAAGTGAGGAACATCATGAAAACTGAAGGACAATTAAAGTAAGAATGTTGTTATCCAGTGGGACTTTGGTTAGGATATTGCTGTTAACAGCTCTATTCTTTGAGAGCTGGGGAAGTGCCAGCGGCTCTCAGTGATCTCATATAGTTGGGACGTCAATTATAAGCCTCATCCAAAAGATGGCCTCTCCAAGAACACTGTGCCCCAGCACCACGTTGGAATATTGGTTCAGTGCTGACTCAGAAGCTGAGTAATGCCACTGAAGTCTATCTGGCCATTGGATTGGGTTTTACACAACGGGTTTAAAAGAAAATGAATAATAAAATGATCTTTTTTTCTTTCTGTAGTGGAATCTTAACATATTTAAAACACTGACCTTCGTGAAGAAATGTGAGGGGAAAATAAAATTGCATCACAAATTAGAAGGCCATGTTTAAAGAAATGTTACAAAATAAAAAGATTTGTAGTTTAATAACAAATCCCCTGTATATTTTGAAATACTTGGTTTTGGAATGGAAACAAGATGTCAGTGAAAAGTAAGCTTTCTAAAATGACATAGAATATTTCCCTAAAGGGCTATAGGAAATGTTCACAAATCATTTTGCAGATTTTTCCACCAACACATGTCTACAGATGCATTATGATATGACACATTTTGTTTGCAGGCAATGTTGAGTTTTAAATAGTAGATTCAAAGTCAACAAGGGACCACTGTGATCATCTAGTCCCGGGGTGGGCAAACTTTTTGACCTGAGGGCCACATCGGGGTATGGAAATTGTATGGTGGGCCATGAATGCTCACGAAATTGGGGGTAGGGGTGCGGGAGGGATGCGGGCTCTGGAGTGGGGCAAGTAGTTTTTAAGTGAGGTGAAACTTGGGGGTACGCAAAACAAATCAGACTCCTGAAAGGGGTACAGTAATCTGGAAAGGTTGAGAGCCACTGATGTACCCAATTCATCACTGAAATAATGCATACTGGATCCTGAAGGTACACATGCAGATTTTCCCTTTGTCCTCACACATCGGAGAGTGCAAAACATTTTCCCTTTGTTCTCACACATAGGGTGTGGGAGGGGGCTCTGGGTTCAGGGGGGTGAGGGCTCTGGGTTAGGGCTGGGGATGAGGGGTTTGGGGTGCAGGAGGGTGCTCTGGGCTGGGACCAATGGGTTCGGAGGGCGGGAGGGGGATCAGGGATGGGGCAGGCTCTTGGGGCACGGGGAAGTGAGGGTTCTGGCTGGGGGTGTGGACTCTGGGGTGGGGCTGAGATCTTGGGGTACAAGAGGGGACTCTGGGCTGGGATTGAGGGGCTTATAGGGTGGGAGGGGGATCAGGGCTGTGGCAGGGGATTTGGGTGGGGCTTAGGGCGGCGCTTATGACAAGCAGCTTCTGGAAGCATGTCCCCCCTCCAGCTCCGAGGCATGCCCAGGTGGCTCTGCGCGATGCCCCATCCGCAGGCGCCACCCCTGCAGCTCCCATTGGCCAGGAAAGTGGCCAATGGGAGCAGTGGACAGGGTGGCACCAGCGGATGGGGCAGTGCGCAGAGCTGCTTGGCCACAGCTCCACATAACATGTAGGAGCCGGAGGGGGTCGAGCCAGAGGCGGGGTCATGCCAGTTGCTTTCTGGCAAGCCCCTGACCAAGCTCCCTGGCTGGAGCGCCAGAGCGGGGCAGCCCCCCTACCCTGCTCCCCAGCAGGAGCTGAGGGCTGGATTAAATGGTCTGGTGGGCTAGATGTGGCCCGTGGGACGTAGTTTGCCCACCCCTGATCTAGTCTGACCTCCTCTATAACACAGGCCATAGAACTTCCCCAAAATAATTCACAGCTCCTGTCTTTTAGAAAAAACATCCAATCTTGATTAAAAAATTGTCAGTGATGGCAATCCCCCACAAGCCTTGGTAAATTGCTCCAATGGTTAATTAGTCTGTTTAAAACCTTACACCTTATTTCTGGTCTGAATTTCTCTAGCTTCAATTTCTAGTCACTGGACTGTGTAATGACTTTCCCTGCTAGATTTGGATTAGAGGAGTAAATTGAGTAGGGTGATAATGTGTGATGAACGGCTATATGGCTGTGGGGAACTGGCTAGATTTAGGGTATATCTACAATGCAGCTGGGTGTGACTTTCAGCTCCATGCTAGCTTTAAGATAGCTATCTCGCTAAAAATCGTTTAAAATGATCCAGGCTTCAGTGCAGGCTGCACAAGTGCATATTCGCCCAGAGGGGAATCCGCCAGGCTTGTGGAACCCATGCTCCAGCCCTCACTATTTTTAGTGAGCTAGATAGATTACAGCTAGCGCGGGTACACCTTCATGAGTTGCAGATCACACCCCTGCCTGCAGTGTAGACGTAACTCTAGGCTACATCTAGACTCGGAGCTAGGGGTGTGATTCCCAGCTCGAGTAGACACACTCACACTAGCTCTCATCAAGCTAGTGTACTAAAATGAGTACTGTAGCCACAAGAGCAGGGGCAGGAGCAAGCAGGGCATGGGTTAGCTGCCTGAGTACATATCTGCAGGGTCTGGGCAGGTTTATACTCCGGGTCGCTAGCCCGTGCAACCACTTTCCGCTGTCTGTGCTACTGTGATTGCACTACTATTTGTAGCATGCTAGCTCAAAAAAGGAGCTAGTGTGACTGTCTACTGGAGCTGGGAACCCCCCCCACCACCACCCCCCTGTTACAAGTTTAGATGTAGCTGTGTAACAAAGTGGCAAAGTCTTCTTGTGAACCCACCTTGTTAGCAGGTGGTTTTCATTCTGATGAAAAATGTTAAGTGGGACTTACTAATTCGCTGGCACAGGTGCTTCATTACCCCAGACATATGTACAGGAGTTGGGCTAGAGCGTGAAAAGACCTAAGCCTTAAGGCAGCGTTTCTTAACCAGGGGTACGCAGAGGTCATCCAGCAAGTAAATCGACTCATCTAGATATTTGCCTAGTTTTACAACAGGCTACAGAAAAAGAACAAGTGAAGTCAGCAAGGATGTAAAATACTAAATGGTTAACCGGTAAGCATTAGTCTTACTGGTTCATCGACCCTAACCGTTAGCCCCCAGCCTCCTGGGCTGGCCGGCCGGAGCAGCCCCAGCCGCAAAGGCCCCAGCCCCTCTCCCTTTAATCGGTTAACCATTTAAATGACATAATTTTAATCGTTTAAACAGTTAACTTTGTAAACAGATATTTACATCGCTAACTGACACTACTGTGGAAGAAAACGCAGTCTTCACTCTTAGATTGTTTGCAACAAGTCAGAGACAGTTTATTCTCAAGCAATTGCAAGGGGGAGAGCGCGCACCGACAGGGATTCCCCCTTCCTACGCAGGTCTCTGCCAGATAAACAATTAGGGCAAGCATTTATACCTTTTGTTGCATACATATTCCTTCCTGATATCTTACTTTGAAAGCAGTTCCTGCTACAGTCTGCGTTCCATTCTGATCTAACACAAGGTCAAGACAGCATCTCTTACAGTTTTCCCACTCGCTTCCCACTCGCCCAGGCCCTCCCTTAAAATCTCGCGTTATTAGAGTAAGAGTTAGCCTGACTCTTGCTCTATTCCTAAGAAAATTAAGATGTCTGCGTCCAAATTCCCTTTATCCCTTTTTCCACTTCCACACTACAAACTAAAATTTCATACAGACAATGACTTGTTTTTACTGCTCTATATACTATACACTGAAATGTAAGTAAAATATTTATATTCCAATTGATTTATTTTATAATTATATGGTAAAAATGAGAACGTAAGCAATTTGTCAGTAATAGTGTGCAGTGACACTTTTGTATTTTTATGTCTGATTGTGTAAGCAACTAGTTTTTAAGTGAGGTGAAACTTGGGGGTACACAAGACAAATCAGACTCCTGAAAGGGGTACAGTAGTCTGGAAAGGTTGAGATACAGTAGCTGAGCGGTCCTGAGGTAGGGATCCTAGCAAGTCAAGCCTGGGAAGAAGGCGTGAACCAAATTTACCTTGTTAATTTTTCTGTTAATAAAACCAAACCCCAGGATTTTAACATTAGTTTTCAAGATCTGCTAATGTCATGTCTTTGAGTGATATTTGTGGTCACCGTGACTCTTTGTTTCATTCCATCCATTTTTCTCACTCTGGACACAGTGTTTTGCTTATTTGTTTTCTCAATAAGCTGTTACAAAAGATTAATGTCCCGATACTCATTCAAGTCAGATTCCATAGGTTCACAACCAAAGGCATTGTTCCGTAAAGGCAGAAATATAACTCCAGGACACTGTCTTGCATGGTAAAAACCAAATGGTTGATAGGAGCATTAAAATATAATATGAATTACTAAAGGTAGTCTGGTCTAGTGACGGGGCACCGAACGAAGGTTCAGAGAGAACGGGTTCTACTACAAGCTTGGACACAGACTTGCTCTGTGATCTTGTGCAAGGTACTTCTGTGTGCCTCTGCACCTCCCCCCTTCCAATACACCTTCCCCATCCTTTCTCTGTCTTGTTAGTTTAGACTGTGAACTCTTTACGTCTCTTACTATGTACCGCACCTAGCACAATGGTTCCCTGATCTCAGATGGAACCTCTAAGTGCTTTAATACAAATAAGAATAAGCCTGAAAGATTTCTATGTAAATCTGCTAGAACACAGTTAATGAACATAAAGATAATATTGCCATTAGCTTCACTGAGGACAGGATTGGCTCCTTATTCCTTAATGACTATATGGATTATCAGTTTAGAAAATAAGCTCTTACATTTGTTGTTTTTTGCCCTCCTTTTTTAGGTTCATTTCCAGTCAATTGAAGCAAACTGTACTTCAACTGATGCATTGAAAGCTTGAGTTTATTTTTGTTCATGCTGGTAAATATATAGATTGGAATTTTATTAGGAATGAATTGGCTACTTCTGGCTGCAGCTTTAACTGTTTTAAATGTACATGGCCAAAAGGAGAAGCTTATAAATAGCACAACCTTGCACGCTGTGTTTCTGGGACAGTCAAACATGAATGATGATCTTATTGTGAATGCCTGAACGAGGACTGAAACTGAGAAAACTAGCTCTTATTAATGTTTTTAAGATATCTGCCTCAAAGTGGAATTATAAGTTTAAATCTAATCCAAGGTTGATGCTGAACTTCATGTTATGCATAATCCTGTGTAGTTCATTAATGTGTAAATATTTTGCTTATTGTTCATCTGTTCAGTCTTTTGTAATGTAGTTAATCCAGGGATAAGGGTTTTTTCCTACAAAATATGCAGTTTAAGGAATACTGACCATAAGCACTGTAAAGGTCAAATGAATTCACTTCTGAAAATCAAGCCATTTACTTAAGTGCCTAATATGGATTTAGATGCCTAAATGTAAGCATCCATTTGAAAATCTTAGCCTTTTAGATGCAGACCAAGTTGTGGTCATGGTGGTAACATGCCTTAGTTATCTTCAGGGAGGGCTACTGCAGTTTGCTATACCTGGGACTGACGGCAAAACCCAAACAGTCCAGCATGGCAAGATGGTTTACTTTTTGGTTCAACCCATATATTCTAGCTGGAGTTGAGTGCACTAGCAATCATACAGTCAATAATGCTTTTAAAATGCAGAGAGTTGCAATCGAGGGCTTTTTAGAATCATAAATGTTAGAGATGGAAAAAGAGCTATCAGGCCATTTGATTCATCTCGCTGCCAATTCATGATGTTTCTTACAGAAATCTCCAGTTCTTTGCCCTAGTCCAGGGGTTGGCAACCTATGGCATACGTGCCAAACACGGCATGCAAGCCAATTTTTAATGGCATGCTGCTGTCTGCCAGGGACAGCAGCATGCAATTAAAAATCCTGCCTGGCCCGGCTCACTCTTCTCCGCCCCCGCCCATCGCTCTCTCCTTGCAGGGCAGGCAAGCTCCCCCCTCCCCAGGCCTCTTCCCCCAGCATGCTGGGTTCTTGCCCCTCCGCCTCCCCCTCCCTGTGGCCGATCAGCTGACGGCCCTTGCTACGGAGGGGAGAAGGAAAAGCAGAGCCGCAGCGCTCTCGCACTCTCTGCTCCGGGGACCTTAGGGAAGGGGGTGGAATCGGCATATCCTCTCCAGCCCCCTGCCATGAGCCGCTCAGGGCAGGGGGCTGGGAGCACCCCCACGACCCCAGCCCACACTCCCAGCCCTCTGCCCTGACCCCTGCACGCCCCTCACACCCCCAGCCCTCTGCCCTGACCCCTGCACCCCCCTCACACCCAGCCCCATGCCCTGACCCCTGCACCCCCCCACAACCCCTGCCCTGACTTTGGCACACCCCACACATACCCAGCCCCCCAGCCCCCTGGCCTGACTCCTGCACCCCCCCACATACCTAGCCCCCCCACACTCCATGCCCTGACTCTTGCACCCCCACATCCACATCCCCACCCCCAAACTGAGCAACAAACGGGAGCTCCTGCACACACACACACACACACACACACACACATTCCCACCTGCACCCCTCACACCAAATGGGAGCTGCCCAGGTAAGCACTCCACACCCAAACCTCCTGCCCCAACTCTGAGTCCCCTCCCTCATTGTAGCTCCTGGCCAGACCCTGAATCCCAACCCCCTGCCTGCTCCTTCACCCCCAGCCCTGTTCTCAGTGCACTCCCACCCTCAGCTCAGTGCAGAGAGAGGAAGAGAATGGGCCAGAACCAGGGAGAAAGTAGGTACCTACTCTATTTGGACAGGGCCAGGACCCCAGACCAGCAGCGGGCTGAGCAGGGCTGGCAGCCGGGACCCTGGCTGGCAGGAGCTGGCGGACGGAACCCCAGACCGGCAGCGGGTTGAGTGGCAGAGGGCTGAGCCGCTCAGCCCACTGCCGGTTTGGGGTTCTGGCTGCCGGCCCCTTGCCAACTGGGGTCCCGGCCTCAGGCCCCGCTCAGCCCACTGCCGGCCTAGGTGAACGGAACCCCAGGTCAGCAGTGGGCTGAACGGGCCGGCGCTGTAAGATCACCATTTTAATTTAATTTTAAATGAAGCTTCTTAAACATTTTGAAAACCTTGTTTACATACAACAATAGTTTAGTTATATAATATATAGACTTATAGAGAGAGACCTTCTAAAAAACATTAAAATGTAGTACTGGCACGCGAAACCTTAAATTAAAGTGAATAAATGAAGACTCGGCACACCACTTCTGAAAGGTTGCTGACCCCTGCTCTAGTCTGACAAAATATTGTTCACTTAAACACGCACATTATTTTCTTTCAAACTGATTTGGAACCTCCAGGGTATTTTTTAACGGGAGAGGAATTGAAAGTGACATTTTAAAAGATAAACAAATGTCTCTATTATTCATGCGTATGCATTAAGGGAGGGAATGTTGCTTTTTGAAGTGTACAAAACAGCGCATATGGTGACATTTTAAAAGTATGCAGCTTCTATTACTGGTCACAGAGAATTATTATTTTATTCTGTTTGCTGTTGAGGCCACTGATTTAAGTACCGACGGTTAAAGATGGGTCTGAAATCGGTTTCATATATTCTAATAAACAGAAGTCCTCAGAGAATGGAAATACAATAGGGTCTCCATTTTCTTTGTGACTGGAAGCTTAGGTGTCCTTAAAGAAGACTGAAAGTTCTAATTGACCCATCAATGTAAAATTGCTATTATGACACATAAATCGATCAGTTATCTACAGGTTATTATAAAGTCTAAGTGGTTTTTCCAGCATGATTCTGAGGAAGCAAAAATCAGCACACAGCCCCTGAACAGTTGATCGTAGCAGGGGAATCAATGTGTTTGAACTGCCTACAATAAATGATGCTGCATAGATTCTGTATTTAAGAGTAATGCGAGCCATTCCTTCAATTTAAGCTAAAATTAGTGGAAACACATACAGTGTATTAACTCCTGTGTTTTGGCATCTTCAGCAGATTGTGTTATTTCTCTATATGGTAAACAATTTAAAATTAATCATTAAGGATTGTTCATTGTGTTTTATAACTTTTTATGACTCTAGCTGCTTTACAGTGAAAGTTTCTGCCGGCATTTCCATTTTGAAACTATTTTTGTGGGCTTATACCTCAGCTGTAAAATAATAATCTTATCGTGATAATCTTAGTGTTAAATTCTGGAAGGAAAAATCAGTTTAACAATTTTTAACTGTATTTGACTAGTAAATAAAGCAAAGGAAGGTAATGTACACAAACAATTTTAACAAGATAAACTTGACTTTCTCAATCACATTCCTCCTATCTTTTATTAGTGTTTGATTCCGATTTCCAGAATGCAGGCATACACCACCAGGAATCTTGTAAAGTACTTTGCTTGTGACCACAGCAGATAAGACATGCAGCAATAATATGCACTTTCTTATCAAAGATCAGAACTGGGCCTTTGGTCTACCTGCTTTCTATCTCCAATCTCTCTTTGATTTCCTCTCTTGTTATTTTTATCTCCTTCTTGTCTCCTTTATCTCTGTTCCCTCTCTTCTGTTTCTTTTTTCTTCTCAAATGTACTGGCTGGATTCTTAACGGCTTAGTCCAGATGGGGGCCCTGAGGCAAGTTATTGTCTGAAGATCTGATTGGGTAAGATATAATGCAGGCCACAGTACAGTCACATGATCCTACAGCTTGATGCGGACCATAGGGCTGTGTCCCATCTTCTTTGCAATCTGTAAACAAACAATAATGTAGCAATAACTGTGTTCATTGCCTACTGCAGTGGGCCCTGATCTTGATTGTAGCCTAGGGCACTACTGCAACATAAATATGCACATTTTAATCTCATTTATCAGTGGCTTCATCTCCCTCCCCCACCCCCCAAATATTAGATAGAAGCAGAAAATGCAATTTTATTTTCCTGCTCAACTTTAGAATAGACCTTTTAAAAACTTGCTTTTAATTTGATCAGAATCATTATTCTGGGTACTAAATAAATGTTCATTATACACATTTAACTGAAAACTAGTGTCGGGTATATGCTTTGCATAATGTTCTATTTTAACCCAACTAAATGGTTACTGAGTTCTTAAAATACATGCGTATCAACTAAGCTAGAGTCCATGGTAGGGTGTCCATATCTCCCTATGCTGAATACAGGACACCTGATAAAATTACTCATACTCAAGCGAGTCCAATGGCAATCAATCAGAACTATGCAGTACAAACATTCAAATTAACATCAAGTTGACTGAGCCCCCGTTAAAAACAAATACTGTGTAGTTGGATTCTTTTTATTTACCTTCTTCTCTTTAAGCTTTAGGGTTCACACAGGGAGGGGTGACATACACACCCCTACCACCCCCCACCCTACACACAGGGAGAGGTGACAAATACACACTCCTGTACACCTCTCTCACAGGGGTGGTGGTGGGGAATTAACCAACCAACCTGACCCTCCCTGTTTGGTGTGCTCCGCTCTCCATGCCTGGCTGGGACCCCGGGATGGATTTGCCTCTCCTGGTACCTTGCGCCGTGTCTTCCTGAGGCAACACGTGGGCAGGGTGGCATGCAAGATTTCTGCCAGGGTTCACACCAGAATGTGGCCAGCAGCAGCCTTTCAGCACCATGCAGGAGGGAAGGTACAGGAGCTGCTTCCAGCCACAGGGGAGGAGAAGTGGGGGAAGGGATAAGAACATAAGAACGACCATACTGGGTCAGACCAAAGGTCCATCTAGCCTAGTATTCTGTCTTCTGACAGTGTCCAATGCGAGGTGCCCAGAGGGAATGAACAGAACAGGTAATCATCAAGTGATCCATTCTCTGTCGCTCATTCCCAGCTTCTGGCAAACAGAGGATAGGGACACCATCTCTGCTCATCCTGGCTAATAGTCATTGATAGACCTATCCTCCATGAATTTATCTAGTTCTTTTTTGAACCCTTTTATAGTCTTGGCCTTCACAACATCCTCTGGCAAAGAGTTCCACAGGTTGACTGTGGGTTGTATGAAGAAATGCTTCCTTTTATTTGTTTTAAACCGGCTGCCTGTTAATTTCATTTGGTGATCCGTAGTTCTTGTGTTATGAGAAGGAGTAAATAACACTTCCTTATTTACTTTCGCCACACCCCTCATGATTTTATAGACCTCCATCATATCCCCCCCTTAGTTGTCTCTTTTCCAAGATGAAAAGTCCCAATCTTATTAATCTCTCCTCATACGGAAGCCATTCCATATCCCTAATCATTTTTGTTGCCCTTTTCTGACCCTTTTCCAATTTCAATATATCTTTTTTGAGATGGGGCAACCACATCTGCATGCTGTATTCAAGATGTGGGTGTACCATGGATTTATATAGAGGCAATATGATATTTTCTGTCATAGAATCATAGAATATCAGGGTTGGAAGGGACCTCAGGAGGTCATCTAGTCCAACCCCCTGCTCAAAGCAGGACCAATCCCCAATCAAATCATCCCAGCCAGGGCTTTGTCAAGCCTGACCTTAAAAACTTCCAATGAAGGAGATTCTACCACCTCCCTAGGTAACGCATTCCAGTGTTTCACCACCCTCCTAGTGAAAAAGTTTTTCCTAATATCCAACCTAAACCTCCCCCACTGCAACTTGAGACCATTACTCCTTGTCCTGTCCTCTTCTACCACTGAGAATAGTCTAGAACCATCCTCTCTGGAACCACCTCTCAGGTAGTTGAAAGCCGCTATCAAATCCCCCCTCATTCTTCTCTTCTGCAGACTAAACAATCCCAGTTCCCTCAGCCTCTCCTCATAAGCCATGTGTTCCAGACCCCTAATCATTTTTGTTGCCCTTCGCTGGACTCTCTCCAATTTATCCACATCCTTCTTGTAGTGTGGGGCCCAAAACTGGACACAGTACTCCAGATGAGGCCTCACCAATGTCAAATATAGGGGAACGATCACGTCCCTCGATCTGCTCGCTATGCCCCTACTTATACATCCCAAAATGCCATTGGCCTTCTTGGCAACAAGGGCACACTGCTGACTCATATCCAGCTTCTCGTCCACTGTCACCCCTAGGTCCTTTTCCGCAGAACTGCTGCCTAGCCATTCGGTCCCTAGTCTGTAGCTGTGCATTGGGTTCTTCTGACCTAAGTGCAGGGTCCTGCACTTATCCTTATTGAACCTCATCAGGTTTCTTTTGGCCCAATCCTCCAATTTGTCTAGGTCCCTCTGTATCCTATCTCTGCCCTCCAGCGTATCTACCACTCCTCCCAGTTTAGTATCATCCGCAAATTTGCTGAGAGTGCAATCCACACCATCCTCCAGATCATTTATGAAGATATTGAACAAAACCGGCCCCAGGACCGACCCCTGGGGCACTCCACTTGACACCGGCTGCCAACTAGACATGGAGCCATTGATCACTACCCGTTGAGCCCGACAATCTAGCCAACTTTCTACCCACCTTATAGTACATTCATCCAGCCCATACCTCTTTAACTTGCTGACAAGAATACTGTGGGAGACCGTGTCAAAAGCTTTGCTAAAGTCAAGAAACAATACATCCACTGCTTTCCCTTCATCCACAGAATCAGTAATCTCATCATAGAAGGCGATTAGATTAGTCAGGCATGACCTTCCCTTGGTGAATCCATGCTGACTGTTCCTGATCACTTTCCTCTCGTGTAAGTGCTTCAGGATTGATTCCTTGAGGACCTGCTCCATGATTTTTCCGGGGACTGAGGTGAGGCTGACTGGCCTGTAGTTCCCAGGATCCTCCTTCTTCCCTTTTTTAAAGATTGGCACTACGTTAGCCTTTTTCCAGTCATCTGGGACTTCCAGATTGTCTTATTATCTGGGACTGTCTTATTATCTATCCCTGTCTCAATGATTCCAAACATTCTGTTTGCTTTTTTGACTGCTGCTGCACAGAGTGGATGTTTTCAGAGAACTATCCACACTGACTCCAAGATCTATTTCTTGAGTGGTAATAGTTAATTCAGATCCCATCATTTTATAGGTATAGTTGGGATGATGTTTTCCAATGTGCATTACTTTGCATTTATCAACACTGAATTTCATCTGCCATTTTCTTGCCCAGTCACCCAGTTTTCAGAGCTCTTTTGTAGC
Organism: Natator depressus; assembly: GCF_965152275.1. Classification (NCBI taxonomy): domain Eukaryota; kingdom Metazoa; phylum Chordata; order Testudines; family Cheloniidae; genus Natator; species Natator depressus. Next base: position 35,345,736 of record NC_134238.1, read on the forward strand.
CCTTCGTAGTCTGCCTGGGATTTATCTTAAGTAGTTTTGTATCATCTGCAAATTTTGCCACCTCACTGTTTACCCCATTTTTCAGATCATTTGTGAATATGTTGAATAGGAGTGGTCCCTGTACAGACCCTCTCTCCAGTCTGAAAACTGACCATTTATTCCTACCCTTTGTTTCCTATCTTTTAACCAGTTACCAATCCATGAGAGGACCTTCCCTCTTATCCCATGACAGCTTCCTTTGCTTAAGAGCCTTTGGTGAGGGACCTTGTCAAAGGCTTTCTGAAAATCTAAGTACATTATATCCACTGGATCAACTGTTACAGACTATAGTTAGTAGTTCTGCAATTTCACATTTGAGTTCCTTCAGAACTCTTGGGTAAATACTATCTGGTCCTGGTGACTTATTACTGTTTAGTTTATCAATTTGTTCTAAAACCTCCTCTAATGACACCTCAATCTGGGACAGTTCCTCAGATTTGTCACCTGAAAAGAATAGCTCAGGTTTGGGAATCTCCCTTATATCCTCAGCCGTGAAGATGATCTGGCCCGTGTCTTTGCAGAGCTCATCTCTTCTCTCCTCTCCCTCCCCCGCCCCTTCCCGTGGCTGGAAGCAGCCTGTTCCTTCGTGCCTGCAGTGTCAAAGGCAGCTAACACCTCCAGGGTGCTGCTGGCTACCAACGTAACCCAGCAGCCTCCTGTCCACTGGCTACAGCGCGGGCAGGAAGGGGTTAAGCCCTAAGGATGCATTGTGCACCAGGGCCCAGGGAACCTGATTGCAGGGGCTTCAGCTAACCCGGCAGGTCATGGTGCCTAGGGGAGTGAGCAGCCCCACACTCCCTGGGGGCAGGACCTAGGGTGGGGAGCTCAGTGGTGAAGAGGGTGCTACGCCCCTGCTCTGGGGGCTGCTGTGGAGTCTGCAGGTTCAGGCATGAACAAGCTGGAAATTGCTTCCCTCTCCTCCCTCTCTAGGGTGACCATATTTCCCTATACTGAATATGGGACACCTGGTAAAATTACTCATATTCAGGTGAGTTCAATGGCAATCAGTCAGAACTATGCAGTACAAACATTCAAACTAACATCAAGCTGACTTGAGCCCCTGTTAAAAAAAAGTCTGCATAACTGGATTATTTTTATTTACCTTCTTATCTTTAAGGCTTTAAGGTTCACACAGGGAGGGGTGACACACACCCCTACTCTCCCCTCCCCCACTCCCATATAATTTTCTCACACACGGGGGGGGGGTGTGTGTGTGACTGACCGACCCCACCCTCCCTGCCTGGTGCTGTCCACCCTCTATGCCTGGCTGGGCCCCTGAGACTGAACCGAATCACCTCTCCCGGTACCTGGCACCACATCTTCCCAAGGCAACACATGGAGGGGCATGCAGGGTCACATCCCCTCCCCTCCCCAGATTTCTGCCAGGGTTCACATCTGAATGTGGCCAGTAGCAGCCTTTCGGCACTGTGCAGGGGGGGAAGGGACAGGAACTGCTTCCAGCCACAGGGGATTATCTGGTCTGTGTCTTTGCAGAGCTCAACTCTTCCCCCCGCCCATCTGTGACTGGAAGCAGCTTGTCCCTTCCTGCCCACACAGTGTGGAAAGGCAGTTAACACCTCTAAGCTGCTCTGGCCACCAGCACCCACATAACCCAGTCACATCCTGTCCCCCCCGTGCTGCATCTTTGCTCTGCCACCAGCCTTGCACATCATCGGCGACTAGACCACCCGCCATTCACCACTGATGAGCAGGCAGGTGGCTGGTGATCAAGGATCTGGCCAGCAGCAGGACCCAGCAGTATTCTGGGGGTTAGTGGGAGAAAGACAGAAAATTGCCCGTTTTTAAGGAAAAGTTGGGACACCTGCAGGTAGGCTTAAAAACGGGACATCTGGTCACCCTAGTCCATGGGAGCTATTCTATTCCTATTGGATACAGGTTTTCTGGAACACTCTCAGATATGAGGCATTGTGACAGCTAAATTTCTAAACAGCACTTTCGTAGAGTAGGTTGAAACTGCTGAGAATAGTTCTGGTGTCTGAGCTTTCTGCAAAGTTGCTAGACTGCTGTCTTGATGTCTTGTGAACTGGAAATCTTTGTGTTTAAAGTTAAGGAAATCCAGGCAATATTTTGTAATTCTTCAGTGCATGATAATTAACCATTCATGCATAGAAACTGTTTTATCAACATTTCCTAAAGTTCATAGTACAGCGTTAAACCATACATCTGCCTAGCCAATAGGGACTCTCTAAATACACAGCAGTGTGATAAGCATCATTATGGTATTTCATGCTATGTCAATGACCTATAGATAATGGGTCCCTGGGAAACAATTAGGAGAAGATCTCCCCATATTATACCCCAGCTGTTTTATGCCTCGCCAGCACCATGAAAAAGCCATGAATCTGGCCTCACCCTCTCCAGTCTTTGGCAAAGTGCGGCTTGGCCAAACTGCCCTCAAATTTTCCATTTTCAGTCCATAAAAGAGTATTTCCTTAATCACCTTGGATGGTCTCTTGTAAATATTACTTCCATTTAGATAAAAACATCTCTGCCCTCAGTGATGGTTAACTTTTTACATATTACTTTTTAAAGGAAAATTAACCTTAAGTACTCATCTCCGCCTTCTGATAGGCACACACAACTCCCATTGACTGCAGATGGAGTTCTGCACATTCATTCAAGGACAGAATTTTACCCAAAGGTTATAATGAAAATAGACTGGCTTCTAAATTCTGTCACTTTCCAACCCAAACTTTTTCGCATGTTATGAACAAGTGAAAATGATGTATAGTTGAAAGTGTTAGGCAAAGGTGACCTTAATATTGGACATCGCTGCTGCACTGCCTATAATGTATTGCAGAATAAAATTCTCACAACCATGTGATCTTATGCTCAGGTAACGTAAATCATAATTTATGTAAAACTTTAAAAAGAAACAAACCCTTCCCTTAGATTGCTTTTCTTTGTAGGAATGAAGATTGTGTTCTTCTGCTCTCGAGCGATTGGTGCAGATGGGAAGGATTAAAAAATAAACCCTCCATAAAAAATGTTCTGTGTGCTTCACACACAAATCCATACAATGAATATATCTATCAAGATCTACCACTTTTCTTCAGAAAGTGATTTTAGGCTTTGTTAAAGATGCCAGATTGCTGGCACTGGAGAAGGAAATATTAGGTTTATTCACATAACCAGTAAGTTATTTGACTCAGAGGTTAAGTAGCTATTGTACAGATTTCTGTATACTGTCCTGCCAACATGTCTCCATCCTGACCTGGAAGGATCCTTCAGAGGGATATCCCCATGATCAGTCTTGGGTTTCACAGGGTACAGTTGTACTGCAAGTGAAGGTGCGATTGCAGTGCCCATAGGCATATCTGTGCTGGTTTTAATTTAGATGGCACAGGTACCAACTGTAGTGAGAACATGGCAGCTTAGGCTAGCCACCTCAGTAAAAGCCCACTGGGAAATCTTGGTATGGACTCAGGTTACTGGCCCACACTGGCGTCTATGCTGCCACGTCTTCACTGGTTACCTGCAGTAGGTGGATTAAAGCTAGCATAGACATGCCTACCCATACTGCAATCATATCTTCATATGCAGTGTAGATGTACCCATACACTGCCCCCTGATGTTAACTATGTAACTCTTGAGATGCAGACATCTGTCTGCTAGGAAATGAGCCAAGACGCCAGCTCATTTAGGTGGGCCACCAACCAGAAATCGGATGATAGATGTCCTATCGCTATTGTGATCTAGCCCAGAGTTGAACCAGGGACCTAGAAATTATCAAAACTATTGGCCTGATTTCAGTTGGGTCCACTGCACAATGTTCAATAGCTTTTTCTTCTAAATTTTAGCTGTGGCCAATCACACCTGTGGCTTTTGTCTAAATAACAAGTTCTATTAAAATGATTAATTATGAAGCAACAAAAGAAAGGAAAATGTGGTTGATTTAACAACTGTCTATTTATGCATTTAACTTATAAATAACAATCTCTTTTTTTCCTTCTGCTAGCTAAAGCAAGCCGAAGGTTAGATGGCATTTCTCCCTGTACTCCCTGAAGAGCCTGGGGAGGCTCAAAATACAGCAACTTTGAACAACAAAAATGGTCAATAAACTTTGCTCTGTAACAGATTATTCTTGCTAACCAGGACTTGACTTTGCGTAAACGAGCACTCAGAAATGCCCCACTTCATATAGATCATTGGAACAGGATAACAGTACAAAGGAAGATTAGTTATCTAAATTACTGATCGCTTAGGGAAAAACGCCCATTTTATATTATAACAACTTTTTTTTTTAATACTCCATCACAGAATATCAGGGTTGGAAGGGACCTCAGGAGATCATCTAGTCCAACCCCCTGCTCAAAGCAGAACCAATCCCCAATTTTTGCCCCAGATCCCTAAATGGCCCTTGTTTAAATCAGTTTATCTTGCTTTGGTATATTATGCTAATTTACATTTGTTTGCACTCATTCACATTTCAGTGGCTATAAGTTGGTCTAAGGGAATCTAATGGTCCCTTTTATAAAGGTGCCATTTCACTATCTAGTAGAGCTAATATCTAACTTGATTCTGGTAGCTTTTGTATGAAAGCAGAAGACATTCCGCCCCCCCCCCTTTCCCAACCTATTCAGTAATAAAAGAACAAGTCTGCAAATAATAGTTAAATGTGACTATATCAAGATGAAAATTGATGGCAATAATGCCTGTTGCAAGATAGACTAGTTTGTGTTTTGCTTCAGTGTTATGAAACTAATATTGTGAAATGAACAAGTGAAAGAAACCTAACCCACAAAAAAGGGTTCAGTGGATATAAGTTGGTCTAAGGGAATCTAATTATACCACCTAAGCCCTGGTCTACACTAGGACTTTAGGTCGAATTTAGCAGCGTTAAATCGATGTAAACCTGCACCCGTCCACACGCTGAAGCCCTTTATTTCGACTTAAAGGGCTCTTAAAATCGATTTCCTTACTCCACCCCTGACAAGTGGATTAGCGCTTAAATCGGCCTTGCCGGGTTGAATTTGGGGTACTGTGGACACAATTCGACGATATTGGCCCCCGGGAGCTATCCCAGAGTGCTCCATTGTGACTGCTCTGGACAGCACTCTCAACTCAGATGCACGATTGTTTGCCGTTGCTCTGACGCAGGGAGGGGCGACTGACGACACGGCTTACAGGGTTGGCTTACAGGGAGTTAAAATCAACAAAGGGGGTGGCTTTACATCAAAGAGTATTTCAGGGAGCACTTCACGGAGGGTTCCAATAAGAAATGGTGCACCTAAGTTATTGTTCTTATTGGAACAAGGAGGTTAGTCTGGCCTCTGATTGATACATGGCTAGATTTACCTCGCTGCACCTTCTCTGTGAGTGACTGCAGTGTGACCTAGAGGAATGAGTCCCCTAGACGGGGGGCGGGGCGTTGCAAATGAGTACAAAACAAATCTGGTCTATTTCTTGTTTTGATCCACTCCATCTATCTTTTACATCTTTGGCTGGCAGCAGACGGTGCAGAAGGACTGCATGCCATCCACATCTCATGGCTGCTCGGCAGAAGATGGTACAATAGGACTGCTAGCCATCCTCATCTCTTGCCTGCCCGGCAGAAGATGATGCAATAGGACTGCTAGCAATCCGTATCACCTGCCTGCTCACCATAAGATGGTTCGATAGGACTGACTGCAGGACTAAAGAGAATGACCTGATCAAGTCACTCCAAATTTAGTCCCTGCGCCCATGTCTGCCCAGGCGCTCCTGATCGGCCTCACACAGGCGACCAGGAGCACCTCGGACATGACGATGACGGCTACCAGTCCTATTGCACCGTCTGCTGCCACAAGGCAATGGGTTGCTGCTGCTGTGTAGCAATACAGTACTGCGTCTGCCAGCACCCAGGAGACATATGGTGACAGTGAGCTGAGCGGGTTCCATGGTTGCCGTGGTATGGCGTCTGCACAGGTAACTCAGGAAAAAAGGGGCGAAACGATTGTCTGCCCTTGCTTTCACGGAGGGAGGGAGGGAACGGGGGCCTGACGATATGTACCCAGAACCACCCGCGACAATGTTTTAGCCCCATCAGGCATTGGGATCTCAACCCAGAATTCCAATGGGCAGCGGAGACTGCGGGAACTGTGGGATAGCTACCCACAGTGCAATGCTCCGGAAGTTGACTCTAGCCTCGGTACTGTGGAAGCACTCGGCTGAGTTAATGCACTTAATGCACTTAGAGCATTTTCTGTGGGGACACACATACTCGAATATATAAAACCGATTTCTAAAAAACCGATTTCTATAAATTCAACCTAATTTCGTAGTGTAGACATACCCTTACAATTCACCTCTGAATGTGACATTAGGTCTCCAAGAAGCTCAGAATGTTGATTATCATTGTATTACACAGCTGGGTTATTTAGACTACAAGTAAGTGAATTTCAAGTAATTGGAAGCAGATTAGTAATGCCCTATGTGTTTGTTTGTTGTCTGCAAAATGTACATCTACTAGCAATATGTGTATGTAGTACATGTGAATTATTGTATTTATATCGTAATTAATCTTCCCACTCTTCATCAGCGGCTAGTTTCCAAGTTTCACAGCTGGCAGTTTTGTACAGTATTTAGATTTTAAATCAGTATGCAGTTAGTAATAACTACAGATATAAGTTAAAAGATCCCAGCATGTTTTTTTTTTAAATGTCTTGACAATTTTCTTTCCTCAGTCAGTAACATGAACCCTTTCTTGTGGGTTAGGTTTCTTTCACTTGTTCATTTCACAATATTAGTTTCATAACACTGAAGCAAAACACAAACTAGTCCATCTTGCAACAGGCATTATTGCCATCAATTTTCATCTTGATATAGTCACATTTAAATATTATTTGCAGACTTGTTCTTTTATTACTGAATAGGTTGGGAAGGGGGAGGGGGGGAATGTCTTCTGCTTTCATACAAAAGCTACCAGAATCAAGTTAGATATTAACTCTACAAGATAGTGAAATGGCACCATTATAAAAGGGACTTGTCTGGCCTTTGTTCTTCCTTCATCCTTAGTGGGTTTTGTTGTATGGTTCTATCATCCTGCTACTTCCATAGTTAGGAGTTTCTTTTTCTCTCTTGCCTATATAATTGTTTCTCTCTGTGTAATATATTCAAATAGAATATTCTCTTTGTTTTCAGTCACTGTCACCATCGTTAAACCAAATTGTTTTATTTTTTTCATTTACCAACTAATACAGTATGAAAAACAACAAATATCTGTAGTGCTATAGGCATATTTATTACCTTCTTCAAGAGCTCTGATGTACTAATCCTTGCAAAATTAAATTGTCTTCCCTTTAAATTCAGTCCTGAACTCCATAAGATCTTAAACCAAATCTAAATGCACATCAGTGTAGCTGCTATTTTGGTAGTCCAGATGGAGGGTAAGAAAAAACATTTGTTTTTGAAAAGCCTTCCACTGGGATGAGTATTGAAGTACTTTACATATGTTTATTATATAATTGGTTTAAATAGAGGTAATTGAAAATGACATGCAAGTAAAGTTCCCAAACATTTTCTGTATAAGGTTTTTCTCCTATTTATTATGATTAATGTTGATGGTTGTGCGTAGAGGCTACATTCAAGATCAGTGACCCATTGTGGTAGGCACTGTACAGATGTATAGTACATGATAGTCCCTGTCTTGAAGAGTTTACAATCTAAATAGGGGGTGCAGAGGAATGAGGAAATAGAAGCAGAGGTGTGAAGACACTTACCCAAGGTCACAAAGAAAGTGGCAGAGCTGGGAATAAAACCCAGGTCTTCAGAGTCTCAGTCCAGTGCCCTGGCTTCTGGACCACACTGACAAGTGAGTGCTTTACTGACTCCATGCAGGCCATCCCTGTTCTCATGGGGAGCCCCATTGTCTTTAATGGGGCTCTGTCTTGGAATAGGGGGCTGCCTGTGTGGAGTCACTTCTAGTATTAGGGCCCACATTTGCTACTGAGCCTTTCTGAGATAGAATATTATATACGTACTGAAGATAGAGGAATAGACGTATGGAGAAAAAAAATAAGTGAATAGATATATTTGAAATAAGTGGGCCAAATGCTGTTGTGCCACCAATCTAAGTCCAGGGTAATTCCACCGTCTCCAATTTTGCTCGAGAACTAATGGAATTCTTGAAAAAATCATGAGACAGGGTAGTAAAATTCAGTCTGATGTCATTCCTGACTCAGGAAGTTACAAGAGGTGAATACCCAGATAAGGACAAGAACCAGTACTCTGGGAAAAAGAAAAGGAGGACTTGTGGCACCTTAGAGACTAACAAATTTATTTGAGCATAAGCTTTTGTGAGCTACAGCTCACTTCATCGGATGTCTGCAGTGGAAAATACAGTGGGGAGATTTATATAATAATTTATATAATATGTAAATCTCCCCACTGTATTTTCCACTGAATGCATCCGATGAAGTGAGCTGTAGCTCACGAAAGCTTATGCTCAAATAAATTTGTTAGTCTCTAAGGTGTCACAAGTCCTCCTTTTCTTTTTGCGGATACAGACTAACACGGCTGCTACTCTGAAACCTGTCAGTACTCTCGGGTTCATGTTCCCAACATTCTTTTGTCTAGCCTGAGGGAAAAGATATGCTCTGGGGCATCAAAAGCTAAGGAAGGAGAAATACCCAAAAGCAAAAATGTTAGTTTACAGAGTCATAGACTTTAAGGCCAGAAGGGACTACCAGACTACCTAGAGTGATCTGCTCTATTCTACAGGCCACCAACACACCCAAGAACCAAAATTAGATCAAAGTACTGCAGCCCACAGGAGGCTAGACTATTATATATCACATACAGAGAATAGGAGGGACTGAGGTGCACCAGTGCCCGAGGGCCCCACAATGGCAGGGAAATGATTACGTGAGATACACCCAGCTAATCCTGGCAAGTGACCCATGCCCATATGCTGCAGAGGTACGTGAAAAACTTCCAAGGTCACTGCCAACCTAATCCTTTCTAATGCAATGGATGTGCCTGCTCTCCCCTGCCGCAGAAACCCCGAGCTGGGGAAAGTCGTCTTTCTCTGCCCGCCACAGCCCGGCACGTCCCAAATCCGCCCCCCCCCCCCGTTCTCACCCCACTGCCCCTTCCCACCTACTCCCTATTCCTCCCAAGGCCACCACCTCACCTTGCATGTGCGTCTTCTCCAGGGTCCAGGCACCTAATTAGTGGAGCCAAGCCTGCACGGCTCCACTAATTAGGTGGGTGGCCCTTCATTCTCTTGTGTGTGGCCGCCAAGGTACGCACTTTAGAGGGAACTATCCGCGGACCACCTGAATGGAGCTCGCAGACCACTGGTGGTCCACAGACTACAGTTTGAGAACCTCTGGATTAGAACATATCTCTGGCCAGTACTGTACATTCCCTGTATATCCCTCTCCCAGCAAAGGGGAGGCTATGGCAGATTTTTGTCCCCTGGGAACCTTTGTTAAGCTTTACACCAGCGGGAGCCCATTTAAACCTAGGTTGAATCTATCCCTATATACTGAGATTGAAATCCTAGTCATAGAGCCTGTCCCGAGCTTGATTGCTCACAAAAAGAGAGATGTATGCCTCACCTTGACCTTTCCTCTCAGGACTGCCCTTTAACTTACATGAACAACTGATCAGATGTTTAAAAGATATTTCTATTTTTTCTATCTGCATCAAATTCAAGGAGTAGGTTAACTAGAATGCAATGAGCTAAGCTACTGTTTAGCTGTTCTTAATTCAAATGCCTTTGTATACAGTGTGAAAAAAGTGCATGTATTTGCAGCCAGGAGAGCTGGATGAACTCTGCTTGGGGTGAGCATGTAAGGGTGTATGACATTTGAAGTCAATAGGAGCAGCATAGGCCCAACCCGGAGCCCTAACTGAAATCAATAGGAGTTTAGCCTGAGTAAAGAGTGCTCAATAAGGCAGTTGTTGTCCTTCACAAAAACAATCATTGATGAGGGGAAGGAATGATTTGTGACTAGAACACAGGATAAGGAGTCGGATAATCTGACTTCATTTCCAGGTTCTGCTGAAGATTTTCTGCATGATCTTGGGGAAGTCACTTAGCTTCCTTGCTTCACCCTTTTACAAAAGTCCTATAGAATTAATAGAAAAGTATATCCCTGCTATACAATTCTATGGGGGTGATTCAAAAAACCTAGAGAAAGGATTGCATTCTGTATTACAATCTACAGGTTTGTAGGGTGACATCTATGAACCTCCTGGTTTTATCACAATTTCATTCGTAGGACTTGCCCATAAGTACAGTTTATCTATTTGCAAATGAAGGTAATAACTTACCTACTTCACTAAGATACTGTGAAGCTTAGAGCTTGATCCTACTCCCACTGAAGTCAACTGCAAAGCTCCGATTGACTTCAGTTGTGCAGGATCAAATCCTTTATGCATCAATGCATATACAGATTTTTGAGATTCTCTGGTAGAATGAGCAAAGTATAATCACGGTTTTTACTTCAATTGCACTTGTCCCGTCCATTAATCTCCCCTGTTCTGGTCCCCACATGAGCAAGATGAATCACATTTTCTGGGAATCAGTATAGCAGAAAAACCCAGACTGAAACTGCCTGATGTGTACACATTGAGTATATTAGTTAACAAATGCATTTTATTCATCATCTTATTAGGAAAGTGTGATATATATTTGCCATTTTTTTCAACAGATATGAAAGGCTGTTAGAAGAATTAAACTTGGGGAATGTTAATATTGCGCAATTAAATTCTGGAAAGTCAAGAAATGCCAATTATAGGGTTGCATGTGCAACCTTAGCTCTGCCCCTTGTGTGTATGGATTACAATAGTCTTTAATTACATGATCATATTAGTATTTCTTAATACAGAAAATCATATTTTCAACAGTCTTAGATACACGTGTGGCATCTTGATACTTATATTAATTACATTTGGCCAGAACATCTTCCATGTACTTAGAGGAAACTCTGGGTGTAGATCCCTACTCTTCACACAGAAGCAGGGTCCATTAGACCCTGCAGAGGGGCCTCTGCAAAGGGTCCAGAGTGCTCTCTGGATGGGCTGGTCGAAAACATTGCTCCCTCAGCCCCCAGGAACCTTACTCAGAAAAGGCAATAACAGCACCCTGTCCCTATGCAAAAGAACTGCACCAATTCAGCTGTGATAGCCATTATACAGAACCCCAATATAGATCGAACAAGGCCCTTCATGGCTGCAGAGAACTGGGAAAGATTTGTACCTTAGGAATAGGGAAACTATTTCTTTTTTGTAGTTTCAGTGTGTCTCACATTCCACTCTGAAACAATTAGTGCCAAAATACTCACTAAATCGTACTGTAAGCTTCACCCTACAAGCAACATTTTCATTCACACTTTCCCATCCTCTGCAACAAGACTAGAATGTCAGACATCAGTGGAATTCAGACCTATGACCTTCTGAATATGCACGATGAACCCACTTTGAAAGAGGCATACGCTTCAGCCTCAGGACTGCTTTTGTTATGTTTGGTATGGTGCAATTACTAAAATAAGATTGTTGGAATGCCTTCTTATCCACCACTCTGATCTTGCAGTACACGTAGACCTAGAAATTGGCTCATTTAGTCACCTGTCGTGTATATGACATCTACTTTAGCCCATTCTTGTCGTTTTAAACAAATTAACTCACAAGGCCAATTAGGCTATTCAAGGGTTAAATGTGATCCTTGCAAATAGTACCATTTCATCTCATGTTTTGGAGAAAGAATGACTTCTGTTTTCATAGTTACAGCTTCTGCCTTCCCAACATCACAAGGTATTGGCATTTAGCTTTTCTTCTTTCAGTACCTTTTTAAAAAAATGCAGAAGGGTTGACCCCACACACTTTACTAATATATCTTAATTGGTAATTTTGTATCTGTCTTAATTGTTTAACCTAAAATAACTATTTACATAGATCTTTAAGTGTTCAAGGTACAATCATTAACTGATTAATACCCTTACCCGGGTGAGGTAGGTAGGTAAGTACTGTTCAGTTTAGTGATGTGGAATCTGAGACAGAGGTTATATGACCTGCCTCAGCCACTCAAGTAAAAGGTAATGCTGGGATTACAAAACAGGAATTCCTGACTGCAGACCTGTGCGCATGTCACTAGACCACATTCTCTCTTCATCACTTTCTAAGATGATGCTTTTATCGTGCTTCACAGCTTCTTTCAAACGTCTAATAATTTAGGTTAAGAGAGATGAAAAACTGTCTATTGCTAACTAGATTCTCTTCAGGTTACAGTACTGTATATATCCAAAGTAAGAACACTTTGCAAGCCTAAAAGAAAAACATTAGCTTTTAGTGGATGTGTTTGGAGCAGTAGGGACATACGTATTAAGATCCGATGATCTTTGAAAGACTGGAAAAGCAGCATCACTTGCCCCACAACCTCAGCCGTGCACAACACAATGCCATCCACAGCCTCAGAAACAACAGACTAACACGGCTGTTACTCAGAAACAACTCTGACATCATAATCAAAAAGGCTGACAAAGGAGGTGCTGTTGTCATCATGAATAGGTCGGAATATGAACAAGAGGCTGCTCGGCAGCTCTCCAACACGACTTTGTACAAGCCATTACCCTCTGATCCCACTGAGGGTTACCAAAAGAAACTACAGAATTTGCTCAAGAAACTCCCTGAAAAAGCACAGGATCAAATCCGCACAGACACACCCCTGGAACCCCGACCTGGGATATTCATAAACCTGGAAATCCTGGGCGCCCCATCATCTCAGGCATTGGCACCCTGACTACAGGATTGTCCGGCTATGTGGACTCTCTCCTCAGGCCCTACACTCCCAGCACTCCCAGCTATCTTCGAGACACCACTGACTTCCTAAGGAAACTACAATCCATCGGTGATCTTCCTGAAAATACCATCCTGACCACTATGGATGTAGAAGCCCTCTACACCAACATTCCACACAAAGATGGACTACAAGCCGTCAGGAACAGTATCCCCGATAATGTCACAGCAAACCTGGCGGCTGAACTTTGTGACTTTGTCCTCACCCATAACTATTTCACATTTGGGGACAATGTATACCTTCAAGTCAGCGGCACGGTTATGGGTACCCGCATGGCCCCACAGTATGCCAACATTTTTATAGCTGACTTAGAACAACGCTTTCTCAGCTCTCGTCCCCTAATGCCCCTACTCTACTTGCGCTATATTGATGACATCTTCATCATCTGGACCATGGAAAAGAAGCCCTTGAGGAATTCTACCGTGATTTCAACAATTTCCATCCCACCATCAACCTCAGCCTGGAACAGTCCACACAAGAGATCCACTTCCTGGACACTACGGTGCTAATAAGCAATGGTCACATAAACACCACCCTATACCGGAAACCTACTGACCGCTATTCCTACCTACATGCCTCCAGCTTTCACCCAGACCACACCACACGGTCCATTGTCTACAGCCAAGCTTTACGATACAACTGCATTTGCTCCAACCCCTCAGACAGAGACAAACACCTACAAGATCTCTATCAAGTATTCTTACAACTACAATACCCACCTGCTGAAGTGAAGAAACAGATTGACAGAGCCAGAAGAGTACCCAGAAGTCACCTACTACAGGACAGGCCTAACAAAGAAAATAACAGAATGCCACTAGCCGTCACCTTCAGCCCCCAACTAAAACCTCTCCAACGCATTATCAAGGATCTACAACCTATCCTGAAGGACGACCCATCACTCTCACAAATCTTGGGAGACAGGCCAGTCCTTGCCTACAGACAGCCCCCCAACCTGAAGCAAATACTCACCAGCAACTACATACCACACAACCACTAACCCAGGAACCTATCCTTGCAACAAAGCCCGTTGCCAACTGTGCCCACATATCTATTCAGGGGACACCATCACAGGGCCTAATAACATCAGCCACACTATCAGAGGCTCGTTCACCTGCACATCTACCAATGTGATATATGGCATCATGTGCAAGCAATGCCCCTCTGCCATGTACATTGGTCAAACTGGACAGTCTCTACGTAAAAGAATAAATGGACACAAATCAGATATCAAGAATTATAACATTCATAAACCAGTCGGAGAACACTTCAATCTCTCTGGTCACGCGATTACAGACATGAAAGTTGCGATATTACAACAGAAAAACTTCAAAACCAGACTCCAGGGAGAGACTGCTGAATTGGAATTAATTTGCAAATTGGATACAATTAACTTAGGCTTGAATAGAGACTGGGAGTGGTTGAGTCATTATACTAAGTGAAACTATTCCCCCCCCGCACTGTTCCTCAGACGTTCTTGTTAACTCCTGGAAATGTGCTGGAAATGGCCCACCTTGGTAATCATACACATTGTAAGGAGAGTGATCACTTCAGATAAGCTATTACCAGCAGGAGAGTGGGGTGGGGGGGGAGAGAAAACCTTTTGTAGTGATAAACACCCATTTTTTCATGGTCTGTGTGTATAAAAATATCCTCACTTTTTTTTTTCATGGTCTGTGTGTATAAAAACATCCTCACTGTATTTTCCACTTTATACATCCGATGAAGTGAGCTGTAGCTCACGAAAGCTTATGCTCAAATAAATTGGTTAGTCGCTAAGGTGCCACAAGTACTCCTTTTCTTTTTGCGAATATAGACTAACACGGCTGCTACTCTGAAATCTGAAAGACTGAAAATTCCCAGGAAGAAAGCTCAGAGCCAAGAGTTTGAAGTATTCTTGAGATTGTGGAAAGGAGCAAGGATGTGATCAGACAGGCCGAAGAGAGAGCTACATCTTGACTGAAGATACAGGGAAAGGAAATATTAAAACTAAATCAATATGATACGAGAATAAAGGAATCAGCTGAAGTAGCAGGCCTTTCTGGGTAATGTAGAGTGGAAGCACCTAGACTTGAAGTTTTGGGCACTTTAAAGTCTACCTGTATTTTACATTGACCCTGAGACCTCTGCTTTCATGATACTTCACTGATGCATGATATAGTAGCGCTTACATGTGAACACTCTAACTCAACTAGCACAGCTCTCTGTCAAAGTGAGGGAAGGAAAATATACTGAATTAGCTAGTTACAGGATGTCACAGGGACTTGTCATACATATGGGAATTTGGGCACCCAGACAGAGGAATGTTTGAGTTTCAGGGGGTAGAAAAAAAGAGATGGGATAAAAAAAAGCAATTTTCCTTATCTAGTTTTCTCATCTCACATTTTAACTTGATAGCTGGTATTTCTTTGTATCTGAAACATCAACGTTTGAGTAAGAACAGTTACGATCCACAGGGCACAAAGAAAAGATAGTAAAATGTTCCTCCATCAGTTCACGTAGTGGATTGAACAGGTATGCTATTATCTTTTTTCCGATTAAATAGAGCATATAAATGGTTTTGATCTCCTAAACTAAGTAATTGTGCCCTGTGTATAAACATGCAAATAGAAATTATATCCTGTCAGATAAAAATTAAAACAAACTGTGGTTATTGTAATTCCTGACATAACCTGGAGAGTTCTTAAAGTTGTATGCCTAAGATGTTAGAAAGTACACAAGAAGAGAGCAAGGTATAAGGCTGAGTTTAGAATTAATACTGTTTGCAAAAGTTCACACCAAAATCTTGCCTCTTAATCATCAAAAAATTAACAATAACAGATCACAAGAATTCAATTGTTACCAGAGTTCAAGAGAAAGTGATATTAAGATAAATGATCAGATTCACATCATTAATAATATGCACCTTAAACATGGTTAAAAGTGGTTTTTATATTATAAGTTTTTAAAAAGCAATTATGTCAATTGCAGGAAATTATTTGCATTGTGAGTATCACATAGATGGGGTCAGTGAGACTCTGATAGAAGACTTCAAAGTCATTTTCAAGAGTCCAATAAGTTTTAACACAAAATACAAGGAGTATTTCCTGTGACAAGAAGGCTAGAGAGTGTTAAGACAAACTATGTACACTAGTTAAGCATTAAATAAATGCAAAAAATCCACATTTGCAATATTTAACAGGGTTGTTCTGTGTTTCTGAAGGCCTTTTCCATAGGAAACAACTTGAGAGTGTGTGAGGTTAGCTAAGCTTTTATAGACAGCCTTTACCTACCAGCCTTTCAGGTTCTATAATCAGGATGTGTCGGAAATTGGAAACAAAATGGTACAAAACCAAACTTTATTTTTATATTGCTTATATGTAAAACTATATTTGCAGATGCCAAGAACAGTGAACAGTAATGTAGCAATATCATGATTCCCCTTTAAACCCACCCTGTTAGATGTTGGAAACATGCAGGGAGCTGTAGAACAATTACTGATGACTCATTAGGACAGGTGAGGCTCATTAAATTCCTCTCTGAAAATAAAGAAAGTGGGAGTAGTCCTCTAGCAAATGGAGCAAAGGTTTAGGACCAAAACATTGGTCCTGGCATGAAAGAACCTTAGGAACAACATTCATATCTAAGCAGTTGTCTTAGGCTTGTATGTTGGATTACTTTGGAATTATGTTTTTGTTAATAAACCAGATTCCAAAAGGGGTGACTTTTGCTGTACAAAGATGTAGTCTTTATTCAGTGAAAAAAAATTACATTAACACAGAGTTAAGATTGCTTGGTGGTATCTCATCCTCTGCAGAACGTTGAATTGAGCAAAACTCAAATGTCTGAGAATGAGGAAATTCATGGTTCATGCAAACTTAATTCTGCCCTCTGTCAGCTATGCCCCGTTAACACACATAGCTTTATTCTGCCAACCTCACAAATGTACAAGCTCTTCACCTCCTTTTACATCCCATTCACTCCCAACCACAGGAGTCCATCTAACAGTATAAAAGGATAAAAAGGAGGGAAAGGGGAAAAAAAGTGCCCACACCACATTCCCTCTGTTCTACTGGAGTTGGCAGTAGTCAGTGGGAACTGTTTGCACACGCTTCAGGTACAGTCAATGTTTTTGGTGTACTACCCTAAACAGTGGAGGCAGTAGCTGGACCTGCTTGATAAAGGTGTCTTTTTGATATGAGGACATGTTTGGATTACTTCGAGATGTGTGACAGAGCTGTGATTTTGATACGAGATCTATGCTTTGCACCCTCCGATGCGTGAGGACAAAGGGAAAATCTGCATGTGTACCTTCAGGATCCAGTCTGCGTTATTGCAGTGATGAATTGGATACATCAGTGGCTCTTAACCTTTCCAGATTACTGTACCCCTTTCAGGAGTCTAATTTGTCTTGCGTACCCCCAAGTTTCACCTCACTTAAAAACTACTTGCTTACACAATCAGACATAAAAATACAAAAGTGTCACCACACACTATTACTGACAAATTGCTTACGTTCTCATTTTTACCATATAATTATAAAATAAATCAACTGAAATATAAATATTGTACTTACATTTCAGTGTATAGTATATAGAGCAGTATAAACAAGTCGTTGTCTGTATGAAATTTTAGTTTGTACTAACTTTGCTAGTGCTATTTATGTAGCCTATTGTAAAACTAAGCAAATATCTACATGAGTTGATGTACCTGCTGTAAGACCTCTGCGTACCACCAGGGATACACGTACCCCTGGTTGAGAATCACTGGGGTACATGATATAATTAACAGGGCACAGGGATTTTCATAGTTTCGTAGACTCTAAGGCCAGAAGAGATCATTGTGATCATCCAGTCTGACCTCCTGTATAACACAGATTCTTTCCCAAAATAATTCCAAGAGCAGATCTTTGAGAAAAACATTCAATCTTGATTGAAAAATTACCAGTGATGGAAAATCAACTGTGACCCTTGGTAAATTGTTCCAATGGTTAATCACCCTCATTGTTAAAAATGTCCACCTTATTTCCAGTCTGAATTTGTCTAGCTTCAATTTCCAGCCTTAGGATCATGGTATACCTTTTATTACAAAGGATACTCATTGTCAGTAGTGAGCTAGGATATGAGAGCAGTCAAAACATTTATCAGCAACATGAATTCCAGGTAAAGTGCGAGTGATCAACGTCAGGGGCAGCTGTAGTGAATGGTGGAGGAAGTAGTTATCTCTGCGTGGTAGAGGTGTGTTTGCAAGATCTGTGGATTACTTTGAGATGTATTGCAGAGCTGTGACTATGACATGAGGCGATCTATGTTTTGCATCCCTTCAGGGTGCAGTATGCATCATTTCTATGCAGAATTATGTAAGTTATGTCAGCAGCAGGACTTAGGGCTTTTCATTACAAAGGA
This sequence comes from Natator depressus, assembly GCF_965152275.1. NCBI lineage: Eukaryota > Metazoa > Chordata > Testudines > Cheloniidae > Natator > Natator depressus. Next base: position 35,363,961 of record NC_134238.1, read on the forward strand.
TATTGTAGAATTCAGCAGAAAGGTGGAATGTAAGAAAATTCTAATGCTTTAATAATAGTTAATGCAAATGGTTTGGTTGAGATGGTATCCTGTGAGTATGTAAGGGTATCCGTAAAAGGCTGTGAAGTGGTTCTTAAATTGTACACGTGGTATTATTTTTGGGGAGCTGGCTAAGTGTATGTGTGTACACTAGGAGCTGGAACCTACTGAATCTGACAGTGCCAAGGGCCAGTGTACTCTGTGGATATTGAGGCATTGCTTGAAGAGGGTAGAGGGAAGGTGGCATGGACAACCTTTTCCTGTCCTCCACTCCTTTTAGTCCTTGTGTTCCGTGTATGTGTGTTAACGGCATACTGAGGAATTGCTGAAAGAGGACAGATATAAGGTTGCATGGACAACCTTAACCTTAACTGTGCATTTACTAAGGGAGAGTAGGGAAAGGGATCCAACCCCTGTAGATGGTCATGGGCACAGGATCGCCAGATTATGGCACACACACAGGAGTAGCAAGAGGGACTCAGACACCCCCAGAGGAGCAAATCTCTCATGTTCTAACTCATATAAGGGGGGAGAAGATCTCAGACCCTTTTGGGGGGGTAAGAGCTCCCCAGATCTGGGCACACATAAGAAGCGAGAATGTGGTGCTGACAGGTGCTTGTGCATCTATTTTCCCCCAGTCTCCCTGCTATCCATCCTCATATCCTCCTTCCCAGTGTCCCACCTCTCCACTCGCACTAACCCCCTTGCCTCCCTCATGTGAGCCCCCAACCTTTCTTTCCTCCCCATTTATCCCCCTCCTCATAGCCCTTCTCCCCTCACTGCAGTCCCAAACCCCTCTTCACCAATTCTCCTCTCCTCTGACCCCTGAAACACCTCCCCTTTCAGGAATCATGCACATGTCTAATTTCCTCCAAAGACTTTGATTATATTCTGCCACCCATGACTCACAAATTGTAGCAACCTCCAGACACAGTGCAAAACTCCTTTTGTCTCAGGTTGGGGGCCTATCCTTAGTTACGTTCATTGAAGGATAATTCACAGCCATCAGTCTTAATGAGGACTGTGATTTATCCAGTCATTAGTACAAGGCAGCAGAAGAAATTTTTAGGAGGGCCTGTTACGCAGGAACCCCAAATTTTTATCGCTAATGTTCCCCCGTTACTCCAAATTTCAAAGCACTCTTAGTAAGCATTTGGATTTTAGAGCACTTACAAAAGTTAAGGTTTAAAGCATATAAAAACATGGGACTGGAAGCCCTCTAGCCAGTTTTCTATATTGGTGCATGCACACTGCAAAGAATGTATGCTTTACAATACAATTCTCAATTAAGTTTCTCAATCCCACAAAATGTTGTGGGTACCATGCACTACACTGAATACACTCAGCAGATTGAGACCATTTTGACCCACATCACATCAATAGTTTGACCTCTAACTCTGGCAAAAAAAACAAAAAACTACCTAGAATCTTTTTGAAAAATGGCTGTGGGGTGAGGGGTCTTAAATCTCCACAACTCCTAGCTCGAATTTCCACAGCTTTGGGTCACTAACCCTAGTCTATATCCTCCTGATGTCCACCAAATTTTAAAGAAATCCAACTAAGCATGTCAATTTTAGAGGACTTAGAAAGGTTGACCTTTAAATAGAAGTTGTGATGCAACTTTAACTATAGTGGTGCTGTCACGCCATTATAATTTGGAGCTAGATGGGAACTCCTCCAGTTTAAAGGTAAGTGGTTGTTTGTTTTAAAAACCTACAAAACTGAAGTTATGTTTCCCAGAATTTCTCAGTATAGGACTTTCTGTACTAGAAATATTATTTTGGAAAGAGCTTATCCTGAGATTCCTGGACACACTATAAGCTGTTTCTACATGGAATTATGCACATGTACTGAGAAAACTATTAGATTACAATATTGCCAAAGCTGTATTACCTAAGCATAGGTTACAATATTTGTATCTAGATCATATTCAGATTTGGAGGACCTACAATTCAGGTGATATGTGGAAACACTGTGTTTGAGCAGCACTTTAAGGGTAATCACACCAATGGGCTGACAAAGAGAGGCATGCGCTGAATTCATGTTGGACCAGATATCATTGTAGTAACATCCTTGGGAGCCAAGCAGCATTGTTCTAGCAAAGGTGATTGTAAAGGGGTTCTCACAGCTAGGGTGCAAAAGACCCATCAATTGCCTGAAGCCAGTGTCTTTGACTATTTAAAAAGGCTATATATTCAGCACCGCCATCTCCCCCAGTAGCTAGTTCATTTGTTTGTGCAGTGGTGCAAGAGGAAACTGACACAGTCTCGGCATGGAAGGATTGCATGATGGACTAGGCACTAATGTTGTTGCTGAGTTTGCTTATTCTTCCTGACAACTGTGAGGGCCCTGGCAGAAGAGAAAGAGTGCTACTGCAACTGCTAGCTCTTATGAATGAAAGCATAAGGGCAGAACTACTAAGAGCAGTAGAGTTGGATGACACAGAGAAGAAAAAAGGGGGAGAAATTGTTAGGCAGCATGCCACCACCACTGCATTCCTCAACCAGGGATGCAGATTCAGAATATGTGATGGCAGTGGTCATTGTGAATGGAGTATTACAAGCAGGATGTACCAGCTGTTTGTTTAGCTACTCTGGGTAAAGCTAATTGGGCTATAAACAGGGGTAACTTTCAAGGAGGTGATCACACAAAGATATGGCTGTTAGGTTGTATCTCCTTCTAGTCTGACTAAGAACAACTTCTGCAGACTGCTCAGACAGTTTTTGTGGCATAAACCAAATAAATCTCCAACTCTGCCACATTGTCCTGCTGTTTCTTAACCCACAACCATGCTGTGGCACACCACTGAGAGTTGGCCTAGTTTTTGTGTTTACTAATGCTTCAGTGTTTGTGCCTTCCCTGCCTTGTTGCCCTGTAGCAGCTGCAGCTGATGTTGCTGGTTGTTTGTCCTACATGGTCCTGCTGTTGTCAATGGCAGCAACAAGGTGAAAGAACAGCAGCCAGAGAAGAAGAAGAACAGTAGTTGTTTTTTGGTGGTTGTTTGGGGAAGGGAGGCTGGTCCTTCTTCTTTTTTCTCCCCCTTTCATTTTTCATATTCCTCACTGCCCTTTCTGTAGATTGGTGTCTTCTCCTCAATATCATAAGAGCAATGCTTCTCTGTTTATATTTGTCCATCATATTGTGGTGTTCCATCATCTTCACTGGAGAAAGGTCATGCTATTAGTTATACTTCTTCTCCATGCCTTTCCCTCATGTCTCTTACAGTACATCTGTACAGTGAGTGGCAGTGAGTCTCCAAGCCTGGGTTGACAGACTCAAATTCACGGGGCTCAGACTACTGCACGAAAAATAGCTACGTAGAGACGCTGCAGCTCAGGCTCTGAAGCCCACCTTCTTCCCCCACCCTTTTAGTGTGGTAGCCCAAGCCCTGCAAACCTGAGTCTGTTGACTTGAGCTCTGAGACTTGCTGCCACTGGCTGTGTAGACATACCCGTGGCATATATCTACACTGCAATTAGACACCTGCTGTTGGCCTATGACAGCTGACTTGGGCTCATGGAGCTTGTGTTGTTTAATTGCAGTGTAGAAGTTCAGGCTTGGGCTGCACCCTGAGCTCTGGGACCCTTCCACTCGCAGTGTCCTACAGCCCGGGCTCCAGCCCGAGTCTGAACATCTACACTGCAATTAAACAGCCCTGCGAGCAGGAGTCAGATGGGTTTTTAACTGCGGTGTAGACATACCCATAGACCCCAGTAATATCACTGCCAATGGCAGAAGATGCAATGAGGGATGGAAGTGCTGGAGTAAAGAATGACAGGAGAACTAGTCTATTGCTGGTCTTCTGAGGCTGAGATGCTACTGCAGCTTTCCTTCAGAGGATGAGACACAATGATGAAAATAGTTGAATTTTAGAGAGTATAGGGTTTTAGAGAGTATATTGTCACCTCAGATGTTCAAAGGAGTATTTAGAATAACTCTATTTGCAACAGTCCCCTCAGAAAAACATGAGTATGGGTTTAAAAAAATGCTCAGAAAAATAGATTATATACAAAAATATGCACATAACTAAAAGGCCAAAATAAATTTAAAAATGTACCAATGCTATACCTTTTTATTACCATCATAATCAAACCCAGTTAGCTGGCTCTACTAACATGCCTCTGCTCTTCGAATCTCCTGGGAACTAAATTTCTCTTGCTAAGGAGGAATTGGAGATAAAGGAGTCTCTGATCTGCATCACTCAAGATCACAAGAATCATGGTGAGAGATTTCTTTACAGTATTTAGACATGTGAGGCAAACTATGTAACAGAATAAGATTAACACTATTTTATGCACATAATTCCTTTGATCCAAGGATCTCAAAGAATTGTACGGTATTAATTCATCATCCCTCAGGGTAGATAAACATTGTCACCAGCTAGATGACAAGGTACATTGATGTGGTTTTATTTCATTTTACTATTTGAGATGCCAAATAATTAAAATATGTCAACTTATCAATTAATGCAAGTTGTAATAGTTGATGATAAAAAACTTGACAACAGCTAATCTGCTGGGGTGCTGAGACCACTGCCTCTCATACTGACCAGTAGTCTCATTGTTTCCTTGTACTACATCTGTCTGTATTCATCTGTTTCAGGTTTAGAAAACCTGACCTATGAAGAAAAGTTTTTTTAAAAAATTGGGCATGTTTAATCTTGTGAAAAGAAGACTGGAGGAGGGGGAGACCTGATAAGTCCTCAAATATGTTATAAAGAGGACTGTGATCAATTGTTCTCCACATCCACTGAAGGTAGGACAAGTAATGGGCTTAATCTGCTGCAAGGGAGATTTAGGTTAGATATTAGGAAAAACTTTCTAACTATAAGGGTATTTAAGCTCTGGAATAAGCTTCCAAGGGAGGCTGTGGAATCCCCATCACTAGAGGCTTTAAGAACAGGTTGGACAAACCTGTGTCAGGGATGGTCTAGGTTTACGTGGTGCTGCCTCAGTGCAGGGGGCTGGACTCCTTCCAGCCCTACACTTCTATGATCTGTGGCTTATCATCTTATATATAGAGTGTAAGGTCTGTGGGGCAGGGACTGTCTTTATATTCTGTGTTTGTACAGAACCTAGCACAATGGGGTCCTGGTCCATGACAAGGGCACCTAAGCACTGTGGTAATATTAATAATATTACTAATGTTCCTGTTACATGCAGGAAGTCTCAAGGCTCACTCTGCCACGAGATTTAACTATGTTATCAACCCTTGCAAGGGAAACACAGAACCATGAACAAATGTCTTAACAGCTAAATGAAGGAGGGGCTTGTCTTCAACTCTCTGGTTACAAAATATATTTGTAATTTTGAAATCTACATATACTCAAGTGTTGAAGATTTGAAACAGATGTACTTATTTTTAAAATAAAATAAGATTTCTGTTCATGTTTGAATGCATTCTCCCATGGAAATTGTTAGTGGGCTTTATTAGTCATGGTCAGAAGGAGCAAAGCCTCTTTATATAGGGAACCTCTTCATTCTAACACCTACATTTGATCCAAAAATTTACGCTTATTTCTAGCAGATACTGTTCTTACCTGCTCTCTTTGATATGAGAAGTTGTTTGTCCTACTATTTTTTTTAAAATAAGGGAAAACTCCTTTTTGAAGAGAAACTTGTCACCCAGTGAGAGCTTCAAGCAAGAAAGGAAAAAAAATGTTTTTAAAATAAAGGAGATCTTACTGGAGTGAACTGTTAGCAGAGCAAGGGTAAAGCAGGACCAAGAGAGCACCATCAATCGCCAGATGAGTTACTACTGAGTTGTCTGAGTTCTCTATCAGCTGGTGGTGCAAGCAGGAAAGGGAGATGGCTATGCAGCATATTTGCTTTCTCTTCAGTCACAGACCATCTAAGCATTAATAGACTCATAGCCCTGATCTACACTAGGAGTTGAAGTCGAATTTAGCAGTGTTAAATCAATTTAACCCTGCACCCGTGCACATGACGAAGCCCTTTTTTTCAACTTAAAGGGCTCTTAAAATTGATTTCCTTACTCTGCCCCCGACAAGGGGATTAGCACTGAAATCGGCCTTGCCGGGTCAAATTTGGGGTACTGTGGATGCAATTAGACGGTATTGGCCTCTGGGAGCTATCCCAGAGTGCTCCATTGTGACCGCTCTGGACAGCACTCTCAACTCAGATGCACTGGCCAGATAGACAGGAAAAGGCCCGCGAACTTTTGAATCTCATTTTCTGTTTGGCCAGCGTGGCAAACTGCAGGTGAGTGCAGAGCTCATCAGCAGAGGTGACCATGATGGAGTCCCAGAATCGCAAAAGAGCTCCAGCACGGACCGAACGGGAAGTACGGGATCTGATCGCTGTATGGGGAAAGGAATCCGTGCTATCAGAACTATGTTCCAGTTTTCGAAATGCCAAAACATTTGTCAAAATCTCCCAGGGCATGAAGGACAGAGGCCATAACAGGAACCTGAAGCAGTGCCACGTGAAACTTAAGGAGCAGAGGCAAGACTACCAGAAAACCAGAGACGCAAACGGCCAGAGCCCCAAACATGCTGCTTTTATGATGAGCTGCATGCCATTTTAGGGGGTTCAGCCACCACTACCCCAACTGTGTTGTTTGACTCCTTCAAAGGAGATGGAGGCAACACGGAAGCAGGTTTTGGGGACGAGGAAGATGATGATGATGAGGTTGTAAATAGCTCACAGCAAGCAAGTGGAGAAACCAGTTTTCCTGACAGCCAGGAACTGTTTCTCACTCTAGGCCTGGAGCCAGTACCCCCCGAACCCACCCAAGGCTGCCTCCCGGACCCGCCAGGCGGAGAAGGGACCTCTGGTGAGTGTACCTTTTTAAATAGTATCCATGGTTTAAAAGCAAGCGTGTTTAATGATTCATTTGGCCTGGCATTCGCTGCTCTCCTGGATGTACTCCCAAAGCCTTTCCAAAAGGTTTCTGGGGAGGGCAGCCTTATTCCGTCCACCATGGTAGAACACTTTACCACTCCAGGCCAGTAGCACGTAGTCGGGAATCACTGTAGAACAAAGCATTGCAGTGCATGTTTGCTGGCGTTCAAACAACATCTGTTCTTTATCTCTCTGTTTTATCCTCAGGAGAGTGATATCATTCATGGTCACCTGGTTGAAATAGGGTGCTTTTCTTAAGGGGACATTCAGAGGTGCCCGTTCCTGCTGGGCTGTTTGCCTGTGGCTGAACAGAAATGTTCCCCGCTGTTAGCCACTGGGAGGTGGGAGGGGTTAGCCATGACGTGGGAGGAGGCAAAATGCGACCTTGTAACAAAAGCACATGTGCTATGTATGTAATGTTAACAGCAAGGTTTACCATGAAAGAGTGTACCCATTGTTGTATAAAATGTGTCTTTTTAAATATCACTGTCCCTTTTTTTTTCTCCACCAGCTGCATGTGTTTCAAGGATCACAGGATCTTCTCCTTCCCAGAGGCTAGTAAAGATTAGAAGGCGAAAAAAATGCACTCACGATGAAATGTTCTCTGAGCTCATGCTGTCCTCCCACACTGACAAAGCATAGATGAATGCATGGAGGCAGACAATGTCAGAGTGCAGGAAAGCACAAAATGACCGGGAGGAGAGGTGGTGGGCTGAAGAGAGGGCTGAAGCTGAAAGGTGGTGGCAGCGTGATGAGAGGAGGCAAGATTCAATGCTGAGGCTGCTGGAGGATCAAACTAATATGTTCCAGGGTATGGTTGAGCTGTAGGAAAGGCAGCAGGAGCACAGACCGCCACTACAGCCCCTGTGTAACCAACCGCCCTCCTCCCCAAGTTACATAGCCTCCTCACCCAGATGCCCAAGAACGCGGTGGAGGGGGCCTCTGGCCACCCAGCCACTCCACCCCAGAGGATTGCCCAAGCAACAGAAGGCTGGCATTCAATAAGTTTTAAAGTTTTAAACTTTTAAAGTGCTGTGTGGCCTTGTCCTTCCCTCCTCCACCAGCCCTCCCGGGCTACCTTGGCAGTTATCCCCCATTTGTGTGATGAATTAATAAAGAATGCATGAATGTGAAGCAACAATGACTTTATTGCCTCTGCAAGTGGTGATCGAAGGGAGGAGGGAAGGGTGGTTAGCTTACAGGGAAGTAGAGTGAACCAAGGGGCGGGGGGTTTCATCAAGGAGAATCATAGAATCATAGAATCATAGAATATCAGGGTTGGAAGGGACCCCAGAAGGTCATCTAGTCCAACCCCCTGCTCGAAGCAGGACCAATTCCCAGTTAAATCATCCCAGCCAGGGCTTTGTCAAGCCTGACCTTAAAAACCTCTAAGGAAGGAGATTCTACCACCTCCCTAGGTAACGCATTCCAGTGTTTCACCACCCTCTTAGTGAAAAAGTTTTTCCTAATATCCAATCTAAACCTCCCCCATTGCAACTTGAGACCATTACTCCTCGTTCTGTCATCTGCTACCATTGAGAACAGTCTAGAGCCATCCTCTTTGGAACCCCCTTTCAGGTAGTTGAAAGCAGCTATCAAATCCCCCCTCATTCTTCTCTTCTGCAGACTAAACAATCCCAGCTCCCTCAGCCTCTCTTCATAAGTCATGTGCTCTAGACCCCTAATCATTTTTGTTGCCCTTCGCTGGACTCTCTCCAATTTATCCACATCCTTCTTGTAGTGTGGGGCCCAAAACTGGACACAGTACTCCAGATGAGGCCTCACCAGTGTCGAATAGAGGGGAACGATCACATCCCTCGATCTGCTGGCTATGCCCCTACTTATACATCCCAAAATGCCATTGGCCTTCTTGGCAACAAGGGCACACTGTTGACTCATATCCAGCTTCTCGTCCACTGTCACCCCTAGGTCCTTTTCCGCAGAACTGCTGCCTAGCCATTCGGTCCCTAGTCTGTAGCGGTGCATTGGATTCTTCCATCCTAAGTGCAGGACCCTGCACTTATCCTTATTGAACCTCATCAGATTTCTTTTGGCCCAATCCTCCAATTTGTCTAGGTCCTTCTGTATCCTATCCCTCCCCTCCAGCGTATCTACCACTCCTCCCAGTTTAGTATCATCTGCAAATTTGCTGAGAGTGCAATCCACACCATCCTCCAGATCATTTATGAAGATATTGAACAAAACCGGCCCCAGGACCGACCCCTGGGGCACTCCACTTGACACCGGCTGCCAACTAGACATGGAGCCATTTATCACTACCCGTTGAGCCCGACAATCTAGCCAGCTTTCTACCCACCTTATAGTGCATTCATCTAGCCCATACTTCCTTAACTTGCTGACAAGAATACTGTGGGAGACCGTGTCAAAAGCTTTGCTAAAGTCAAGAAACAATACATCCACTGCTTTCCCTTCATCCACAGAACCAGTAATCTCATCATAAAAGGCGATTAGATTAGTCAGGCATGACCTTCCCTTGGTGAATCCATGCTGACTGTTCCTGATCACTTTCCTCTCATGTAAGTGCTTCAGGATTGATTCTTTGAGGACCTGCTCCATGATTTTTCCAGGGACTGAGGTGAGGCTGACTGGCCTGTAGTTCCCAGGATCCTCCTTCTTCCCTTTTTTAAAGATTGGCACTACATTAGCCTTTTTCCAGTCATCCGGGACTTCCCCCGTTCGCCACGAGTTTTCAAAGATAATGGCCAAGGGCTCTGCAATCACAGCCGCCAATTCCTTCAGCACTCTCGGATGTAACTCGTCCGGCCCCATGGACTTGTGCACGTCCAGCTTTTCTAAATAGTCCCTAACCACCTCTATCTCCACAGAGGGCTGGCCATCTCTTCCCCATTCTGTGATGCCCAGCGCAGCAGTCTGGGAGCTGACCTTGTTAGTGAAAACAGAGGCAAAAAAAGCATTGAGTACATTAGCTTTTTCCACATCCTCTGTCACTAGGTTGCCTCCCTCATTCAGTAAGGGGCCCACACTTTCCTTGGCTTTCTTCTTGTTGCCAACATACCTGAAGAAACCCTTCTTGTTACTCTTGACATCTCTTGCTAGCTGCAGCTCCAGGTGCGATTTGGCCCTCCTTATATCTTTCCTACATGCCCGAGCAATATTTTTATACTCTTCCCTGGTCATATGTCCAACCTTCCACTTCTTGTAAGCTTCTTTTTTATGTTTAAGATCCGCTAGGATTTCACCATTAAGCCAAGCTGGTCGCTTGCCATGTTTACTATTCACAACAGAACACAACAGAACAGAAACAAACAGAACTTTCACACCGTAGCCTGGCCAGTCATGAAACTGGTTTTCAAAGCTTCTCTGATGCGCACCGCGCCCTCCTGTGCTCTTCTAACCGCCCTGGTGTCTGGCTGCATGTAACCAGCAGCCAGGCAATTTGCCTCAACCTCCCACCCCGCCATAAATGTCTCCCCCTTACTCTCACAGATATTGTGGAGTGCACAGCAAGGAGTAATAACAGTGGGAATATTGACTTCGCTGAGATCTAACCGAGTCAGTAAAGTGCGCCAGCGCACTTTTAAATGTCCAAATGCACATTCTACCTTCATTCTGCACTTGCTCAGCCTGTAGTTGAACAGCTCCTAACTACTGTCCAGGCTGCCTGTGTATGGCTTCATGAGCCATGGCATTAAGGGGTAGGCTGGGTCCCCAATGATAACTATAGGCATTTCAACAACCCCAACTGTTATTTTCTGGTCTGGGAATAAAGTCCCTTCCTACAGCTTTTGAAACAGACCAGAGTTCCTGAAGATGCGAGCGTCATGCACCTTTCCCAGCCATCCCACGCTGATGTTGGTGAAATATACCTTGTGATCCACCAGTGCTTGCAGCACTATTGAAAAGTACCCCTTGCGGTTTATGTACTCGCCGGCTTGGTGCTCCAGTGCCAAGATAGGGATATGGGTTCCGTCTATGGCCCCACCACAGTTAGGGAATCCCATTGCAGCAAAGACATCCACTATGACCTGCACATTTCCCAGGGTCACTACCCTTGATATCAGCAGATCTTTGATTGCGTTGGCTACTTGCATCACAGTAGCCCCTACAGTAGATTTGCCCACTCCAATTTGATTCCCGACTGACTGGTAGCTGTCTGGTGTTGCAAGCTTCCACAGGGCTATTGCCACTCGCTTCTCAACTGTGAGGGATGCTCTCACCTTGGTATTCTTGCGCCTCAGGGCAGGGGAAAGCAAGTCACAAAGTTCCATGAAAGTGCCCTTACGCATGCGAAAGTTTCGCAGCCACTGGGAATCGTCCCAGACTTGCAACACTATGTGGTCCCACCAGTCTATGCTTGTTTCCCGGGCCCAGAATCTGCGTTCCACCGCATGAACCTGCCCCATTAGCACCATGATTCCCACATTGCCAGGGCCCGTGCTTTGAGAGAAGTCTGTGTCCATGTCCTCATCACTCTCGTCACTGCGCTGACGTTGCCTACTCCCCCGGTTTCGCTTTGCCAGGTGCTGCACATACTGCTAGATAATGTGTGTGGTGTTTAATGTGCTCCTAATTGCTGAAGTGATCTGAGCGGGCTCCATGCTTGCTGTGGTATGGTGTCTGCACAAAAAAAGGGCGCGGAACGATTGTCTGCTGTTGCTCTAATGGAGGGAGGGGCAACTGATGACATGGCTTACCGGGTTGGCTTACAGGGTATTAAAATCAACAAACGGGGTGGCTTTACATCAAGGAGAAAGAAAAACAACTATCACACCGAATGGCCACCTCAAGGATTGAACTCAAAACCCTGGGTTTAGCAGGCCAATGCTCAACCCACTGAGCTATCCCTCCCCCTGCTATTTCAGCCAGGACTGAATCTCCATTAAACTTTTCAAGGTGCCTGTCAGGGTTCCTTCCCCACTCTGAATTCTAGGGTACAGATGTGGGGACCTGCATGGAAGACCCCCTAAGCTTATTCTTACCAGCTTAGGTTAAAAGCTGCCACCACCAAAGTGTTACACAACGAACGGGGAAGTGCCCACTTGGAAATGTCTCCCCCCCCAAAATAGCCCCCCAAGCCCTACACCCCCTTTCCTGGGGAAGGCTTGATAAAAATCCTCACCGATTTGCACAGGTGAACACAGACCCAAACCCTTGGACCTTAAGAACAATGAAAAGCAATCAGGTTCTTAAAAGAGAATTTTAATTAAAGAAAAAGTAAAAGAAAAATTTCTGTAAAATCAGGAAGGGAAACACCTTACAGAGTAGTCAGATTCAAAACATAGAGATTCCCTCTAAGCAAAACCTTAAGTTACAAAAAGACACAAAAACAGGAATATACAGTCCATTCAGCACAACTTATTTTATCAGCCATTTAAACAAAAGAAAATCTAACACATATCTAACTAGATTGCTTACTAACTCTTTACAGGAGTTCTGACCTGCATTCCTGCTCTGGTCCCGGCAAAAGCATCACACAGACAGAGCGAACCTTTGTTTCTCCCCCACCCCCAGCTTTGAAAGTATCTTGTCTCCTCAGAGGTCATTTTGGTCAGGTGCCAGCCAGGTTATCTTAGATTCTTAACCCTTTACATGTGAAAGGGTTTTTCCTACGGCCAGGAAGGATTTAAAGGTGTTTACCCTTCCCTTCATATTTATGACAGTGCCCCTGACAGACCTCACCAAAACGATTGTCAGCCGTTGATTTCACGGAGGGAGGGAGGGGGGAGCAAATGTATACAAAACAAATCTGGTGTATTTCTTGTTTTGATCCACTCCATCTACCTTTTACATCTTTGGCTGGCAGCAGACGGTGCAGTAGGACTGCTAGCCATCCACATCTCCTGGCTGCTCGGCAGAAGATGGTACAATAGGACCCCTGGCAGGACTAAAGAGAATGACCTGGTCGAGTCACTCCTAATTTAGTTCCTGCACCCATGTCTGCCCAGGCGCTCCTGACCGACCTTACCACGAAACGATTGTCCGCCGTTGCTTTCACGAAGGGAGGGAGGGCCTGACATGTACCCAGAACCACCTGCGACAATGTTTTTTGCCCCATCAGGCATTGGGATCTCAACCCAGAATTCCAATGGGTGGCGGAGACTGTGGGAACTGTGGGATAGCTACCCACAGTGCAACACTCCGTACTGTGGAAGCACTCTGCCGAGTTAATGCACTTAATGCACTTAGAGCATTTTGTGTGGGGACATACACAATCGACTATATAAAAACAATTTCTAAAAAACCGACTTCTATAAATTCAACCTAATTTTGTAGTGTAGACATACCCATAGAAGATTAGGGTTGGAAGAGACTTCAGGAGGTAATCTAGTCCAACCCCCTGCTCAAACAGGACCAACACCAACTAAATCATCCCAGCCAGGGCTTTGTCAAGCCAGGCCTTAAAAACCTCTAAGGATGGAGATTCCACCTGTCTCCCCACACCCGGGTAACCCATTCCAGTGCTTCACCACCCTCCTAGTGAAATAGTTTTTTCCTAATATCCAGCCTAGACCGCCCCCACTGCAACTTGAGACCATTGCTCTTTGTTCTGTCATCTGCCACCACTGAGAACAGCCTAGCTCCATCCTCTTGGAACCCCCCACTTCAGGTAGTTGAAGGCTGCTATCAAATCCCCCCTCCCTCTTCTCTTCTGCAGACTAAATAAGCCCAGAATGAATGGAGGGCCAAGATGTGTATGAGCCTAGCTCCACAGCCAAATCTGCCATGTCAGGGGATCCAGTTATCATGCAGTGTTACAACATACTTTGCTTGTATAGGCATGACCAAAAGTTATCATGTTACATAATCATCTTATCTCTCATCTTTATTCTGTGTAGACAGTGTTGCCTACTTTATGCATACAGAGGCATAGAAGATTCTTAACTTCATGTTATTTGCTTCTATACTTAACTGTGTTTGAGGTTAACTGTGTTGAAAATTATGCTGGATATTCATGACATTATTATAGGTATCGTGAAAAAAGAAAAGTCTTCAGCTTGCCAAAATTTACCATATTCCCAAATAAAACTTTCTCTGTGAACAACAGACACAGTGTTCCAATTGTTGCAAGACAGTAACTTGAGGCTCTAGGCCAAAGGCTTCAGTTTCACAACCAGCCTTGGATGTTGCCACTTACAAGTTAGGGAACATAGAACACAATTAAAGCTTCATATTACTCTAAGGTACTGTGGATTTTAAATTAAATTAACCCATTGCAGCTCACCAGTTTGAGAGCTCCTTGACTGCAGTTCTATGCTTCTTTAACACATCCAAAGGGGTGTTCTGCAGACTGAATATTTGCAGGATATGATGTAATGTCCATCTTATTTCTTCAATATGTTTCATGCTTTGTACATTCATGCTTAATGATACTTATTAAATGCAAACCAGTACTTAGGAAAGATTTGACAAACACAGAAGACAGGATATTCACAATCTTATATTACTTTATATAGTACCTTTGGGATCCCATATTCTTTATAAAACTAAACTACACACAGGGATCAATTCATCTACCACTCAAATGTAGCCACCTCTGGAAGGAAATGTTGCAACTGTTTAACCGTGCATTGCCATGTTATCCAATTGTTCTAGGCAGGGAGTAAAGAAATACTCTTCCATTGGAAATTGCAGGATAAATGTAGATATGGCAGGCAGAATGTAATTTATGACACTTTGACTTTCACCAGTTAATGGGGACTAATGCTCCCTTACTAATGCATGTCATAGATTCTTTAATGATTACATAGGTTTCTAGTTTTCCATCATATGCAAAAGATGTAGGGTCAGAAATTTGTATTTCACAGTAGAGCCCTTTCCATGGCTTGACAAAAGTGACAGAACTAGTAACCTGAGATGGATGGCGGCAGCAGCTCCCTCTTCTACACTCAGCTCCTTCTAACATTGCTGCCTGCCACATAGAATCATAGAAGATTAGGGTTGGAAGAGACCTCAGGAGGTCTATACATTTTGCCTCACTCTTCTTCCAGATTGCATCACAGAAAGCTGGAGCTTGGTCAGCAACTCCTCTACTGTGCAGCTGGCAGTATCCTTCCTCACCGCACCCCTCTCATTTTGGCATTTTGTCTTCAGCTCCCCAGATCTCTGCCCCTTTCACTTCCATGCTGGAACCTTGGGAGAACTTCCCCTTAGGACTTGGTTTGTTAGACTAGGGAAAGGTTTGTGTGTGCTCTGACCCCCTGAATCAAGTTTCATCAGAGCATTCCTCCTCTGCTCCCATTAATCCCACCTGAATTGAGATTAGACAGGTGCTATTCAAATCTCTGCTCAAGCGCCATGTGGTGCTTTAGACATAAGAATATTTTGTAGTTTAGAATCATAGAATTGTAGGACTGAAAGGGTGAGGTCATCAAGTCCAGTCCCCTGCACACATGGCAGGACTACGTATTATCAGACCATCCCTGACAGGTGTTTGTCAAACCATCTCTTAAAAATCTCCAATGATGGAGGTTTCACAATCTCCCTGGGCAGTTTATTCCAGTGCTCCCAGGCTGTGAAGTTGCTTGTCTGTTGAGAACACCACTAAAAAACAGGTCCCTTCTTTGCACTTAGGTCTTGTTCCTCTGGCGGCATGGAATAGTCTGAAGACTGGCTCACTATGCAGTCTCATTGAATACTAGAGGGCCCTAGGTGTATGC
The DNA here is from genome assembly GCF_965152275.1 of Natator depressus. Classification (NCBI taxonomy): domain Eukaryota; kingdom Metazoa; phylum Chordata; order Testudines; family Cheloniidae; genus Natator; species Natator depressus. Next base: position 35,379,502 of record NC_134238.1, read on the forward strand.
AAGTTGCATTGCCAACTGGCAATAATTTGAGCTCTTTTCACTCATCTACTTCAGAATTAGAATGCAAGAAGTCTCCTCCCCCATTTCCAGTCAGACTATGTACTTTCCTCCAGCATTTGGTCACACGCTCACTTCTACTTTGACAAGATTAAATTTCTGCATGTCTCATGGACAGAGAACAGATACAAGTTACTCCAGTTGTCAAACACTGGAGCCTAGGAACCAGTGACAGAATCAGGCCCTAACACTCTTAAAATTAGAGTATCATGGAGAGTTACTCTTTAAATGTATGTTCCTGGGTGCATATTTACTTGACCATCTATAGTACAGTTTTGTACTTACATAGAGCACATTTCATGTTCAAAGTGGCTTACAAACTTTAGCTATTTAATCTTCACAACCTGCAAGGTAGACAAATAGAAATCTCCATTTTACATATGGGAAAACTGACACAAAGATTAAGTGACTTGCCCAAGGCAAGATAAATAGTTTTTGTGAGAGGTGTTTAGAACTCAGGATCTGATGTCCAATGCTCAGACCACTGTAACACACCTGTCCTTGAAATAGTCCCTTTATTTAGATGACTAACATCTTTCTATTAATTTTGGAGTGATTCTCAGTCTTTGTCTCTCTAGTCCTCTGGTGTATGTTGCTATTGGAGATGACTTTGTGCATCCAGATAAAATAAAATTGAGAAATCAGACTGTATATCTGGAAATTTTCTTGTGCAATAATTGGTGTGCTCTTGTCATGCAATAAACTTAGATTAATCCAACACGTTTAGCAGACTTAGCCCTAATCCTGCAAAAATTTACACACGTACTTAACTTTACTACCATGAGTATTCCCAATGAAGTCAATGAGACTACTCACAGCAGTAAAATTAAGCACGTACATAAGCACAAGATGGGAGCCTTAAACAATTATTTGAAAACCAAAATAAAACAAGTAGACAAATATTGATGTTGTCATGGTACAGAATATATTTCTTACAAATTTGGAGAAGTCTGTTAATGTTTCAGTGTTTCCTCTGAGGCCTGGTCTACACTAGAGGGGGGAATTGATCTAAGTTACGCAACTCCAGCTACATGTATAACATTGCCAAAGTCGACGTACTTAGACCTACTCACCGCGGTGTCTTCACTGCTCCCCCATCGACTCTGCCTGCGCCTCTCACGGCGGTGGAGTACAGGAGTTGATGGGAAAGCGCTCGGGGGTCGATTTATCGCGTCTAGATTAGATGCGATAAATCTACCCCCGATGGATTGATTGCTGCCCACCGATCCGGTGGGTAGTACAGACATACCCTAAAAGAACAAAACCTCACTCAACTAATCTAATACCTTGAGTAATCCATTTTCACAGTTTCTCTTCATTGATTTCCTATACATGTCCATATGCTTAGCTTTTAAAACAACTTGCTTTTACCATCTCGTTGCATAAAAATTTTAAATAAACTAAAGGTTTAAAATACTTCTCTTTCTAAGTTATTAGTTTCATGCTGATGGGTCAAATCAATATTTTTGTTTATATATTTAAATCACTCTAAAAATGGCCAGGAGAGCAAAGCTAATCTTCAGTATAGCAAAAGTAGGTTTCATGTTGATTTAATTTTGGACATGGCAGAAGTTGCTATATTCAAAACAGTTTCTCCTGAGGTGAAGTATTTTACATTTACACTTCAGAAGCTGGATTGGAAGGACAAAAGTAGTTACATCCATCCACAGACTAAAATAACAATTATTAATTAATAAGTGGTTTATCAGTGATACTTGATACGTAATTCTTCTTGAGTTCATTCATTTGAAACTCTGACAGAATGAATGAGGTGTGTGGTGCAAATATTCTTAAAAGGGTTTCTTCTTTTCCTTTGCAGAAGCTTCTAAAGACATCTTTTTCCTACTGTAAAGACAACAATGGATTCTTTCTTAAAAACCTTTAAACAAGAAAACTGTGATGGCAACCTGAAATGCTATTTGCCTTCCTAATGTAAGTACAGTAAAGTGGAACAAAAATGGTAACTACAGTACATGCTATTCCATAAAGAACAGACTATCTACTGTAACACAGGTAAATATAAGAGCAATAAAGTCTTGTTTTTATACACTGCAAATAGGGAAACATGCTCTTACCCTGACCAGGTCCCCTATATAGCTTGCACATAGCCTGAGTAAATAATAATGGAAAGCTGGCTGTTATCATGAGAAGGCCTAGAGGAGCTACTGGCGTGAAGAAAATATGTGACACTATAATTGTCACAATAGAAATTCAGATTCCATTATTAGAGGAAGTGGTGGCATATTAATCTGACTTCCATTTCAAGTACTTGAGGCTGAGGTCTGATATAATTCCAAAACTAATGATTATTCACATATTTTAGTAAATCAACTTTTAACCTACTGTTATTTATTTTCAGAGTATAATTTGTAATAACATAAAATGAAGATGAATGTCTGTACCTCTCAAAGCTTCCTGGGGACATCAGTTGTATGTTGGTGGAATAGGCCTTCTCTTACCTTAGGCTTCTTATATATTTCCAAATAAATCCAAAACGTTGTTGACTTCAGCAGTTACATCAGAGATTAATTTGGCCCATAGTACATACATACTGTACTGCATACTTTGATGAAAGCAGGGAGACATAGGAAATGCCCAGTATGTGGCCTGGATGTTGCATTTGACATGCCACTAGAAGAACTGAATAATTCTAGTCCAAATATAGATCTGAAACTGCAAGAGAGTGTGCCATTGAGTTTCAAATGTTTCTCCCCTTCTGAATATTTATTTGTTATTAAATACTACAGGCAAAAATATAAACTTCATTCCACAAAATCCCTATATGTTCAGATTTGTAACCATGAATGTAACAAATTTTTGAAGTGAGCTCCGAGAGCAGGTATTTGCACAATATCTGATAAACTGAGCTAGACATAATTAAGCTTTAACAAGTTTTTCTTGCAGAACTATAAAAGTCTACACTAACAACAAGAGCAAGGAAATGTAAATCATTCTCAAATCATGCCCCATTTTCTTAGATTATTTACAACTTCAGTGCAAGACAATTACTGAGATTACAAAACAAGGCTGCAAAAGATCGACATGTCTGTTCCTAGTCTCATAAGACTAAGGTGGTTTTCCGTTCTAGTTGCAATACTTGTATGTAATGCATTGATGTTTACCTGCATGATGCATCCATATCTAGACATTATATATATATAAAACTTTGTGTATTATAGGCAGATATGGTGGCACCACCTATTATTAAGGTTGCCTGACACTTCCCGTTTTAAGACCCTGTTTTCAATACCTTATAATTTTGCCAAATTTTACCGATTTGGGCTTAAATTTTCTATGCCAGGTGTCTGCCTTGAGCTGATATTTTTCAAAAAATGTCAACCAACCAAAGTGGTTCCACTGTTTTTGAAATCAAGGCTAAGGAAAAATAAATTGTTTTGGCCACGTTAAAATATTCTTGTGACCTTTTCTGTGAAAAGCTCTAGCATGCCCAGACTTTGAAGCAGTGACTTGATATTTGGTAGGGGGGTGGCCTTTGTGACAGGGATGTGCCTTTTGCTGTCTCCATGAAAGTCCGCCCAAATCTGGCCAAGTTTTAAGCCGCTGAAAAATTGCAGTTAGCACATACTCAGTACAGACTTGATAGATCTTTGCAGCTAAATTCCCTGAAGATTCTGTTTGAACTGGGCATGCTCCATCCCAGGACTCAACAGGACTTTACAATCTTAATGTTATTCTAATGTTATTTGAGAGTAAAATATATTACATACCAAAAAATCTATACTAAAAGAACATTAAGGGTCCCTACCCTCCCAGGCTCAGACCACCCTCACCCTCTGCTTTCCAGTGTGGCTGCTTCCTGCTTAGGCCTGGGTGCCAGCAGGGACATTAAGGGTATAAAACTCTCCTGTGCTCTCAGTTCTGTTCCTGGCAGCACAGTGGGCCCTGGCAGCCAGCAGTAGCAATTGCATGGAAAGTTCTGCACAGTCCCTGCAGTTCTTGGCTGCAGCATACTCAGCATAGATGAAATCTTCAGAGAATTTGGTGGCCAAACTATAAGTCTCTACTGAGTGTTTGTGAACTGAGATAGTCAGAGGTTTATAAAGTGGTCACATTTTGGCAGCTTTTCTTAGGGATGACAAAATGCACATCGCTGACACAAAGGCGCCCCCCTCCCTCACCCTGATTCTAGTCTAATTTTGAGTTCCTGCTCTAAAGCTTGGAGGGGCTAGAGCAGTGGTTTTCAACCTTTTTTCATTTGTGGACCCCTGAAAATTTCAAATGGTGGTGCAGATCCCTTTGGAAATCTTAGACATAATCTGTGGACCCCAGGTGAAAACCTCTGTTCCACGGTAATGACAACCTTTCATGGACCCCTTAGACATAGTCTGTGGACCCTAGTGGTCCACCGACCACAGGTTGAAAACCACTGGGCTAGAGCTTCTCAAAGCAAACTGGCTGTTACTACTTCTTAAAACTGCCAAAACAATGTATTTTTCCCAAACCTCATTCTGAAAAATAGGTGAATTGTTTTTGCCAAAAAAATTCCCAAAAATTCAGTGATAGGTAGGTAACCGGCATGGAAAACTTCATCTCAAATGGTTAGTTTGTCAAAGTTATAAACAATTAAAAACAGTGGCAAGAGTTAAGCAACCTCAACTCCAGGTGTGATTACCTGTATTGCCTATAATGTTAAAATGTATATTGGACACTTAAATGTGTAAGATCCGTTATGTGATTATGTTCATCAGCCCTCATTAAAATATCATTGGAAAGTAGGTAATACCCTATATGTACAATAACTTTTAGGCAATTTGTGAAATTTCTGTGTTGGGACAGATGAGTGGAGCCACATACCAATCTTGAAGCTGTAGTCTGAGGTGTAGTGAATGGTCTAATATGTTTAGCATATTATAATGCAAACTACAAAAAAATATAAATTGGGATTAGAGCATTCTTGGGAGTTAGTTTCTAAGCATATAGCGAGAGGGGGAAATAGTATAAAATGAAAAGGGGCAATAGATGATTAGGGCCAAATATTGAAAGTGGGAGGCCTGCAAGCAAAAATGAAAATCTGATTGTGTACCAATATCCACATGTGTAAATCGCCAGTTAGACACCTGAACAGTATGCAAAAATCAAACAAGCATTCAAATATATGGGCAGTTGCACCTGTGCACTTTTCCCCGAAAGCTTCCAGCCTCCCTTTTCTCAACATTTGGCCCTCGGTGCTTGATACTTTATCTTATTTTATAACCTTCAAAATACGCCGCCTGCACTGGCGTTTAGACAGATGTGCCAACTTGCTACATGTAGTTTGTATGTTGTGGGATGATTTTGTTTTCCAGCCCATGTGTGTCTGAATCTTCTCTCCTACCCCCACCCTATTTTAACTATCCGAAATGGTCTTGTTAGAGGGGCACTGCACCAAAATCATGAGCTTCTATTCCCCCCCCCCCGCCATTTTTGATACAAACCCACGTTTGTCTATGTTTGGAATATGTTTTGGGGGCGGGGGGGAAATCTTTGTAGTTCACTGCACGTGCTGGGCTGAAAATGTTGTTTGCAATGTATTTGTACTCGCGTCGCTCCCAGCATCAGAGAGAGACACAAGGTGGCTGAGGAAATAGCTCTTATTGGACTCACGTCTGCCGGTGAGAGGGAAGTTTCGCAGCTGCACGGAGCTCTTCTGCCGATCTGGAGGAGCGGGGCAAGGCTAGTTTGTGATACAATGTCCAGACTTTCGGGGTGAGCCTCCCACACCCTCCTCCAGGGGCAGAGATCGGCCCCTCGGTCTGCGAGGAGTGGGGGAGTCAGGGGCCGCCCGCCGGTCCCGGACCCTCCAGCCCGGGCTCCATCCCCGCATGGGACCCAGAGGCGGCTGGCCCCGCGCTCCCGCCTGACAGGTGCGGGCTCCTCCGGCCCGGCCCGGCCCGGCCCCCTCTTCCGAGCCGCGGCACCGCCCAGCGTGGGCACAGCCGAGTCCTGCCACCACCTGCCCGCGGGCGGCATCGAACGGCCGCTCCCAGCCTCACCTTCCCAGCGGCGCCCCCACGGGCCCTGAGCCCCCTTACGCCTTTTGCGCAGCCCACGCCGCTGGCGCAGATGCCGGAGCGCGGCTCATCCCCCGCCTCCCTCCCCCGCCGCTCCGGAGCCCGATGTGACCCGCCAGAGAAAATGGCGGCGGCGGCGGGGAATCGCACCTCGTCGTCGGGATTATTCTCAGGCAGCAGCGCGGACGCCGCCGCCGCCGCCTCCGGGAGCCTGCAGAGCGGCGCGGGGAACGTGCCCGGCAGCGGCGGGGGGCTGCTGCGGGCGGCGGGCGGCGGCGGCGGCTGCCGGGAGCAGCGCTCCGACTGGCGGCGGAAGCAGCTGCGCAAAGTGCGGAGCGTGGAGCTGGACCGGCTGCCTGAGGCGCCGCTCTTCCTGGCCGGCTCGCCGGAGCCCCCCGACCTCTCGCCGCCCCGCTGCCTCGCCGGCGGCTCCGGCCCCGCCAGCCCCGCGTCCTCCCCTGGCCGCTGCGCCGCGCCCCACGAGCCGCTGCCGGACCGGAGCCCCGCGGGAGCCGACGCCGCCGCCGAGAGGAGGATGGAGCCGTCTCCCCCTGCCGGGTGAGGGGCGCCGGGCTGAGAGCGGGCGGCGGTGCGGACCCCAGCGCCTCACACGGGCAGATGTTGGGGGCAGAAGGCCCCTGGGAGGGGAGCGGAGGCGGGGGAGGCTGCTGCGGGCGGGCGGGCGGGAGTGGCGGCGAGGCCGGGCACTGCTGGCGGAGCCGGGGACGGAGCTCGACCGGAGCCTTGCCCGCTGCCGCCGCTCGAGCTTTCGCCCCCCCCGCTGCGCGGAGACCGAGCCCCGGAGCCTGGTGCACCACCCAACGGGCAGGTAGCGGGGACGTGCTGCTGGCTGCCGCCCGGGGCCGAGCCTGCGTGTAGAGGCGGTGGGATCTGCGTCGGGGGACGGTGTTACCGGGTGATTGGGGCGGGGTCGAACCCCCGTCAGCCCCCCGTGTTTGTAGGGGAGCTGTCAGGCTGCAAGAGAAGCCGGGCGCGTGGGTGGTGAGTGGCCAGTAGTTTAACGTGGCTGTGTTCAGTGCCTAGTTGGCTTATGCAGGAGGAGCTGCAGGTTAATGGAGCTGAGCTTGTGTTTCCCAGCACTGTAGCCTTGGCACCAACTCTTGCATTTGTGTTGCCTTTGCCCTGCCACCCCGTTTGTGTGTGCTCGGCTCTGGGAGTCCTGGGTCTTAGTTAAATGGGAGTCACAGCTGCTTGGGGGGGGGGGGTTGATTTATTTCTGCCTGAGCTCTGAGAGGCTTTGAAGTTTGAATTTGCCCTGGTGGTTGAGGACTCAGGACCGGATGTGTCAGCCATTCAGTTTCAGTGCAGTTAAAGCCTTAACCCTTCCTTCCAGTAGTCTTTCGCTTTGGGTGCAAGAACGATAGCCGAGTGTATTTGAATCTTTTCTTCTAAATCACCCCCTCCGTACTCACCCCCCGCCTAAAAGTGCTTCTGCTTTGTGTAATCTAGATAATAATCTCTCTAAAGTCTTAGATTTTTACATTTAAACTACTGGGAAAGTAAAGGCAAATATATTTAAAGTTAAATATTAATAAAAATGAGTCCTTTCTCCTTTGACTTGTTTCACTTGAAATTGCGGAACTGTTTTGTTTTTGCTTAGTAAAAAAAAAAACAAAACCCGTGAATATCTGCACTGCAAAAATGTAGAAAGTGCTATGTGTTTCAGGGGTTTATGCTAGAGAAAACATGTTTGAATGCATCCGATGAAGTGAGCTGTAGCTCACCAAAGCTTATGCTCAAATAAATTTGTTAGTCTCTAAGGTGCCACAAGTACTCCTTTTCCTGTTTGAATGGTTGCACGTTGTGTGAGATGATACATTGGGCCCTTGCAATGTTTGTCCTATTCTGTATCCTATTTGGTAAGAGTTGCGATTTTACAGAGCTTTCCAATTAACAGGTATTGTGATGCGAACAGAGGCGCAAGTTCAATGACTGCAGTGCATTTGATATAATATATATCACCTACACAAAGGCATTCAGATTTAAAGCTACCATGTGCATATTTTAAGATGCCTCCTTATGTTCTTCAGAATACATTGTACTTACTATTTTTAATGTACACTTGCTAGCTTTTAGAGTGTGCATAGGTAAGGGTAATGGTGGTGATAGCTCTTGTAATCTTGACATAAATTTAACAATTAATTTCAGAAGGATTGTTATGTGAGGCTTCATGGGTAAAGAGTTAATTGGTGGTACTTGGTGGTGAAGACTGACTGTTGATAGGTTTACTTTTACAATTATGTTACAGAGAAAAGGAGCTTTTAGTTAGCCACTTAAGCCTCAAGAAATCTGTCTTTCCCATTTGTGGTAGAAAGATATTAAATAAAAGATTTCCATTCTAGAGAATGGTTTAATAATATGGCAATCTAAAAATCAACAATTGGTTTAGGTATCTAGACCTATTCTGTACTGTTTGTAGACTTTGGTCTATATTTAAGGCAGTGTACATTACTTGACAGTAATATGGCACTAGCAGATGAACCACCAATCTAGCTATAGAAAGATTAATAGGAAAGATGATATATTCACTTTGGCAAGTGACTTGAATTAATTTGATTTTGTAGCATTCTCTCTAGGATTTTGTCAAGGTATGAAACTAAAATGTACTTTACTTCATGTTGTTCCCTCATATGTAGGCGTCACCACTGTAGCAAATATAAATAATTCCATACCACATCAGAGGAAGAATAACTAGTGTAAACAGCATCAAAACATGCCTTTTAAAAACAGTGAAATATTCTCATAATTTTCAGTGGGACTTACTGCTAGTTGTTATGGGTTCAAGAAGGTAAACATTTGTCACATCAGGAGATCACATTTATACTGAAATATTGACTCCATCCTTACTAGCCAATTCCACACATACAAGAATTTCTTTCAGGTAATTCCTGTTCTCTCTTTCAAACACTCTCTTTTACAGCTTTTCTTATATTTAAGCACCTACGTTTACACATGTTGAAGTATGAATATATATGCAATTTGAAGGAAGAAAAGTTTCAAGAACTTTAGTGGCTTATAGCACCGTCTCCATAGCTCTAATAATAGAGATGTAACAATTTTCATCTGAGAGAATATTAAATGTCAAGTGCATTATTCTGTTTAATAGTGCAATGAGATTACACCATAGTTCTGAAATGTTAGTTTCAGTCTCTGATAATTATAAGAGACCTAACTGAAGGACTAATTATACTATAAATTCAGCAATATTGTGTAAACTTCATGTTAAAGACTTCAGTATATTAGGTGCAGTCTTGCCTGTAAACAGGTGTGGGGACCCTCCTTTGTCAGAGTATTTCAATAATTTAAAACAGTTTTTACACCTACTATAGTAATAAAGGAATATAGTCAACTTGAAATCTAGTCAAATACAAAATAATTAAAAATTTCTTTTGTGTACTAGAAATGCCCACAATGTGCTGTGCACTATATAAATGGGAACGTGTGCACAAACTCATTGCCCAGAAAAGCTTAAAATCTAAGAAAGCAAACATGATGGATGGAGTGAAGTCCATCAAAATACAATATTTTGCATGTATAGTATATAGGGTTTTTTTTAAATAAATACACTAGTTACACTCTGCTTCCTCTCTACCCATCCATTAGTAGTTAGCAGATACTAGACTTGCTCTTAAGTCCCCCTACCAGCATTTTTGGTATTACAATCACATTTCTTTTTTATAAATAGATTTTTCCTGTTCTATTTCTGTGTGAAAGACCCACATAAAGCAGCAGGATAAACTGGGGAAAGAGTGAAACTGACTCTGCAGTGTGCTATCTAGTACACAAAATAAAAATGTTGTTGTTTCATTAATCTCTGTTATATTGTCTTTGGTTTTTGTCAAATAGTAGGTAAAATTTCAGAAAAATTGATTTTTTTTTGTGGTTTTTGATTCATTCTCTAATGTTAATGTGAAATGCAACCTGAACACACAACAATGAAGTTATTTTCCATGTCTCTTAATATCAGCTTATTTATACTGTTTATATTTAATACTGAACAAACTTTTATGAATTTAATAGATTATTAATTATAAGGCTTTCTTGGAATTTGGAGAGCTATACAATCTGTTTGGGGCAGGAATCCATGAAAGAACAAGATAGAACTTTTTAACATTTCAAATTTTTTATCAAAATTAAGTGCTTCACATACTACCTTCAAAAATCTAACAAAACCTTCCATTCTCTTTATCAGAGTGCTGCATTCCTGAGGTAATGCAACCTTTTGTGACACTGGTATGGTTCTCCTGTTAGAAGAGGCGGGGAAAGTATATTGTTGCTTTAAGAACTGTAGGGAATCTTTATTATGATTAACTGAAGAGTATTGCTGTAGAAATTTTAAAAAAGCATTTAAAAAAGATACAGAGGTAATGAAACTAGACAGTTTTTCTGGTCAATTGACAAATTCTTGTAGCTTCCATTCCAAGGCAGTTAAAATAAATATTGGGCCAAAAAAGTTAATGCTTTCCTATAGATTTAATATAACTCTTTCACAGTGTTCAGATCAAATAATTACCAACTATTTTCTTATGTTGGAATGGATGACTGGTTAACCAGCTTTCTTCAATACAAGACTTCTAACACTGTCAACCCCATTTTTTATAAAAACAAAAAGCAGGAAGTGCTGCAGTTCAGCTTTCTTCACAGCTCTCCTCTTCATCCAGTATCCACAAGCAATAATTTTTTTTCGCATAGAAGTGTCTTCCATCTAGCACAAACAAAATTTGTTCTAAAAACACACTCATTTTAATATTATAACAAATCTGCCATTTATAGTTGATATCAGATTTCTCAAATGTAAAGAAGGCATGGCCTGCTCCTGGTCTCTCACTACTATGTAGATAAATTACTGATGTTGTTTGTTGGTTTTCTTGTGTTGTATTATAGCATGATAAAGACACCTAAAACACATTGGGAAGATTGCTGTTATGGCCATCTAGTAGAGCAGCTCTAGCAGCAGCTTACCAATTCTAGATCTGCTCCTCGATCCATGACACCTGCCTTGTTTTGTGAATTCCAAAGCAGGACAGAAATATATTATGCTACAGAATACTTTATAGTAAAGAGAGGCTGGGGTGTGTTGAATGGTTTTCATTGTTAAAACGTAGTTTGGCCAACGGTTTCTGTCTTCCTAAATAAGTGATAATGAAAGGTCGTTATGTTTCATCTTTGCCATATGTTAAGCTTTCATATATATGGCACCTGCTAACCTGATTCAGCCCTGCAATTGAAGTTAAAATGTATTTGGCATGGTAGGAGCTGCCTGAGTTGGTGAGTGTAAAGAAAGTATAGTTAAAATAACATTTTGAGTATTCCAATCAGGTCAGTCATGTAGACTGTCTTTCACTGATAGTGGCTATTTTAATTATATCCCTAAGAGCTCATAAATAGAAAATCACTTCTCCTCCCATTATCTTAACACTAGCTTTTTTCAGGTGGAAGAGTGAGCAGAAGCAGCATGACAGTGATGAATGCAGTACTGGTAAATTTCATCCTGCTATTACTGCTGAGAGAGCACTATGCAAGTTCAACATAACAGATGCCAGGCTCTCATGATGGATCATCTCAGACACTGGTTTTAAAATGGAGTGAAGAGGATGTAAGGAGAAAGGAATACATGCAATACCAAGGCAAATTTAAGTCTCTACGTCTGAATTTAAAATAGGACATGATAATAATTTCATTACTACATTAGAATTTGCAGCTATGAATTTAAGGTTCCAATGCACAGTAAAAATTAAGTCTTGTGCTTCAAGATTTAAACTGCATGGGAATGAGGAAGGAATTTCTCCTACATTGTCTGCTGGTTTCCCCCCATCCTCTGTGATCTACAAGGATTTTTGTGTATGGGTTGGCTGTGTTGGTCTCTCTCTAAAGCATCAGGTATGCAATTGTTGCTCTGGCAGAATGTTGTAGAGGGTTTGATCTGGTATGGGAGTTCCTTTGATCTTATGCAAAGTATACAGATTGTAACTTTAATTTATCTGGAGCTCTTTCAGGGGAGTTACTGGAATTGTAGATTAAATCTTCACTTCTACTGACAGGAGTGTTATCCATTAAGCTGTTTGGCTAAAATAAAACTTGCCTAGGCAGTGCAAATCCCAACAGTGAGAGTGCAAAATGTTTTGAAGGTAAATTCAAATCACCTTAAATCATCGTTTTTAAGATTTATAGAAGGAGTGAAAAAAGTTACATCTTTCCTGTAACTTTTAGTGTTGTAATGTGTTTATTACATACATAGCAAAGTTGGGCTATGACTAAGTTTGTTTAAATATTGTGTTTTGTATGTAATTTAAAAAAAATAAAGTTCAAAGTCAGAAGTGCCACACTGCACTGAAATTGTTCTAAGAACTAAAACAAGGGGTTGTGTTTGTAGCAGCAGTGGTGGTGAGGAGTTGGTATGGTTTGAATTTCTGGAGTTCAGAACACAAACGTTTGTCTTTTCAGAGAGTCCTCAATCCTCTGTCAGAGCCTATGGTTCATCTTACTTTTGTCCCCTGTCTCAACTTACACTACTTAAAGTTCTATGATTGTAGCCTCTGTTGTTTTTATCAAGGCAAATTGAATGGGAGTCTCTTAAGAGGTGGTCACTATAGCTTTCCTGTTTGCTATGGGGCTCGCTGTTAAGTAACATAACCCATATATTTCAATGGGAGTTAGGTGTAGACCAGATTCTTAACTCACTTGTTGTTCCCTTCCTTCCTCTCTTCATCCAGAGGCCGAGCATGTTGCCTCCAGAACACCTTCCATTCCCTGCAAGATCAGAATGGGGAATCTAACAGGGCCGGCTTTAGGGATGGGCCACCCAGGCAACTGTCCGGGGGTGCCATGGTCAGGGGGGCACCATGTGGCAGCGCAGAGGTGTGCACTGCCAGTGTAGAGTCAGAAGCTGCTCCCAGCTGGCAGGGTGGCGCTGCATGTAGGGGCACCCAGATTTCTCCGTGCTTCCTCCTGGCAGAGGAACATGGTTGGGTGCGGGGGAAGAGGAGGCGAGCAGTGATGCACAGATACTGTCCGTCCCCCCACCTTCCCAGATGTTCCTTTGTGCCCTCTGAGGGGGCATGTCAGGAGCAACGCCAAGTGCTCTGTGCAGCCAGGTCACACTCTCTCCCTGGGCTGGTGCTTTCCTGTCATCCCCTTATGCATCCCGGGGGGGGAAAGTGACCTGGATGCAGGGAGCCCTGTTGTTGCTCCTTGCTCCCTCCCGCACAGCCCCTTAGGGATGTGTAGAAGAGCAGGGGGGCAGTGAGCAGCAATGCCAACTATTCTGTGCATCCAGGTCAGTTTCCCCACGTGGGTGCAGGTGGGGGATGCAGGGGGCTAGGGGTGCAGGAGGGCGGTACAGTGGTTAGGGGCAAAGGGAGCACAGTCCTGGGGTTAAGGGTGCAGGAGGGGGAGGTGCAGGATGAGGGTTGAAAGGGGCACAGTGCAGGGGATTGGGGGTTGGGGTGAAGGAGGCACAGTGCAGGGGTTGGGGTGCAGGAGGGGAGTGCAGGGGGCACAGTTCAGGGGTGAGGGGGTGTGGGGAGCCTTGTGGGGTTGGGGCAATTGGGGACATCCATGGGGGAGGGGGAATGCCACGCCCACGGGGGTAAGGGCACCAAAATATAAGTTCGCCCAGGGCATCATTTTCCCTTAGGCCGGCCCTAGAATCTAACATCAATATCCTGCATGGTACTACCATGCTGCGAGAATGTTGCTGTCTCTTAATAGGACTTAATAGGACTTTTAATTAAGTCATTGTGGGTTTTTTCTTTTGCTTAAGTCTTTGAAAGACTTGCAGTTTTGGGGAATCTTAACACTCGCCAAACAATTGAGGAAAATTGCTGGCTGCACAAAAGAGCTGAAAGTCATATTTGAGATAATGGCAACACAACATTTTATTCTAAAACTTGGATGTTCAAGAACAATTTAAAACTAGACGTTGTTTACTTTCCCCTGAAAGTTGAAATGACACTGTTTTCATTGTGTTTAAACTTCCCCAGTCTCTAATTTTTAGTAATTGCTCTTGTTCGTTCATAGATTCCACAGCCAGAAGGCATCAGTGTGATCGTATGACCTCATATGAAACACAGGCCATAGAACTTCCCCAAAATAATTCCTTTTGAACTAGAGCAAATCTCTTAAAAAAAAAAAAAAATCCAGTCTTTATTTAAAAATTACCAATGATGGCAAATCCACCACAACCTTGGGTAAATTGTTCTAGTGGTTAAATACATTCACTGTTAAAAGTTTACACCTTTTTGCCAGTCAGAATTTGTCTAGTTAAAACTTCCTGTCACTGGAACTTGTTATACATTTGGCTGCTTGATTTGAAGAATCCATTATCAAATATTTGCTCCCCATGTAGGTACTTCTAGATGGCTATCACCATCCCATAACTTTCTCTTTGTTCAGCTAAATAAATTGAGCTCTTTGAGTTTGTCACTGTAAGATCCGTTTTCTAATCCATTAGTCTTTCTCATGGCTCTTCTCTGAACCCTGTCAGTCTAAGGCCTGCTCTACACCTGAAATTTAGCTTAATTTAGCTATATCACTCAGGGCTGTGAATAATTTTTCACCCTGAGCACTGTAGTTAGGTTGACCTAACCCAGGGGTCACAAACACGCGGCCCGCCAAGCTCCCCGCGGCCCCCCGTCCCCTCCCCAGCGCGCCATGGCCCCAGCCTACCTCCAGGCCAGGGGTGGGCAAACTACGGCCGCTCAGGGCTTTGGATCCTGCCCGCGCATTTGCCAACCCCGTGGTGCTGAGGGCCCCGCACCACTTCCCTGTGGCCCCGGGGGGAGGGGAGGGGAAAGGGGAGCAGAGAACTCTGAGCTGTTTTTGCCTGTGGTTACCACCCCTGAAGCTCCTATTGGCCAGGAATGGGGAAGTGCGGCCAATGGAAGCTTCAGAGGAGGTAATCACAGGCAAAAACAGCTCAAAGAGTTCTCTGTTCCCCCTCCCGCCCAGGGCAGCATGGACAGGATACCCATAGCTTCCCGGAGCGGTACGGGGCTGGGGCCGGGCCAGGGAGCCTACCCTGGCCCTGGTGCATGACCCTGCCACCCTGAAGCCGCTCAAGATAAGCGGCGCTGGGCCGGAACCTGAACCCCTCCTGTACCACAACTCCCTGCCCTAAGCCCCCTGCTGCACCCAAGCCCCCTGCCTTGAGCCACTGCCACACCACACACTCCTCCTGCACCCCAGCTCCCTGACCTGAGCCCCCTGCTACACCCTGCACTCCCTCCTGCACCCCAACTCCCTGCCCTGAGCCCCGTGCTGCACCCCGCGGGCAGGGGCGGGGGCAGAGGCAGCAGCCCTCAGGCCAACGTACGAGTCCTCATGTGGCCCTCCTGGTAATTCAAGTTTGAGACCCCCTGACCTAACCCCTGATGTGGATGCAGTTAGGTTGACAGCAGGAATCTTCCATTTACCAAGCTATTGCTTCTCAGAGAGGTGGATTACCTACAGCAGTGGTCCCCTCATATGGCCCTCCTGTGTAATAAGCCTAAGCACTACCTTATGTGGGTCAAACAGATTCTACATATTTTAATAAGATTTAGTTATTGATTTATATTTATATTTTAAGTTCAGCTTGTTTCCTATCTATTTAGATAGGTAGTTTTATGTACAGTGTTATCTGTTTACACAACTAGAAAAAGCCCTTCCATCAATGTAGGAAACGTCTACGCTATGGTGCTACAGCTGCAGCAGTGTAGTTGTGCTGCTGTAACATAAGCCATACTCCTACACTGAATGAAATCCTTTTCCAGTAGGCAAAATTGGTAAAAGATCCAGCAAAAAATGTTATCAGTATTGGTAACCTTGAGATTAAAAAAAAGTTAAGACTAAAAAATGTGATTTGATGTGTTTTTAAACCTCAAATTTTGGGGGACTGACTTTTTTTAAACTCCCACTACTCCTCTGCCTATGTGTATGTGATAACTTCAGGTTGAAAGGTAAACCTTTAGTGCAGTGGTTCTCAACCAGAGATCTGAGGCCCATGGAGGGGGGGGGGGGGCTGTGAGCAGGTTTCAGGGGGTCTGCCATACATGGCTGGCATTAGACTTACTGGGGCCCAGGGCGGAAAACGTAAGCTTCACTGTCTGGGGCTGAAGCCCAGAGACCCAAGCCCGGCACCCAGGGCTGAAGCCGAAGTCTGAGCAACTTAGCTTTGCAGGGCTCCCTGTGGCATGGGGCCCCTGGCAATTGTCCGGCTTGCTATCCCCTAACGCTGGCCCGGGCTTTCATATGCAGAAAAACTGTTGTTGTGGCACAAGTAGGCCATGGAGTTTCTTACAGCATGTTGGGGAGGTGGGGGGCTCAGAAAGAAAAAGGTTGAGAACCCCTGCTTTAGTGCACACAAAAATGCACAGTTCATAGAATCGTAGAAGATTAGGGTTGGAAGAGACCTCAGAAGGAGGTCATCTAGTCCAACCCCCTGCTCGAAGAAGAACCACTCCCCAACTAAATCATCCCAGCCAGGGCTTTGTCAAGCCGGGCCTTAAAAACCTATGAGGAAGGAGATTGCACCTGCTCACTCCCCCCCCCCCCACCCCCCCACGCAGGTAACCCATTCCAGTGCTTCACCACACTCCTAGTGAAATAGTTTTTCCTAATATCCAACCTAGACCTCCCCCATTGCAACTTGAGACCATTCATTGCTCCTTGTTCTGTCATCTGCCACCACTGAGAACAGCCGAGCTCCATCCTCTTTGGAACCCCTCTTTAGGTAGCTGAAGGCTGCTATAGAATTCCTCCCCCTCCCCCAGACTAAATAAGCCCAGTTTCCTCAGCTTCTCCTCATAAGTCATGTGTCCCAATCCACTAATCATTTCCGTTGCCCTCCACTGGACTCTCTCCAATTTGTCCATATCCTTTTGCGGGGGGGGGGAACAAAGGCAAAACTGGACACAGTACTCCAGATGTGGCCCCACCGGTGCCATATAGAGGGAAATAATCACTTCCCTATCTGCTGGCAATGTTCCTACATGTGCAGCCCAATATGCCGTTAGCCTTCTTGGCAACAAGGGCACACTGTTGACTCATATCCAGCTTCTTGTCCACCGTAATCCCCAGGTCCTTTTCTGCAGAACTGCCACTTAGCCAGTCAGTCCCCAGCCTGTAGCAGTTCATGGGATTCTTCCGTTTTAAGTGCTGGACCCTGCACTTGTCCTTGTTGAAGCTCACCAGATTTCTTTTGGCCCAATCCTCCAATTTGTTTAGGTCCCTCTGGACCATATCCCTACCCTCAGGTGTATCTACAGGCATATCTGCCTTGCCCCCCCAGATTAGTGTCATCTGCAAACTTGCTGAGGGGGTTCTCCCTGACTACTCAGATGGAGTCTCTACTTACTCTCTCCTCACCTATAAAATAGGGGAATTACTGTCTTAACTGTCTCCCCTCCTACTTTCCTTTCTTTGACAAAAGGAGGACTGGATAGTAAATAGTTTGAGAACCACTGACCGAATGCATCATGATTCATCCTCACACATAGAAGTTATATTACTTTTTAAGGATGGGAGATTGCAGCCAACTTTATCAAAGGCAGTCTCACTTCCACTTACAGGTAGACCAAAGGAAAATGGTGGCCATCTTGCTGGCTTCAGTCTCATTGACAGTAATAGCAGATGGTGACCATTTTGAATATCAGAAAATGTGTGAATTGACAACCTTTCATATTTTCATGAAACAAGTTAAGAAAAATTATTAGGATAAAATCTCAAGAGGTGGCAATATTGTGTTATCAGCTATGACAATGTTTCTTAAAAACATAGAAACATAGGATGTCATACTAGATTAGAACCATTCCACCTAGTTCAATAGCTTGTCTCTGGCCAGATGCTTCGGTGGAAGATGCAAGACAGTAGGTAAATTTGGGATAATCTACCTGCTATGAAAGTCTCATCCTCATCCCTAATAGTCAAAGATCACCTTAGCCCTGAAAAGGTTTCATACCTCTTCTAAAACTCTTCTTTCAGCATTAACTCTTATAACTCTGGAAATTCTTCTGATCTGTATAATCATCCTATCCTTCTTAGAATCTTGCTAAGATCTTGGACTCAACAACATTCTGTGGGAATGAGTTTCATGTCTGATGATATTGTGTGAAAAATTATTTCCTTTTTGTATGTTTTGTATTTGCCACTTTTCATTGAAGTTTCCTTGTTCTTGTGCTATGACATAGGAAGAACGGAAACTGGGTTACTTGTTTTATATCATTTATTGTTTTATACATTGTTACTGTGACCCTCTTATTTGCCTCTGTCTAAAGTAAACAATCCCAGTCTTCTCAGTCGCACCTCATATGAGGGTTTTTCTATGCCCTTTAATGTTCTTATCATTCTTGTCCTAATCCTCTCTAATTCTGCAGTATCCTTTTTGTGGTGAGATGACCAGTACTGCATACAGTGCTCTAATGAGGGCATATCATTGATTTTCATAATGGCATTCTATTTTCTTTACCGTTTCTCATGATATTCTAATGCATCCTAAAGTGGTTGGTTTGTTTCCATTACATATTAAATGGAGGTCTTTTCAGCTTTCCACAATGAGGCACAAGTCCCTTCCCTGAGTTGATAGTTAAAACAGAACCCTTGAGGAGTATGAGCAGTTAATTCCTCCCCCCCCACCCCCTCCCCATGAATTACTTTTCACTTATTTCCCTCAGACTTACTGAGCTGTAGCTCACGAAAGCTTATGCTCAAATAAATTGGTTAGTCTCTAAGGTGCCACAAGTACTCCTTTTCTTTTTGCAAATACAGACTAACACGGCTGTTACTCTGAAACCTGTGACTGCCCTGAGGCTTGTTGTGAATCTTTTCTATATGGCCATCATGTCTATATCTTCAGAATTGCCTCTGGCCTGAATTCTGCTCTTTGTGTTTTTAGAATGTTGGGATAGGGCTTGTGTGGGTATACTTTCATCATCATAGAGAAATAAATCTGGTTCACAGAGACATTACGTTGAAAATTGGATTTTTTTTGCACAAATTACAATCTCTAATCCTAGTAGTAATGAAGTGTGTCTGCAGTCTGCTTTCTGAAACATGGTGTAACCCATACACCTCCTGTGTGTGGTGTTTTGTCCCATCTAGTAGCATCGAGACCATTTAGAAAGAGAGATAAAATGAGTCTGCTCTACAGCCTTAGCTAACAGCTAGTTGGCTTTTAGCTCATGCAGTAGAGCTTCAGAGACTCCAGGTTCAGTCCCACCCACAGACAACCAGGGTCTGTCAGTGTTACAATGGCGTTCTATTTTTTCTAACCAAAAAACTATAAATCACATTGTGAATTATGCTGCTTCCCCTTACACAGGTGCTATTCACCAGCTATGTATATGGAGGCACACACAATTACTAGTATCTGAAACTTTTAATGAAATGTTTGGTTTATGAAAATGTGTTTTGTGATCTCCACCGAGGTTCATTTTATAGGTTAGTGATACAGTCAAACATCTGTCAGAGTTTTTTCTGCTGATGCTACAACTAAGATAGAAGCCCGTAACTCAAGGCAATTACAGAGAGATTAATTTTCTTTCAGTTTGCTTTCTTTGTAGTTTGACAGCACTTTATGTGCAGGCTTAACAGAATTTGATTTTTATTTTTTTACAACTTTTGACCTATATTTTTCTATTACTGATTTAAATGTCCACAGTTATGATATATTTTGGGGGACAAACAATGGAGAGGATGTCAGACAATTTATTTTACTCACAGTAGATGTTCAAAAGTTAAAGTTTTAAAACACAAATTTTGGACATCACATGTCAAAACATACAAAGTAAGTATCCTTAAATCAAACTCTAGTTCTCAAGCAGCATTTTTCTTTCTTTGCCTATTTATAAATTTCAGTTATTAAAGATGGAAATGTGTGTGTGTTGTGAAATCAATGTTTACTGACATTTATTGATCAATAGACTTGGAAGAATTACACTTTTATGTGTCGTCATTTTGTCTTCCCTCTGTCAGTATTTCACACAGCAGCAAGGGGAGAGAAAGTCATTTTAAAAGAATCAGAAAAAGTGACTGTAAAACCTCAAAAACTGAAATAGGATGGTGGGGCCAGGTGTAATATCCAGTACTCTTTTTTAACTTGTTTTTTTAAATTGACTAGATTGTTGTAATTTATTGAATCAATATACTGAATATTCCAATAAATCACATCTAGAATATCCCATAGTTTTTAATTTCATTTGTTCTTTCAGTAATTTAAATAATGTATAATAAAAAAAAATCCCTACATGTAACAGCGGTGACCGCTCTAATCCTAGACTATATCTATTTGCTCAATGTATGCAAAGTGTTATTACTGTTGAAATTAGTGAATAAGCTCACTGAAATAGCTCTTAATGTTTTTTCCAAAAACACACAGCATAATTAGGAATAAACTATCTTAACTGAGCGATTTTATTTGGAAAGGATGGGGTCCTAAATTGTGAATATTCCACGACCTTTAGACCTGAAACGCTTTTGAGAACAGAAACAAGCAACTTTTCAGGAAATTTCAGCAAACTTTAAAATGAAAAATTTAAAAACAAGTATTTAATTGTGGTTGGGTAAGAGACTTACTCCTTTTAGAAAGTATATTCCGTTTGATAAATAAACATTACTAATTTTAAAAACAGAAATTGCCATAACACTTTCCTTTCCCTTTGAATGTCCAATAATGAGCTTTTTTGTAAATATATAATAGAAATTAGTATGCATAATTTTCTGTGTTTTTTTTTAATCCATTATAAGTGCCCTTTCCTCAGTTTCAGCTTCACGTTTCCCCACGGGCACAGTGTTCACTCCCTTTCACTAGCTTCTCTCTCATTTCATAGTTTCATTCTTCCCATCCAGTCTGTCCCAGAGCCTACTGATTCTTCTTCTCTCTCCGCCATCATTGAGTTAGGCAGCTCTGTCTTAATTCCTCCCGCACAACTAATAGGGCACAAAGTCTCCTCTCCTTTTGCAAATATCCCTGATGTCTAATCACCTCACTTCCGTCTCCAGTCTCCCAAATGGGCAGAATGATGACTAAGGGTCTGATCCAGTCTTTCCAGTGACTTCATTGCATTCTGTTGCATTTAGAAATGGAAATAGAGCATGTTCTTTACGATCATATTTTTACTAAGGGGATCCTGTTACTTTTTTTATTTCTCTGAAAATGAAAGATTGTGTTCAATACTCCAAGGACAGTAATAACGACTCACTTCATATACTGATTAAAAACCATCTTTCCAACTAATCAACCACAATTAGAAACCTAGAAATGTCTTTTTTTTAAAAAAAAAGCAAAGATTGATCATTTGTATGGCAGTCGTATCTAGGGAGGAACCTCAGTCCCAGATCAGGGACCTCATGGTGCTAGTCACAAAGACACTCTGCCTCAGAGAGATTACAGTCTAAAAATATGACATGATACATTCAGTTGACAAAATGGGGAAGGCAAGGAGGTGGTTTGTGGGAGGTTGAAGTAACATTAGAACAAATGAAGTTTACCATGATAAGCAGATGTTTTAGCTTTCCTAGCCATTGTCAGATGTTGGTGTGTTCTCATACTTCAGACTCGTGGGAACAAATATTTAAACGGGGAAACTCCTTTTCAGCCCCCCCCTTTTTTTTTTTTTTTTCCTGATGCTAATGGTACCTAAGCTGATTTTCTTAGTAACTTCTAATATTTTCGTTCTGGTTTGGGCAGACAGAAGTAGCCTTACTTAACCTTCTTAAATATATTTCAAAACTAACTACTTTTTATTTCACAAAAAAAGCTGGTTTCTGATGAAAAGTAGTTCTATAGTATGGTCAGTTTGTCATGTGTATTTTTCCAAGTAATTGGAAGGCTCTCTTTTTGCTTTATTCTCCTACCATGAAATATATTCACATCTCAGGTCACTCTGTTGTGCTGTTTGCTTACTTTACACTGCTAGTTCTAAATCTTCAGAATTATGTAAGATTTTTGTGGTTAAATTCTAAATCCACAATAAACATGTACATTAAAAATGTGGAGGTACAATTTAAAGAAAAAATGTAAGTTTAAAACAAGTTGAATCCTCACTTTATCAGAAATAAGAGTTCTGTTAAGATTTGAAAAGGTTTCTACAGAACAGACTATCAAATGTGTTAGAATTTTATTTCCAACCTATTTTCCAAGTGTTTTAAAAGTCATGCTTCTAAAATAGTTTGGTTTGATGGAATAAAATTCTGTCTATGATGTTAGGTCCTATAAATAGTTCCCTGTTTGGTCTTTAAATCACATTAGTCTAGTATACCTCTTAAAACATAGTTATATATATGTGGTAAGATAAAGACTACTGTGATATCTTCAGGTTTTCTTCCTAAAGTACAGTTCAGCTTCAGCATGTTCAGATGCAATAGTATAGCATCTTATTATCCAGGTAAATATGCTGAAGCATATGTTTTCCCTTAATACTGTACATCAGCCAAAAAAAAATTAGAATGCTGTATTGTTGATATGTTCTAACTTGCTGTGTTGAACCATGGGTATGTGACAATGTTTCACGGTTCTGGTATTGGCAAAAATCTTCAGTAGAGCTAGATGGAGAAAGAGTAGGAGGGTTGCTGAGGAGCCAGGCAAGGCACTGAAGAAACTTTGTCAAAATCAGACTGTCTCCAGGTAGCTTTTTGATGGGGGAAAAAAAAAAAAATTCCAACCAGCTCTAATCTAGCTCTAGTTTTAATTTCTGGGTGAATTTGGCACTCATGGAAGTAAACAACTGTTCATCTCAACTAGACTTTGTTAGAAAACATGTATGCACTTGCTTATTTTCAAGCACAGTGTTCTTAATAAGACTACTCACATGCTTATTTAAGTTTATGCACAAGTATTTGCAGGATTGGGGCCTAAATAAAGACATAGCTTCCAATCTTGCTATTAAATTTATGTGGGCAGACCTCTGTGTGAATGTGGAGCCCCACTGACTTCCATGGGACTTTGTGGGTGCAAGTGAGGATCTGATTGCAGGACTGGGGCCATAGTTGCCCGAGTGAATCGAAGGCCTAACAGCTTGATGGCATTTGTCTGATGTATTGATTTTGGTGCAAATCACTATACTGGAAAAGCCTGGTTCACAGGAAAATCTGTGATTTGGTGCTACAAGACTACAAGACTGCTTGGTACTACAAGCAGAGGAACTCTCTGCTGCTGCCTACACATATCGGAGGCAGCAGCTTAAAGCTATGTGTGGACAGTGTCAGTACCACGGACTCTAATAGAAATAAGAGAGCCTTACAGGGGGGATTTGTAGGAGGGAAAGCAGCAGGGAATGGAGGGGTGGGGCAGCGGTGGTGGGAGGAGCAGGAACTTTGGAAGGGTAGAAAACAGGGACCTGGGGAGGAGGGGGGTGGGGCTGGTGGTGAGGAAAACTGGGATCCAGGCAGAGAGTGGGCTTCACAATGGAGGATAAGCAGGGACCTGGGGGAAGGGAATGGGTGGAAGGCCACCTGGGGACTCGCAAGGGAATGGGGGTGAGGACCAGTAGTGGAGAGGGGAGAGGGAAACTAGATGAGTGGGACTTGGGTAGGGGAGCAGGAAATGGAGACCACAGAGTGGTGTGGGGAGTAGGGGATAATGACAGGGCACAAAGAGACCGTACCATGCGGGTGCAAATGTGGGACTCTAAATATAGCGGAGGTGGATGAGAGTGAGTGGCAGGGAGCCCCTGAAGTAACACAGGGAGTTTGTGGAGGGAAGGGAAGAATGCAAGAAGCCCCTTGTGGGTGCAATGTTCTCTGCCTACAGAAGCTGCAAAGTATCTGACTCCCTAGTACTAACAGTCTCTGTAAAGATTCTCCATGTGTATGCCAGTGCATGTTGATCCTGATCTTTAACATTCCTGGGCTTATCTGGTACAGAGATTGCTAGTTGTGCTGAGTTATATGGTGATTTGTGAAATGGACAGAATTTTAGATTTTCATTAGTGATTCATCTGGATTAAAACCCTAGTTTCAGAATGTGAAAGGATTTAATGTACTAACACCCTGTGATCTAGCTGAATCATGGGAAATGTCAAAAATTAAATTCAAAGTGTAAACCTATATCTACTCTTCTCATCCAATAGTGTATTTAAGACCTCTTACACTAGTAAAACAAAGTTTAAAAAAATCTTGGCTGTAGGATTCTGATTAATAACAAGTTTTCACTTTTCCTTTTTACTTATTTGTGAAATCTATTCAAATTTATTTCAGTGTTTGTTCATAACCTTGAGACTAGTTAACAAATTCTTTCTGTTCCGAAATATACGTGGAGTTAAATTCATCCAAAACCAAGTTAAATCAAACTTTGATCCAGGTTGCCTGCACATTGAAGTCCAGGACCTCTAGGGTAGCATTCTCTGAAATTCTTCTGGTTCCATGCACAGGCCAGTTAGGCAGAATTGGAGAGTCTCAATGTGTGAATGAAATGATGGCATTGGGAGGAGGGATTTAGGTTTATTAGGAACTGGGGAACAGAGGAGCCTATACAGAAAGAATGGGCTGAGCTAATGAAGTTCTCAGATCATTATTTAAAGACTTCAAGTTACAGAGAATCCACCATTTACTCTAGTTCAAGCCAAAAAGTGACCCATCCCCCATGCTGCAAAGGAAGGCAGAGAACCCCCAGGGGAACCTGGGGGAAAATTCCTTCCCAGCTCCAAACATTGCGATCTGTTAGGTCTCACCAACATGCTCAGGGTCTGTCAGCCAGATACCTGGGAAAGAATTTGCTGTAGTAACTTGGAGCCTTCCTCATCTAGTGCCCATCTCCTACCTTTTGGGAATATTTGCTACTAGTGGTTGCAGATGGGACACCTGCTATTATTGTAGGCGGTCTCTTCGTACCGTCCCCTCCATAAACTTATCTAGCTCAGTCATTAAAGCAGTTTTCACCCCCACTGCTCCCCTTAGGAGGCTGTCCCAAAATGTCACTCCTCTGATGGTTAGACACCATTGTCTAATTTCAAGCCTAAACTTGTTGATGGCCAGTTTATTTGTTCTTTTTCTTTGCAGCTTATGTGGTGACATACATGGATATTATTTTGTGGAGGTATGTAACAGGTTCATGGATCTTGAAGTCAAGATCTTTCGTTTACAACCACAAAGAATTTCATAATGCAGCAAGAAAAGACGCAGAACCAGTATTTTGAGTACAGCCATGATAGCTATTAGTCCAGGCTGCTTCTGGAGCCTGCAGGAGTCAGGCCCTCAGTTCAGTAGCCTCTTTGCCTGTGAGAGTCTTCCCCTTAACTCACTCAACGTGTCCCTGACCAGCCACTACAGGGCTGCAGCCAGCAATTTTTTCTCAGGCTGCTCCACAGCCAGACTCATACTGGTTTCCTCTGCATTCCCAAGCACTTTCTGGGGATTCAGCAGCTCGGAGATTTTCCTTTGAAGACCCTGTGTCTGCTTCACTACCTTCCTGAGCCTTGCACAGGCTGGTTTATATTTTGTTACCTAAAAGGAAATGGGGAATGACACAATATGGGTCATAACCTTGTTACTCCCTTCCCATGTTCAGTTATAAGGCATGTTTTTTTTTTTAAGAAGGAGAAAAGGTGGTTATGCATACAGGAAGCATACGGCATGGCTCTTGTCTCCCTTTGGCACAGCAACACCGTAACCACTTCTGGTGAGTGAACGCAGGGACCTATTAGGTTATTTTATACTTCATTTTAGATGATTTTAGTGCATGGCCTTTATGAATAATCCTGTTGTTTAGCCAGCATTTAGTACTACAGCTGTCCCAAACCAGCAGTCACTGTATTAATATTGAAGGACCGTGCCACTCCAGTTTTACAGTATCTTTATATCACCATTTCAACAAATGCACGCTCCAATTTCCTCTAGTTGTGTAGTAGATGAACTAGTTAATATTTAAGCTGGCGAGGAAGTAGTTGAAAAGGCTACCACTCATTGAAGATGCTTGTCCTTTCTTTGTTGATTAAAGTGATACACTGTCTCAGTCTGCTCCTCAGCATCTGAATGGTATTTGTAGGTACCTCAGTTTTCTGTCATCTTCACCTGGCACAATAACTGTCCTTTGCTTTCTAGTGCAGATTTCGTGACAGAGTTCTATGCGTTTGCCACCTTCAGACTGGACTCTGCATCAGCTGTCAATCCTACTCAGGGTCCATGTCAAGGTCCTCATGTTCCTATCTCTGGATATGCGTAGGGTCCAGTTACCACAGTAACAGTCTCTGCTCCCTGCTGCCTCTAAGCTCAGGGAGATGGTGATTCTATTGATGGTCAGTTTTCAGCTACTGATTAGGGCATGCTGCCAGGGTGGATTTGATTTAAATCACTAGTCAGGAAGACTCAATTTAATCATGGATTTCTACATAAAAGTGCATTCTTGTTGGTTGTTGTAACCTTAATACATATTCTTCACAACTCAGAGATAGATGAGACCCAGACATGGTCTCTTTTATGGCCTGCTGCCATTATAGGTTTTCCCTTCTAGTGAGAGAATGGTATAGTAGATCTCAAATCAATGAAGGCTACACTCAGAAAGACCTCAAGACTTGTGGAATATGCTGCTCAAACAGTTTCACTTCAGTTTCTACTGCCTGTCCCTCCCTTTTCACATTTATCTCCAGACTTCTTCTCCTTGTCCAGATCTATTCCACCCACAACCATCTTCTATTAATTGAACTTTTTGAAACTTTGAGCTTTTAGAGAGAGGTGAGGGATTGACTCTGTGTACACAAATTTGCAGAGGGATAATAAGTTTGAGATCTGTTATTTCTCACCCCTCTCTCTCTATTTATTTATTTGTTTATTTACTTATTTATTTCTTTAAAAACATTTTTGCTGTTAACAAGCATGTTATCTCCAGAGACACACATGCACAGTTTGAGAACTGCAAAACTAAGCATCTCTGATGGTATCTTCTAGACTGAGCACTGAGTCCTGTTGGGTAAATAGAAAGATTAACCTAAATAATCTATACAGAAGCCCTTAGAACCCCATAAGATTGGGTCCCTAATCCATGAACTATTGGAACTCATTTACAAAACTTTTCTTAAACATTACATGAATATATTGTCTCATACTATAGAATTAGACTTTATAATCCCTATTCCATGATGAGATATATTTGAGCTATAATGTAGATTTTTTTCTCAAAAAGCATTTTATCAAAAAAATCCCATTTAAATAAAAAATCAGATTTTTTTTTAAAATAATAGATTTTTATCCACCCTGCATGCTACAAGATGCACCTGTTCAAACAAGCATTTTCCTAAACAACCCTGTTATAAAATTCTCAGCAGGTTGGGACTTGTACCTGAGTATCCCAGATTATTGCTTAAACTACAGTTACTGGTAAATAACCTTTTTCTGCTTTGTACAGATAAATGATGCAGCTTTAATCTTGGACACTTACATGCTACATGCTTACATGCTTGTCTGTGGAAAAACTGTTGCTTACTGGCAGTTTGCAAATGCTGTACAGAGGTTTTAAAACTGTCTTCCATGGACTGCTGGTGATCCATAGAGAGTTGGTTGGTCACATTCTGTTGACTTTCTTCATTATTTCTTGCAGTCAAATGTCCTAAAAACAGCTAGGACATTAATACATTAAACACTTCCCTACTGTTCCTTTCCCATGTAAGCAATTACTGGAGATGTTGTGATAGTGAATGGAAGGAGGAAGGGATATGTGATTGTGAATGGGTGCGGAGGTGGTCTGCACAATCATGAATTGGGAAGAGGTGGTCCACAATACAAATTTGCTTAGGGTGAGGTCAACATTTTTAACTTAAGTTCTCCTTGTCACTTAAAATTACCAAATCAATCAAAACCATCATCTTGCTTTAGATTTGTACCAGAACACTGCTCAAGGTTTCACAAAGTCCTCTATCAGGTCTGTGTTTTTGAAACATGCCCTTAATGTCACAATAGAAGGGTCTCTAGTCTCTTCTGGCAAAAATCACTTTGGACATCCTTATTATTGGGAAGCAACTGCAACTGTCAAACAGGAAGGCAGATGTTTGAAAT
Source organism: Natator depressus (assembly GCF_965152275.1). Classification (NCBI taxonomy): domain Eukaryota; kingdom Metazoa; phylum Chordata; order Testudines; family Cheloniidae; genus Natator; species Natator depressus. The sequence continues at coordinate 35,407,551 of NC_134238.1, forward strand.
ACAGTTTGAAAATGTCAGACTGTGTGGTTTTTTGTTTGTTTGGGTTTTTTTGAGAAAAAGATGGAAAAATCAGATCATCTTTTGCTTAGAAACGTTTGTACATTTTTTAGAATGTTACACAAAAAAGTTGAGCAAGATGAGTTGTCCATCTGCAGAAGTTACAATAAATATCTTTTTTAGAGTTCTTACCACTGACAGTCTAGACCTCGAGTTCCTTTTAAAAAAAAATTTTTTTTTTTGGAAGGGGTTATATCATACTATTGTTTCCAAAACCCGAAGGTTACAAAGTACTGTTTTTGTACAATCTGGTGGATAACAAGTACATGTCTGGAAGTCTCTGAATCCTTGAGGCTGGCTGTTTGGCTCCTTTCAGGGGCACTAAACTCACCTGGGGGAAAAATGGTTTAGAAAGCTTCTAAACATACCTTGATAGGGCATATGGAGAGAGTGCAAAAGGAACTGCTGCAGTGTGTTAAGTAAATGGAAAACGCTTAAATTCCATAAACTTACAAGAGACCTATTCTTTTTCTATTTTATATTCAGTTTTCATCAGATCTTGAAACAGAGGCAAGAAGAAATCAGGGAATGAATTTATAACAGCTAGGGGAAATCTTAGAAAATATGTGAGGTATTTCTTGTTGCAACAGACATTAACACAAAAGCCAGGGGGCTGGATTTATGCTGAGGTTGAAAAGTCCATCTATAGGAGAATCACAGCTGTTCAAGGTGCCCCCAAGGAAAGCCTACAAACCATCACAGCCCCAAAAACAGTCTGAGAACCATATGATTTGCTGATTTAGCATGTTAACTAGGCACATGTCAATGTAAGTTTTGAATAAAAAATAGTTTGGGGGATCCCAACACTTCTTTTGTTTTGTACCCTAATGGAAAATCAAGATGTTAAGACAATCTGCGTGGGTCCCACTGTTACAAACTGTAGTTGTTCCGGTTAACCTTGAGTCTGCTGTCGGATATCTGCCTTCAAAAATGTGTCTGCATCCTCCAGACAAGAAAGAATGGCCTTGATAGCAGATCTTAACTTTGCACAGGAAAAAAAATAAAAATGCATTTTGTAAGAGTTTTCTTAAGAAGTCATTTGTCCATAAAAAGGTAATGATCTATAAGTTCCTGTGGTAGACTGAGTGCGTGAATGGTATTTAAATACAATTCATTTTTGGTACTATGCAGTTCTCACCTGTCCTAGTGTCGGTCTTGTGGTCTTGTCTACTTTGGGGTTGCTGTTGTCAGGTGTTTTGTTTGCCTCTCTTTTCCGTTGTTTTTTGTAGCAGAAATCTGATTTAGTGTTGTTTTTATGTTATCTTTAAAGTAGAAAAAAGTGAAATATCTTGTTCCTTCCCTTTATTTTCCAAAAGGCATGACATGGTATTGAATCCTTCCTGCTGTGCTTCATTGGTTTTATTTTAAGCAAGTCAATGTCTGGGCTTTTAGGCATTTTAAAAAATTTAGATGTAGTAATTGTCTAATCAAAAATAAGACGTTTGAATATCTCTGTTCTTCTGTAAAGGAAGTTTATTCTTAAACTACAGCTCAATTCGCTGCTTATGGAAAGATGAACAGTAGCCAACATTTGCTCTTCTCTGCTCCATGCTCTAATTGAATACTGTTAATGTAGTTTTGTTATATAGTACTATATTCCAGTGTAGTGGTTGAATAGTTTTTATTTCAACAATTTTTTCATCATCCTGTTTTCTCTTAATGTTGATGGATAGAAACCAAATCCAAGTTTTAGAGCATAAAGAGACTTGTCAGCAACCCTCTTCCATATTGTCTACATGTATATATGTCCACAACTCTTGCTTGTTGTTGCTACACATTTCTTCCCTTCACAATTTCCTTCATGCAGAGTTTGTGATTGTTTAGTTTTGAGTGGGACAGATTTTTCAGCTGGCTTCCATTTTTGCACCCTCAAAATATGGATAATATATCTGTCTATATATCTTAGTCATTGATATATCTCATATGCAGAAGAAATTGTATGCTAAGGTAGCAGTGAAATTTTTGAGCCCAAAGACGGAGGTTTAGTTAAGGCCAGACTGAAAATTTTGGTCCTGTATTTCAGATTCTTTCCAAATAGGAACGAGCTTTTCATGTGAAGACAGAAGTCATTAACTCTACATTTTTAAACTACTGAAAGCTGATTCAAGATTGGCGGCTGATTTTGGTTTTATGGAGTAAGATGTCTAACAAAACATTTGTGCTCTTAAAATGGCCACTTTCATAAGGCTTAGAAGCAGTATCTTGGGGGCGGAAGGTTTGGTAAGGGGGATGAGACTTCAAAATAGTAGGTTCATATCATGTTGTGCAAGATTAGATTTGCAACTTGCTGAAGTTGCTATTGCATAATTGGAGTGCATACAAAAGCAAAGGCATCATTGATAGCATAAGCAAATAAATTGGGAATCATCAAATCCATAACATGTAGATAAAAGGGAATAAGCGAGACAGGCCTCACCCAAATGTTATCAATATGCCAGTATGTATATAGCAACAGAAACCATACAGAAGAGAACCTTGTGGTGAGCCAAATACTCTGTTTTCTACAAAATTGATGCAACTACTTCAGAGGGAGGAGAGAATTTAATCAATGGAAAATAATTTAAATTAACAAATATGGAGACTAATAATCCTCTTCATCTTGAGAGTGCTTTGCCAACTTTAATTGCATGAACACCCCATTGAGGAGCGAATGAGCTTTGTCTTACAGAATGGGAAACTGAGGCAGAGGTGGTGCCATGGCTGAGGCCACAGAGCATGTAAACATCAGAACCAGGATTAGATCTTGAAATCCTGACTCCAAGGCCGTTGTTATAAGCACCAGACAATGCCTCTCCTCAGCACTAGTATCAGAAGGTAAACTTCCTTTCTGTGATGTTTTTCCTATCACTGCAGACTGGTGGTAATCTTTCCTCTCCACCTCACACAGGTTGCAACCATTAAGAACTGAACATTTTTGTATCATACAGGCACTCTAACTCTTAATAGCTTGTTTTGCTGCATTTTTTGATAAACCAGGTGGCTCCTGCATACAATATTTAATTTTCATTTTGATTCACATTCACTGTATTTCACTTTTTAGTGTTCCTGTTTTTTAACTTAATTCTTTGGTTATCTGTCTTGTACAATATTTAGAATATTGGAGTTTAGAAGAAAACCACAGTTCTTAGACACCAGATCAATAGAAAACAAAGAAATAAATAGATCATTGTGGCCAAACTTTCAAACTTTTATAAAGCACATAATAAAATGGAAAATGCTTAAACCTGCTTTTTAAATAATTTAAATTGATAGTTGGCACATTTTCCTTCTAGTAATACTTAACTGTAGTCGTTGAAGGTTTCCTGAAGATGTGAGAACTTATCATTCTTTTCCTGCTTATTTTTTTTAAATTACTATTTTCAATAAATCAAAAAGCTTAAGACCAGATTTCAAACAGAGGTACCTAGAGTTTGGTTCCTAAGTCTATTTTTAGGCACCTACGTTTTCTAGTGCAGTTAAAAGGATAATATGAACGGTTCCCAGAGGAAAAAGACCTAGGATTTTGTTGATGGGTCTTGGGCTCATGGGATAGGGTCAGACTTTGTGACGCTCATGGACCAAGGTTTACACTTTTCTGCACCCACTGTGCCCCTCCTTGATGGGGGTGGGAGAGTTCAGAGCAAGCTGGGGTCCTGGGGGATAGGCTGAAGGGAGCCTAACCTATCTTCCAGGGTATGTGGTGAGAGCCCTTTAGACCACCCCTCCGTGTGCACACACACCAGAACCACTTACATGCCTACTATAGGAGTGTATGGTGATGGACGGAGAGTGCTCCTCCTGTGTTTACATTTAAATAAAAGTTGTGGCCTGTCACTTCAAATCTATCCATGTGTCTGCCCTCATTTTGCTGCTGTCTGCATCAAGCTTGTTGTACTTCTCCGGTGTTTTTGCAGTGGGAGGGACGGTGATTATCAGTCAGTGCTCTATCAAGGTGCAGCTTGCACTGTTCTTTGAATGGATTACTGTGCATGACATGACGTTTCTGTGTGATATTAACATGTGGTTGTATGTGACTACGTACTTTCTGTGGTTGCCAAAACTTTTCAAACATTTGGTCTGTTTCCTAATAAAGCATGTAAATGTTAGTTTTGTTAGTACACAGGGCATTAGACCTTTCAGGTACCAACAGAGGGCTTGTGACCTGCCCCTCTAACTTTGCATAGCAGTACGTCTTACAAAAACCTGTGTTTATTATTGCATTAAGCAAGCATGACATGATTTTGAATAGAAGTACAATTCAACCAATACTAGTGGGTTTAATACCTCATTAAAACCCCATAAACTGGTGAATTAAAATGTTTTTGTTTTCAGACATTGAACCCAACATTTTTGAAAGCACAGGACCATTTAATTTCCTTGTTTGTTTTAAAGGAACAGAGTGGATACTCATATTCAAGATTTAACGGACTCATAAGGATGCATCTGAGATTGTGATGTCAAATGTGGAGAGCAAAACAAGTGGTCTGGGTTCCATTGAACTTCTGAACTGAATCAAGCTTGTCATTTATAAACTCAGCTTCTTTAGTTTGTAAGTGATCAACCATATTTGCTGGCTTTTTCTAATTGTTCTCGGCTAGATCCATCATCAGACCTGGTATTGCAGTTAAGAATGAGGTGCCCACAAACATTATTTAATATTTAGATTATTTGTGCACCCAAAGGCCTCCAGTCAGGATCAGTGCAAGGTGTAGTAAAAAAAAACACTAAGACACAGTCCCTACCCAAAAGAGCTTACAGTCTAAGAACCAGCCTATGAAAGACAGTTACGTAATCAACTTTTGCAAGACTAATGATTAACTAAAATTATTTTCTTCGTACTTAAATGTAATTCAAAGCAGTGAAAATAATTTCTACTGGAATCAGTGACTTGAGATTAATAGACCTAAAAATGTACAGATGGATGTCAAGTGTAGATAGATGCACATTTGGTATATTAAGTACAAGATTTCAGCTTTAACTCTGAAGTTGTTTTTTGTTTAAGCCAAACACAAACTTAAAAAAAAATTGATGAATAGAATTTTTTTAACGATGATTGCTAAAGATGAGGCACTGCCAAGTACTGTTCTCTGTGATTTTTCTGGAATATTTTCTTAAAACCATAGAATTGAAGGAACTGGAGTGGACCTCAAATGGATAATGAAATCAACCAATAGACAGAGGATTTGATTATTCATAAAGGGAAGAGTGATTTCATTTTAACTCGAGGGTGCTTACTGTTCAAAAACTGATCATGTATCTGAGAGATTATTAGTATTAAAAAGGATAAAACAACAAAAACTGAATTCAAGCACCTGAAGCTTGAGATTGCAAGAGTTACAGCCCAAATCAGTTTTCCATAGAATAGCTTTAATGTTTACATTGTCTTCCCAAACTGAATTGGGAGGATGTCCTGGAATTATCAGTGTAAACACAAACACACTGGTTATTCTGGGGATAAGAGCTTTGCTGGCCTCAAAGGAGAAAGAGATAAAGAAATGTGGGAAACAAGTCAGGGAGGTTTATCTTACATACTTTACAACAGTTTGGCAGCCTCATTTTCTTTTTTTTTGTTTGTTTTTGTTTTTTGTTTTCATGTATTTTTGAAATTTTCTGCTTCAATTGAAGGGAGAAAAAAGCTGAGGCAGTCATTTTTTGTCTTGCAAACAGCTTGAGAATTCTTAGTACATGAGCCAGTCACAGTAGAGAGAATCTTGTAACCAATCAAAGTAGGGAAACTTTGCATACTCACAGTATAGGTCAAAAAGAACTAACAGTAATTATGTAAATCAGACATCCACAACTAATGGGAGTGCAGGGAATTGTAAAACAAACTATCATTATGTGTCAGAAATTGTATCGTATACTTGCATTGAGACTTCTATTTCAGCATAATCCTGAACAATACGGACAGATGGTTGTCATGTCTAGCCTTGCATAGCTCACGTGAAGGCAGTGCTGTAGTCTCTTATGGCAACTTGTTCCATTGCTTCTTAGTAGTCAGGGAGTTTACAGTCAAACGCAGGCATATACTTATATAGTACAAGTGACATTTATGAGGTTTGAATACTTTAACAAGCAGTTTAAATTGTTTTTTATATTACTTTAGGTTGAGAGAGTGAGTGATTTCAGGACAGAAAATGCATGGAGGTATCTGCAGCCTTTTGTCTTTTGGGAAAACCCTGATTTATAAGTGGCCAGTCTCCCTTTGATGTTTCCTCATATGTATTATTTTCCAAACCTTATTTTTGTTGCCTTTCTCTGCATTTTCGGTAGTGGTGTCCAGTAATAAATACACTGCTTCAGTTTAGGCCTAAACAGTTCTGCGTTCAAGCAGAATTAATTTACTCGTGTCACTTGTGAGATTACTGTTAATACCCAATGTAGCATTGGACTCTCTTGTGACACTTCCAAATTTTGGGCATAAAGTTAACAATGCTGTTTTTATGCTAGAAACATGAAGTGCTTTGACCACAATTTGTGAACCTGGGCAAATGTGTATAATGAAGTATAACCCTCTCTGCTGTTACTATAATTATCAAAATATCCATCCAAGTAAAAAGGATTGTGTATGAAGATTTTTCGGTTGCCCTCATTGTTAAATATATATATACAATACATACCTTTGGATGTCTTAATAACCACCACATACAATTATACTGTATTGTCCTTTAAAAGGAAGAAACAGACTACAAATATTTTTGTTTGAGAAGTTCTAATAAGATTTCTAGATAACTAACTAGCATCATGATTTAATTTTTGTTGGCAGATCCTTCATGCATGAGATAGGTTACGTGCTGTGCTTTCTTTTTAGTCAGAATGTTTTTAAGTTTACAGTAAATTCATATGAGGACACTTCTATTCTGAGTTACCAGGTTATTGCGTGTTGAGGCAGAATGCATGCTGCTATATACACAAACATAAATATTTAATAAATTACTGTATGGGAACTCAAATAGCATTTGTTGTGCAACTTCAATCAGCCTGTTGCTGTATAAGTTAGTAGGTTTTTACTATATATGTAATGCTCTTTTCTATTTCCTTCATATCATTTTCCACTCCAGCTATACATTGCATATCACAACAGAATGACACCTAAATTCTCTTCCATTGAATTGGCTTTTCAGAAAAAAATATTATACAGCTTGCAAAACTGGAATACTGATTTCTTCAAAAATTACTGTGCACCCAAACTGTATCATCCAATCAAATGCCATGCTGTTGACGTACTACAGGCAATACATGAGTAGTCTCAAACTTGAGAAGTTACTTCTGGCAGTAAGAAGGAATCTTTGGTTAACCCCAGGTATTGTGTGTTCACTATCTCTCTCATCCTGGTTTTATAGTGCTTGTTACAAAAATTTCTTTCACTCTACGAATTTATATGGTACAGAGAGAAGAGGTGTTGATCTTCAACCATGGCACCTCAAGCTGTCATCTTGAGACCTGTGTCAAACTAAGATGGTTTAATATTTAGATGAATCATCTAAAGAGCAACTGGAGTGCTGCATGGAGTAGTGCGAGCAGTTTATTATGTATAGGCATATTAGAGAGCTGCATATCTGTCTATCACCATGGCACATGGATGCATAAAATAAATTAAACATACCATATATATGCCGTGGGAAGAGCAATCCTTTTTATTTTACTAGATTATATAATTGTTGCATGGTAATCTACATAATGAATATTCAGAGCATAGAATGGGCTCTAATAGAGTTTACTTCTTTTCCTTTATAAAAATAACGTATACCGTTCACGTAACAAACTGCAATTGCCCTCTTTATTGCCCTAACATAATTTTAAAAAGTAATGGTCAATATGAAAGTCATCACTTCACTTTAAATAAAAAAAAAAAAAGTATATGTAACCATCAGAATAGTACATGGTTAAAATAACACAAAAACATTACAATTTTACTGGCTGCTTGTAAAATTATTTTCAAGAGGTAATTTTATCTATTTGTTCCATAGGAAGGAGAGGTTTTACTTCTCTTAGCCAGTTTAGGATGGCTGTATGAATACTGTACTGTTACGTTGCCTTTGAAAATGGCAGCTGCTTCTCTGTGCAGAGTGACTTTCTGTTTTCAGTATCTTGAGTATGGAAAGGATTCCACTCCTGAGCCATGAAGCTGTCTTTAACCTCTAGTAGTAAATGTTTGTAGCTTCATTGTAATTGTATTACTCTTAAAATAAATTGTTACAACTCTCATATTATTTGCTATTCCTGTGTTATGATTGTTGGGAAAGAACTGTGAGGCTTCTTAATGAATAGCTGCCGTGTTCTGTTGAGGCCTAGGGGGAAAGAATCTTTTATTGTTCTTAATAGGTTGAGGATATTTTAGTATCTTCCACTAATTTTGACAAGACGTGACTTTCCCTTCAGATATGGATGAAGCACCATTTTCATCTTGGTACTCAAACATACTGATACTTTCATCCATTTCAGTCCACCTGTTCAGTGTCCAAATGTTCACTAATTTAAGACTCTCTTTGGTGACCTTGCAAGTCAGTAAATTGCAGGCTCTCTTGCTTGGGCTGAGTTAGAAACTGTGATGCTTAAAGCAGGAAGAATTGCTAAGATTCCTAATAACGTATTCCAAAACAGTATCTCATTATTATTTTTAGCTTCTGTTTTAGGTTCTGTTCTTTGTGAAGAAACTATTTTATTGATCTTCAAAGAATTTGGCAGTTTATAGCCCGTGTAGCATATTATAACATGACTCTTCCATAATCTCTCCTGTACAGAGGTAGACTTGACTAGACCTTTATCCATTTCAAGCAGTTCACTCTTTCCATTCTTCCTTCTGTTTAAGTAATGTATTTAGGTCAGTAAGAGGTTTTCCTTTTGTTTCCTCTATTAAGCCAGGCCTCTAGGGAATTTTTGATGAGATCAACTGTGCTATCCAATTCTTTTAATATTTGCAGCCTTGTTGCTTTTTGACCTATTTGATTCTCTTAGTATTCCCTTACTTTTCCTTTAACTCCCTGTGGTTGTGCTAGATTACCGTGTGTTCTGAACTGAACAAGAAAAGTTGCTGTAGTAGTGTAACAGAATACTGACTGAACTATGATGGGAAAATGGAGAGGAATTTGTCCTAATGGAATAGTTTCAACATATGAGCAACAGTAGACAGAAACTGGTGTGATCCTGGCAAAATGAAAGATAGCTACAAACTCATGGTGAAAACACCTTTTGGACAGGAGCAGCAATGTCAAAGGCCTTGCCAGTATTCAAAGTTCCATGGGTTTAATTAAAACTGTGATTTTTAAACCACGTTAGTTCAATTGTTCACACAAGTGTTTGTGCCACACTTAATTCCATTTACACCAGAGTTGTATGATTTATAAGCCACACAAGTGCAAGACATGTTTCTTATCAGTGCAGTTCACTTACAGCAGGGCTTTGCATCAGTGCAGCTACGCTAGTGTAGCTACACAAGTGAAAAAACTTTGGTGTAGAAAAGACTTCGGTCTTTTCCACTTGTGACCTGGTAGGTGTATTTGTGTAAGTGGTGAGACTTGCGCAAGTCTGCACTACAGTTGAATATCCAATTTGAATGCACTTTAGGTTGGAATTTTTAAGGCAAACCAAAAATATAGAATTCAGCACCCCAAAATGAATGCAGTATTACAGTTGAGAATTTAAAACTTGTTTTCTGATTGAGTTGATTTTGTTTTCCTCTTATAAGAAAGTGCAACAGAATTTGTATTGAAGATGCTAAAGTAGTAAGGCGGCTCACAATCACACCCATAATTTGAGCACTGCATTTGAATGTGTTATCAGTGCATATTCATTGGAATGCATATGCCATATGCTTTTACTCCTGGGGGAAATCTGCACCATTGTGCATGTTCAGAATTCATGTGTCATGCAGAATTTTATATTTTTCCGCAGAAAATACATTCTGCCCAGAAGTGCTACAGTTCCGCCTTTTACCCACCAGGGGCCACTGTGGCACCAGAACATACAACAGCATGAATGCAACAGACTGTTCTGGTGCCACAGCAGCCTCTGGTGGGCAAAAGACAGAACTGCAGCACTTCTGGGGCAGAATGTATTTTCTGTGGGGGGGAAAAATTCTGTGTTCACAGTGGCACAGAATTCCCTCAGGAGTAGAAGTTCATCACAACACCTGGCCTGTGGAGCCAAGTTAGGACAGAGTGGGGAACATGGGGCTACTGGGAGGAGGGGGGTCACAGACTGGGGTTTAGAATGGTTAGTGGAGGGAAAAGGCTGGGGCATGGGCTCAGGAGTTAGTTGGGGGACAGTATTGAGCCAGAGGCTGAATGAGAGTGTGGGTGCATGGCTACATGGGGACAGGGGAGGGGGACTGCAGGGACACATGGAGACGAGGGCGGAGGCTGCAGGGACCCATTGGGATGGTGGAGTGCAGAAGTGCCTGACTGAATGGGAGAGGCTTGGGATCATCCAGGGTCTGCATTGGGGAGGCTCCCCAACTCCCTAACAATCCTCCCCCCCCCCCCACCCAAAAACCCCTCTGTTCCATACTTCTCCCACCCATGCCCTAAAACCTTCCAGGTTCACTCCTGGCTCCTTCCCTCTCCTTCAGCTCCTCCGTTATCCCTGACACTCCCAAGCCTTTGCACAGCTTCTGATGGGTGCAGGAAATACAGTTGTGTATTGTAATTTAAATGAATTATTCAGAGTTCTGCATTAATATGCCTAGTAAGGAATCTATTTGGTTTTTAAAAAAAAAAAAATTACCAGAATTTTTTTTTGGTCTGTATTGTTACAGATATACTTGCTGACAGATATTTTGAAATTTACCAAAATAATTGAAACTGGCATGATTATATTATGTTATTTTAACAAATAAAATATTTGAATTTTGCAGAGTTTTAAAATATTGTGTGCAGAATTTTTTATTTTTTTGGTGCATAATTGCCCCAGGAGTATGCTTTGCCCTGTTGGTGGCTGAAAGTGTGTTAAGGGAAATAAAGTATTATACATGCACAGTACTCAGTTTTCACAACACTTAACCATTTCTAAACCCAAGCTTCTTCAAATGTGACAAAGGAACCTGTTCACATTAATGACTAATGAGTTACCATTGTGGAAAAGTCTGATGTTTCTTACTCTCATGTAAAAAATGATCAAATGCAACTGTACCATATCTTACTCTCCCTCACACACTAATCTTTGGGATAAAAATAACGCCAGAAAAACTTCAGTTCAGTTGGCAACTTTTTCAGAATGTTATGTCTCAAAACATGACTCCTCAAAAGTTCATCTCCATCCAAAACATAGCATTGCTAAAGATACACTATAATATGAAGATAATCGTCAAAAATAAAATGTTATGTGACAAAGTATCATTCAGGGAATGAGGCTTTCGTGGCTAAATGGCTCTTCTACAACTTTAAATAATATCCTATCATTACATTTAAAAGCTTACAAATTTAAGGGATCTGTTTTTAGATCACTAGATATGCAGCACTCCTAGTAATCTTAACTGGAGTTTTCAATGTGTGGATGTGGGGAGGATGTTCTCCTTATGTAGTTTGAGTACAGTTTTGTTGGACTCTTTAGCCCAAGATTACCTGAGTGAACAAAATGGATACTTGGTTTTCTTATTAAACCATTACTCTAACTGTTCTAGCAGTCTCACAGCATGGCAGTGTTAGCATGTAATCAAGAAGGACGTGATTTATTTGATGTGACATTGACAATGATTTTTATACCAAAATTATGTATAGCATTTGACTAGGAAAGCAGAGCAATTAAAGCTCTCTACTTAATGGCTGCCACAAATTTCTCTATAGTACTATTGAAATATATAAAAGGTACAGTTCAAAAATCTTTCTATACTCAGGTGTACTTGAAGAATAGCAGCTATAAGGGATAAACAGTCCAAGAGATGTACTTTTTCACCAGGCATCCTCCTAAAAACTCATTTCTGCCATGTCTTTTATGAGCAGTGTTAATAATTACAATGGAAAAGATGGGTTTCAGAGTAACAGCCGTGTTAGTCTGTATTCGCAAAAAGAAAAGGAGTACTTGTGGCACCTTAGAGACTAACCAATTTATTTGAGCATAAGCTTTCGTGAGCTAGAGCTCACTGCAATTTTATTAAAAATTGTAATGGAACCATCAAGACATGTCTGTGCATTGCTGAGTAACATTTTGATCTTATTGTATCCTTTGCCTTTCCTCTTCTCTCCCCTCCTGTTTTTGATTTTATTTATTTATTTTTGTGTCCCTGATCTCATTTGTTGCCCTGTGTGAACTTAGATCATAAACTGTTTCAAGGAAAGGACTGTTCATTTACTTGTTTCTATGAAGTGTTTAGCATATTTTTGGGGTGCAAAAATAAATTAATAATCTCAGCTCTGACTTTAAAAATCCTCTTTTTTTATAAAATCTTCTGTTTGTTTAGCTCTGTCTTTGTTCAGCAATGCGATATACAAGATAACTGACATATTTCCATCACGAGAGCAGCATGGATTATTTTCTAACTTTATATTTTGAAGCCTTTCATGTAGCTAAGGGCTAAATGGCACACTGAGGCACTCAATGGAGTTTCCTGTCCTGTGGAGTTTCCTGTATATTCTGTGGTCAGGGGTGGGGTCTGCACACAAACCCAGCAGATACCCCAAGATTCTGCAGGGTCATAGAACCATCCATGTGGAAGCTCTGTGAATCCACAGGAGCTGAAGTTCCCTGCTGCTCTGACTCTGCTCCGACTGCTCCCTGCTGGCAGGGCTTCAGTGGAGCCATGCTCTTGGAATTTTTGGCCACAGCTGTCCTCAAAGGATCCTTTGGCTTAAAGAAGGGTGTTTTCGCACCATGGGTGGGAAGTAGTGGAAATGTAATTCATTTCTGAGAGGATCTCTGCTGGAGAGAGCAATGAGAAAGCAATATTAATTGCCCCCATGGTCTAGCCTGCCCGCCACATACCCAATCCTCCAGTCCAACAGAAGCAAGTGATGTCCCTGCACCCTTCCGTATGGGGAAGGGGAAAACTAAGGACTCCTCGTGTGTACCAAAAAATCACAGTCTCTTCCAAAACAGCTAATAGAGCATACAGTGAACATGTTCTGTTTGAGACACTCTTTACCTTTCAACTTCCATTATTTTCTTTGGTGCAAATGGAATTAGAATATGACTGTTGTTGCTTGTGAGACTGTCTATAAAATAAACCTGGCTAGGAATAATTCACTATGTAACTCTTCATTTGAGAGGGATTTTGTATATTGGTGGTCTTAAAATACAAACCATGTTATATACCTCTGCAGAGCTGTATGTTCCATTTGCACAGTGACCTGTTTTTAAACAGCTTTTGCATTATATTCATATATGATTTTGCAAAGTAAACTAATGATTTAAAGAATTTCAGTCTTCTGTGGTCATGCATTTCTGAAATACATGAAATGATTAATTTGTGGTAAAACTCTTTCTTCTGTGAAACAAATACTTATTTTCTGACTTGCAAAACTTAACCTGGATTGTGTTTTAAATTCTTTACCATGGGTACCATTACATTCTATATGGACCTGCAGGACCTACCCAAAATCTACTAACTCAGTGACTAAGCCTGCTTACTAGACTGAAATTGGCCAGTGTCTCAACCTGCATGCTGTCATCCTCTCTCTGGCTACCTGCTCTCTGCATCCCAATTAATACTGCTCCCTCCACACACTCAGCAAATGTGTCAATGTTTCCTTCTATGTAACACAAAAACGAAGGAATACGCCTGCTGTCCCCACAATAAATCACTCTGTTGGCATGCGCAGAGTCCTCTGCAGGGAGGGTGGGGCAGCTGAGATTTCCTTCATCCTAAACCAGACTGTGGCTTGAGAAGCAGGGAAGGCTCTGATTATATATAAGACCACCAGTGGTGGCAGTCTCCCTGCCTGCCTCCCCAGTGGATGGCTCTTGTATGTGAGGCCTACACCAACTCAACTCCACTCCACCAACAAGTGGGCTCTGTGTGAGGGTGAGGCATGTTTTCCTGCCACTGTATCAGAGACTGGCAGGGATTCCCAAACACATACAGAGCCTTCTGCTGGGAGGGTTGGGCTTGTCCCAGGCCCCTCTAGACTATGTAGCTTGGAATAAATAATTTAAATATAAAGTTAGTGATAAACTATCTTCATTTAGTTCATATAAATTATAGGAAGAAAAAATAAAATAAAAATGTTAAAATACTGATTTGCAAAGCTACTACCCTCTGCTCGTTCATATAGCTTCTTAAGGCTCACTTCTGGCATACCAACAAGAAATTAGCCCATCAGGAGTGGCTAGGTGAGGTGTGAATTGGCTGTACACTTCGTAAACACCTCTGTACCTCCACACCCTAAAAAGCAATGCCTTCATGGTTTTTTTCCTACTTCTAGGTAGAGTAAATTCTGCTGCTAGGAGAGCAAAGACTTGAGGACTGACAGAATTTAAACATTCATTGCCATGTTGTAGCTGACTCAGGTGATCAGAGTTTATAGGTGGACATTCACACACTAAAACAGATATTGCATATGCGCATTGCATTCATGAATATCTGCTCACTGAACTAAAATCACCCAGTGAGTCATTCCATTTATATTTGAAAACATTCATATAAACACACAGTATTTGTATCACATTTTTTCTTTTAATCACAAAACTTAAATGCTTAAAGTTGTTAATGCAGTGTTTATAATAGAGATTGTCCACACGTGAACGAGGCAGGAAATTTAAAGTTCCCACAGCAGCCACAATTTGGCACTATTTATATTACTAAATATGGTGTTAACTTTAATGCCTTCACAGTATATGGAATATTTCAAAATTTAAATATGCCAGGGACCAAATTATAACAGCTGTGAGACCTATGGCTTTGAATGGCTGGCTTATATGTAAAATCTCCACCATAACATTTAATATAGTTACTTGCATTTAATTCACAACCTTGGAAAGATGGCTTCAGGGTTTCTGTAGCCTTTGACCTTCTTAGCCTTATGGGGTTAGTCCTTAATTTCACTTTATCACATAAACTACAAAAATCAGTCTAGCAAACTAAAAATAAATTTGCAATTTAATTTTAAAGTTTAATGTTTGTATCATCCCCTAAGCTACTTTTTAGAGTTGATCTTTGAATTGGACTTTCATGTTTGCCAGTGCAGTATACAATCTTCAGTTTGACAGCATCTTGTAAAAACCTATTTTAGTAAGAGAAACTCCAAACTCTGCAAGGAATTTCACCCTGGGATTCAATTCAGCTTATTTTAAAGACCACATTATAGTGTTACAGTAATTGGACACCTCTGTCACATACTGCAAGTAGTTTGAAAACTTTTAGAACTTTCTTGAAGTCTGTAGTAATCTGTGAGCTAACTTGTGTGCAAAGGAAGACTGCTTTTCTGATTCGTTGCTTTAGAATCAAATTAGGTGTAAACAGGTGCGTTACTATTGGTGTATATAGGAGTTGTATCTTTTTACTCCAGGACTGAAGCTGGCCCCTGGTGAATTCAGCCCCCATGATGGGGGCTATCTGTATTGATGTTTTTCTTATCTGCATAGATATCAGATAAATTTGATGAAGTTAGATCTGAACGTAGTTGTTGTGTTTTTTTTAAAGAGAGGCCTGTTGTTAGTTTTCCTTATGCTAACCATTGCAAAAGTCTAATACTATTATTTCCTATTGACTGTATTGATAAAATTCAAATGCAAATTTATGCTGGATGAGTGAACCTAACTGTGATACATAGAAGACAGATGGATCCAGTTTAAAAAAATCATACTTAACCTAGGTAAGGCTTTTTTTAACACCGTACCTTATTAAAACAATAAGTTAATTATCTAATTTACTTCACCTTTTTTTATGCTGTTTCCACTTCCATTAGCTTGAGCATTGAAAACAGACTTTTCAGTTTCACTTTTTTTGGAATTGAAAAGGGACAAATGGAAATTCAATTGAATGTAGAGTTTTCTTTTTAAAAAATAAACTAAAAAGGTAAAATTCTGTATCTTGGGCATAAATCAGGCTAACAATGTTTTTATATTAAGAATTTTTTCAGAAGTATATGCAGGGCCTTTTAGTTAATATCCATGCAGACTTATTTCATTGTTTGTTTAATTTGAACATTCTCTTCAGAAGTGTTAATGCAAAATATGTTTACTTTAGGCTGAACTACTCATAGTGGGCAATCTTTAATGCACTGTTAAATTAAGGGTCCAGATGGAAAGAAAATTGTGTTTAACAAGAAGTGGCTGTTGGATACACACTTAGGAGTAAATGATCCATTACATTTTCTTTTTCCTTGTTTTCCTCACGCACAGCAAATTGAACAATTTCCATACAAGCCTTAAAGTAGAAAGGTGACACTGTAGAACAGAATATGCCTACCCATCTTTAGTCCAGCTATATACAGAACATGAATGACAATATTGATCATGAATAAGTAACGTATTTGGATGTAATTTGAGACTTGAGAAATCTTTCTTCCTTTCAAATGATGATTTAAATTTGGTAAGATTGACATTGGTTGACCTGTGTGTATCCAGGGAAGGCTTAATAGTCAAATATATACATTCTGACTATGGACATGGTATAACATCCAGTACCTTTCAGCCAAAGGCAGGATCTCAGGCTTGCCCATCTGGCTTGTGGAACTTGGTAGAAGTAAGAAGACGATACCACATACATGGGCAGAAAGATGCAGTATAATTATTTTTTAAATGTTGCGAAGTATCTGAAATAATTTAATGTATTGATGATGAAAGGATGCTTATATATACTTTTTCTTTATCATGACCTCTGAGGACAAACTGGACTTTTTGTGGTTCGTATTAATTTCCCCTTTGCGAGTTAAGATAATTTCGGTATACATTTCATTTAATAAACCAAGGTAACAAATATGAAACTCGGATTCAAAGCAACAGGATTTTTATTTATTTTTGTATGTATTTTTTAAAGTACAGGAATAATCAGAGGTAAAATTGATACTTTTCAAGACACCTCCCCCTTCCACCCCCAGAAATTCTGTCAGGCATGTTATGTTATGTGTTTAAATTGATAACATTTATTTTTAAATCTATCTTTCCTCTAATTCAGACTGTCACCAGTGTAGACTAATGTGTTCTCAATCTGTGGCCTGTTAATCTATCATTATAGCTTTGCCTATTTAGATCAGTCTAGGTGCTAGCTTCCCAATATTGCTCAGCCCATTTCTTTGCTTTTCATCATACATTTTTAGCCATTTTTTTATTTCATTTTTTCACTTCAGGGAAATGAGTCAAAATTGAGAAGTATTAAGAGGCACAGTTGAGGTGGAGGTATTGTGTATTTCTTGCCACAGTGGAAGAATAGCTCTAATATGGAACATCTCTTGTGTTCAGGATAATGGCAGTTGGGCATATATGTTCACAGTTGAAACTGTGGAAAAAAGAAAGTCTGTACAACCAGACTACTGTCAGTTGGATCTTTTGGCAATAGACCTTTTCCTGTTCAATGTGGTTTAAAAATGCTTAGGTAGATATGAACAAAATGCAGCCACAGTAGCCAGTCAGCTAGTTCATTTCTAAAGAACAAACTGTGCTAGAACGCATCATAAACAGAAAGGTAGATACTGATATTTGAATACTAATTATCTTATTACTGTATATCAATGGGAAAAAAGAAACCTTTTAAAAATGTAGGTAGCTTTGAGTAACTTATTTCAATGCACTGAAAAAGCAGAATTACCCTTTGCATAGAGCTGTAGAACAATGTTATCCTGAGGGTGGGCAAATTTATATTCTTTTAAAGTATGTAATAGTTTATATAAATATCTTATCTCTTAAATCTGTATTGTGAATAATTATTTGTGTGATCCTCTTGTCTCCACCTTGCATATGCACAAAACTGTATGAATGATGACTTGAGACACAATTTTTGCTTTGAATGGATTTCAGTTTTTGTCCTATTTGACCACTCTCACTTTAGATAGAATTAATCTTAACATATAACTTGATCTTGTTAGTGGACTTAATGTTTCAATATTTGAACACTTTTTTGGTATAATGCACAGTACTTTCATTTTGTTTTTATAAAATTCTGTAAAAGGCAACTCAGAGTTTTCAAAGATAAATTAGAACAGTTTGGGGCTCAAAGTGGTGTTAGATTTTCTTTGTCTAGTTTTTCTTCTCCCTTAGATTGGCCAGGTATGACTTGAATGTGCAGAGTGCATAAATATTTTGATTGGATGTGAGCCTTAAGAAAATGTAATTCACTTTTTTTTAAAGAAACCTCAGAAGCTAGGATGCCTCTTGATGTATTTTGTATCTGAATGCTTGTGTATTAAGGAGCCCGAAGATTGGAATAGCTCATATCCTTTTTGGAGGTAGGAGAATATTCAAGTAGAGAGGGAGTGTTGTCTGTTTTTTTTATTTTATTTTATTTTATACTGAAAAGTGTGTGAGGCACCTCTCAGTTCAAATAAGATGATAATGTCCCAACCCCTTGGAGCTTCCAGTTAAATTTCAGACTTGATGTATAGAGTGGGCAACAAAAGAGTGGACAGAGGGAGGTTGGAAAATGAGATTATGTAGTTAGTCAGCAGAAGCAAGCATACAGCACTGCCTCTTGGACTAAAAAGGGTCAAATTTCTAAAACTCTGAAGCAATGACCTGAAAACATATCTAGATTTTCCACTATTCTCTTTGGATCTGCAGACCTCAATAGATGCATCCACCTGAACTAAGCTTAGTCTTCAGGGACATTACAGGAGTAGTTAATGATTTCGTTTCCTATCTCTAAATGTATGGGCTCTAACAGTCTGGATTGGCTGCATTCCATTTCTTGGAAGTCAACTTTACCTGGTAATTCAGGCTGTCTGATTTTGAGCTGCTATTTCAAAGACCCGCCCATGATTATGTACAGTATGAAGGGATTGTGGGAATGCTTCTGTTTTCAAGTCTTTTAAATGTGCTCCTTGGAGCTTCAGAATTGAGAATGAATGGGTCAGGTATGATTGAAATAAAAATTGGCACCAGAATTCTTAAATTATGGCTGCTGTCTCTGCCTGATTAGCTGCACACAGAGATGTCAGGAACCCTCAATATGGATGTTGAAAGTCCGAATCTCAAAATGCAAATGATCAAGTAAAACACTTCTAATTACCATCAAGTTGAATATGGATCAAGAATACATCTCTGTTAATAGATCTTTGTTTCAATTAAATGTTTAAAGAGTGCATATCCTAGGAGGGAGCTAATGAACCACAAGGATTTGGTATAATGTCTAGGGCATAATGAACCCAATAAATGTCAGACTTGGTATTGCAAAGTCAAGAAGCATTGTACTCCGGAGAAAGGATTTATACTTTGGAAATAAGTTAAAACGGTACACACAGTGATTTGAAAAACACTGGCTAACCAAACAGAATTTTTACCCTTTACTCTATCAGTCAGGGTTTATTGTCCTATTACAAAATCCCAGGTGTTTCCATTGGGTGAAACTAAATAAGGGGCAATGACTGATTGAGTATTTGACTTCCTAACTCCTTTGCCCCAGTGGACTAGAACCACCAACATGAAGTGCTTATGAATATCTCCACTTTCTACTACTGTGTGATCTGAAATTGAAAACATTTGGAGAGGGAAGAAGAGTAGTGACAATGTAATTCAGACTTGTCTGATTATCTGTCTTTGGTCTGATTATCTGAGTATGAAGACAAGTAGATATTCTTTGGAAGTCTCATGTCACTACCACGAACAGTGTGACATTCTATGAAGAGACAAGATGGGAAAATCAAGAAGAGGCAGCTGGAATATTTTGACTATCTACAAAAGAGATGGAGACAGTTTGGGGAAGAAGAATGTTAGGTTGGAGTTCAAAGAAGACAGAAGGAAGTAATAGCTGGATATGAGAAGTTAAGAATGGAGAGGATGGCAATAATGGTATAACACACAGTGGAAAATTGACCTGTGTGACTTCACCAACAGTCATGGTTGAGGTTCTTACTTGAATTAGTAACTTCTAATATTCACAATTAGTATTTTATAATTTAAAATTTGAGGTCTCAAAGATGCCTTTTCAATAATCCATTGTGTGGTGGAATGATGCTGTGTGAATTTGAGAGTTTAAATTGAAATATTGATTGCTTATTGAGTGGTTGAACATATTACATAAATTTACGATCTACACTTTGCAACATTCTGCATCCTGTTCAAAGAGCAACTATTTTTTTAGAGAAAGATTTGACACCACATCACTCCCGAGCTCAAGTGGCTTACAGTGTAAGTATAATACAACAGATGGATACAGACAGATGGGGGAGTACAAGGAAACAATGAGACAGTATTGGTCAGTGTGATAGGCAGTGGTCTTAGCACACGAACAGTCTTGCTGTAGAGTTTTATGTAGATGTAGCAGCAAAGGAGAGTTTTGAGGAGGAGTTTGAGGGTGGATGATGAGGTAACTTATAATGAGACTCCCAGGGACATGATGCAGCAGGGGAGAAAGCATGAAGGTGTTTGTTTGAAATTTTAGCACATGGGCAATGGAGTCTGGTTATCAATCAAGTTCACTGTTTGCTTCAGGCCTATCCTCCCTCAGGGAGGCTCTGGCAGACTGTAGTGTTCAGTTAACTCTTGGCCTCAGCCAAGCTTCGCGTATAACATGGAAGTTTCTAATCTGCTCTCCTTCTCTATCATCCCCCAGCTAAGACGCGCTCCCACCTTTTTATCTCCTTCCAGGTCTGACACCTAGCACAGATGTAGAAGGGAGAGACTGGTTGGGATCACTGCATCTTAGTATGCCCCATCCACATGTCTTGGTAGTTCCATGAAAACTGGGGTGTTTTCAAATTCTGATTAAAACAATAGATGAACTACACTTCTCATAGTTTTACCGGTTCTGAAGGTATTCCCATATTATATATAGGGAATATCTTTTAAACTAGAAGTTCCCATGCAATATTGTGGCCCATTAAATTACTGCAACAAGCAGTGCTGGAGAAATCACAAGGGGGAAAGCAATTTAGAACACCGTTTGGAGTTGTTAAATAAAGAATTATTGGCAGAAAATAAACGTATCCAAAACACCAATGGAATGAGAATTTTAAGTCCTCTCCACATGAGAGTCTTTGAAACAAACCATACACAAATAGCACATGCAAAACCACAAAGGCTTGTAAAATGTTATTTCCAAAAAGGAAACTTGGAATGGTAAAAAAGCATGGAAGTCAATTGATTATGCAATAAATGGCATCTAGTGGAAATGGAGTTCTGGACTTACTCTTTTCAAAACAAATTGGAAATCTTTAAAGCTATGTGGACTGCTTTCTTAAGTTATGCAAAACACCAATCACAGGCCCCAGAGGACAGTAGACAAATAGAACAAATTTTATTTTAATATTTTTAAAAGATAATTAATTTCTCAGTGGCAAGTGTCCACAGAATCAAGTGGAGATTTTTCTTCATTATACTAGGCATTGTACAAACAATATGATTTGTTACTTTACATATTTTGTCTCGGGTGTTTCATTATCTGATATGCAGATTTTTTTTAATTGATGCTCCATTTGACAAGGATAGAGTCGGGTTATTATGACGAGGAAAACAAGAAGCTCAAGATTAGCGCACAAGTTGAATGTACATTGGGAATGGGTATCAGTCTGATTTGTAGAGCTTTATGGATATGAATTTAATTACGTTACATTAAATAAGCAAGTTGCTTGTGTACATGCACACTTCTATATACCTTGCCTTCAAGACCTAATCATTTCTAAATTTAGAGCTGCAGAGACCGGCTATGTTCAGCCCTATTCCTTAAAGACTTAGGGCTTGTCTACACTGGCAATTTACAGTGCTGCAACTTTCTCGCTCAGGGGTGTGAAAAAACACCCCCTGAGCACAGCAAGTGGCAGTGCTGTAAAGCGCCAGTGGGAGCTATGCCCCTTATGGAGGTGGGTTTTTTTTAGAGCACTGGGAGTGCTGCACTGTGCCGCGACCACACAAGGCACATTAAATTGGTGCTTTAGCATTGCCTGTGTAGACGGGCACATTCTTAATTTTATGCACTATGGGTCAATGGGAACACCCACAGCCATAAAGTTAAGCATGTGTGTAAGTCTGTACGGGATCAGTGCCTTAGTGAGCTCAAAGCTTCCAGGGCATGGATATAAAAATAAACCAAACCTTTACTGAGCAAACATCTAATTTGGGAGGGCAGAGACAGCCCCCTAGAGCCACTAATTGTGGCCACACACTTGTGGTGGGGCCAGGACAAAAGGATGGTAGATGTTTCATTGATAGTGCATACTCTACTATGAATGGAGCATGCACCCTATCTACAGTACACTATCAAAATGAAGCATAGGCACAAGCAACTGCTGCCAGCTAAACCCCACACACCTCCATTAAGAATAGAATCGAGGATCTTCATTTCCAAGAATACAGACTTCCATTATTTGTTAAACACAGTGTACTCAGTGCTGTACAAAACACAAAAGATACCCAGTGAAACAAAGAAGAATCTTATTTTGCAAAAGCTATACTCCAACAAAGCAAGTTGCTGCTGAGTAAATTTAATCTAGGTACATGTTGGAGGCCAGGTAAATATAGCTCAATTTCTGGGCTAATAGAGCTGATTTGTTTGCAGGGGGAACTAGGGGTGGCGGTTGGGGGAGATCATACACTCTCTGAAGAGAGAGGTCAGAAAAAAAGTGAATGCCATCAAGAATTTCAAGAGTGCATGGCTAAAAATGATGATTATGGTTTCAGTTGATCGGCTGACTCCTAAGTCAGAGAGCTAATTTTATCCAGAGTGTGTTGAGAAGGTGAATGGCCTCAAAATATTGCCTGATAAAGACTGACTCTTTAGTGAGGCAACCTAAAATCAAAATAGTTCTAAAAAGCCCAAGCAACCAAAACAGAGTATGCAGATGAATTAGTCTGTTGAGCATATAGACTACTACTGATTCAGGGTATTAATTCTCCTGTGCCTCCTACATGTGTTCCTGGCCCTGAAATAAAAATACACTTTGTTGTACTCCTATCCTGCTTATACTTCTATGTACTTTACAACTTCCAGTATACAATATGTGTACTAAAAAGAAAAGGAGTACTTGTGGCACCTTAGAGACTAACCAATTTATTTGAGCATAAGCTTTCGTGAGCTACAGCTCACTTCATCGGATGCATACTGTGGAAAGTGTAGAAGATCTTTTTATACACACAAAGCATGAAAAAATGGGTGTTTACCACTACAAAAGGTTTTCTCTCCCCCCCACCCCACTCTCCTGCTGGCAATAGCTTATCTAAAGTGATCACTCTCCTTACAATGTGTATGATAATCAAGTTGGGCCATTTCCAGCACAAATCCACTCTCCTGTGGGTCTGTGTGGGGGTGGGGAGAAAACCTGGATTTGTGCTGGAATTCTCCCCACCCCCACACAGACCCACAGGAGAGTGGATTTGTGCTGGAAATGGCCCAACTTGATTATCATACACATTGTAAGGAGAGGTTTCAGAGTAACAGCCGTGTTAGTCTGTATTCGCAAAAAGAAAAGGAGTACTTGTGGCACCTTAGAGACTAACCAATTTATTTGAGCATGAGCTTTCGTGAGCTACAGCTCACTTCATCGGATGCATACTGTGGAAACTGCAGAAGACATTATATACGCAGAGACCATGAAACAATACCTCCTCCCACCCCACTCTCCTGCTGGTAATAGCTTATCTAAAGTGATGGCCCAACTTGATGATCACTTTAGATAAGCTATTACCAGCAGGAGAGTGAGGTGGGGGGAGAGAAAACCTTTTGTAGTGGTAAACTCCCGTTGTTTCATGCTTTGTGTGTATAAAAAGATCTTCTATACTTTCCACAGTATGCATCCGATGAAGTGAGCTGTAGCTCACGAAAGCTTATGCTCAAATAAATTGGTTAGTCTCTAAGGTGCCACAAGTATTCCCTTTCTTTTTGCGAATACAGACTAACACGGCTGTTACTCTGAAACCTGTCAATATGTGTACTGTCCCTGCAGTGTACTCCTCAAATGCAATGTACTTTGGGATATGGTGACTTGATTAATCTAATTCATTATTTTTATAGTTCGTGAAAACCCACTAACTTTCTACCTCTTTTGAAAGGAGGCTCTGGTGGGAGAGGAGAGGGGGACATAATCAGTATTTTCAGAAACATTAAAATAAATTGGAAAACCACAAATTAATACAAGAGAAATATGTGAGCAGAATACCAAGGAAATCCCACTCTACTAAAGCTCTGACTTTGCAACTCCAATGTTTAGGAGTTGCAGACAGCAAATTCCATGTAAATAGAATTTGATAACAAAAGGCCTTGCAGTCAGTTTCAGTATTCATTCCCTCCAGGGATCCTGACATCTTAGACCCTGTCTAGTCTCCTTTATCTTTAACAAGTAACCAGGAAATGTGACAGTTTACCAACAATAGCCATCTACCCATCAAAGGTTCAAATAAAACTACATTTTTCTGGCAAACTATGCCAGTTTAGCATATATAAAACACACACCAATCTAACACACACAAAACAATAGCTTAATTATATTTAGTTACCATCAAAGCATACTGCTCAGAGGCAGCTGAAATGCAATGTGTATTAAACAGACTAATTTCTACAGTATTTGAGGGTAGATTGTGAACAATTAAAGCCAAGGGTCATATGGATAGCAGCTTTTCCTTTCAAAATAGTTTAGAGAAATAAATAGGCAGAATCATTTTCCTTTCTTATCTTTTGAGGCATAGCATGCTCTACCAAATTCAGGCCTCTGGAAAAGTCAGGGTACCTGTGAAACACAGAAGTGTGACATCTAAGACTGTCTACGCTACAGCTTATGTTGGCAAAACTTATGTCATCCAGGGGTGTGAATATTGCACACACCCCGAACAACATAAGTTACACTGACACAAGTGTTTGTGTGCACCTGCCGACATAGCTTATGCCTCTCATGGAGGTAGTTTTTTTTTATGTCCACGGGAGAGCTCTCTCTCCCCACCAGCATAGTGTCTTCACCAGATGCGCTGCAGCACTGTATGCATAGACATACTCTAAATAGTTGCTAAAGAAGCAGTAATACTCAATAAAGGCATCTTTACCTACAAATTCTTTCCAGAGCGTTCAATACAGATTACAGGAAAAGCAATGTCTGAAGAAATTTTGCAGAAATATTGCAAAAAACATTTCATGGTTTACTGATTTGAATAAAAAACCCTTTGGATATTAAAAAGAAGATTCCCGTCTTTGAGCAGTCCCCCTTAATGACATGGCTACTTCTTGTTCATTGGATTTTTTCTTGAAAGCAGTTGTAATTTATACCTGATTGGGAATCCTAAAAAGAACCACAAACTTTTCACTGGCTATTGCCAGCAGGAGAGTGAGTTTGTGTGTGGGTGGGGGCGGGGGGTGAGAGAACCTGGATTTGTGCTGGAAATGGCCCAACTTGATGATCACTTTAGATAAGCTATTACCAGCAGGAGAGTGGGGTGGGAGGAGGTATTGTTTCATGGTCTCTGTGTATATAATGTCTTCTGCAGTTTCCACAGTATGCATCCGATGAAGTGAGCTGTAGCTCACGAAAGCTCATGCTCAAATAAATTGGTTAGTCTCTAAGGTGCCACAAGTACTCCTTTTCTTTTTGTGAATACAGACTAACACGGCTGTTACTCTGAAACCTATCCAAAGATTGCAAAGAACTTTACAACTACTAATTAAGACCTCGGTGCCCCTTTATAATTGGTAGTAAAAAAGAAAAGTAACTTCTGTTTTATAAGGAGTGAGTATGGAAAGGTTAAGTGACTTCAGCCCTGGACGGCAGGTTCAGGTTACAAGCCCCCTGCCTAGGGCTGAAGCACTTGAGCTTCAGGTTTGGCCCCTCCTCTCCCAGAGTGGTGAGGCTCGGGCTTTGGCGCAAACCCCCGCCCCCAGGGAAGTGGAGCTTGGGCAGGCTCAGGCTTCGGTCCCTCCTCCTGGGGTCGTGAAGTAATTTTTGTTGTCAGAAGGGGGTCATGGTGCAATGAAGTTTGAGAACCTCTGATCTACCTAATCTACTTGTATAGTTTATTTCAGGCTTTGGCTTCCTTTGTAATTTTTGCAGAAGATGAGGGAAGTTAGTTTTATAAAATGAGATTGTTGCATATATGTTCAAGATTTTTTTTTTTTTTTTTTTTTTTTTTTTTTAGTTAAGAGACCCATTAGAGAAAACCATGAAATTTTGGGCTTTACTATATTTTCTTGTTTCATTAGTGTATACACCAACTTTTTAAAATACTTACTTTGTAGCCCAAGACTTGGCTAAAGCTATTTAGCTTTTGGAGAACGGCAGGCACAAAAGATGAGGATTGAATAAGATGCAATAATATGTCATAATGCCTCTATATATAAATCCAGGGTATGCCAATGCCTTGAATACTGCATGCGTTTCTGGTCACCCAGAACAGATGTATTAGAATTGGAAAAAGTACAGAGAAGGACAACAAAAATTATTAGGGGTATGGAACAACTTCCGCATGAGGAGAGATTAAAAAGACTGGAACTCTTCAGCTTGGAAAAGCGAAAACTAATGGTGGGGATATGATAGAGGTCTGTAAAATCTGCACTTTCTCCTCAGCAGTCAGTAAGGAAGTGTTATTTATTTTTCACATAACGCAAGAACCAGGGATCACCCAATGAAATTAATAGGCAACAGGTTTAAAACAAAAGGAGGAAGTACTTCACGCAGTGCATAGTCAACCTGTGGAAGTCGTTGCCAGGAGATGTTGTGAAGGCCAAAACTAGAACAGGGATTCAAAAAGAACTAGATAAGTTCCTAGAGAATAGGGGTGTCAATAGCAATTAGCCAAGATAGTTTGGGATGCAACCCCATGCTCTGAGTGTCTCTACCCTCTGTTAGCCAGAAGGTTGGATGGATCACTCAATGATTGCCTGGTCTGTTCATTCCGTCTGAAGCATTTGGCATTGGCCACTGTCAGAGGACAGGATACTGGGCTAGATGGACCATTGGTCTGATCCAGTATTGCTGTTCTTATGTTATCTACACAGAGGGGTATTTTTTTTCTGTGGTTTCAGTTCTGGGTCTTGTAACATTCACGTTAGTTCTTCTCTCCCCCCCCCCCCCCCCGAACAGTTCTGTTCTGTTCAAACAAATAGAATAACGCATACTTATCTCATTCCCCTTTTTAGTGGCATTATTTCTGGGAGGGAGTCATTTACCTGAACTCTGCTCTTATAAGACATGCACTTGGTGTTTAAATTTGTAATTACCTTTCTCTCTTGATACCTGTGTAAGAAAATAAGTTATACCATTGATATTGTTTTTAAAAGTTAGTAACCAACAATAACCTCTCAGCCCAGTCGAAGGCCTTCATTGAATTGAGATGAAAAAGTAGGTTCCAGTTTCTTAGATCAGACATAGATTTAGTTGTGTACATCCTAGATTATGTGAAGGTTACCTTCCAGTAATAAACATATTGAATTTTTGTGTGAATTGTTTGATAAACTTCTTGTTGCCAATATTTTAGAATAATTATTATATCTAGATGTATACATATATAGATAAGAACATAAGAATGGCCATACTGGGTCAGACCAATGGTCCATCTAGCCCAGTATCCTGTCTTCAGTCAGTGGCTAATGCCACATGGGGGCTGGCCTGGGCCCCAGCTTTCTTCCCCCGAATGTTCCTCCATGCACCCCATAGTTTGGGGGACTCTGGTGTATACTTTCCATGACACTACTGTTGTCTAGGATTTCAGCACTCTCCTTAATAAAGGAAGAAGTTCTTGCCTAAAAGTTGGGCTGTATAGACAGAGAATACTGGGTTTTCCCCAGATTTCACCTATCAATAGCCCTTTGAATCTGTCCCCGGAGAGTCTCATGTTCTGAAAGAATTGATAGTTTTACTTCTTTTTTTAAAAACACTTGTGTCTGCTTCATAGAATTTGCTTACTGTGATACATATAAACCTTTAAGGTTCTCTCACAGGATAAAATGCTTTCCAGATGCAGCATAAGCATTATCAATGTAGAGAAGACAGTAGATCTAGGTTAAGGATTTAGGGACAAATCCTGGGCAATCCTCCTTTCTTCCATATTTTCATACTCTGAGTAAGCTATTTTCCTTTTTAAAAAAAATCCTGGTGGTAATAAAGAATAATATTTTAGACACAAAAGAGAAAAAGCATTGAAAGTATTACTGAAATGTTAGCGACCAGAAGATAGGATCTAAAGAATAGATTGTTTGCTTTTAAGGATCCCACGTGTCAAACATGCTAACTTTCTTGAGGTGGACACATAAATGTAAACAGAAGTTACTAGGACAGTTACTAATTAGATTTTTTTTCCTTACAACTATGTATTTATGGATATGGCAGACAGAGCTTTTCTTTTACTAGTGAATTTGCTCTTACCTGTTTTCAGTTTTTTTCCCCCTAGCTTTTCTACTACTAATGGGAAAAGTCAGTTTACCTGTATACTAAGTAAAACTACTTATCTGAAGAAGCTAGTTACATGCCTTGTTTTCTTTCTTAATAGTTTGCAATTGAGAGAGCCAGACAAATGGATTAGAGCTACACTAATGAAAAACAGTACTTTACTACTAGAAAATCAGGATTAAGTATATTGAACTTTCAAAAAATAAAATTTGCTTTGGACTGCTTACATGCCATTTAAAATAGGCAATGTTATTTTGTTAAATAGAAATAATGTAGTTTATGTACCCTGTGCTTATGTTAAAATTGTCATTGAAGGGTAATACTGTGTCTTAGAAAACCCGGCCTTACAAAGCAGTACAAAATAGATACATAACAAACCTTCAAATTTAAAAAAGAATTTTTTGAAAAATATTTTAAAAAAGCATCTGCATTCCACAATGTTATATAAAACTTGTCTTGAACATAGACTATTAATATAATGCATTGGTCCTATTGAACTTTTATATATTTGAGGTAAAATAGTTATTCACAAACCCGATCCAAATTGGTAATGCAATGCTCCTACTAGGTGAGTGAGACAGTCATGTGAAAAGTAATAGTTTTCACAAAACTGTGGACACTCTTTCTGTTTCACTGTTATGAACACCAATTCAGAACCCTACTTTTTAGGACACTTCTATGGAATCTTTCACTTCATTATTATATGAGGAGCTGGCAACATCCTCTGTATTTAGGTTGCCTAAAATTTCCCATAATACAAGATTCTTTAAACTTTTTGAGAAGTTCTACTACCTGCATTGTTTGGAGAAGACTTCTGAAATTCATCAGGGAGAAAGCGTTGGGGCTAAGAAAGTGCCTTTGGCTTGCTCCATGAAATTCCACTCAGGTTTGGCTGAGCTATAGGAAGGTGAAAATCAACGCTTCTCATTTTTGGTTTGCGTTTCTCATAATGATTTTGGCAGCACGCCAATATTCTGAAGAGCCAAGTCTCTTGCTGTCAGTGTAACAGAGGCACACTGCTGCCCGGGTGTTTTCGGAGGCATACCAGCTCCTGCCAGAGCACCTTTCGTTGGATGGGGGAAGTGTCAGGCTTGTTCTGTCCAGCCCACACACCCAGTACAAGTCACTTAGGGTATGTCTACACTGCCGTTAAACACCCAGCTGACTAGGGCTCACAGGGATCTGCGGAGCTGTAAAATTGTTTTGGACTTTGGCTGGAGTCCAGGCTCTGGGACACTTCCCCCCTCACAGGGTCCCAGAGCTCAGGCTCAAGCCCAAGCCTGAATGTCTATGCTGAAATTTTACAGCCCTGCAGCGTGAGCCCTGCGAGCCAGGTCAGCTGATGAGGGCCAGCCACAGGAGTTTAATTGCAGCATAGACCTACCTTAGTCTCTCAGTGCCTGATGGTGCATTATGTGGGGGTTGTTACAATTGCATAATATAATTTATTTTTGCCTTTAAAAATAAATTTAGGAAATTATATGTAAAAAATGTTAAAAGCAAGTCATTTAGTTTGTAGGTCATGGTTCTTGAAAGCTGTGTTGCCTGCCCATGCAACCCTAATTCTTCCCTCTTGTGTATATGCATTGTGCTAGCATATGTAATTGTGATCACATACCATTTTTCCAAAAGACTCCGGCCACATTCATTGCACCGGATGGACGGGGCTCAAGGAATGAATCGGGGCAGTGTACTAAATGTGGCTGTTGTTTTTTAGGAATCCTTCCTTTCTTGCTGTAGAAGTTAGAAGGTGTAGAGAATGAGAGAGGCAGCGTGTTTCAGGAAGAGAAAATACTCTGGTGTTTAAGGCGGCAAAACTCAGTACTATTCATGCATCTGCCTCAGACTTCCTGTGTGATGCTGAGCAAGTCACTTAAACACAAATTTTGGCAGGTGACCACTAATTGTCTGTCCTTCAGTTCTGTGTACCCAGCTTGAGTCCCTGGGGTCTGATTTGCAGAAGTACTAAGCACTCACAACTACAACTGAAGTGAGTAGGAGCTGTGGATGCGCAACACTTCTCACAGTAAAGCAGTGTGACCTGGAGGAATGAGCTCAATGTGGAAAGTCATGAGGTTCTGCCAATAATTCACTGTGAGGCCTCAGGAAAGTTTTTTGTCTCCATTAGCCCATCTGTAAAATGAGGATAATACTCTCTGGTTTGAAATGCAATCTGCGTTTGTGAGATGCTGAGATGATACAGTTGCAATGGCAACCTTAATTCTGATATTTCATGTTTTTCCAGTGCTTGACTTTGCAACCTAAATTAATGTTATTTTAACATAGACTTTTGTATGTAATTTACTTACATAGCACCGTACTTTTATAGTGCTGAGATGTTATCTAATTTCTAACTGCATGTGCAGATAGGGAACATCTGTTTAACCCCTCAGACAACGGAATGTAACCTTTTTTCTCTCTGAGTCCTGCCATCTGCATTAAGTATAAATCTGAATCTAGTTTGTGACTTGAATACATGGCCACCTGATGCAGTGAAAGAATGAGCTATAATGACAGATTATAAAATGTGTATTGAATAGATGCATAGTTTAATAATTTGACATTCTTCAGGTGGCGGTAGTGAAGTTATTCAGGAACAGCAACTGGAAACTAATTTCCATTTTGTTTTTGAAGATTTGCTAATTAATTTTAGAATATAAAAGATTTATATATTCTGGTATTTGAATCTCGAACACTTAATATGAGAAGTAGGGTCCAATAGTAGTTCATGTCTTTGTAGCGGTTGGTCATAATATGTGCATCAGAAATAATTCTTCCTAATTATCTGTGAGCTTCCAAATATTAAGAAAAAGCAAAGCACTTAAGCACATGCTTAGTGTTAATCTTCAATTGGGAGTACTCCCATGCTTAAGTTGAGTTCGTGCCTAAAAACTTTTCTGGATCAGAGTTAGTCTTCAGCACCTTGCAAGATCGGGCGCTTGGTGATTTGTTGGAGTGGTGCAGTCCACAACATCCATCAAAAGCTATTTTTATTGTTCTGAGGATTTTAAAGTGGAGTAATATAGGAACCAGTCCTGCTAACATGACTCAAAATTACCATTGCCCATCTTAGTCAGTGGGAGTCTTGCCTTAGTTATGAAGATCAGGCCCAACTGTGGATAAACTCAGTTTATAAAACACAAGGATATTCCAAGACACAAGGATGTAAGACACAAGGATATTCCATGCACAGATGGGAGATGAGAGGGTGGGAATTTTCTTAAATGCTCAGTACAAGAATTCTTAATAATGTACTTCACTTAAAACTATACTTTGAGTTCAGTGACATAAAATTTTTTTTTTCCAAAACAGCGTTCTGTGGTAATATATGATACTTAATTGCAGAACTTATCTTAGATTACTAGAGAGAACACTTTCAGACTCAGCTGGTCTATCCCACCAATATTTAAAAACAACAGTTCTTTGTAAGTAAGAGTATATTGGTTTTACTGTCACATGAGAGAACAAGATAGTTGCTTCTGCTTTTTAGAGAACAAGTGTAGATTGTAAGACTGTTGTATTACATTGTTCATTAATTCAAGTTCAAGGGTCCCTAAGACTTTTGTATATCAGTTGGGAAGTTAATCATGGTTATGTGAACAGATGAAATAGTATGCTTCATTCTCTTATTGCTTGCATAGTTTTTTTTGTCTTGTATACAAAGTATTCACACATTTGAAATGGCTAGTATCATGAAATTACAGCTACAGTATATTTTAGATGTTTAAGTAATTTAAAATATCTGAGGCAAATTCTCACCTAGATTTTTGTGGCTGTACCATTATATGGGCCCAGTTCTTATTCAGGTAAAGCTTCCATAGTCATCTGGGGTGTTTTGGCTGAATAAGGAAGGAATATAAATAAGGTCCTATATAATCTAGGGAGTGATTTTGTATATTCTTGTGTAGCCCTCAGCCCAATGGAGCCCCATTCTTGATTGGAACTCCGACTACTACAGAAACAGAAGTAAAATTCTGTCTTTCACTATATTTGAAGAATTTGTCATTTATATTAGGATTCAGACACTTTTTTTCATGCAGCAGGGATATGAATATCCCAATTTTGGGTTTGTTTAAATATATATTTGATCTCCTTGATGACTCAGAATGGGCCTGACTTTTTCAGAGGTTAAAATGGTTTGCTTATTTGGATGGAATTTTTATTGTATTTAGAAATTTAGGATTAATCGGCCACTTTCAATAAAACACCTAAAATCAAACTCATATTAGCAGTATGTTTAGAGGATGTTGCTTGAAAGAAAAGAAAATATTTTGTTTTCTGGTGTCCATCTGTGTATGACACTTCTGCACTGAACAGGAAAAAGATATTTCCTGTCTCTAGATAGTTTGTTTCCCTGGTCTCTACAATGAGAGAAAAATTGTCTTGTAACATTGATCAATGCTGTTTTGGGCCAACAAAAACATTTGATCAAAGTATTTTTTTTTTCATTCTTTACAATCACTTTTTCACCATTAGATATGGATTGTTGCACAGAAGAGACATTTTTAATTTATTTTTATCACAGGAAAGATAATGTATGTATTGCAGATTGTCTAATAGTAATACTACTTACAAAAAACTCATGTAAGACAATGTATAGTAGTGACGTTCTATCTGCATAACTAAGATAAACATTTCAGAAGGTTAAGATGGGATTATGTATATATATGAAAAAGTGGCAAATATGCAAATTATTTGTTCTGTGTAGACAAATTATTAAAAGCCCTATTTTTTCCACATTTGTGATTTATTTATTTTAAATATACAGGCATCCATTCAGATTGACAGTCTAATTGGGTTTAGGTGATAGATTTGCTTTTTGAAAAAATACAATTTATTTTCTTTTAAATGAACTAACTTCTAGAACATGGCAAGGAATCGTGTTGTGGCTAGGAATGTAGTTTTCTTGGTGATTTAGCAGATAGCTCAATAGAATCAGGTAATCCTTCGGACTGTTCTCGTGTGTACTTAAGTATTTGAGTATTTTTGTTGTTGCCTGTAAACACAGCAACTACTTTGCTGTAGGTCAAAATCATATAAGCCAGATGGGTTACACATTCATTTTAGTGATATTAGCGGACTAGATATTTTGTTATGATAGCTGACTGGGAATCCTTTTGAGTCAAAAGTAGTCCAGAAAGCAGCTCTTAACTACGTAATCCTTGCTTTTATGACTTCCCTTTCTAATTTAAACAAATTAAGTGTTAATTGCTTTCACTAAGCTTTTTTTTTTTTTACACAAATGACTTGTGGCATGACATATTTTTATACTATACCTTCCTCTTTCTAAATCTTCTACACTATTCATGTTATAAACTATCTTAAAATACATGAGACACTGCAAGCCTGCATGTGTCTATAGGTATATGACCAACCTTAAACTTCTGAGCTTTTTATGGGAGGTTGTGGAGGCGGGGGATTGGTTGTTGTTGGGGGGTTTTGTTTTGGTTCAAATTAGTATTTCATAAAGAAACTTTTCTTATTGGATGTCTAATACCCAGACTAGTACACATTTCAAGTAAATATGCCTCAAAGCAGTTATGCTCCAAATAGCAGGGTAGCAAATTGTTCACAGTAATGCTTAAGTGGCTTGCTCCAGCCAGTTGGAATTAATGTTTTGGTAATTATATTGTAAGGAGAGAGAGAGAGAAATTTATGATGGTACAAGGTTTAAGAATACCACAGAGTTATGTCTTTAATTTTAATTGAAGACAATCATATTTATGATTTTTTTTCTTTTTTTCTTTATTTTAGTCGTGACATGGAGACTAAAGAAACCCTCAGGGGGTTGCAGAAAATGGATGACCGCCCAGAAGAGCGCATGATCAGGGAGAAACTCAAGGCAACATGTATGCCAGCCTGGAAGCATGAATGGCTGGAAAGGAGAAGCAGGAGAGGCCCTGTGGTAAGTAGTGTTCAAGAAACGGTTATAATAATTTGAATTTTTTTTACTGATTATTTACAATTGTGAAAAGTGCCAAGATGGCTTAATAAATATTTGTTCTTAGAACCCCGCTACCCTGTATCTCAGTTATGATTGCTGACACTTAGTTATGATCCCTTTGTTCACTTTTATTGGCTATTTGAAGAATTGTTGCTAATTCTGTATGCCTTACAGATCTGTAGTGTGTTTGGTGCTTAGAAAGTCAAATAGCTCAACTGATATTGTTTTGCTTAAAAATATTATTGTGACAACACTGCCCTCTGTTGACATCCAAAGTAGCTGTGTTTACAGAATAGAACTTTAAACCATTTTCTCAGTCAACCCCCCCCCCCCCAATTTTGTTTCTAAATTTTAAAAAATTCACCTTCTTAAAACTTATGTATTAATCCCCCATTTGTCTAGCACAGGTGATTATCATCAGAAAAAACATTTTCCATGATTCTTGACATAAATCAAAATGCGAGTTCATTTTGCTCCTCTTCTGCAAGATGGCTTGTGATCGGTTTTGTCCGAGTAACATTGAAAGATGCATGCAAAAGAGCAAGATCAAAAGCATAATTATTTACAATAAAGAACTTGGCTACTTTTTATTTAGCAATCTGAAGTCAAGAAGCAGTTTCAGCTATAACCTAGAAGAACCAAAGGTGGCAAATAATTTGTGCAGAAACTGTTAACATTATAGACATGAATGAATGTTAATTTTGGACATATGATTGCTAAGAAAAACAGAATGGGAATTAATCTTATAATCTAATAACACACACATTTGAAATGCCAATGTGACTCTCAAACACTGATCACTAACATAATTGGGGAATAGCTGATATCTCAGTATAAAGGGAATATATCAGCTGCGAAACGAAGAAATATAAACACTGTACATATGTTTCCAAAACAGACTTCAAGTTAGTGTGTTCTGTTGCTTTATTTAGAAGATGATCATTTTACTAACCACAAACTCTGTGACTTATTTCCTACAAGGTGGTAAAACCAATCCCAGTGAAAGGTGATGGCTCTGAAAGCAACAAACTATCAATCGAACCTCAAGTTGAAGGGCAAAGCAATGCTTCTGCAACTCAGAAAGGAAGACGTAGCCCTTCTCCTAGTAGCTCCTCATCCTCTAGAACTGTTAAATCAGAATCACCAGGTGTTAGAAGAAAAAGGGTATCTCCAGTGCCTGTAAGTTGGAGAATGTAATGTAATTATGGTTTTGACTTTATTTTGAGATGTCACCGTTTATGGAAGAGGGGGTATTGCTATACACATGTCAAAATTTGGTACTTCTGAACTGTCAACAGAAGCTATCTCTAACTACTGGTTTTGGAGAGAAGATGCATGGTCTAAGGGGTTTCCCACTTGTGATTTTACTTAGGATAATGAAATGTGTGGTATGCCTAATAAATATTACATTCGTAGTTGTTAGGAAATTAAATGTGAAGGATGCAACTCCATGCTTGATTTGATCTGTTGTTTTTGTAGCAAATAAACCTGGATCAAGATTTTCAAAAATAGAATCTGTTATGGCAGGTGTCACCAGATGGTGCTGTTACCCACAGTCTTCCAAGTTCTTTTTCTTAGCACATGAGAAAATGTCCAGTGTTGGAAAGACACATGCTTTGTGTTAGTTTGCTTATGTAAAGTTCTGGTGGCAGAGTTTGCTCTCTTCATGGATCTTTGAGTGGAGTCAATTCTTGAAGCAGATGTGCTCCCTGGGAACCAGGTCTTGGTTTTTGGGTTGAGATTTCTAAAAGAAACAATTACCTCCATGTTGTTTGTGAGCACCTCTGTTCCAGAACTGGTGTACATGTACAAATAAAACAAGCTTTACTTAGAATAAGTATAGAATACTTAGACTCCATTTCACTGATTTCTCCTTCACTGGAAAGCCAACCTGCACAGGCCCCTGGACATCTGCTACCACTTGGCAAAAGAGCAATTGTACCTAAAGTTAAGCTCCTGGATCCCAATTTAGGCTCCTAAATAAGAGGCCTGACTTATTAAAAAATCTGACTGTAGGTTTCCACTTCTGAAAATCTTGGCCGAAGCACATGGTTTTGCTGCAGAAAACAGCAATATATCTGAGCACAAGGTAGAGTGCAGGCAGTTTACTTTTCTTTCTCCTGTGATAGCTCTACTGTTGTAGACTTTCAGTTTCCAAGAGGAGCGCTCTGCTTCCTTTCTACTGATTGGTCAGAAATACCATGAGTTGTAACTTCCGTTGAGAACAGTGGCACCATGCTAGGAGAGACCAAGATTACAATTAAGAAACTCAATTTTGCCTTTCCTCCATTTGTCGCTAATGGACTTTTTTCCATTGAATGAATTTTCGTAATTTGTTGTCACTGAAAATAAAGTTAATTTAAAAGTAAAGTTTAGTACAGTGGTTCTCAACTGGGGGTCCATGAGCCCTTTCAGGGGGGGCTGCGGAGCCCTGCAGCTGAAACCTGGTAACCTGAGCCCCAGCACTGAAGCCAGGAGCCCCAGCCACTGCCCCACTGAAGCTGGGAGCCACACTGGGAGCCCCCTCCCAGTGCGCCCATACACAGCCCCAGCTATCCCCTGCTTGCACCCTGAGGCTGAGCTACTTCCCTTCCTGCACACAGCCCCTAGCTTCACCCTGCTGACCCTTAGCTACACCCCTCACTTCACACAGCCCCTAGCTATCCCCTCCCTGCACCCTGAGCAGTTTTCAAACTTTTTGAACTGAGTCCTCCACTTAGTTTATATTTTTTGGTTGCTTCCCCCCACCGCCCAGACATGCTTAGTGGCCTCCTGAGAGAGTCGGAGTGGAGGTGGTGCTCCCTCCCTGGACCCCGCTGTGCGGAGCTGGCTCGAGCCCTGCCAGCCCTTGCTCCCCCAATAGAAGTCAAACTATGCCTATGCCCAAGGGTGTGTCCCCCCCGGCCTGGAGCCCCGACTTCCTGTCTTCTACCCCCACTGGGCCCTGTCATTTTTGTAGCGTGTTGAAGGGAGGCCTCGGCAAGAAAAAGATTGAGAACCCCTGGTTTAGTCCATGTTGGAATTAATGACTAACAAGAATGGTTCACTTACAATCTTCTACTTCACTATTTGAAATTCCAATTGGATTCCAACCATTCAGTAGCAATATTAAGTTTAATATCAGAAAAAAATATTTAAAAAATCTTAATATGTTAGAGAAATTAACTGAAGACTAGATACTTTGATACTAGATTTGGGTCATTTCTTTTAGAATAAAAAATATAGAGGCCTAAGTGAGAAATCTGTTTTCATAGTTAAGACAAGAGGAAGGAATTTCATCTTTTATCTGATATCTTCCTCTGAAAAATGTCCTATAAACTCTTATTCCTCAATGGCTAGAATTTAAAGGCGCTAATATACTTTATAAATGAAGAAATTTCATCTCACAGAACCAGTATTCAGCGTTGCCCTTCACAAATCCACAATAGTCTCTCAGTTCTAATTACTTGGGTAAAGTAGTGCAATAAAATCAATGAACAAAAATTTCAAGAAAAATAAAAGCCAGCTACTGGATTTTTACTTCCTATGTTAATATTTCAATAAACTTGTTTAAAACTTCATGTTTGCTGCATCTGATGTCTGCTGGATTTGAGCATGGAAGAAAATAAATGTACCTTGATAATCCTTGTAGTCCCTTTAAGATAGGGACTTTTTCTCATTTTGAATTCTCGTCAGTGCTGAGAGCATTGTTGAGCTTATTGTTGTCTCTTAACAAACAAATAATTGTCTTGTGTAAGAATTTTAGTGAAGAGAGAAATAGTTGATATTGGAAACAATTTTGTTGCAGTTTCAAAGTGGGAGAATAACACCACCTCGTAGAGCTCCATCTCCAGATGGCTTCTCACCATATAGCCCCGAGGAAACAAATCGTCGTGTCAACAAAGTTATGCGAGCCAGATTGTACCTGTTGCAGCAGATAGGACCTAATTCTTTCTTAATTGGAGGAGACAGCCCTGATAACAAGTATAGGGTGTTCATTGGGCCTCAGGTAGGAATCACCTAGCATGCCTACAATATTTTTTACTTACAGGGTTTGGAAATTGTATAGAACCATGTCAGATGAAGTTATAAATTCATAAACCAAAGTTAGATATTTAGCTATCCTATGAAATAGCATTTAAAAGGTGTCTTATGTACATATTATGATTTTGTGCCAACTATACTTCAAACATTAGGTTGTCTGTAGCAAACACTTTTCTTTTAAAATCCATTTAATTTAGCTGAGGAATCATTGATAATGTGCAAATTTAGTGTTTCACATTTATTTTTCACCCATTTTACACTCCCTCCATGGATGTGATATTAATTTCTAACTAGTATTTTGACTGAAATTTTGCCACTTTCTGTTTTGCCCCACCTTCCACTAGAAGAGGCACTTTTAATTTCTTATATCTGTGTCTTATGGTCTACACTTCCTGGATATATAAATATAAAACTTGGTTCTATACTGGTAAATGTAGAACCAATGCATATGAAAGCTTTCTGAACAGTCTCATAGTACTGTAGTATTAATACCTGCTATGGGAACTTCTCCAAATAGACCCTCCTAATGATGGTGTGACTATTCAATAGGGAACAACTAGACTTGTGTTCTTGGAACAGGGTGCAGAGGCCTATAATTGGCAGAAGAAAATTTCTTGATTGCCTTCATACTGGGTGATATGAGGATCAGGTGCATAAGATCCTTTGATATGAATGGTAACTACAACCTCTGAGAGGAAAAATGTCAGGAGAAAAGTAGCATAATTTGCTGTTTCCCATTTCTTTCTTTCTCTCTTTCTCGATGAAGAACAGAAGCATAAGTCGCATTTCAGAAGTTTAAATTCACTCTACATCCATTCATGGTCTTGTATTTTCACTGTCTGGGCAAAGCACTAGACAGTGTAGGTGCTTAATGAAAAATGTGCACATGTGTAAGTATCAAGCCACAGTAGGGCCCTAACCTGCTGTATGTTTCTTTGTAGACATGCAGTTGCGGGCGTGGAACATTTTGTATTCATTTGCTGTTTGTCATGCTTCGAGTGTTCCAGTTAGAACCCTCAGACCCAATGCTTTGGAGAAAGACCTTGAAGAATTTTGAGGTAATGAATTCCAGATGTATTTAATAGCAAATGTGAGTACACACACAGTTACAGCATTTTTAGGGCATGTTTTTAAAACAGCTGAAGACTGTACCAAGTTTTGAAGGAATAGAGTTAAAAGTTTTTAATTTGGCCAGTGTTTCTGCGTATTAGTTTCAAAAACTATGTAAATATTAGAAAAATATCCTTTGCAATAAAAGGAGCAACTGAAAAGTAGAAATCTTTGGTTCGGTGAATATGCTATAAAACTTTCTTTTCCACTTACTTCAAATTTGTATTTTCATCAGCATCTGTAGTGTATCATTTATCTGTTGTCTCAATAGTAAATTATTAAGCTGAGCAAGTTTCTGCCACACAATCTTTGTACAAAGTAAAGAAAAATGGAGCTGATGATTTTTATGTGAAGTAGTTTGTTCCTTGCAAGCCATTTTATTCTCAAGACAATAGTGAAATTCCTGCTGTTGCAGCTGCAATTACAATTTAATAATAATAATGTGTTATAAACATATAGACAAATATATTTCATTGTCAATATTGAAATCTCAAGAACATCTCTTTATGTGTGAGGTATTTATATCATAAATACTACTGTTGCTATCTTTTCCCAATGTTAGGTTGAGAGTTTGTTCCAGAAATATCACAGTAGGCGTAGCTCAAGGATCAAAGCTCCATCTCGTAACACCATCCAGAAGTTTGTCTCACGCATGTCAAATTCTCATACATTGTCATCATCTAGTACTTCTACATCTAGTTCAGAAAACAGGTTAGTATTTTTCTAAAGGAATTAAAAAGCTTTGTTCTGTAGCCTCCCCCCCCCCCCCCCCCCATTTTGGAGGTTTAGATACACTCACATTTTATTTTAATCTATTTAAAGCTACTTCCATTTTAAGTCAAATAAAATAATTTTGTGTATGCAAAAAAAATCGATCAAGTTTACATCAGTCATCTTGATACCAACACGGACATATTGAATTTACAAGACCTATTTGAAAAATGTGTTAGATATTGATGTTTTGCAGAGAATCTATTCCTTTGTTCCTTGTTCAAAGTGAAATTTTTTTTAAAAAAGTGTGCAGTTATTTTTAAGACTGGAGTACACATTTAGCTCCCAAAACTGACGTGTTTGTGTGTGTGCATGTGTTCATATGCAGCATGCAGGAAAATGTTCACAAATGTAGAAATATCTCATTTTT
This sequence comes from Natator depressus, assembly GCF_965152275.1. Classification (NCBI taxonomy): domain Eukaryota; kingdom Metazoa; phylum Chordata; order Testudines; family Cheloniidae; genus Natator; species Natator depressus. Next base: position 35,448,190 of record NC_134238.1, read on the forward strand.
TCCTGTGCAAATAATTTTTGAAAGCAAGCTGTATCACTTAAAAGCAACAGTCATATGCTTATGAACATGTGGGCTTGCAAGTTCCAGGTAAGTATACTCCACGTGTGTGTGTGTGTGTGTGTGTGTGTGTATGTATGTATGTATGTATGTATGTATGTATGTATGTAGGGATTTTTGTATTCTTCAATCTGGCTCATTCTGGCACATACCATATTAGAAGCATATTTATGATTTTTCCAATACTTAAGCTTAGTAAAGTTAATGATTCTTTGAAAAGCTATTGCAAATTTTTATTTTTACTTCAGTGTTTTTGCTTAATGGGTCTTGTAAATTTGTTAGGGGCTAAAATGAATAGCATTCATTTTATTAGTCTTATGTTCTTAATTTTTTTAAAATGTTTTCTGTGAATTTATATACTTTGGTTGAATAAAGTAAGGTGGATGCTCCCTAGAGGATGCTTAGAAGAAAACAAAAAATGACACTTTCTTACCTTAACATAAAATGGAACCGTATGTTAACAAATAATCTTGGTACATTACTTTAGACGACAGTCTCCATCTGACAAAATTAATATATTTAGGCATGTTTTCAGTTTGGGATTCTAGATCATGAACATGGTTTCCTGTTGCCTTGTGTTTATGTATTTTTCTAACTGTCAGACTATTTCATTGTAAATACATATTTATGTATAAACACACACAGATCTGTTAAATGCCTACAGTTGTTTCCCTGAAATTATTCTTCTGACAGATTAATTTCTTTAGTTAGATATATGTTTGGGAAGACTTGTTATAGGAATAACTTAATTACATAACTTTCTGATTTATTACATTATATTGTTGCATTATTTTTCATTAGTGATTATTAGGGTACACCTGAAGAAAACCCACGCAGCTGTTGATGTAGCAAACTATATTGCAGTCGTTTTATAGTGAAGCCATTCTGGCATGGTATAATATATATAACAGTCACTGTATTACTGTATTTCCATTTCATTAGAGATAAGCTTACACAGTCTTGATGTTTCTGTTGTGCTTCATTTAAATTTATGGTTAACTACTAATTCTTGAAAGTAAAAAGTATAATACAGTTATGACCACACCGAAATTTGTATTTTTAGGATACTGTAGAACTGAACATTTTCACTGTAAATTTACTTCTGTGGATTTTCCAGATCTGCAAAAAATCTCAATTATTTAAAAACTTTTTAGAAAATAAAGGTGATTGTGTAAGGCACAATGAATGTACAAATAAAACATAAATATGTACAATTCTACAGTCATAACTTAATTCACTGCTGCCAGACAAATGTAGGGTTTTTTTTGTTTTTTTCAAGTTATGTATGTGTATACAATGGCATAATTGATAAACTGTCTTTTAATCACCTTTGTCCGGCTTGTCCTCGTCCGTCCCTCCACGAACGCAAATCGACGCCACACCATTCCATTTTGTTGCAAGCACGTTCTTTCCATTTCTGTCGTTTAATGATTATAATGTATCTTGTGTCCATTTGCAAAAATGTGCTATGGATGGGAAAATTTCCGCTGTTTTCATTATACATTGTCAGTGTAATTTTAAATACAGTCATAAACTCTCTGTAGTCTCAGATTATTAGTTTGAAATTAAGATAATTCTTAATGGTAGAAAACAAAATGAAAGTACATCTAAAATTTAGCTGATAAAAATTTGATGTTTTGATCTGAATAAAATAGTTCTGATTAGTAGTTGCATATGAGAATGCTATAAATATTTACTTGCAGCAAAAATATAGAGCAGCTGTATTTATTTTACATTTGCTTTTTGAATTTTACACATGTTCATAAAATAGTATTCAAGAGCTGCTGTGATGGTCTAAAAAGCAACTTTTGAACACGACTTGAGTTGTGGATGAAGTGTGACAAAGAAGAAAGATGTTTTGTTTCAATGTATAAGTTACTAACAATTCCTTAATCGTTCCAATCATAAATATTGAGTAAACAGCAAAGTAGATTTCTTTAGGACAAGATTTTGAAAATTGTGTCTTTCCCTAAAGTTATGCTCCAAAGTCAATTTTTAGCTGCCTGGCCTGATTTTCTTGAGTGCCGAGTGCCAAATGCCATGTGGATCCCATTGATTGCAACAGAAGCTGCTGAATGCTCAGCACTTCTGAAAATCACACCACTCACTGAGGCTCCTAACTCTTGGTTTTAGATGTGATATGGTGGTTATAGAGTATTATGACAACTAGCATTGATCATTAATCAATATTTGACTTAATACCTATATTAGAATCTGATCTATGCAATTTTTCATATTGCTAATGTCTGTTTTTTATAGTATGAAGGATGAAGAAGAACAGATGTGCCCCATTTGTTTGTTAGGCATGCTGGATGAAGAGAGCCTGACTGTGTGTGAAGATGGCTGCAGGAATAAGTTACATCATCACTGCATGTCAATTTGTATGTCATTTTTTATTTACATTTATTGCTGGTGACTTTAAATACATAAACTGTAGTATAGAATGATACCCATTCTTTGAAATGCAAGTTAATGAAACAAGAATGCATTGAAGCTTAACAGACTTTATATTAAAAGTGTACAGACCTGAAAGATGAATGTGAAGCTCTATATTTCATTGTGTTGCGTGTGGAGAACTTACTGAAAGTCTATCAACTAGTGGATATTAATGTGGAATATTGTGGTTAATGTAAATGAAGAATGTTGCCTGAGGAGAAGCAGCGCAATTAAAGTGTGGTTAAAATTTACAGTGTAGTTGTAGCCGTATTGGTCCCAGGATATTAGAAAGACAAGGTGGGTGAGATAATATCTTTTATTGGACCAACTTCTGTTGGTGAAAGAGACAAGCTTTCAAGCTTACATAGAACACTTTTTCAGGTCTGGGAATGGTACTCAAAGTGTCACAGCTAAATATAAGGTGGAACAAATTTGTTAAGCATAAGGAGTTGACAAGTTGCAAGAGACCGTTTAAGGTGAAGTGGGCAGTTAACACCTATACGGTTGTAGGACAAAGGAGACTTAGCGGGTTACAGATTGTTATAATGAGCCATAAATCCAGTGTCTTTGAGTCCATGATTTTTAGTGTTCAGAAAAGTTATGAATTTTAGCCCCGAGGCTTGTCTTTTGAAGGAGTTTTCTTGAGGACAAGGACTGAGAGGTCAGATACAGGGTGATTGTTTTGTGAAAAGTGTTTGCCCATGACTGATAGGGTGTTTTTGTCTTTTATCATTTTTCTGTGCGAGTTCATTTAGGAGCATGGTGATTGTCTGGTTTTATCCACATATAGTGGTGGTTGGAGCATTTCGTGCACAGGACAAGGTAACCATGTGTTGTGATAAGCATATGTAGGTGTGTTGGGGGTGGGGTAATTGCTCATCGGACCAGGGTAGATATGGCTGCAGGTTTTGCATCTGTTATGGCTGGATCAGGTATTGCTTTGAGTTGGTGTGTTCTGGTATATGGGGAGCTTGCTTCTGATTATGACTTTGGCAAGGTGGGGGGCGGTGTTTGAAGGCAGAAGAGGGGGCTCTGGAAAGATTTCCTTCAGGATGTGATCCTCATCGAGTATGGGTTGTAATTGTCTAATGATACACTGTATGGGTTTGGCTTATTACAACAATCTGTAAGCCACTTAACACTCATTTGTCCTATGACTGCAGTCATGTTAACTGCCCACTTCACCTTGAATGGTCTTTTGCAACATATGTTAACTCCTTATGCTTAACAATCTGTTCCACCTTGTATTTAGCTATGACAATTTGAGTACCATTCCCAGACCTGAGGAAGAGCTCTGTGTAAGCTTGGGCCTTGGCTACACTTGCGAGTTACAGCGCAGTAAAGGAATCCCAGGTGCACTAGCTCATGATGCGTCCACACTGGCAAGGCACATAGAGTGCTCTGACTCCGCAGCTACAGCGCTGCTGGTACTCCACCTCGGCAAGTGGAATAATGTTTGCTGCACCCCCACTGGAGTGCCGTGGCGCCAGTGTGCACGCCCTGGTCCTATAGAGTGCTCTGATCGGCCTCCAGAAGTGTCCAACAATGCCTGTGCTATCCACTCTGGTTGTCATCACTTTGAACTCTACTGCCCTGCCCTCAGGTGACCAACCATCAGACCCACCCTTTAAATTCTCTGGGAATTTTGAAAAATCCCTTCCTGTTTGCTCAGCCAGGCGTGCTATCAGCAAATCCTTCCAGGTGACCATGCCTCCATGCGCCAGGCGAGCCCCAGTATGGAGCAATAGTGAGTTCCTGGACCTCATCAGTATTTGGGGGGATGAAGCTGTCCAGTCCCAGCTGCGCTCCAGCTGTAGGAATTACGATACCTTTGGGCAGATATCAAGGGACATGATGGAAAGGGGCCATGACCGGGATGCACTGCAGTGCAAGATTAAAGTGAAGGAGCTGAGGAATGCCTACCGCAAAGCCCGCAAGGCAAACTGCTGCTCCGGTGCTGCCCCGCTACCTGCTGTTTCTACAAAGAGCTGTACGCGATACTTGGGGGTGATCCCACCTCCACTCTAGGGACTACCATGGACACTTCAGAGCCCAGTGCAACAAGGCAGGAGAAGGAGGAGGAGCAGCAAAGCGGGAGCGAGGGTGCTGAGGAGGAGGAAGTCACCCTGGAATCCCTAGATGCATGCGGCCAGGAGCTGTTCTCAAACCAGGAGGAAGGTAGCCAGTCACGGCAGCCTGTGCTTGGGGAAGGACAAACACCAGAGGAGGTTCTTGGTAAGCAGCTTTTATTTTGGGAAGGAAGTTATTCGTGCAAGCTCTTGGGGTGAAGAGGGTTAGGGCTGCATGCATGCCTAGATGCGGAATAGGGCATTGATGTGCTCTCTCACATCATGGTAATCGGCCTCAGTGAGCTCTTCAAAGGTCTCATCCAGAAGTTGGGCAATGCGCTTGCTCAGGTTTCTCAGGAGGGCCACTATGGTCCTTGTCCCAGTCAGGCTAACTTATCCGCACCACTGTGCCGTGAGGGGCGGGGGGACCATTGCTGCCCACAGACAAGCTGCATATGGGCCAGGGCGGAAGCCGCATTGCAGTAGAAGACTCTCCCTTGTTTCCCAGGTCACCCTCAGCAGCGAGATATCTTCCAGGACGAACTTCTGTGGGAAAATGTGGGGAGAGTGTTCAGTATAGGGGCCCCCTGCCGCTGTTGGCTCTCCCCAAAGCATAGAAACCCAGAGTACAGTACAGCCGTGAAACAATGAGTCACGCTTGACCCTGTGCTTACTCACCATTTTGGGGCTCCCATGGGTTATGTGCGCTCGCTTTGGGATGGGCAAATTATGCTATTGTGTAGACTGCTTGCCCTTAGGTACAGGGGAATCATTGCTGTGTTTTGGTGTGAACAATGCTGCCTCTGTTAAGTGTTGCATTTTGCCTTTACAGATGCAACCTTGAGATCTCAGCCGTCCATGTTATCACCGGCCGAAGGACTCCAAAAAATCAGAGGCCACGTAGAAGCAAGGAAGACATGTTGCATGAAGTAATGCAGCATTCAAGTAATGAAAATCAAAAAGCACAGGAGTGGTGGGAGAGTGAAAGGAGGGTCCGCCAGCAGAACGCGGATCGCCGGCACCAAAGCACAGAGCGGCTGATAAGCATCATGGAGCGCCAAGTGGACTCGATACAGGCACTCGTAGCAATGCAAGTGGAGCACTACCATGCCCGCCCGCCCGCCCGCCCCTGCAGCCCTTGTCCCAAAACTCTTTCCCTTGTGCCCCCATGTCACCGCCAACCCACTTTCCCCAACATCCGGGTTCTTACCGCCACCAGCTGCCTCCAACACCTGTAGCTTCACCACCCAGCCCTGAAAACTACAACCCTTACCCACTGCACTCAACCCCCATCACCATGCAGTATAGCCATCCTGAAGTGCAGCACTCATTACACAGCACTCCAGACAGGACATATGCAAATTTGTGATTGTACCGTTCCCCACCCCCTTGCCCTTTCTGTTTCTCAAGCAGTTGTGTCTCTTCAATAAATGATTTTTTTGGCTTTGGAAACGTTCTTTATTATTGCATAAAGTAAAAGATACCTTAGCTTAGGAAAGAAACAGGCACTGCAAGTCAGTCTAGCAAACACAGATTCCTACTAACATTGGAACTATTGCACTTCACTCCTGTGCAGGGCACCAGACATTACTAGTGGCTTTCAGCCTCATATTGCTCCTGCAAGGCATCCCTAATCCTTGCAGCCCCACGCTGGGCCCCTCTAATAGCTCTGCTCTCTGGCTGTTCAGATTCAGCCTCCAGGTGTTGAACCTCCGAGTTCCATGCCTGCGTGAATCTTTCACCCTTCCCTTCACAAATGTTATGGAGGGTACAGCACGCAGATATAACCACGGGGATGCTGTCATCGGCCAGGTCCAGCTTCCTATACAGAGAATGCCAGCTGCCCTTTAAACAACCAAAAGCACACTCCACAGTCATTCTGCACCGGCTCAGCCTGTCGTTGAACCGCTCCTTGCTGCTGTCAAGGCTCCCTCTGTAGGGTTTCATGAGCCACGGCATTAAAGGGTAAGCGGGGTCTCCAAGGATCACAATGGGCATTTTGACTTCCCCTACAGTGATCTTCTGGTCTGGGAAAAAAGTCCCGGCTTGCAGCTTCCTCAACAGGCCAGTGTTCCGAAAGATGTATGCGTCATGCACCTTTCCGGGCCAGCCTGCGTTAATGTCAGTGAAACTCCCACAGTGATCCACAAGCGCCTGGAGAGCCATAGAGAAATACCCCTTCCAATTAATGTACTCGGAGGCTGGGTGGGTTGGTGCCAGAATTGGAATATGTGTCCCATCTATTGCCCTTCTGCAGTTAGGGAAACCCATTTGTGCAAAGCCAGCCACAAAGTCATGCACGTTACCCAGAATCATGGTTCTTCTGAGCAGGATGCGATTAATGGCCCTGCAAACTTGCATCAACATGATTCCAACGGTTGACTTCCCCACTCCAAACTGGTTAGCAACTGATCGGTAGCTGTCTGGAGTTGCCATCTTCCAGACTGCAATAGCCACCTGCTTCTCCACCGTCAGGGCAGCTCTCAATCTCGTGTCCTTGCACCACAGGGTGGGGGTGAGCTCCTCTTACAGTCCCATGAAAGTTGCTTTTCTCATCTGAAAGTTCTGCAGCCACTGCTCGTCATCCCAGGCTTGCATGACGATGTGATCCCACCACTCAGTGCTTGTTTCCCGAGCCCAAAAGCAGCGTTCCATGGTGGCGAGCATGTCCGTGAATGCCTCAAGCAAACTTGTGTCATATGGGTTACTCGAGTCTATATCGTCGTCGGAGCCCTCACTGTCATTTTGGATCATAAGGAATAACTTGACTGCCAAACGTGACGTGCTGGCAAGACTCATCAGCATACTCCTCAGCAGTTCAGGCTCCATTCCCGCAGACTAAAAGGGAAGACAGAGCGCACAGTACAAAAAACGTTGAAAGATGGGGCCAAATGTGGACAGAAGCAAAGGGAATGCTGGGATTCAAACCGATGCATCACAGGGCGTTGGGACAGGACCTAGAATTCCCCGCACTCCCCGCCCGCTTCCTATAAGCCACAGCGCCAGAATGGGAAGAGGAGCTCTTTGGGATAGCTGCCCATAATGCACCGCTCCCAATGCTGCTGCAAGTGCCGCAAATGTGGCCACGCCACTGCGCTTGCAGCTGTCAGTGTGGACAGACTGCAGCACTTTCCCTACTGCGCTTTACAAAGGTGGGTTTAACTCACAGCGCTCTACATCTGCAGGTGTAGCCATGCCCTTAAAAGCTTGTCTCTTTCACCAACAGAAGTTGGTCCAATATTCAGACAGCTGAATTCGGAACTACATTTATCCTTATCAGGAAGAGGATATATTCTAATTTAAAGTAAAATTTACTATTTAAATATTGTTGATTTTTATAACCATACATTTGTTTCTACATTCCCATAAGTCTATAATATACTTTAGGCATCATGTTGTTTTGTGGTTACTGCATTTCAGGGGCAGAAGAATGTAGAAGAAACAGAGAGCCACTTATATGCCCTCTTTGTAGATCTAAGTGGCGATCTCATGATTTCTATAGGTAAGCATTCAGTTTTCTGAACAGATTGAATCTCTCATTTCTGGATCTGTAGTTAAAGTATCGAGCTTTAAAGTGTGTAAATGTTTAACTTTTTCATCCACATTAAATATTTGTTTACTTGTAGTCATGAATTGCCAAGCCCTGTGGATTCTCCTTCAGTTCTCAGAGTGGTTCAACAGCAGAATCAGCAGCAGCCTACAGGTGGATCGCAAAGGAGAACACAAGATAGTAATTTTAACCTTACTCATTATGGGGTTCAGCAGATCCCTTCCACCTATAAAGATTTAGCTGAGCCATGGATTCAGGTAATGGTTTAACTTACAAAGTGAATTTCAAATTAAAACAATTTGTCACTTTGAGGTGGGATTTTCCCTGTTTTTTTAAGGTAAGGTCATCCCAGTAGCTGCCTGTGCAAAACTACTTGTGCCAGGTCTTGTTTCTTCGTCCAAAGAAGCCACTGTCATTGTGCATATTGGCCAGGAAGCAGATGCTTTGGAAATGTATTACCCCTCGTTTGATTTTAATGCAAGCTCAACAACGGAGCTTTGTTCTTCCTGTTCCAAATTCTTTCAAAGCTCCATTTTGTTACGCACCTCCTTGCTCATTTTTTAAATATAATATGAGAAATCACCTGATAATGGCTACAAGCATCCATACAGCAAAAAGTGAGTTCCTGCATAATTCTGTTGAGTCTGTCTGAAAAAATACCACAGGCTACCCAAGAATACTAAGAAAAGTATGACAGAGGTCTTATGCTCATGCAATGAAAATAATATGAAAAAGATGAAAAAATTCTGAAGTGCACTCATAAACTTGAAATATATGGGTGTTTTGGAGTTCTTGACACAATCCTAAAGCACATTGTGGTACTCCAAAAATTATTCTGAACCACATTGGCTTCATAGTTGATTGATTGTGTTTAAAAAATAAATAAATAAAAATCAGGAAACTTTTTCCATCCCCAGTCTTGATTTTCCTTTGGGATTTTTCAGGTTGGAGTAGATCGCCCTGTTCAGTGAAAAAGAGTTGGTGTTTTTGGTCCGAATTCCTAGTGGACCCGTGTCACATCACAAACATAATGAGCACTAATAGACACTCTTGTTGGTAACAATAACTGAGATGCCAAGTACTGAATGCCATGGAAGATGAACTACTCCCTTACCGCTAAAGAGGGGACCGTCTGAACCTGGATGGGGCACTTTAGGAAGGCTGTGTGTGGGAACTTCCAGTGCACAGGCACCAACTTTCCTTGGCGCTGGTGGGTGCTCGGGCCCCCCCGGCCCCGCCCCCTCCCTGCCCCATTGGACCCCTTCCCAAATCCCAGCCCTGCCTCTTCCCCGAGTGTGCTGCATTCCTCCTTTCCCCCTCCCTCCCAGCACTTGCCGTGCAAAACAGCTGTTTCGTGTCGCAAGCGCTGTGAGGGATGGGGGAGAAACAGGACACAGCAGCACTCTCAGGGGAGGAGGCAGAGCGGAGGTGACCTGGGAGGGCGGGGGGCGGGGCGGGGAGCGGCCAGTGAGTGCAAAGCACCCCACCAATTTTTCCCCATGGGTGCTCCAGCCCTGGAGCATCCACAGAGTCAGCGTCTGTGTTCCAGTGCCCCTGTCTGTACCTATTCTGTGGACAGATGGTCTTTGTCAGCAGAGCTACCAGTCTGACTTTTCATGCCAAAAGGATTTTCCTACTGAATACAGGAAGGAAGCAAAGGGAACTACTCCCTGTAAAGCTCACTAGCAGTTTATAATTGGCTTCAGAATTGTAATGAATTTTTAAAAAAATGTTATGGGGAAGATGATAATTTTCAAAAATATAGCTAAGTCTTTGAAGGATCTATGCATTACCATTCATAGTATTTCATTTTATATGACAGGCTGCATATTTAAAACTGATACTGCTGGTATATTTTCTGTCATAAAAGATTAAGACAAGATTTTCCCTTTAAACCTTTTTTGACATTTCCTGAAATACAGTACTTAAATACTTAAGCTTGAAATGTTGTGTTTTGCAACCAAGTCAAATGGAATATGTTCAATTTTATTAGGTATTTGGAATGGAGTTAGTTGGCTGCTTGTTTTCTCGAAACTGGAATATACGGGAGATGGCACTTAGACGTCTTTCCCATGATGTTAGTGGTGCTCTATTACTGGCTAATGGTGAAAGCACTGGAAATTCTGGAAGCAGCAGTGGAAACAACACAAGTGCTGGAGCTCTGGGCGCAGCTAGTGGATCATCTCAGACCAGTATCTCAGGAGATGTTGTAGTGGAATCCTGCTGCAGTGTGCTGTCCATGGTCTGTGCTGACCCTGTCTACAAAGTATATGTTGCTGCTTTAGTAAGTAGTTGTTTACTTACCATATTTTGACATTTTTGTGAAGTAGCTTGGAGACTGATTTTTAGAATGACTAGGCGCACTCAACTCCCAGAAAAGTCAGTGGGAATTGTGGGAGCTCATCACAGCTGAAAGTCAGACCCTATTTAGCTCTTAAGCATTGTCTGAGAAGGGAATAGATGAGATCTTTAGCAGACGTAAATTGGCATGGCTTCCCTGACTTCACCAGCTGAGGATCTGGCCAAATATTTTCAGATGCCTGGTACAGTGAGTTAGGGTATTGATCATGCTTACAATGTTCATGCAAACAGATTTCAGACTGAGTAATTCTAACACTAAGTATATACAATAGTAAGGTATTAACCCTTTGTCACACGGATAAGCTCTCAGTTTCATGTGCGTTATATAAAGCTATTTAAAAACATTTTTATAATGAGCTGAAGTGTAGTTGACCTGACTTCATATTTTTTTTTCCCCTTTCTTAGAAAACATTAAGAGCCATGCTGGTTTATACTCCTTGTCATACTTTGGCAGAAAGGACAAAACTACAGCGACTTCTCAAGCCAGTTGTAGAGACTATATTAGTTAAATGTGCAGATGCCAACAGGTATGGTGGTTGATTCAAGAGGTCTTCAATAATCTTTTAAAACTGCTTCTACATGAAATGGAAGTTCTGAATGTAGGAGTATGCAGACTCTTGGTGGCTATAGATTAAGATGTGTGGATCACAGGTAGGGCTATAAATATATGTTGTTATACGTCATGGAAGTCTTTGGAGAGATTATTTTGTAGTAACCAAATTACCTTGACAGAGCTCTAGGTGTGTTTTGGAGGCACCTCATAATATTTTTTCAGTATGTGCAATAGTTAACTAATGCAGCGTTCTTTTTTATTGACTTTATGGGGCCTATCTTTTCTTTCTCGACAAATGTTGACTTGAAATGCTATGTACGTTATCACCATCCTCCTTTATCCTCTTGGTTATCTTGTATTGCCCTGACCTAGTGCTTGGGATTCCCATTGAGTCTCTTTTATCAGTCTGGTTCTTAATATTCTTCCAGTATTATTCCTCTCTATTTACTCCTCTGTAGTATTATGCACCATTCTTTCAGGACTCAGTATTGTAATAATTCTAGATTTTGGCCTCAGGAGCATGGACTGTTTTATCTGTTTGTACAGTGTATAGTAAAGTTGGGAACTGGTTCTTGATTGGGACCTCCAGGCATTGCTGTAATACAAAATGACTAGGGCTGTCAAGCGATTAAAATATTAATTGTGCCATTAATCGCACTGTTAAACAATAATAGATTACCATTTATTTTTGGATATTTTCTACATTTTCAAATATATGGATTTCAGTTACAACACAGAATACAAAGTGTACAGTGTTTACTTTATATTTATTTTTAATTACAAATATTTGCACTGTAAAAAACAAAAGAAATAGTATTTTCAGTTCACGTAATATAAGTACTGTAGTGCAATCTCTTTATCCTGAAAGTTACAAAATGTACGAAATGTACGAAAAAATAATTGCATTCAAAAATAAAACAATGTAAAACTTTAGAGCCTACAAGTTGACTCAGTCCTACTTCAGCCAATCGCTCAGATAAACAAGTTTGGTTACATTTGCAGGAGATAATGCTGCCCACTTCTTGTTTACAATGTCACCAGAAAGTGAGAGCAGGTGTTCACATGGTACTGTTGTAACTGGCGTCACAAGATATTTACGTGCCAGATGCGCTAAATATTCACATGTCCCTTCATGCTTCAACCACCATTCCAGAGGATATGGATCCATGCTGATGACGGGCTCTGCTCGATAACGATCCAAAGCAGAGCGGATCAATGCATGTTCATTTTCATCATCTGAGTCAGATGCCACCAGCAGAAGGTTGATTTTCTTTTTTGGTGGTTTGGGTTCTGTAGTTTCTGCATCTGAGTGTTGATCTTTTAAGATTTCTGAACGCATGCGCCACACGTAGTCCCTCTCAGATTTTGGATGGCACTTCAGATTCTTAAATCTTGGGTCGATTGCTGTAGCTGTTGTTAGAAATCTCACATTGGTACCTTCTTTGCATTTTGTCACATCTACAGTGACAGTGTTCATAAATCAAACAACATGTGCTGGGTCATCATCCGGGACTGCTGTACCATGAAATGTATGGCAGAATATGGGTAAAACAGAGCAGGGGACATACAATTCTCCAACAAGGAGTTCAGTCACGAATTTAATGAACGCACTGTTTTTTTTTTTTTAATGAACATCATCAACATGGAAGCATGTCCTCCAGAATGGTGGCTGAAGCATGAAGGGGCATACGAATGTTTAGCATATCTGGCACGTAAATATCTTGCAACGCCGGCTACAAAAGTGCCATGTGAATGCCTGTTCTCACTTTCAGGTGATATTGTAAATAAGAAGCAGGCAGCAGTATCTCCCATAAATGTAAACAAACTTGTTAGCCTTAGCAATTGGCTGAACAAGAAATAGAACTGAGTGGATGTGTAGGCTCTAAAGTTTTATATTGTTTTATTTTTTAGTGCAATTATGTAACAAAAAAATCTACATTTGTAAGTTACACTTTCACGGTAGAGATTGCACTACAGTACTTTTATGAGGTGAATTGAAAAATACTGTTCTCTTGATTACAAATATTTGCACTGTAGAAATGATCAAAAATAATATAAAGTGAGCACTGTACACTTCCTAGATTTGGCCACTCCTGTAGGTGGGTGAGGTTGTATCATCAGATTGTTTTTTCTACACTAAAAGGATTCTCTCAAGAAGACATAAAAGTTCAGAAACTGTTAGATTTTAATGATGAAGGCAAGAGAATGGCTGGTATTAGATTTTACAGTAGATTTTTTAGGCAGTGCATGATTCTAGGTGAACAATGCCAAAACATTTTTAAGATATAGAGGAAGAAAATGATGTGAAATCAGTCAGAATAATTGGAGTGTATCATAACTCATTAATAAAGACTATCAAATAATTTCCAGTCTATTGATATATCAGTTCCAGAAATGTTAATGATGAAAATGTTGTTCATTAAAAATGTAAGATGTGGGATTTACTTTTGGTTTTCATTTCACATAGCCGCACAAGTCAACTTTCAGTTTCAACGCTGTTGGAGATGTGTAAAGGCCAAGCAGGAGAGCTGGCAGTTGGTAGAGAAATACTTAAATCTGGTAATAACAGCTTTATTATACATAAGCAATTATCATCATGTTTTGTCTGTAAGCAAACATCATGAATCATTTTAACTATATTGAACGTATCAAAAGCCAATATTATAAAGGGAACTGTTTTGCTTTGAGAACTTTCTACTTTTTATTCAATTTTCTGACAAATTGGTTCTGTTTCTATGTACTTTACAACTATGCTGTCTTTACCTTTCAATAAGCTAGGTTTTGATCTGCCAGAATTTCACAGAATCTCCGTTGGGCATAGGTTTAACTCTGATCTTATAAATTATTTTTTCATAGGGTCCATTGGTATTGGTGGTGTTGATTACATCTTAAATTGTATTCTTGGAACCCAGACTGAATCGAACAACTGGCAAGCCCTACTTGGACGTCTTTGTCTTATAGACAGACTTTTATTGGAATTCCCTGATGAATTTTATCCTCACATTGTCAGTGGGGAGGTTTTACAGGCTGACACTGTAGTAGACAGGTATTTCTTAATTATTTCATTTCTTCTTCTCTGTAACTGAATTGTTGGCCAGGTCTTCAAAAATGGCTGCCTAAGTTATCCAAGGCAAAGGGTTGACTTTTGCATACCCAAATGACTACAGAAGTTCTTCATGCACAATTTAGACAGCTAATTGCCAGCTTTGAAAATTTGCCTTTCCTACTAAAAACATATACTGAAACACTCATAGGTAATTAATATTTTAGCTGTCAATGTACTGATCTATTGTTGATATGTATTGTGTAGATTGCTTCTATAATAGTAATTAGTACATATGAGCTTTAACAGTATTATTTATATTTTATAATATATATAAAAAATACACACACATATAATTTTATGTATTTATTTTTAGGTATAAGAAGCTGCTGTCCCTCTTGAATTTTGCCTTGCAGTCAATTGATAATTCCCACTCAATGGTGGGTAAATTGTCCCGGAGGGTATTTTTAAGTGCTGCAAGAATGGTTGCAAGAGTACCCCATGTATTCCTAAAACTATTAGAAATGTTGAGTGTGACCAGCTCAACTCATTACACAAGGATGCGTCGACGATTGTTGGCAATAGCAGATGAAATGGAGATTGCAGAAGCCATCCAGCTAGGCATGGAAGGGGTACATTCTGTGGAATGCAGATGTGATGACTTTATGCAGCTATCTGCCCCAGATAACTCTCCAGAAACAACACAAAGTAATACTCCTAACAATACTGTCCAGTTATCAGGGAAAAATGGAAGAGGATTGGGTGATAAAAAATTGAGTGCTGGTCCAGAGGACATTTCTGAGACACTGGCTGGCATTTCTTTAGGACTTCCTGTTTCATTAGTAACCACTGAGCAACCAAAGCCAGCCATTCAAACAAAAGGCAGACCCCATAGTCAGTGTTTGAACTTTTCTCCCTCATCCAGTCATTCCCAGTCATTATTCCCAATACTGCCTTCTCCCTCAACCCCGTCTGTACCAGTTGGCCCTGTAATAGATATGTCTAAAGTCAGACCTCAGGGATTCATTCCCTGCAAAATACCCTCAGCTTCTCCTCAAACACAACGGAAACTTTCTCTACACATTGAAAGAAACTGTTCTGAAAATAAAGAACCAGAGAAACTTTCCCCAGTTTTTACCCAGGCCAGGGCTATGCCATCCAGTCATATACACAGGCCAAAGCCATCTCGACCTACTCCAGGTGATGTGAGCAGGCAAGGAGAAGCCTCAAAAACCAATATGACACTTGATCTGAATGATATTTTACAGTGTGACAGCAGTAGCAGTTGTAGTAATGCAGTTATACCAAGTGAAGAGACCGTGTTCACACCAGTAGAGGAGAAGACTAGTCAACTGGATGTCAATGCAGAGCTCAATTCCAGTATTGAGGACTTACTTGAGGCCTCTATGCCTACAAGCGATGGCACGGTTACATTCAAGTCGGAAGTTGCGGTTCTTTCTCCTGAACGGGTGGAAAACGATGACACTTACAAAGATGATGTAAATCATAATCAAAAATGCAAGGAAAAGATGGAAGCCGAAGAAGAGGAGGCTTTAGCTATTGCCATGGCAATGTCAGCGTCTCAAGATGCCCTACCAATAGTTCCCCAACTACAGGTTGAAAATGGGGAAGATATAATAATTATTCAGCAGGATGTGAGTATACTGTGGTTGGGTGTGGGGGAGGGGTTAGTTCTGTAATAAGGCCTTGTTTCAGTTCACTGCCATTATTTAATGAACATCTAGTATGTTCTCAACAGTGCACAGACATAAGGAGGACACAGTTCCTAGGAATTCAAATCAAATACAGATACAGACAAGCAGCTGCCAGTGTGAGTTTGAAGTACTGATAGAATCTTGTGGAGGTCATTGTTCAAATGTTTTAATAAGGTTTTTTGGAGGAAAGACATGATCTGCTGCACCAAGGAGATTTCCAGGCATAAGGTGACAGAAGAAAGTTTGAAGACAAGAGTGGGAGAAGGGTACAAAGCAATTAGAGGAGAATAAAGGGAAAGAAAGGTAGAGTAAGCAGAAGTGAGAACAGAGATTTAAGGAGGAACAGAGTTGTGCCAGGTTTTTGACAATGAGGTTGAACTTGATGCAGAAGTTGAGGGGGGAACTCAGTGACACAAGCAGGCAGCAGGAGTGAAAAAGAATTTTAACAGCAGTATATGTGGGGAGAGGAGCTAGGTGAGATATACGGAGAGCAGAGTTGAGAAGAATACTCAAGCAATTACTCAAGCAATAGATAAGAGCTTTAGAAATAGGAATGGAGGGGAAAAGCATATTTTAATAGATATTTTAGAGGAAGAGCTGACATGATTTGATGAGAGCCTATATATGAATAGGAAAAGAGGAGTTTAACACAGTTCTGAAGCCTTAGCGGAAGGGATAATTGAATTGTTGGAGGTGACAAAGGGGTGAGGGGTTGAATGGGAATTGGTGACACATCCAATATAAGATGTCAGAGAGATACGTATGCCAGAAATCCAGTATAAGATGTCAGAAATACAAAATGAGCAGAGGTTAGGGTAGAGAGGTAGATTTAGGTCTCCTCAAGTTAATTGACACTTTGAGAGCAGGTGAGGTCAGATAGAGATTAAAATATAGAGGGAAAGATCACTTCCACTTTCTGTGCCCCTGTTTTCCTTCCTACTCTGTCTTGTATATTTAGATTGTAAGGTCTTTGGGGCAGGAACTCTTACTCTGTGTTGGTATGGAACCTGGCATAATGGCATCCAATCTCAAATGGTGCTTCTAAGTGCTATGTAATAATAATGAGAGAAGAGTAGTGTATGAATTTGAGCATTTCAGGCCCTTTCTCGCAGCTTGTGTCTAAATTGAAGATGCATTTTATTAAACACCGAATTGGTTTGAAAACAAATTAACATTTAAAAACACATAATTTAAGTTGCTTTTCAAAAAGACTCTTACTGGAATATACTGGAATTGGTTCTTGCAGTTTGTAGTGTTATAGTCAGCTACCATCTTTGTATAAGCTAACTAGTTTTCTGAATACTTAAGAATGTGTTTTCTATTTGCTGTTAAGAGATTCTATTCCTAAACAAGGACCATTCCCATGTTTAGCATTAGTAATCCCATGGTTTAGTGATCTCAAGCTTAAGGCTGATTTTAGGAAAATGCATCGACTGACAAAGGATCAGACTGTTGGTTGTCCCTAATTAACTTTAAACGTCGTAGTTTTCATATAGGCACTTGAAGTTTTTAGCTAGTTAATCTTAATTCAATTTGCAGACACCGGAAACGCTGCCTGGACATACCAAAGCAAAACACCATTACAGAGAAGATGCGGAATGGCTCAAAGGTCAGCAAATAGGCCTTGGAGCATTTTCATCCTGTTATCAAGCTCAAGATGTAGGAACTGGGACATTAATGGCGGTGAAACAGGTATATGCTCTACTTCAGTGAGTATTTTCTAGAAGTTTAATGACTGAATAAACAGAGGGAAAGAAATTGAATAAACATGTATTTACTTGTAATAATGTTTGCCGTTTGACATTCTCTGCAGATCCACAGTGCCCTGCATTGTGAGCCATTGCTTGCTCTTCTGATGCTTTGTTCTAGAATCCTGAAAATTAAAAGTTGCCCACGTCTCCAAATCCTCCCTATCTTTGGGTGTGGTCACAGAACCCACCCCTTTCTCTGTATGGTGTGAGTGTTACATTTAGATGGGTTCTTCCACTCTTAAAAGAAAAATTAATAGTTTGAATTTATATAGCTCTTTTCTTCTGTAGATCTTTAAATACTTTTGTGCCTCGACCAAGTTCACTCAGCAAGTCAGTGACAGAACTGAGAGTGGAACCCAGATCTCGACTCCCCATCCAGGCCGTATTCACTGTTCATAGTTGTTAGTATAATTGTTGAACTATTCTTTCTCTAGCAGTTAGGATTTTGCCCATAAAGTGGAGAAGATGATCTTGTTTAAGAGGTGATTCTTGTACCCCACAGAGTTATCTGGGTTGGAGCAGCATCCTCAATATGGAAAATGCTTGGATGACAGTCTGCATGAGAGAGGAGCCACAAATGCAAGAGCTCCTTTATAGAGAAGGATTTAGGATCTGCTTGATCTCAGCAGAGATCGTCTGCTTAAGGTGTTTCAGGTCTGCGAGACGTCAAAGTCTGGGTGTCGAGCTTGATATGAAGGTGGCTAGGTGGTGTTTAGTGGTCTGTGATATACGGAAGGTCAGACAAGATGATCTGGTCATCCCTTTTGGCCATAAACTCTGACTCTTAAGTTCTGAGATCAGTCAGAGAATAATATAAGACATACAGGTTCGAGGACTTTCAAGTCTTCAGATCCCGTGTCCTCAGATCTGTCTCTTCTGAGTGGATGTCAGGTCTGTGAAGAGCTCTAAGTGCAACTCTTCTTAGAGAACAAAGAGGAAGCAAAGTCATAGGGAGACTTCCTTGCAAGATACTGTCCTTTCAAATCTGGTAAGGATTGAGAACCGAGGATCAATTTCAG
Source organism: Natator depressus (assembly GCF_965152275.1). NCBI lineage: Eukaryota > Metazoa > Chordata > Testudines > Cheloniidae > Natator > Natator depressus. The sequence continues at coordinate 35,466,744 of NC_134238.1, forward strand.
TTATGTCCCAGCACATGTGGCCTACTCTGATTCCAGAGTGTCCTAGGGCAATAGAGCCTCTCCATGGATCTGAAATAGCAGGTTACTTTTACTGCAGCAGTCAGGAATTAAATACTAGCATAGTCTTCAGAGCCTTAAGCCCTCCCTCCTCCTACTTCTTCAGAGATTAAAAAGATGTTTCTGGAATTGGAGAAAATAGAGGAGGATGAGGAGATGGGGGCTTTCATACCCTCCCTTCCAGAGTTGTGGATTTTAAGGAGCATTCACATACATCCTCAGAAGTTTACTCCTTTGAAAGGGTTCTAAGACTCCTGTATTGTGGATCTGCAGACACAATATATTTAAACAATTACTGGTAAGTAACCCTTTCATTACTCAGAATCCATTCAGGGAGAACCCAGGAAGTCCTCTTCTGGTTTTCTCATCTTGTTTCCCTTCTCCCCCAACTCAGGTTTATGTAGGTGTTTCTCTTGATTTATATCTTTAAAGAACCCGCTTTCTAAATCCAGACCACTTCCAGATTCTATCAAAACCAAATGATTCCCTCTGATTCTTGCCCTTTTCTATAGTCAGTAGTACTAATACTGAAAATTTGAATAGTTTCCTGTAAGGCACATTGCAAACATTAATTAATCTGTACGATAGACTGATGTGGAAAGATGGTAGCTAAGTGTACCATTTCACAGAGGAGGAGAGACTAATAGAGTTTAAGGGCTAATCTGCAGAGATTACTTCAATTGGAGCTGAAATGCTGAGCACTTCTGAAGCCCATGTCACAAGCGACATGCACAAAGTCACACAGTTAGTGACAGAGACACGGCTAAAACCCATCTCTCCCAATATCCTAGTCCAGTGATCAACCAAATAGACTACAATGCCTCTGTTATAAAGATACTTAATTTGCTGTGGTCTCTGCCGTTCTTCACTTTGTAGCATTTACATTCTGAGACTCCTGAGTCCTGTAAGCACTTTAAAGCAGTTAATTTTTGAGACACTCTATGTCCAGCAACCACAGCTCCAAGCATTGTACTTGAAATTATGTTTCATGTTCCCAACTGCTTATAGATTCCCCTCTTTGTGCCTCAGCATTGGCTCATAAAGTTAGAAAGCATCAACCCAGAGGATGAGCAGAATATGATACAGGAAGAGTTGGATGACCTTGAACTGGAGTAATAGAAATGGGATGAAATATAGTCCAAAGTGCAAGATCATGCACTTAGGGCCAAATTTTGAAAGGTATTTAGGCACCTAGAGCTGCAGATAGGCACCTAATGGGATTTTTGAAAGCGCCTAAGTAGGTTAGGTGCCTAACTCCCATTGAAATAAATGACTGGCAACCACTGGGATTTTCAAAAGCACCTATCGGCATCTTTAGGTGCCTTTGAAAATGTGATCCTTCAGGACTAATGAACAGGAATCTCTGCTGTAAGATGGGGTCTCATCAGTTTGAAACAAGAGAGGAGAAAGACCTGGTTATATTAATGAATCTCAGGATGACTGAGTCACCATGAAAAAGGCAGATGCGATCCTACGATTCATTAGGGGAGGTGTTCCAGTAGAGATAGGGAAGTGTTAATACCAATGTACAGTACAAGGCACTGGTAAGACCTCATGTGGAATACGATACACAATTCTGGCCAACCGTATTCAAGAAAGATGAATTCATACTGGAACAGGTGCGAACAATGACTACTAGGATGATCAGGAGAATGGAGGGCCTATCTTATGAGAGCTTGTTTAACCAGCAAAGCAAAGGCTGGGTGGGGATATGATTGCTCTGTATAGATAGCTCTGGGGATAAATATAAAGGAGGGAAAGGCAATGTTGGCACATGAATAAATGGATATAAACTAGCCATGAGTAAATTTAGGCTAGAAATGTGTAGAAGGGTTCTAACCATCAGGGAGTGAGGTTCTGGAGTTGTGGAGGCAAGAAACCTAACTGGTTTTAAAATAGAGCTCAGCAAGATTAAAAAGGAATTATATGATGGGATTGCCTGGACTCAGTGTTCCAGGAGGTCACTTGCAGTCCTATGTTCTTATGACTTGTTCCTTTCTTGATTTATTCTTGATGTCACTTGACTTTTTTTGGAAGAATGTGGGGGGAGTAAAAAATAAAATGAACACTGGTAGAGTTAGAAATCTGTCATTCATCCTTGTGGTCTTCTTCCTGAAGTCTTATGATAGGTTGGCCTCATGAGGCATATGCTACATAACTGAATGCCAAAAATACTATTTGCTAGTGCTTATGTAGAACAAAGACTTTTTAGGAGAGGAGTTATGTAAAGCTTTGACAATGAGGACATGAAACTGACACAGTATGCAAAAGATGTGAGGGAAAACCAAAGTAGTAATTAATAGAGGAAAATTATAAGACATTGTCTAAATGAATTTGTTAGGGTATTCAAACCTGCTATGAACAAGCAAGATTTCTAGAGCAAGAAGGACTTGGGCTCATCCTCCTAGAATTGTGGCTACCTTTATGGCAACCACCTCTAATTTATCTATATTGGAGAAGCATAAAGCTGTAGTATGGTGTTCAGTTCACACTCTTACACAGCGTTATTCTCTTGGTACTGAAGAGCAGTCCTCCTAGGAATTACTGCTATTGGTGAATCCCTTATCGTGGGACTCTGTAGAGAGAATTCGGTGAAGGAGATCAGAAGGTTCCTTTCTTGATAACCTTGAATAGAATAGAACCTTGAATAGAATAGTATATGTTGTCAGGGAGATTATGTGGCCCCAACTATTATTTACTGCTCCAAATTGGTGAGAATTCACAAGGCATGCTGCATGACTACTCCATCACAAGGGTTCTGCTTTTGGAGAACTCCTATTACTGGCCTTTTCCCACCTGAATTTGGCTGGAGAGGGAAGTGCTGCCCATAAATGACATCCTAATTTTATCTGTTTTGAAAGGAATCTTCACACTAAAAGTAGACTCAGACCCTCACAAACCCTGTTTTTCAATTTTCTCCATGTTACTATAGAGAGAAAAAGAGAGGAGACTTTTGAGCAGTCTCTCTTTATTTTCTTTTTACTATAGCAGCATTTTTTCTGTCCACGCAGAGTGAGGTAAAGGTCTGTAATGTTGCTTTGTGATTCCCAAGAATTTGGAATGGTCTGGGCTTATATTTATATTCAGAATAGTTTAAATGAGTTTAATATGCAAAGATACCAGGAGAGTGATTGTTGGAAGCAGCTTTGGGAGTTACATCCCTACAGATCTTGCCAGCAAAAGGGACTCAAAAGATTTAAGACACTTGCAGTTCTGGACAGTGAGTAGAAGCAGAAAGGCATCAATATTTGAGGCTCTACAGAATGAGGCATGCAGCCCCATTAATCTGGTGACTCTTAAGATGCCAAAACCAAATTAACCGTTAAGGAAATGCAAACGGAATCAAGCGGAGTGCCCCCGGGGTCAGTCCTGGGGCTGGTTTCTTTGTTCAACATCTTCATTAATGATCTGGATGATGGGACGGATTGCACCCTCCGCAAGTTCGCAGATGACCCTAAGCTGGGGGGAGAGGTATATATGCTGGAGGGTAGGGATAGCATCCAGAGTGACCTACGTAAATTGGAGGATTGGGACAAAAGAAATCTGATGAGGTTCAACAAGGACAAATACAGAGTCCTGCACTTAGGATGGAAGAACCCCGAGCACTGCTACAGGCTCGGGTCAGACTGGCTAAGCAGCAGTTCTGCAGAAAAGAATTTGGGGATTACAGTGGGCAAGAAGCTGGATATGAGTCAACAATGTGCCCTTGTTGCCAAGAAGACTAATGGCATATTGGGCTGCATTAGTAGGAGCACTGCCAGCAGATCGAGGGAAGTGATTATTCCCCTCTATTGGGCACTGGTGAGGCCACATCTGGAGTATTGCGTCCAGTTTTCCCCCCACCCCCCTACTACAGAAAAGATGTGGACAGATTGGAGAGAGTCCAGCGGGAGGGCAACGGAAATTATTAGGGGGCTGGGGCACATGACTACGAGGAGAGGCTGAGGGAACCTGGGCTTATTTAGTCTACAGAAGAGTGAGGGGGGATTTGATAGCAGCCTTCAACTACCTGAAGGGAGGTTCCAAAGAGGATGGAGCTCGGCTGTTCTCAGTGGTGGCAGATGACAGAATAAGGAGCAGTGGTCTCAAGTTGCAGTTGGGGAGGTCTAGGTTGGATATTAGGAAAAACTATTTCACTAGAAGGGTGGTGAAGCACTGGAATGGGTTACCTAGGGAGGTGGTGGAATCTCTAGCCTTTTAAGGCCTGGCTTGACAAAACCCTGGCTGAGATGATTTCGTTGGGGGTTGGGTCCTGCTTTGAGCAGGGGGTTGGACTATAGATGACCTCCTGAAGTCTCTTCCAACCCTAATCTTCTTTGATTCTATGAAAGTATGACATTAAATTCAAAACTATTATCTAAGGTAAAATTTAAATGTTTTTGTGAAATAGGTGACATATGTCAGGAACACGTCATCTGAGCAGGAAGAGGTAGTCGAAGCACTGAGAGAAGAGATAAGGATGATGAGTCATCTGAACCATCCTAATATCATTCGAATGTTGGGTGCTACATGTGAGAAGAGCAACTATAATCTCTTTATAGAATGGATGGCAGGTAAACAGCATTCTGTACATAGCATAGGGGTAACCAAACTGCTGGAATAAAAACCAAATGCACATCTGTTCCTCTTATAGGAAGAAAGTAATTTTCCAGAGTTTTCACTGTGTTACATGAGCTTTACGATTTGTGACTTTCCACACTAATATATTTTAATGAATGACTGCATTTTGCACATTTATTAGTATACTTGTAAGCACCAGTAGCCAGCAGTATTTTAGGTTGCAAAATAGTATAACCCTTGTGTCTTCAAATGATCATACTGGTATCTTTCCAAAATACTCACCTTTTTTTTTTTTTTTTTTTTTTTTTTTTTACCTGAAGTTTTCCATCCTTAAGGTCAATTTTATTTGGGAAATTCAAGCAAAAATCCTTTCACCTGTTCCTGAATTACAGGAGTGCATGTGTAGTGGGGAGGGATTTCTTGTGAAAAAATTCTACCCACACTTTATGAATGGGGCTAAAGCAGATGAAGTTTGTAAGTTAGTAGTGACATAGTCCTTATTGAGGGACAACTATTCTGTTTTCATTTAGGGGAAAGAGTGGGTTTGATTTTAACAGAGCAGTTCTCAAACTTCATTGCACTGCGACCCCCTTCTGACAACAAAAGTTACAACTCAACCCCAGGAGAGGGGACGGAAGCCTGAGCTCACCTGAGCCCTGCCGCCCAGGGGCTGGAGGAGCCTGAGCCCCACTGCGCTGGGTAGGGGGGCCACAGCTGAAGCCCTTGTACTTTGGCTTCAGCCCTGTGCCCCAGCAATCTAACGCCAGCCCTGGCAACCCCATTAAAATGGGGTCATGACCCACTTTGGGGTCCCAATGCACAGTTTGAGAACTGCTGATTTAACAAGTATACATTTGAAAATTCCATAGTAAGAATGTGAAATAGAAAATGTCTTGATGCTCACAGGTGAGCATTTCAACACGTGTGCACAGTTTAAGAGCACAGTTGTTAGTTCAAGAGATTTATAAGTTCTGTGGGCTGAATAGTTTCAGATTTTCTTTTTTTAATCTCCATGTACTCTCTCCTCCCGCTCCGCTCCCCCCCAAAAAATTAGACTGGGAAATTGCATGCAAAAAAAGTTGAATTAATCCTTAAACACTGCACATCACATCTCAAAAAAATCATGAGATGGCTATATCAAGAAAAGACCTGTTATTCAGCTGCTCAGTCTGGGGAGAAGTTCTGTGCTCCAGGAATGCAGACCTCAGTTGATGCAGTTTTAAGATATTTTATTCTCAACTGCGTAGTATCAAATTCAGTGAGACTTATTTAAAAAAAATATCTTTGCTAGAGCTACTTAGGATGCTCAACATTTTTATAAAACTATGTTTCCATCAGGAAAAATACAGTAACCCACTACCAGGCTGGAGAGGTCCCCAAAGACAGTTTAGATTAAAGTGAGTTTTCTAAAATAGGGGTTTACCAGTATAGTTCAGTAGAAACGTGTCTTGTAGTTATTCAAAATCCAAACACTTATGGAGTGGTATCTTAATGACAAGTAAGGAGACCATGAAAGAGAGCATTGTATCTTCTTCAACAATTATGTATCCTGGTAGTCTACTCAGTATTATCAGCCATCTAACGTGCAAACCTCAAGTCGGTATCACTGAATGTAATGGCACAGAAAACACTTTCCTGAAACACCAGCAGAGTGAAAAAAATGCAAGAGAAGAAGAGCTCTCAAATCTTAAAGTCTGATTTTCATGAAAAAGTAATGTATGGTATAGATAATGTCAGGAATGGTCCTCAAATTTTACTTATGAACAGGTAATATTATACTCCTGGGGGAATTCTGCGCCAAAAAATTAAAAATTCTGTGCACAGTATTTTAAAAATCTGCATAGTTTATTTGTTAAAATAACACAATATAATCATGCCAGTTTCAATTATTTTGGTAATCTATCAGCAAGTATATCTGTAACAATACAGACCAAAAAAAGATTCTGGTAATTTTTTTGGCAAATGGATTCCTTACTAGGCATATTTAATACAGAACTTTGAATAATTCATTTAAGTTATAATACGTAACTGTATTTCCTGCACCCGTCAGAAGCAGTGCAAAGGCTTGGGGGTGTCAAGGATAATGGAGGAGCTGAGGGAGAGGGAAGGAGCCTGGAGTGAACCTGGAGGGTTTTAGGGTGTGGTTGGGGGAAGTACAGAACAGGGTGGTTTTTTTTGTGGCGGGGAGGGGCAGGATTGTTAGGGAGGTGGGGTGCCTCCTCCATACAGACCCTGGCTGATCCCAAGCCTCTCCCATTCACTCAGGCACATCTGCCCCTGTCCCTGCTACCCCATCCTGATGGGTCCCTCCAGCCTCCTCCCCCTTCTCTCTGTCCCTGCAGCCCCCCTCCACTGTACCCACTCCCATTCAGCCCCTGGATCAACACTGTGACCCAACTAGCTCCTGATCCCAGGTTCAGTCTGTCTCCCCCACTAGCCATTCTGAACCCCAGTCTGTGACCCCCCCCAGCAGTCCCATGTGCCCCACTCTGTCCTAACTTGGCTCCACGGGCCAGGTGCTATGATGAACTTCTACTTCTGGGGAAATTCTTTGCCATTGCACACACGTACAATTTTTTCCCCCACAGAAAATACATTCTGCCCCGCGAGTGCTGTAGTTCCACCTTTTGCCCACCAGCAGCTGCTGTGGCACCGGAACAGCCTGTTGCATCATGCTGTTGTCTGCTCTGGCGCCACAGTGGCCTCTGGTGGACGAAAGGTAGAACTGTAACACTTCTGGGGCAGAATATTTTCTGCAGAAAAAAATAAAATTCTGTGGGACACACAATTTCTGCACATTCACAGTGGTGCAGAATTTCCCCAGGAGTAGTAGTTATCAAGAGTAGATAGAGGAACACTTGAGACACGCAAATATTGTCTTTAGAAAACAAAAATGATAGAAAAATTGCTTTTTTGGTTTTTTTTTCCTGTTAAATTAAAAAATGTAATTGCATATTAAATATTTAAATACAGATATATAAATGGTAAGAAAAAGAGAAAGTTACAGTCTAAGCTTGTTTGTGTTCTAACGTCTCCATTTACAATAACAATATTTTAAAACTGTTGCTCTTCTTGAGAAACTTGGTACAGTAAATTGAATGAATATCTGTAGGTTACTTTCCATCAGCAACAGAACTCAATAACTTTTGTAAGGCTTTTCAGTTTTTCTTTTTAAAGGGATATTTAAGGCAAATAGTTTTAAAATGTGTGCTGAGCAGCAGTTGGAAACTCCATGGTTGTGCTCATGGTAGATTTCTTTGCTTATATAATGCATCACACATTTTTGAAAAATTGAGTTACTAGTGTCCAATAAAATCATAGAAAAAATTAGTCCAATTATGGCAGCCAAAGCTACCTAATGCTAATCATGAGTATAAATATTGGAGAAAAAATATAAACAATTTATCTTCCAGGGGGATCAGTTGCTCATTTGCTAAGTAAATATGGAGCCTTCAAAGAATCAGTTGTTATTAACTACACAGAACAACTGCTGCGTGGCCTTTCTTACCTCCATGAGAATCAGATTATCCACAGGGATGTCAAAGGTAAGAACTCTTGATTGTTGTCTAATGATAAGAATTCAGAAAGCTTCTTTGTTTGAGGGCAGTTATTATTTTTCTCACTCTTATTGGAGATGAGATCTATGCTTGATTTTCCCAGTTGCATTTAGGAACCTTGAAGCTACTAAACTGCATCCAAACATTCATATAGTGCTTAGAGACGTATAGCTCCTTACATACTGGAGACAGGTGCTGATGCAAAAGGTTGATTTAGGGATGAGCAAACTGGTTCAGCAAACATAAGCAAATCAAACCAAACTCAAATCTTTTTGAAGGTTCGGAAATGTTCAGATAGCTTTTCTCTTAATTTTTCATTATTGGTCACCAGTTGGTTTTCTAGATATTTATTTGGCCCCGGGGCATCTTAGTATTTGAGCTCTTGGTCTCAGCTTAATTTTGTAGATGTAAGGGATTCAGATGAACATCCAGAATTTTGGTTCTTATGATAAGGAAAACCTCCAAACCTGTGGAATTTTGCTTACAGCTAATGTTGCTGTAACTATCCAGTAAAGATCCAGTAGGAACACCGAAGTCTCTGATTTCAGGCTTACTGTGGCAGTTTATATTCACACGTAAGATATGAGAACAAATTTCAAGGGAATGCTTTCTTTTGCCCCCTCTTTCTGGAGTTATTTTCAAGTGGATGTGAGCCGCTTACATTCAGATAGAAGGATGTAAGGTTTATAGGAGATCTTATATAGGTAGCTGTATAATACCTGCACTAAGTTCTAGTCACCACCCTCTTCCAAGGCTGTACTCTGCTTCCTACTCTTACATTTGCCCCAGTTCTGAGGCTTCATACTGCTTCTCAAAATCTTTTCTCTCTCATATTCTCAGGCCACTGTGTAATGTTATCTAAGCATAATGGAGATAGATCACCCACTATTAGACAGTTCTGGGCAGTATTCTGTTCTTAGCTCCTCATCTCCTTGCTTTCATGGGTTCGTCAGAACCTTAGTACTTTTTTAATACAGATAAGTATCTCGTGTTTTTGACAGAAAGCCAACTAGCGGTGTTTTTGTTATGCTGTTGACAGGTGCCAATTTGCTAATTGACAGCACAGGTCATAGATTAAGAATTGCTGATTTTGGAGCTGCAGCCAGGTTGGCGTCCAAGGGAACTGGTGCTGGAGAGTTTCAGGGACAGTTGTTGGGAACTATTGCATTTATGGCACCAGAGGTAAGAAGCCACTTTGAAAAATTTTGGGGGGGGATGTGTGGTAGAGCTTTGTGCAAATAATTAATTGAGCCAAATGGTAACAGTATCCATAAGTGAAGCAGAGCTTCATATAACCTCATTGTCATAAAAAATTGGAATTATATGTTTTGTTGCTATCTTGGTGTTTTCCCTTCCCAGATGGTTGTTCCAGTTACTCTGAGATGGACCACATCTTGACACATTGTTCCTTCATGCAAATGGCCACTGAGCATTCTTAATTACAGCACACTAATTGTTTGTTTGACCAGGCCCTTTAATTGTTGTTCTTGTACTTGACACATGGAAAAACTTGTCAATATTTACACCCTTGTTAACTCACTTAACCCAAAATTGTATTTAAAATGCTCTTGATTTGGCATCTGTGTGTATAGAACAATGCATGTGTAGTGTTAGTGGCATGGAATTAATTAGATTAAGCCCTGATATATCTTCCTTTTGTAGGTACTGCGGGGCCAGCAATATGGAAGGAGCTGTGATGTATGGAGCGTTGGCTGTGCTATTATAGAAATGGCTTGTGCTAAACCACCTTGGAATGCTGAGAAGCACTCGAATCACCTTGCTTTGATATTTAAGGTGAGATACCTTGTTGTATTGTAAATAAATTAAGCAAATGTTGGCACTTCAGTGCTTGATTTCATGTATAACAGTGTAGATTTTAGGAAGAAATAAGGTACACAGTGAAGAATAATTATAATGCTTCCTTTTTATATAAGGCTTTTTATTACAAATGCTACAGTAATGTAAAACTGCTACATTCTAGCTACAATGTCCTCTGGGTATTTTTGAAAAATGATTCACACCCAAGAATAGCCTCTAGAGCAGGGGCGGGCAAACTTTTTGGTCTGAGGGCCACATCGGGTTTCCAAAATTGTGTGGAGAGCTGGTTAGGGGAGGCTATGTCTCCCCAAAGAGCCAGGCATGGCCCAGTCCCCGCGTCCTATCCAACCTCTCCCGCTTCTCACCCCCTGACGGCTCCCCCGGGACTCCTGCCCCTCCAATCCCCCCCCCCCGACAGCCCCCCTGGGATTCCCTACCGCATCCATCACACCCTGTCCCCTGAGTGCCCCGTGCTGCCCCATCCAACCCCCCCTCTCATTCCTGACTTCCCCCCGGGACCCTTGCCCCATCTAATGACTCCTGCTCCATCCAACCACCCCTGTCCCCTGACCACCCCCGAAGCCTCCACCCCTGACTGCCCCCTGCTGCCCCATCCAACCCCCCCTTTTCCTTCCTGACTGCCCCCCCAGAACCTCTGCCTCTGACCGCCCCGACCCCCATCCACACCCCCACCCCCAACCACCACCCCCAACTCCCCTGCCCTCTGTCCAACACTCCCTGCCCCCTTACTGTGCTGCCTGGAGCACTGGTGGCTGGCGGCGCTACAACCGGGCCGCCCAGAGCACCAGGTCAGGCCATGGCTCTGCAACTGCGCTGCCTGGCCGCCCAGAGCATTATGCTGGTGCTGCAGCGCGCTGAGGGTGTGGGGAAGGGGAGACAGTTGGGGAGAGGCCGGGGGCTAGCCTCCCAGGCCAGGAGCTCAGGGGCCAGGCAGGAGGGTCTTGCGGGCCAGATGTGGCCCGTGGGCTGTAGTTTGCCCACCTCTGCTCTAGAGAGGAGCACTATACTAAGATATGAATACACCCATAAGTTGGGGGAGCAAAGCAGGAGTAATGTCACTGACATATATCATTGGTTCCTATTTTACTGTTTGTTATATCACTATAGTACAAATTATAAAATTGAGGTACATTAATATTTTATAATTTGGGGAAGAATATCCTTAACTAAAAATTGATCTTTAGCATTCAGGTCTCCAGCCCCAGAGAACTAGAATAAAATAGGCATCATTTTGATGGACTGGCAATCTCCGAGCATTGATTAAGGATATTAACCCTTTTCTCTAGACCATGTTTTTTTGGCAATCAGAATTCTTATTCGATTAAAAAAAAACTCTAAAAATCTTAATAGTAATAACAGCATGAATGAAAGAATAAAATACTTCTATAAAATATGAGCCAGTACAACAGTAATCATGCACAGATTCTAATCAAGCCCCGGTAAATAGTAATCAAATATTACCTCTCTTGTTCAGTGGCATACATGAATTGGTTGGTGGTCTCAGTCTAGTTAATGATAGCTATGGGTCTACATCACCACAACCATCATCCTAGTTAACCCTAATTGGCATTCATATAGAGCGGTTATGGATTGAATCAACAGAGTGAACTACACTTCAGACTTAGTGGTTCTGCTTCAAAGTTACAGTTGAAATGCACTGGCAAGGCACTGTGAGGGAGGGTATACTACGGATACCCAACCCTCACCAGATCCATATACCTCCTTGCATTGTGCCAGTTAAACACAGATAAGTGGTGTGCCAGAATAATGCGTATAAGGTATAAGCATGGCAGGAGAATTTCCCAATTATTTGAGTTGATGGGTACAAAGGAGTCTTGTCCTAGAAACAGAATTATAAGAGGATTCAAGGAGAGAACTGAGACTAAGAGTAGCAGCAATGAATATTGACATCACAGCAAACTGAGGTCAGGAAAATCTCAAATGAGGTCAGGGCCAAAGCATTATTTTCTATAATGTAATCACTTGCATAATCTGTAGAGAAACTGGTTTTGGAAATGAGGAGTTGTCCAGTCAGCCAGCATCTAGTGGAGTTAAAAAAAAAAAAAAAAAAAAAAAAAGTAAAGCTGTTGATAACTTCTAAACACATTTTTACTTCTGTCTGTAGATTGCTAGCGCAACTACTGCTCCATCAATTCCCTCACATCTGTCTCCTGGTTTAAGAGACGTGACCCTTCGGTGTTTAGAACTTCAACCTCAGGACAGACCCCCATCACGGGAACTGCTGAAACACCCAGTCTTCCGTACTACCTGGTAGCTAATTATGTAAAAATTATGAAGATGCTACTGAATATAGAACAATGCCCATCTTGCAGTGCAGTTGAGCACCGCAGCATGTATTATTCTACTGGTCTTAATTATACATCAAGGATTGAAGGCCAGTGGAGGATCCTTACCTAAGTATGTGATTGACAAATCGAGATCTTTACCTAAGCTCAGTATGCAACCTTTCATAACTTGTGAAGAAATATGTGAACTGTGCCTTTTCAAAGATCTGGCTCAAGGTGAACAAGAAAACATTTTTCTTTAAATCTGCATGATTATTTAGCAGATAAGTGATTTCATTTTCTTTTGGGGCACTTTTTCAGCAATTTTAGCAGCTGAGGGGCTCAGGATCTACTTTAATATTGCAGTCACTGTTCCATTTCACATTGTGGTCATAAGCAGAGGGTTCTGCAGTTCCATTCAGTTTTTCATCACTGGCTAAAAAGGAAATTCTGTGTATGTTCCTTTTATTTCACAAAGTACGTTCTCCTAGTGGAGTATTAAAAACAAACATGGATGAATACTTTTAAAACCATATTCTGCCTTCTTTAAAAATGTAACTAGGCAGCTGTGGTTCACTGTGCATTTACTGCTGGCCCTGTAATTTCCTGTTTGAAGTTATGGTTCTAGACTTTCATTTTATTTTACATTCAGGGAAAGGTGATCTTTAAAACAAACCATCTTCAGAACCAGGTGCAAACTAGGTATCACTGGATATCTTGCTGATTGAAATACAGGTTTATTTGAAATCTGGAATAAAATACTGATAGTTTCAGGCTCTCACAGTGCAGGTATTTTTTTTAAAAAAAAGGAAGATTTCTGTGCAGAAAAACAACTTGTAACCCCAGATCATGTTAAATGTTAGTTTTTGAGCCTATTTTCATGTAACCATTTGTTTTGGTAAACTGTGTAGACAAGTTTCATGTGAAGACCCCTGCCTGTAGCTCCCTTTAAAGTCTGTGGGAGTTTTGCCTTTGACTTAAGTGAGAGCCAGGACCAGGCTCTGGATTCAAGTCTCTTACTGTGTAACAAAACTGTATTCATGTTCACCACTGATATTAAGTTTTACCTGCTGTTTTCCTTCTGCAATACGTCATCTATTTACAATAGCAACTGATTATGTACTTTGAAAATCTGTTAAAAATATGACCTTACCCTAATAAAAAGTCTTGATTTTTAACAAGAAATAAACTTGGATTTGAAAGCAAGTTAAGACAAAATTTGATGTAAAGCTTCACCTGTAGTACAAAACTTGGGTTTTTTAAACAGGTGTTTGGGTTTTTTTTAAATGGTCTTTTAATGGTTTTAAAGACAGGTTTTTAGATTCTGATGCATGTAATTCTGAAGGAAAATGGCAGCTGTTCTTTTGCTTTTTAATGGGGATGGGGGGGTCTTTTTAAATCAAGTACTGATTGTGTTTAATCCATTTTTTTTAAAATAACTGTTCAAGTTTTAACTCTTCAGAAGCCAGTTGAATTGCTGGACTGAAATCGAATTGGTTATTTTCAAAGACTCAGGACAAACTAAATAAGCTATAGTACATTAAAAATGTACACAAAACATAAATTGGAAGTAAAACAAGTTTAAGATAAGTTTACAGGAATGATAGTGCTCATGCTAATAAAACAGTTTCATTAGATGTGAATGTGTATTTCTTTTTGAAATTTTACATTCCTTTGTTTTGGAAGATTGGCAAACTTTGAAGAGTTAAAAAAAATAAATAAATACCGAAATGTGAAGTTTGGTAGCTCTAACTGTATTGTACTTGACTTTTTCTTTCATTTTTTTTAACCGCTTAGAATTCTTCATTATTCTAATAAGATTGTTTCCAAGTCTTTCTTATGTGCAAGCTTTAAAGGATGCACTCTTGCCAATTCATGTACTGGAAGATCAATTGTCAGATTAGTACTTTTTCTGGCAGAAATGTAAACTGTATACACTGATGAACCTCAGCTAATCAGTATTACTTTGTAGATCACCATGCCTACCACATTTCAAACTCAGACTGCCTCTAGATGTCCAAATGCATATTGTTTGAGTTTGTTTGCATTTCCCTCGGCTTGCTGGTAATTGTGGTGTTTTTAAAATGCAGATGTGATGTAATATTCTTATTTTCTTTGGATCAAAGCTGGACTGAAAATTGTATTGTGTAATTATTTTTGTGTTCTTAATGTTATTTGGTACTTAAGTTGTAAATAACGTCTACTGCTGTTTATTCCAATTTCTACTACCTCAGGTGTCCTATAGATTTTCTTCTACCAAAGTTCACTTTCACAATGAAATTATATTTGCTATGTGACTGATTCCTAAGACTTCCAGGGCTTAAGGGCTAACTTCTATTAGCACCTTACTGTGCAAGCAAATTTTACAGAAATCTCTGGGTTAAGAAAATTTGGCTTTGTTGTATCCTTTGTTATTTTAAATATATCAAGATATTTTAATTAAAAGTTTTTACCCCGTTGAACCAATTTTATAGTATAATTTGTACCTATTTTGGTGGTTTTGTCTTTATAGTAAATAAAAGATTTTGAACAAATGTTGTTGTTCTTTATCATAATGTATCTGTTTTGAATCAAACACTTCTGGCACACTTTCATTGTTTATACACAGGGGCATTTTGTACACAGCACTTGCTGCCGCTGTGAGGCAAACAGAGACTTCAGACTCCTCAGGTAAGGGTCTTATACTTTGCCCAGCTATTTGACAAAGAATTGAACAGTCCAGCTAATCAGCATCACTTTGATCTTTTTCACTTATCTCACCTTTCCATGACTGTGTTAATTCTTTACATTTTCAAAAATATCCGAACATAGGAAGTTCTATATGACTATACCGATCATTTAAAAAAAAAATCATTGAAATACTGCTCTGCTCATCGTGACCCTGCTCCATAAAAGCACTTGCCATATGTTTATCTGTCTCTGTTCAGCAGAGTTACTTACGGTAATATCATATGCATAGGCTTAAGTGCTTTGATGAAACAAGGCCTGTATTATGGGTCTTATACTGGGAAATATTTAGGTTCTTCCATTATTTCTTTCCCTTTTCCTTTGTTTTTTGTTTTTTAAATATAAAATTACTCTCCTAAATTTGAGCTACTATTTTACATATTGATACATTTAAGGTGTTGTACTGGTACATGTAAACGGAGTGGCAGCAATTCTTTAAAAAGTGCTTGTATGAGTTTGTATTACTACAAAAAAATAAAGCTCTTCATTGTCAAATCAGGTGAGTAGAAATTAGTAAATCAGTTCTGGGCTATTATGGTGTGTCTCTGGTGAAAGGAAAATTAATCAGCTCTGCTTACTACAGCTACGGTGAAATTTGTTGTTTCTGCATTAATCATAGAATCATAGAATATCAGGGTTGGAAGGGACCTCAGGAGGTCATCTAGTCCAACCCCCTGCTCAAAGCAGGACCAATCCCCAATTAAATCATCCCAGCCAGGGCTTTGTCAAGCCTGACCTTAAAAACTTCTAAGGAAGGAGATTCTACCACCTCCCTAGGTAACACATTCCAGTGTTTCACCACCCTCCTAGTGAAAAAGTTTTTCCTAATATCCAACCTAAACCTCCCCCACTGCAACTTGAGACCATTACTCCTTGTCCTGTCATCTTCTACCACTGAGAATAGTCTAGAACCATCCTCTTTGGAACCACCTCTCAGGTAGTTGAAAGCAGCTATCAAATCCCCCCTCATTCTTCTCTTCTGCAGACTAAACAATCCCAGTTCCCTCAGCCTCTCCTCATAAGTCATGTGTTCCAGACCCCTAATCATTTTTGTTGCCCTTCGCTGGACTCTCTCCAATTTATCCACATCCTTCTTGTAGTGTGGGGCCCAAAACTGGACACAGTACTCCAGATGAGGCCTCACCAATGTCGAATAGAGGGGAACGATCACGTCCCTCGATCTGCTCGCTATGCCCCTACTTATACATCCCAAAATGCCATTGGCCTTCTTGGCAACAAGGGCACACTGCTGACTCATATCCAGCTTCTCGTCCACTGTAATCCCTAGGTCCTTTTCCGCAGAACTGAATGATTAAATGATTCCGCATGATTAAAGAAGTAATCATGTCAAACTTCTCTTCATACTCAAGTAATCTGAAAATCTGAAAAGTATCCTTAAGGCTTGTTTTAGTTACTTCCTTGGAAACAACTCATTCTTTTAAAAGTGAAAATTAAAGTAAAATCAAATATAATATTTAAGTTTAAACCTGTCTGAAATACATTTGATGGGGATATCCTAAACCATATTTTGAATGTACAAATATTCATTTATTTACATTCCCCATAGGGATGTCATGGGAACACTGGCAGACAGAACTTGTCTCGCTGACAGAACTTGTCAACAGCCATCCTCCATTCAACCAGAAAAACCCCAATATTAATGGGAAAAACAAGCTGAAAAAATAGACTGGAGTCTGAATAGAAAAAAAACTACACAAGACAAGAATTAAATAGTGAAATTCAAAGAGATCTTATCTCCCTCATTTGATTTATTACATGCACTATTAAAATCCACAGGACTGGGAGAATTTTGCAGGCTCTGTTTTAAAGTATAAATGTACAATACACAATATGAATGAATAAATTTCTCCATTTGCTAAAGAAATACTCTGGTCTAAAATTCACCTATATTCTGCTCTGTGTGAATGAGCAAACAGTAGTTTTACTTTTCCTTGTGATGGGTTAGTTAAGCAAAAGATGTTGCCCTAAAGTATTCCTCATTGTTGAGGCTCCCCCAAGACCTTTTCCACTTGGGTCCTCGAGAACTCAGTTTGGCACTCAGGTTCCTTTATTTGACATACAAAAAGTTGTACTGAGTTGTCAGATTCAAGCATGGGGGGTGGGGGGTAGTAAGTATAGGGTGTACCGCACATCTAAAGTTACATAGCAAACTCTTTAATATACATTTACACCTTACATTACGTTTACTATGCATTGCATCACATGTTTTGGGATTGGCTTGCTCACTTTGTAGGAACCAATTCCTGTACCGCATGCAGTCTCCATGCACAACTTACTCTTTTCCTCATCTTACATTCCAGGCTTACCTCTCAGTTATCTTGTCCATTGTAAATGGATTCCCTAGGTGTTCCCTCCTGACCTTAGCTAATACAGACATCCTGTCTCCAAGCCTACTGACCCATTTACCTATCTTAGGGCTTGTACACACTACCACTTAAAGGTTGGTATAATGTATGTTGCCATGGAGTGAGAATAAGCCACCTCCCTGAGCAACACAAGTTACAGCGACCGAAGCACTGGTATCCACAGCGCTATCTCAGTGGTAGAGCGTCTCCCGCTGACATAGCTACTGCCTCTCGGAGAGGTGGCTTCATTATGCCAACAGGAGAGCTGTCTCCTGGCAGCAAAGAGCATCTTCACCAGATGTGCTACAGCAGCGCAGTATAAATTCACCCTTCTTAGCCCAGACATTGTGTTTCCAGCCTGCTGATCCATTTACCTCCCTAATGCGGTCTCCCCAGAAATGAATGTCCAGTTATTCATGTCAAGCCAGGCCGACGCTCATGATAAAAGGTCCTCATGGATTATAATTTAGCAAACAATGATTTTTAATTACATCTTTTTATGCTCATTGGATATCAGTTCTTGGTATCAGAGCTCCATGGAAGAACACAGCTCTCAAATCGTTTTTAACTTGCATACCTAATTGCTTAGCCCAATGGAGTAGTTCATTTCGCTTAGCTCAGTTTCCTACCAAGTAGAAGTATTTCCCTAATAAAGCCAGCTACATTCTGTCATTGCTGAGTTTCTCTGTTCCTGGTGCAGTTAAGTCAGGAATCTCACACAGGCTTCCTCTGCAGGGCCGGCAGACTGATTGGGGGCTTATATGTCCTGTGACATAAGTCCAGGCTGATATTTTGTTACTGATTTGGTATCTTAAATATACTTTTATTTGTATATTAAAGCTTAGGAGTTCAGCTTTTAAGTTTGATAATTGTGAAAGCTTAAAGACTGGGAGATTGGGTGTTATTACATAGAAAGTCCAGAAGATGGCAGCAAAATAATACTTTCCTCCACCCAGACTGGGTTAATCCCCCTTTCTCAGGAAAGACATGCAAGACTGAGGAGAGCATCCGTGTGATACAGAGGTGGGCAGAGGCATTTTATAAGCACTTTGAGGACATTCAGAACTGAATCTGGAGTCAAATTTTTCTCCTGGTCCTATTGCTTTAAATGTCCTGGATTGAAACAATGCAGACCTTAGGGAAATTCAGATCCAGATCGAAACTTTGTGGCTCAGGCCCACCTATTCCTATTACCTTCACCTCTGCTCTAAGGTTACTTTTTCCCTCTATACATCCTAAGACCAGCGCTCTTACACCAGCTCTTTGTGTCCATCTTTTTAACATTTACACTTGACTCTCTGCCAAGGGACATCCATGGGTATGATGTTTGCCATTTCTGGGTAAGGGAGGTTGCAGGGTGCACCTTGCTTCAGCCACACTAATCATCAGTATCCTGATTAGAATGGAACAGTAGTCATTTGCTGTGGAAGAGACAATAGCAAAGGACAGCCAGGATAAAGGTGTGATCAGAAGGCATAAGACCAGCCAATTCTGCTTTATGATCACTTTATTTACACTTTATTGTGTCCCCCTGGGCACAGCTACTCACTAAAAGGGTAAACACGAAGCAAAATGTTACATCTTAATGTAGGGATAGTTTCATGTTACTATTTTCATATTCTAGTAGGAAACACTAAGAAACCACTCTAATCTGTCTCTGATGCTTTCAAGGCAAGATTAGAAGTCAGTTAAAATCAATATTAAAATTCAACAATATGAGCACACATTCAGGTTCGCCACCATTCTTTTTACCGTCCACAGCACCAATCTAAGTTTACTATGAACAGACTTCTGAGATCATTGGAAAATCAGTTAACTTCTCATTTATGAGAACTTTCCCCAGTTTATCCCTAATCTAATTTCATCTCATTCTCGAAGGTGTTCCCTTTTGTTGGGGGTGTAATTCCAGAAACTACAGAATTTGTCCAAAGTACTTGATGTTTTCCTGTTGTCTGTTTGTACAGCACTTAATTCAAAGAGGGGCCTTTGAGGGCTAACATAATACTAATATGCACAGATGCATACACCAACTTCCATCATTGGAGCCCCCCACCCTATCCCTTTGGTAAAGTGTGATCCTTTAAATAGAGTGAATGTAGAATTGAGTCTGTGGTCATTAAGTTCATCTGCAAAGGCCCAAATGTGGAGTACTGGCCTTTAAATGTGACACTGTGAGCTGCAGTTAAATATGAAATGACTATAAAGGTGCTAATATGGTTTTAGGACCCTGGTCTGCAACTGTACTGTCGTGTCCTGTGCTTTTCCCATACCTCACGAGTTAAGCTGCATTAGAGTGGGTCAGTACGTGGATGGAAGCTATTGCAGATTTGTAATATATATAAAATTATGCTCAAATCAAATATCTGTGTCAAGGAAAAATAGTCAATTAAAACCAATGATTTATTTAGAAAATTCCTGAGAAGCATATGGGAGAATCCACATGAAGATTTTGAAGCTGTGGACCAAAAATAGTGTCATAGTCACAGTATACAAGGCTTGATCCTTCTCCCACTCAAGTTGATTGAAAAACTCCCACTAACCTTAATAGTGCAGGATCAAGAACATATTTTGCAAATCCATTGAAAAATCTATACACGAGAGAGAAATACAGAAGAATCTGTTCTAAGGGACAGGAAAGTTATTTAACATTTATGCTCTGTCTACGCTACAAGGATAACTTTGTTGGGTTTTGGGGTACCCAGTTACAATATGGTTGTTCCCTGACCAGAGACAACCAAGTTCCAAAACTCTTGATGGTCCCATCCACATGACAGACTTTAGCTGCTTTGTAACTGGTTCCCCAGAAGTGCTGGATCATTAGTGCCAGGCTGCCAGCAAACAGTTTAGTGAGGTTCGGGGGGGGAATTTCCCTGAATTCCCCCTACAAGTAAATCTCTTTAAAAACCAAGCGCAACTCCATTTTGAAGAGAAAAATTGTATTAGTATATAACAGATGTCAAATGTGTTTGGATAGAGCCAGAAGAGTGAAGTAATGGCATCATCCCCAACTTTTAGACAGGGATGTCGGCCTGTTCTTGGGGAAAAAAAAGTTACATTTAGTAGCTAGAATAATAAAGAAGAGAATGTTAAAGAAAAAAGGGAGGTAAGGGATGTTTTAATACTTGGAGTATCTTTCATAATTGTCATTTTTTCTACAGTTTAATAGGTTTATTTTAAAACTTCTAAAAATTACTCCGTATAAATACCCAGCAGTAACATTCTAACTTCTCTGCAGGGAGGCTTGAACTGTCAACATGCTTCACCCATTCCAGATGAGATCATTCTTGCCCTATATCTGGTGCAGCCAGATTTGGAGCATAGGTTGTTTTTGTTTGTGTTCAAAACCTGGAAACATATTTCATGACATTGACACTATCGATCTCTGCTGGGACAAACCTGAAACACACATTGGTGTGTTTGAGGCACTATTTGGTGTTCACATTTTTAGGGTTGTTAGTTCTGTGTTACTACCAGCCCATTATTATTTTGCCATCTTTGAATGGCAATTGAAGATGATTTTTAAGGTATTTCTCAGAGTAGTTTGAATTGTGTTATAGCACTATGCACTAGTTCTTTGATCTGAGAAGAAGTCAAAAGCCAGTATCATCAAGCAGTCCCAAAAGGGAGATGTAGTTCTAAACTCATGTTTGTCTCACCCTCCAATTATACCTGCAGCAAAGGCCTATTAAATGTATGGTTTTATTATTTGTTGTCATATCGTTAGATGGACAGTCTTGGATCTGACAAAAGAGGGAAGTGGGAGAGGGCTTTGTGGGAGAAATAATGAAAATGGGATATTGTCTCTCTCCCCTCTAGATCACTGATTGAAACCAAGATCTGGTTGGTAACCTACCACCATCTGATGGTTCTTTGGCAGCCAATGGTAAATGAACCAGGAAACCTACAGGCTATCCTCTGTTTATGATTCTCCACTTTACAAAACCTGCCAGAGAACTTGGTTAGCAACCTTATGGATTGGCCAATGGATTCATAGCCATGGAGACTACAGTCTCATCTCACTGCTGAGGGTTAGAGCCATTTTGGTGTTGTGGGGTAGGGGTACCTACCATTCAGTATTCAGAGTAACAGCCGTGTTAGTCTGTATTCGCAAAAAGAAAAGGAGTACTTGTGACACCTTAGAGACTAACCAATTTATTTGAACATAAGCTTTCGTGAGCTACAGCTCACTGCATCCGATGAAGTGAGCTATCGCTCACGAAAGCTTATGCTCAAATAAATTGGTTAGTCTCTAAGGTGCCACAAGTACTCCTTTTCTTTTTACCATTCAGTAGACGAATGGAGTACTTCAGTCTCCGTGGCTGAGAGGTACGATCACTATTACTTACAACAAAGTAAAGTGACTGAGCTTGGCTCAGGAACTCAGATCTCACCACAGCAGTGCATGATGCTACCACTTGGCCACTAAACCTCTTATTTATTTGTTGTATATTTTTTAAAGATCCAAAGACCTTAAAAGTATGTGACTCTAGCAGAGGAGGACATTGGAAATCATAAGAACATAAGAATGGCCATAGTGGGTCAGACCAAAGGTCCATCCAGCCCAGTATCCTGTCTTCCAATAGTGGCCAATGCCAGGTTCCCCAGAGGGAATGAACAGAACAGGTAATCATCAAGTGATTCATCCCTTGCTGCCCATTCCCAGCTTCTGGCAAACAGAGGCTAGGGACACCATCCCTGCCCATCCTGGCTAATAGCCATTGATGGACCTATCCTCCATTAATTTATCTAGTTCTTCTTCAAGGGATGTCCCTGTGGGTGCTCCACTCCATGTGTTGGTGAGTCCCTGCACCTTCGCTCAGAGATTTTTACAGCAGTACTCGTGCCAGTCGCGCACGCGCAGAGCCTGCCCCCCCCTCTCTGCGTGTACCTTAATAGTGTGCGTGCTCGACCGGTCTCCTCAGTTCCTTCTCTACCGTCCCCGGCCTGAGACGGAGCTCAGCAGACTCATTAGACACTTTTTCTCTCCCTTTGTTACAATTACCTTTCTAGTTAGTTTGTTACCAGTAACACTTAGTTACCTTTTTTCTATCTTTTTCTCTCTTAAAAAAAAAAATTTCCTCGGAAGCAGCCGCTTCCAACATGCCTGGCTCCCCTGGCTTTAAGCGCTGCTCTACCTGCAATGACGCCATCCCTCTGTCTGATGGCCATTCAAAACGCATTAAATGTTTGGGGGAGTCCCACATCCCGCAAAAATGTGCCCACTGCAGCAAGTTTAAATCTGGGGCACGGGAGGACAGGGAGCTGAGGCTAAAACTGCTGCTCCTTCAAAAATCTTTAGGGTCAGCTGCAGACCCGGGCACCGACTCCAGCTCCACTGCACGCCACAGCACCCCCTCCCTACCCTGCACGCCTCAAAGAAGGACAAAAAAACTTCAAAAAACCAGCACCTTCTCTCACCCACAAAGGGAACTTTGCAGGAGAAGACTGCCCCGGCGAGGTCTACAGCCTCCCTCCCGGCGCTTCCCCGGCTGAGCACTTTTGACATGCTGGGCTCCTCCGGTGCCACGCGAAGCCGGCCTGCAGCTGCAGCGGTACTATGAAGCTCTACTCCCGAGGCTTCAGGCTTCCAGTTGCCTGCCTCTCATCTGGCCCCGTTAGGCACCGCGACGGAAGCGTTGCCGACACATGCTGACATGCCTGATCCCCCCGCAGGTTGTTATTGCTCTCCCGGCACTGACACCCGCTGAGCTGGCCGGCAGTGAAACAATGCTCAGGACAACGGTGCAGAGGAACTTTTCTTCACAGCAGATTCCCCTTGCACAGCCCTCACCTCACAGAGGAGCTCCAGCACCACAATTTACACAGTCAAGGGACCTGCTGGTGTCACCTATCCTGCAGTCACCCCTACTCAATGCCTACTCTCTCCAAATGCTCAGTCAGGGTCCGGACAGCCTTCCTCCAGTGATGAGGAAGCTGGACTGCAGGGGGAATTTTCACCATATCAAATCTCCCATCCTCAGACCCCAATCAATAGAGGTCAGAGAAAAATTACTTTGTCCTACTCTCAGGATCCTGCCCCGTGGTGCGTAAACCCCTGGATGGTACCACCTATGCCCTTCCCACCTCAGTGGCAATATTGGGCCCCATGGGCATCTTATCCTCGAGACCACACTCGCTATGCCACCTCAACCAGGCACGACACCTGCCCGGCATCCCCAGCTGACAAACCTGCCACTGACATAAGACACCAGGCAACACCGTCACAACTGCAGGATCAGTCACGACCTGCCTCAAACCCAGTAGACCCAGTTGTTATGCCTGATGAAGCCTTACTTCCTCCTCCCCCCACATCTTCGGATGGTTTCTCAAAATTTCAAGATCTTTTCAAAAGAGTTGCCAGTGAGTTAAGAATTAACTTGGAGGAGGTTCCTGAACAGCAGCTTGAGTTAATGGACATCCTGCAGCCCTCTTCTTCTTCTAGGATTGCATTACCGATCAACGCAGCCCTTTTGGAACCTGCTACGGCCATCTGGCAGACTTCCTCTGTAAGCCTACCTACCTGTAAATGAGCAGATCACAAGTACTTCATCCCTTCCAAGGGCTCTGAATTCCTTTTCACTCATCCAGCGCCAAACTCATTGGCAGTCAACCAAAAGACCAAACCCCAGTTTCCCTGCTCCACGCCATCTGACAAGGACAGTAAGCAATTAGATCTGCTTGGACATAAAGTATACGCATCTTCCATGTTACAATTTCGCATTGCTAATTATACTGCCATCCTGGCAAAATATGACCACAAAAATTACAACAAAGTCATGGACTTTATTGATGACATTCCAGAAGAAAAAACAATTCACGGCTCTAGTTTCTGAGGGACAGATCATCTCACGTACCGCTCTTCAAACCGCTCTCGATGCAGCCAACATTGCAGCAAGATCCACTGCTACAGGAGTGGTCATGCGCCAAGGTTCATGGCTCTCCTCCTCTTCCTTTCCTCGAGAGGTCCAGAATACCATTGAAGATCTTCCCTTCGACGGTGACAAACTCTTTGCCTCCACGATGAACGACGTACTTCATTCAATGAAAGACTCAAGGGCAACTCTCCGGTCTCTAGGAATTCAAACCCCTACAACCAGAAGGCGACAATATAGATATCAACCTTACCAGTGTCCACGCTACCCCGCATATACCCAGCAATTCCATAGATCACATGAGCAACAGCAACACCAGAGACCCAGATACTAGCGTTGCTGTCCCAATTCCTCGGCAGCGTCTCAATCCCCTCCAACTAATAAGCAGATTTGAAGCCTTGGTCGAGGGTTTAGAAAACAAAGTTCCCACTTCAGCGCTTACACTGCATGTCCCTATTTTTGGACACCGCCTACAACCATTCTCCCATCAATGGCAGAACGTTACCACCGACAAGTGGGTTATAGAGGTTGTCACAATTGCGTATTCGATCCCTTTCCTAGCCTTGCCTCCTACCCACCCACCCTCCGTGTCCCTCTTCAGGGACCCCGCTCATGACCAACTGCTCCTCCAAGAGGTACAACATCATCTTCTATTGGGAGCAGTGGAACTTGTGCCCGAACGACACAGAGGGAAGGGGGGTTTTATTCCCATTATTTCTTAACAGAAAAGAAAACTGGGGGATGGCAACCTAACCTCGACTTCAGGCGGCTTAACAAATTTATCAAAAAGCAAAAGTTCAAAATGTTACCCTCACCACCATAATCCCAGCGCTGGAGCAGGGCAATTGGTTTTCAGCCCTCGATCTACAGGACGCCTATTTTCATGTGACTATATATCCGGCCCAAAGACGTTTCCTTCATTTTACCCTCGACTCGACACATTTTCAATACAGGGTGCTACCCTTCGGCCTATCCACCACCCCTCGTGTTTTTTCCAAGCTCCTAGCCATAGTCACTGCCTACCTCAGGGAACAAGGGCTCATAATATTTCCTTACCTCGACAATTGTCTCCTCAAAGCCTCAACACTAGATGAAGCGCTTTGATTCACGCAGCTCACGTCTATTGTTTCCTATCCCTTGGCCTACATAAACAAAAACAAATCTACATTATCTCCTACCCAGCACCTGGAGTTTATAGGAGCACACCTCGATTTCCAAATGGGAATAGCATCTCTCCCACCCGATCGCTTCAACATCACAAAACTATTGGCAACGAGACTTCGCAACAGTCCTCAGGTCACCGCTCGAGACTGTCTGCAACTACTAGGTCACATGGCCTCGTGCCCTTTCGTGGTCCAAAACGCACGACTATACATGAGGTGCTTCCAGGCTTGGTTGGCCACAGTTTACAGACCGAATGTGCACGCTTTAAACAAGTCTCTATCCATACCTTTCAGAGTCAAAGACTCTCTCCTATGGTGAACCGTTCCCTCCAACCTCTGCTCTGGAGTCTCCTTTCTTCAGGATGCTCCATCCCTCATAATGACTACTGATGCATCCCTCACAGGGTGTGGTGCACACATGTCCCACCACACAGCCCAGGGGCTATGGTCTTCAACAGAAACCTCCCTACACATAAACGTCCTGGAGCTTCAAGCCATATGCAACGCCTGCCGTCACTTCCTCCCATTAATCCAGAACCAACATGTACTGACAATGACAGACAACATTGCCTGCGTGTTCTATGTAAATAGGCAAGGAGGGGCTTGCTTTCACTCACTTTGCACAGAAGCCATGAAACTCTGGAATTGGTGCCTTGCCAACAACATTCAGATGTCAGCCGCCTATCTTCCCGGAGCTATGAATACCACAGCAGACAAATTAAGCAGACGCTTTCCCTGGGATCACAAATGGGAGATAAACTAAATGATCATCCTACACCTCCGTGGGACCTCCTACCCCTCCGTGGGACCTTCACTTAGTTTTCTCCTGCTTAACTGAACAACCATTTGAGCCCCTAGCCACTTGATCCCTCTTACACATCTATGAAAACAGCATTCTTAGTGGCAATCACCTCTGCCAGACGGGCAGGAGAAATATCAGCTCTCATGGCAGACCCACCGTATACGCTATTTTTTAAGGACAAGGTTACCCTCCGATTACATCCCGAATTCCTTCTAAAGGTGCATTCGTCATTCCACATCAATGAGCCGATACACCTACCCACTTTCTTTCCTAAACCACGTGCAAACTCTTTTGAATCCACCATGCATAAGTTCGACGTATGCAGGGCTTTGTCCTTATATTTGGATAGAACCAAGCCCTTTAGGAACCCTTCTAGACTCTTTGTCTCCATCGCGGAACGTTCCAAAGGAACACCTATTTCTACCCAGAGACTTTCAAATTAGATTTCTGAGTGTATCCGATTGTGCTATCAGATAAAGAAAGTGACACCTCCAGCCGGCATCAGAACTCACTCCACTAGATCTGTAGCTACCTCCGTGGCTTTTCTACGCAAAGTTCCCCTGGCTGACATCTGTAAATCAGCCACTTGGTCTTCTGAACACACATTTGTAAAGCACTATGCCTTTACTGAAGGACCTCTCTCTGATACACGATTAGGCAGAGCTGTATTATCTACTGCATTCCTACCAAATCCGAAGTCCCTGCTTTTGACATACACTGCTTTTCAGTCACCTGGAGTGGAGCACCCACAGGGACATCTCTCGAAGAAGAAGAGGAGTTACTTACCCTGTGCAGTAACCGACGTTCTTCGAGATGAGTGTTCCTGTGGGTGCTCCACTACCCACCCTCCTCCCCTTTACTTCGGAGTTGGGGTAGCCTCCATTGTAGAGAAGGAACTGAGGAGACTGGTCACGCACACATACTATTAAGGTACACTCAGAGTGAGGGGGGCAGGCTCTCCACATGCACAACTGGTATGAGTACTGCTGTAAAAATCTCTGAGCGAAGGAGCAGGGACACACCAACACCTGCAGTGGAGCACCCCCAGGGACACTCATCTCAAAGAACGTCAGTTACTGCACAGGGTGAGTAACCTCCTCTTCTTTTTTTAACCCTATTATAGTTTTGGCCTTAGCAACATCCTCTGGCAAGGAGTTCCACAGGTTGACTGTGTGTTGTGTGAAAAAATACTTCCTTTTGGTTGTTTTAAACCTGCTGCCTATTAATTTCATCTGGTGATCCCTAGTTCTTGTGTTATGAGGAGTAAACAACGCTTCCTTATTTACTTTCTCTACGCCACTCATGATTTTATAGACCTCTATCGTATCCCCCACTTAGTCATCTCTTTTCCAAGCTGAAAAGTCCCAGTTTTTTTAATCTCTCCTTATACGGCAGCCTTTCCATACCCATAATAACTTTTGTATCTCTGTATTACTTTCTACTTTAGTCTATTAATCACTCCATCCCTGTCCAGATATTAGGGTCTTTCTCTTACATACCCAACTATACCCCTGCCCCTCAAAAAAGTCCTGATTTTTCACACTTGCTAGCTGGTCACTCTCATCTCACTGCCTGTGTTTTAAGGACTCCATCTGCATTCATACCTCAGTTTCCCCAGCAGTGCTGGCTCCATGCACAAACGAGCAGGCAGCCCTAACAGTTGGGCCAAGTGAGGTAGGGATAGGAAGGAACTGTTCATGCATGAGTCCGATCAAACTCAGACCACTGAGCCATTCCAACCAATCGAACTCCCTCATGCAAATAAGGAGTACAGCAATGGTGGGGGGATTGGCTGCGTTACCTCTGACGTCATCACGGGGGGCTCCACTAAAGTGACCTGAGCCGACCGGGGCTATAAGTAACCATAGACTCAGCGCGAGTCCGCGTTGAGCTCAATGACAGTCGATGATGTCTCTACTACGCCTGCGCACCAGGCCGCCAGCCGCGGGGACTCCGGCGGCTCCCCCTCCCAGAGCGGGGGTGGGGGTAGAAGCGTGGCCCGGGCGCCGGGCTGGGCGCCAGCGGGGGCAGTGTCGCGAGACCTCGCCGGCCACGTGGCGCCTGTGGGACGCCAGGCCCGGCCCCGCTCAGGGGGAAAGGGGCGGCCCTGGGCTCTCTCGCCATGCTGCGGGCCCTGCTGCGGCGCTGGGCGTCCTACAGGTACCGCTTCGTGCCCTGGATCGCGCTCCACCTCCGCCGCAAGCGCAGGTGAGCGGGCCGGGGCCGCGGGCGCACCCTGCCGGGCCCAGCGCCCCGGGCGTGGCGGGGAGCCTGTCCCCGGGAAACGGCCCGCGGTGGAAACAGACCCGCCCCCGGGCTGCGGAGCGCGCGACCCAAACGCTGCCGCCTGCCAGGAGCGGCCCGCCTGAACCGGCGCGGGGCAGGGAGCGTGCGGCGGGGCTGGAGCGCCCTTGCTCCTCTCCGCTGCGGGTCACCGCCACCTGCCTGAGCCGGGGGGGTCGGGGGCTGACGCATCAGAGCCCATTCCCAGCCCGGGCTGTGTGGAGGTAAACCTGGGGGTCGGCTTCTCTCTTGCCTCCCCCACACCGGCACCCTAAACGCGCCTCAGCTCCGAGTTTATGCCTCGGCTGTTTTCAGATCCCATCTGCTTTGTCATCCCAGCAAACGCGCTGAGGTATCTGCACAGGAGCTGGATTCATTGCTCCCGGGGCAGCGTCGCCCATAGTAAGCGGGCGGGCAAGGCAAAAGGAGCTCAGGTCCTAGGTCGCTGCCTGCGGCAGCATCGGAAGTTCCAGCTCCCCCTCCCATAGCTTTCTTCGCTCTGCAGTGGTGGCGGGACTCCAGCGTAGGAAGAGTGTATTTTACTCTGTACCCAACACCTACAAAGCTGAATACAGAGGCTGAAATCCTGCCCCCATTGAAATCATTGGCAGCGTTTCCTTTGATTTTAATAGGAGCAAGATTTCATACACCGAGCACCACGCTTAACTAGTAAGTTTCTTTTTCCACATTAGCTTTTCAGGGTAGGGCTGCGTTTTAAGGACTATACAAGACCCAGGTCTTGGTGCCTGCCAGATGATCTAAATGGAAGCGGAGAGTAACATTTTCAAAAGTAAAAAGGAGAATGAGTACTTGTGGCACCCTTAGAGACTAACACGTTTATTGATTTTGGGCACCTTAGTAGTACTCGTTCTTTTTGCTGGTACAGACTAGCAGGGGCTACTGCTCTGAAACCATTTTCAGGAGTATCTAAGTGATTCAGGACCTCCAGTCTCCTTTCCAATGTGACTTAGGTTCTTAGGTGCCCAAGTCCATTTTTTAAAATGAGATTTGGGCCTTCAAAGCCACTTAGGTGGTTTTGAAAAGATTCTTGTCTTAATTTTTTATATAGTGAGCGTGACAGGATTATACTGAGAGCTAAATTATCTGTCCCCTGATCCATACGTTCAGTGCATGAAGAAGTTATGGAGGACTGCCACAAGTCCTCCTTTTCTTTTTGCGAATACAGACTAACACGGCTGTTACTCTGAAACCTGAAGAAGTTATGTTCTTTTTCCTTTCTTCTGTCTGCTTGGTCACATTGTTTACTGATGATATTGCCATATGCTATTTTCCTCAGTCTGCTGCTCTGAGATCTTACACTTGTGTCCCCTATACATTTTACAGATCAAGGAATATACTTTCAAAGAGGTACAGCATCAAACTGTGGAATAATCTTCCAAGGGAAATGGTAGCTTTGTTGTTTGAGCCATTAAATCTAGAACGAAGAAAGCATTTGAGAATGTACTGTAGGGAACAATTCTGCGTTGGCGGGAGTTTGGATTAGATGGTCAAATAGGTCTTTGTTACTTCTAATTTTTGTAATAAACAACAGAAGCCCTGGATTGAATACAACATTAAATTGATTATCTGGTGGAACTAATAAGTATCTCAAGTCAAGTTCTTGTCATTTAATGATCTCAACAGAGCTCTTCTAATGAATCACGGCCTTACAATCACTCCTGGGCTGTCTGTTACTGCAGTGGTTTTCAAACTGCGGGTTGTGACCCAATACTGGGTCGTGGAATGGAAGGCACTGGGTCGCAGTGCCTCTGCTCAGCACCACTGACTGGGACGTTAAAAGTTCTGTCCACGGTGCTGCCCGGCTAAGGCAGGCTAGTCCCTACCTGTTTTGACACTGTGCTGGGCCCCGTAAGCGGCCAGCAGCAGGTCCGGCTCCTAGGCGGGGGGGCCACGGGGCTCCATGCACTGCTCCCACCCCGAACACTGGCCAGTGGGAGCTGGGGGGGTGGTGGCTGGGGGCGAGAGCTGTGTGCAGCCGCTTGGATGCCTCCTCCTAGGAGCTGGACCAGCTGCTGGCTGCTTCTGGGGCGCAGCACGGTCCGTGGTGCATGTCTCCAGCCCTGAGCCCCGTCCCAAACCCGGAGCCCCTTCCTGCACCCCAAACCCCTCATCCCTGGCCCCACCCCAGAGCCCCCTCCCACGCCCTGAACCCCTCATTCCCGGCCACAGCCCTCACCCCCACACCCTAACTCTCTGCCCCAGCCCTGAGCCCCTCCCACACCCCGAGCCCCTCCCACACCCCAAACCCCTCATCCCCAGCTTTGTTGGGTCACGGGTATCAACAATTTTCTTCAGCTGGGTCCTGAGAAAAAAAGTTTGAAAACCACTATATTGTATGCTTGTAAACATATGCAGGGTGTCTTAAGTTAGCAGAAAATGTAGCTTTATAACAATGTCTTACTGTTCTTACCATATTACAGAATCCAATTCTGAATAAAGTCGGAAACTAGAAGCTTAAGAATGTAGGTTCTAATCTTGCTATTTTCACACCTTTGTAAAAGAAAAGTCAAAAAGTAACTATGAAATTTAGGTTTCAGAGTAGCAGCCGTGTTAGTCTGTATTTGCAAAAAGAAAAGGAGTACTTGTGGCAGCTTAGAGACTAATAAATTTATTTGAGCATAAACTTTCGTGAACTACAGCTCACTTCATCGGATGCATCTAGAGTTTTCCTGTCATCAATTTTAAGTGTTCAAGCTAGCCTAGGATAATAGTTGAAAAGGTTTAAGATTATTGTTCTTTTGTTTTATTTATGCTTTAAAATTCTTTCTTAACAGCCAGTTCAGGTGGGACTAGATCAGAATGAGACATCAAAAATTTTCAGACGTGCCCAAGTGACTTAGACAGGTAAGTCCCATTTTCAAAAGTGACTTAGGCACCTAAGCTGAGATTCACAAGGTGGACTTTAGTGTCCACTGCCACTTTAGGCTCCTAAATCCAAAAGTTAGATCCTCACAACCACCCTCAGCTGTGGCCTAACCCTGTAGACACTGAAGTTTCCATGGTTTTTCGCGACAAAGGGCTTATCTGGTTTAGACACCCAACTCTAGGAGAGGGTTCATGGCTGTGAATCCCAAGTGGAGAGAAGAGCTTCCTCTAGCCTGGAGTTAGGCTATTGAATGACACTGGCAATTGAATGACAAAACTTTTGTCTTTCAGAGGTGTTAACCCCCCCCCCGCCCCCCCGAAAGACAAAAGTTTTGCCGCAACAAGTGCCAGTGTGAACACCACATTGTTGGCAGGAGAGCCGACAAACACGGCTACACTACACGACTTTTAGTGGCACAGCTGTGGTGAGACAGCTCTGTCGCTAAAAGCTGTGTAGTGTAGACATAGCCTTAGACATCTAACTCCCTTTGAGGGGCTGGGCGTAGGCCACACCTCTCCCCAGAGCTTTTCTTACTGGCTCCTTTAGGTGACTCCCCATTTAGCACAGCGGTTTCTGTTAATTCCTTTTTAGGTGCCTAGGGAGCCACCCAGCTCACGGCTATGAATCCCACTTGGCAGCCGGGGCCACTAGGTACTGCAAATGCTCAGCCTAAGTCCTTCTTTTGAATATCACCCTTAGGAACCTAACTTTCTCACTGACTTTCAATGAGATTAAGGCTCCTAAGCACCTACGTCTCTTTAGAAAATGGGACTTAGGCTCCTTTGTAATTTAGGTATTTTTGAAAATTTTACCTGTCGTTTTGCATCAAAAATTTTTAAACCAGTCTTTTTAATAATGCTATAGCCAATGCACAAGAGTAGCCAGATGGGTAATATTTCTTTTTAAATTTAACAAGATCATATCAGGCCTCTTTTTAATAGTAAAATTACTTGATATTAACTAATTGAACGTTGTTCTAAGAAATATATATATTAGAGCCACACTAATCAGCATACTGTTTAATCTACACAGGAATTGTTACTTTCTTCACTACTTAGCACATGAGCAATGTATTTTAATGAGGTATCATTAAGGTTCAAAGCTTGCATAGGCCATCGACCTGCATTTTCAAAAATTCAAGGGTGCATATGCATGAAAGACTATCCTTTTGTATTGCTTGTTTCAGCCATGTAACGTAAAAGCAATCAAGTGCTTATTGTTGCCATAATATTTCTGAATACTTGTTCTTATAGGCAAACTTGATTGCTAGAATATTTTTTCTCTTCTGCCACAGGACCATCCGATACGTACCAGAAAAGTGCAAAGACAAAATTATCTCTGATGAAGATGTCCTTGAAACACTGCTGAAAATCTTTAAAGCTCTGTTCATGAATGACTTTGGTAGACAAATGGACTTCTTTGCCTTACTTCCAGAAGTTAAATCCAAATATCTGGAATTACTGACTATTCAGTTTAAGAGATCAAAAACAACTGGTTACAACCATCAAAGTCAAAACATCTTTAATCCAGAAGAAGTTCTGTTTAATACGTTAGGGTTCAGTATTACTCGCAATCGGAGTTCACTGATTTCTGCTGGAACAGGAGTCTTTGTTAACAAAGGTTTTGTGCCAAAAGGGGCACTTGTATCTATGTATCCTGGTAATGAAATACTTTGTCATTTTTCCGAATAAGTTAAACATGATTTCTGCCTACGCGGTTACTGATTGCATGACTGAATTGGTATCTCAATTTTAACTTTTTTAGCATTTTAACTTTGATACCTTGCTAAAATCACAGGTTAATATTTGTAAAGGTATTTCCATGTGTGAACTGATTTGGAGATCTTTTGGTGATAAGAAAAAAGATTATATTTCATGTTCTCTGAGTACCCAAGATCTGGTTTGAACTGGTAGAAAATTTGTCCCTGATTTGTGTAAACACTAATGCACATGAGTAATTTTATGCATGTGAGCAATCCCATGTAACTCAGTGAACCAACTCATGTTCATAAAGTTGTTCATATGCATAAGTGTTTGCAGGATTGAGTCTATTAATCTCTCTATCGATATCAGGAGGCAGAATATAGAAAATTTCACAGCACAAAGATATATTTATAAAATTAAGAATGAAAGGAGAATGTACAGGAAAAGGTTGTAGAAGACCACAATAGGGGAACAATGAGTAAAATTCCTACCTAGTGACGCTATGCTCCAAAAAGTGAATATGAAAAAATGTCACTTCTTACTTTGCTCCAACTCCTTGTCTCTTGGAGTGACATTAGCTTACTTTGTTTAACAACATTTTTAGTTCTGTTAGCACTTCAGAGTCAGGACAGCTGTCAGAGAGCAAGCTGAATTCTGTTCTGCTGTGAACAACACAATCACCAGTTAAATTCTTATTGCAGAATGTTTATTGTGATTGGTGATGTAAGAGGCAGAAATGGATTATCAAATCCCAGGATGAGTTTGAGTTGGCATTTAGGAACATCAGCCTAAATTTTCATCTCTTGTTGTGATCATTTGTGCTTCTCTGACGGTGGAATCTGGACTTAATTGGGTAGCTGAGAATTACCCTGCTTGTAGGGGAGTTCTCACCTGGTATAAAGTGGTATAGCCAGTTCTGTAGCCAACTGCTCCCCCTAGTGGAGATACAGGGAAGGGGAGCAGGGCAGAGTGGAGTATGCATGGGCTACACCTATTCTGTGTCTCAGTTGGTTTATGGCCCTGACCTAGAGAGACCATAGCAAGTTAGCTTAAGTTAGAGCAGCTTCTAAGTTCTAAGATGATGGCACAGATATACCATGAGAGGGCAACTGCTGGACTGGGGAAACATCAGATCAGTGCAGTTCTGTCTGTTCTTTCAAAATTATTAATGGCAGTTCATGAACTGAGGAAAGAATAATCTTCTTATCTCTCTGCCACTTTTGGCCTCTCTCTGGGAGACTGGATCATGACTACTAACCCCATTTTGACACTTTTATTTATTGCCTTCTAAAATATCCATGTCTGTCTTACAACAGGTACAGTATATCAAAAGTATGAGCCCATCTTTTTCCAGTCCATTGGCAATCCATTTATTTTTAGATGCATAGATGGTGTACTTATTGATGGGAATGATAAAGGAATATCAAAAGCGGTGTACAGGTAAGCAATCAAAAGAAATAGGAGAACAAAAATCAATTCACGTATTGAAAGGTATTATGGTTATCTAATCACACTGTTATCTGAAACCAAAAGTAGTTGGGTTTATCCGATTTACCATATGGGGAAAAATAAAATAAAGTATTATGTACTGTAATATAAGATGCAGTGTGGTCAGTCTATTCTCTTGTAATGAGGCTGGAAGCTATTGGATGTGATATATTAATATCACGTCGTGTGCCAATCCGTAAATTTGACAAGATGCACTTTGTTGAAAACTGCCTAAATAGCTGTGATATTTTTTAATGAGGAAAATATGCTTAAATCTAGTGATTGAGTATAAAGTTTTTAAAGCATATTTTTCGGGTTTCTAATTAAATCTGGTTGATGGATTAGAAAAGAAAATCTTTGCATGTCACAGAGCATGAATTCTGGTACCAAAAGGTATATTATCTGGCCCTAACTTGCCTTTAAAAAGCTTTGAATAAAGCAGGACTTTGAATAAATGCAGAAGAGTAAGTCTGTACTTTGAGTAGCCTAGGGGCTAACATGCACTTTACCAAATTTTAGTTTCCAGGGAAATTCAATTTATAGCAACATCTGTGCAGAATGTAAACATCACACATCCAAAATAGAATTAACAATAACCAGGAAACAACCTGAAAGGACAGTCCCCTTGTATCTAGTTTGGGTTCTGGGAACAAGACTGAGGGTGACCTTGTAGTGGCCCTTCTCCACACAGCCCAAAAGGGAAATTGAAAGTAATGATATTTCTTTAAAGATGGTGAGTTTGGGGATAGTTTTTGCTTATTGTAAGAATGCCCTCATTTCAGCTTCTCTGATAGATCCTGTTTTATTTAGTCCTTGGGGTTTTGATAAAAGCCATAGATTCCAAAGCCAGAAGGTATCACTGTGATCATCTAGTCTGACCTCCTGCATAACACAGCTAAACTGTTTAATATTCTATTTTTAAAGGATCAGCCTGTCTTTTGAATAATCTATTGCCTGAATGCCAGTTTTATACTCTAATGAATCAGTCAAATGCTGTTGGAGAAATGTAACCGAAGCTAACTTTTGTGTATTTCCAGAAGTTGAAATAATGGTCAAAACAAGCATCAAGAAAAGAAACCTATATTTCTAGCTAATATTGTAACTCCTTTCAGATCATGCAGCAAGAGAGATCAAGTTGGTCCTTTTCAAATGAGCGACATCACTTGGCTCACACCTGTTGTGCAAAATCCACTGGCGGTAGGGCAGTATGTTAACAACTGTTCACACAGTAAGTTGGAATGTAGATTTCCTAGTCTCCAAGCTGACTTTAAGTGTGGAAATGACTTTGTTGGGGATGGAGCACTGTAATTGATAAAAAATGGCACTCCATCCAGAAGTGACCTTTTCAAAGAGGCCTGAGCACACTTGATGGTGTAGCAGAGGTTCTCAGGCTGAAATTTCCAGTCATTAATGGGAATTGGGTATCCAAATCTGCAAGGGCAGCTTTGAAAATCTCACGTTTGTATAGTCTGCTAATGCCTAGTGGTCCTGTCCTGCTGGTCTGCAGAATTCAACATTTTGAAAACAAAAGCAGTAAACTTGGACTGTAGGGGAAAGGAAATCCATGGACTGGTCCCTCTTACGAATAGTTGGAGAACCTCTTATATGGCATAATGTTGTTAATACATAATTCTTCTGAAAATTTATTTGGCAATCCTAATACATGGTAAACATTTTTGAATGAAAGCTTTTTTACATCACAGTTCACTCACTGACTATAAAAGGATTTTTTGATTAAGGAAGTCTCAGAAATCTATATGCAATAGATGAGTCCAGCAACCTCTTTGTTAATTAATATGACTACACTGTGGGATACAGAGAGTGGGGCAACTTACCCTCATGCCCTTCCTCAATACAAAATATATAACTATAAAATGCTGAGAGAGTGGGTGGCTCATGGGATTGGTTGTGAGATACGAAGTGTTTCATGGTCCCCAGAGACTCTGCCTGTGAAATGAGTGTGGATCTCAGTGCATTGCCCAGGAATAGGTGTCCACATCATAAATAAACCACTGCACAAGTGCCACCAATGTAGGCATCCTGACCAGAGAGGCTAAGGCGTGAATGGTCATAAAGACAGAGCTAGGTATTATTGATGCTGTAAGCTCCATTCTGAGCTATGCAAGCTGGGCACCCTGGTGGTCCAATGGATAACAAGAACTACTATTTAGTTAAATTAGGATGAACTTGACCCCTGCTCAGGGGGCCAACACAAGGCCTATGCACCACTTAAGCTCTCAAACTAGGGCTTAAATGGGGCTTATGCAGTGCATAGGTCTTGTGCTGGCTCTCACCACAGGGGTGGATTTCACTCATAATGAGCACAGCTAGTACTTGTTTTCAGAAGAATTCTTTGCATCTACATATATAAACTGCTTACGAATTTCTCAGGCGTGCATAAGAATTTTGTTT
The DNA here is from genome assembly GCF_965152275.1 of Natator depressus. Taxonomy (NCBI): domain Eukaryota; kingdom Metazoa; phylum Chordata; order Testudines; family Cheloniidae; genus Natator; species Natator depressus. Next base: position 35,503,745 of record NC_134238.1, read on the forward strand.
TTTTTCCCCCGTCCCTCCACCCCCCCCCCCCCCAAGACAAGGCAGCCAACGTCTGTTATCAGGAGTTTGATGTGCCTGAATATTTTCCAATAGAACTGAAACAGTATCTTCCAAACATCGCCTACAGCCATGACATACCTATGTAAGTACACTTACACGTTTTTATAGCATTCAAAAAGCCAAATTAGTAAGTGAACAAAGTTCATCCCTGCTGAGGTGAGCTACACAAAAACACAGCCCTGTTAAGAAAGGGTTAGCTTTTATAAGGGAACCTGTTTTATACCTGCACTTATCAGCAGAGCTCTGGGGATGAATTTTGTTAAGCTACTACTAGAGCTGCCAAGGAACAATTTGTGAATTCCACTGAAACGATATTATATTTTTGCTTGTATTGTAGCCAATCACAGGAGTGCCTTTAACTTTAATTGAAATGTAAATTTAAAATGTGGACAATATTCCTTATCAGATTATATCCCTTTTAAAGTAGGTGATATTTGGTGTCTGAACTGATTAGCATCATCCTCTTAATATCCTCTCTAGATAGGAGAGCAAGCGGATGAGTTTGCTAGAGGAAATCCACAATATCTTTATATTCAGGCAGATGCAATTTGAAACTACTAGAGTTACAAATTCTGGCAAAATAAAGACTGTGTGATACAAAGGGCAATTGATCTGTAGCTGGATAGTCACAAAATCCTGGTTATGACCTGAGATCTTGTAAATTTATTCTTTGCAAAGACTCTGGAAACATTCATTTTTTGAAATCTAAGAAGATTCACAGCAGGATGAAAAACTTTGAACAGATTCCAGCATCAGTTCTGTTTTTGAATGCAATGAACTGCTGATCTGGCCAAGTGGCTTGAGTGTTTTTTGATCTTAGAGATTGGAGAACCTATCACCTTCTTCAGACTTCAGTATATTCTACAATGCAAAGTTGTAGTAGATCAGCTAAAACTTTTCGTGTGGTTCTGGAGCTATTAGTTTTTGGGTGGAGAGAGTGGTTGGCAATATCACGGAAGAGACTGTATCACTAATCTCAGACAAAAGACTTAGTTAAGGCAAAGTTAAAGCTGAGAATATGTATTGGTAATTTAAGGGTAAATAAAGAATGTAATTGAATTTCTTGACTTCTTGTCCGCAAAGTTAAGATACACATACAAGAAACCCAAATACTTGACAAGTTTGGAAATTCACCATAAACAGACCCAACCTACCTTAAATTTACCTGCTTAGGGCTCGTCTCCAGTTGGAAATTACAGCAGAGATTTGACTGCCCTGTTCCCATTAATTTTAAATCCAGATTCCTTCTGAGACTTTTAAAATCTCATCATACCTCATATTAGAACATGCTCTTGAAGAGCTGAGATATCATACATGATAGTAATACTATTTGGCACTTAGCTTAGACAGGACTCTTACATTTAATATTGTGCCAGCTAGTTGTGATTCAGTTTAGGGTTCACCATGTCCAGCTGACATGATGTTAAACACAACAGCAGCTTTTGATCCATAAACTAAGGCTTGTGGAAAAGCTACAACTCTCATCATATGTCCTGGTAGGACAAGGACTTCAGCTGACTGGTCTCCTCTCCAGATGTGGCTTGCCTCAGTGTAGGTTTATCTGCAGTTGGTGGTAGGTGTGTGTAGAACAATGTCCTTGTGCTTGAACATCCTTGCCATAGCCCCTGCCTTGTCTGCTTTAGTATCTTTTCCTCACATCATGGCAAAGTCTTTTTTGTTTGTGTATACAGCCTGTCTACTTTGTAACAATATTTACATATAAATGTTTTCTGTGCTTTTCTATTTGTTAAAGATTGAAATTGGACATGAGTATAGCCTATACTTTGACATGTATATTTCAGCTATATTTGTACAGTATCAAAGGATTTCTAGTTTTTCTGTGTGAACGAGAATTAATATAGCCATAACCAGTCTTAGCATCTTACCATGATCAGTTTAATAAATTGGTGAAATGCCCCTTTTTACTTCTCTTGTTTTGCAGCCCCTTGAGGTGTGTGGTTCTTGTCACTCTGAGAGAGATTAAGCAAGGAGAAGAGCTTTTTTCTAATTACTACACCATTGTCAACTGAATCAATGAAACCATGGATTAAAGAATTCTTTGCCATTAAGATATTTACTGTGTGTATACTTGGTACCTCCTGTGCATCTCTGTGTAATGGAGAGCTGTGCTTTCCAATTAAAAATGGGCTACAAAGCTATATTTTCATGTAAATATTATTTCAATTTTGATACAGTTGTGGAGGTTTGCAGCTGTTTACATCATTAAGTTTACAGATGCTAATGCTACTGCAAGTTTAATTGGTTTTCGGCTAACTGCACAATAGCTCATGAAATTAAAATCTAGCTTCTGAATATGCTATTTCATCTTCTGTTTTGTCTATATGCACATCACTGTGATCCATTTTTAAACCTCTAACCCATTCTGCTGTTCTTGCTATAATGGAGATAATTTATACAAAACATCTCCTTTGAGTAAAGTGTGTTTGCTACAGTTGTGTTTCTAATGGGATCCTCTGCACACCACAATTTTTCATAATTGCTGGTGCAATTAGATCATATTAATGGAGCATTACATATTGGAAAATAAGTTCTACTCTTACTGCCCTTTTGTTTTTTTTTTAACATCAGTAGCTTTCCCTGTACATTTCTGAGGTGACATTTCACATGGTGTTTTGAGAGACTATTTTCCAACTACAGTTTTCACTGGCATAAGTTCAGTTAGTGTTGTCTTTTTGAAAGCAAGTGTCTAATATTTTTGCTAACGTGATCATTCCCCAACACACATTCTTTGAAGCATTATTTGAAAATTTTATTTTCATAAACTGTAGAGAACGTTTCAGCCTTTAGGTCTGTGAAGCAAAGTATAATTCCCCCAGCCTTTGTCCCAAAGCTGCAAGCAAACCTCACATTTTGTTTTGAGGGTAGGGTCAGGACACAGCACTGGTTCCAGTACATGCCATTTCCTTTCACAGTGCTAATGCTAAACAGGAAGCAGGGTGGTCTGCTATTCTCACCAGTGTCCTCTTCAAAGGCCAACCTGGGAACCCACTTCCCTTCTTCGCCATTTGATCTTCTCACCTCAGCTGAGACTGAATCATGAGTTGCTTTAGAGGGCCTAGCCTTAGCAGAAGATTGCTAAGTGCAAGGCCACCCCATCAAGAAATCAGAGCAAGCGGACCTCTGAAGAAGAGCCTGGATGCCAAGGACAGTAACCAGTGCCTTTTCTTTCTCTCTCACCCATAAGAAGACCAGTGCAGCACTCAGACTCTGGGGCTATTGTATCTTCTTGTGTGTTTGGCACAAAGTGACATTTACGGCCATATGGAAATTACTAGTCTTGGCATTTTAGAAGAAACGGGTGTTAACTATGTTTAATCTCCAAGCAGCAATGCACCCCAAAGCCATTAATTGTCATCATCCTACTTGTATGTTAATAGCTTTAAGAAATGATCATTTAAAGTATACTCATCTTAAAACTAGGGAGGTCACGTTTACTGCCGTTTTTACTCAGAACGGCTTCCTTATTCCAGCACTACTAGCTCGGAATGTTTTAAGGTAATCCAGGACTGCAGGCCCTCAGCTGCATTCGGCAGAATGTGAGCAGAACACGGGGGGCTGGCTCCTCCTTGTTAATGCTGCTGAAAATGAGAAACCAGCTAAACAGCCTTCCTTAGGGCCTGCTCCTATGTAAGAGGAAGCAAGAGGCCTCACAAGAACCTGGACTAGATCTGGCAGTTGCAGCCAATATCTCCCTGCTGGTAGCAGGAGAGAACCAAAAACTACCCTTAGGAGAGCAGAACCAGCAGCAGGATACAGCTATGAGCTACTAGACACATCCAGGAGGTAAATCAAGGTGGTGGGAAGCTGGGCAGGTGGTGGTATTGAGGTTAAGCAGACATGAGGGGATGGAGAAAGATGTAAGAACAATGCAGTGAAGTGGGAGGACATTAAATGGTTTTATATACAAACAAAACTTGTGCATTCTTTAGATTTGTTACTTAGCTACACAAAGAAATACAAGACCTTATTTTATAAAATCTTAACGGGTTTCAGTAAATGCTGCTGTTCAAAGGGTAATGGAGTAGAGGAGAAGGTAATGTAGAATTGTTAGGAACTTAATTACCAGCATGATGACAAATCAGATTTCTAAATTGAACATAATCCAATGGCTGGAAGGTGAAGCTATACAAATTCAGAATGGACACAAGGTATACATTTTTGATTGTTCCAATGGTTAATTAATCTATTTACCAAGGATCATTGAAGGATTCTCCATCACTGACAATTTTTGAAGCAAGAAGGGATGTTTTTCTAAAAGATCTGCTCTAAGAATTATTTTGGGGATGTTCTTAGGCCTGTGTTACACAGGAGGCCAGGCTAGATGATCACAATATTCTCTTCAGGCTTTGGACTCTATGAATAATACAATAAACACAATTTCTCTGTTGGATTTAAAATCTGGGAAGATGACTGGTTAATTTTAAGTGGAAGTCCCTCAAACATTGGCGCATTCTTATGCTAATTAATTCTAAATCCTGGTACACTAGTAGTAGTGTAGAGAAAGGAAAAGTAGTGCAAAGACTCAAAATATAAGACCATTTTACATTACTCATCCTTGTTCAGCAAGGTCCTCTTCCCAAATAGCAGGCTGTTAGTCAACTCCTAACACACATGTAAAAATGATTTATTAGAATTAATTAGCATAAGAATGCGCCAATGTTTGAGGGACTTCCACTTAAAATTAACCAGTCATCTTCCCAGATTTTAAATGAGCTACTATCAGCAGGTTCCTGGGTTAGTGTTTTTGTTGTGTGGTTCCTGGGGAGTATTTGCCTCAGGTTCGGGGGCTGTTTGTAAGCAAGGACTGGTCTGTCTCCCAAGATGTGTGAGAGTGAGGGATCATTTTTCAGGATAGGTTGTAGATCTTTGATGATGTGCTGGAGGTTTTAGTTGGGGGCTGAAGGTGACAGACCAGATCTTGGGAGACAGACCAGTCCTCGCTTACAGACAGCCCCCTAACCTGAAGCAAATACTCTCCAGCAACCACACCACACAATAAAAACACTAACCCAGGAACCTATCTTTGCAACAAAGCCTAATGCCAACTCTGTCCACATATTTATTCAAGTGTCACCATCATAGGACCTAATCACATTAGCCATGCTATGAGGGGCTTGTTCACCTGCACTTCTACCAATGTGATATATGCCATCATGTGCCAGCAATGCCTCTCTGCCATGTACATTGACCAAACCAGACAGTCTCTACGCAAAAGAATAAATGGACACAAATCTGACATCAGGAATCATAACATTCAAAAACCGGTAGGAGAACACTCCAACCTCTCTGGCCACTCAGTAACAGACTTAAAGGTGGCAATTTTGCAACAGAAAAGCTTCAAAAACAGACCCCAATGAGAAACTGCTGAGCTTGAATTAATATGCAAACTAGATACCATTAACTTGGGTTTGAATAGAGACTAGGAGTGACTGGGTCATTACACAGATTCAATCTATTTCCCCATGTTAAGTATCCTCACACCTTCTTGTCAACTGTCTAAATGGGCCATCTTGATTATCACTACAAAAGTTTTTTTCTCCTGCTGATAAGAGCTCATCTTAATTAATTAGCCTCTTACTCCACCTTTTCATGTTCTCTGTATGTGTATATATATATAAATCTTCTTACTATATGTTCCATTCTGTGCATCCGATGAAGTGAGCTGTAGCCTACGAAAGCTTATGCTCTAATAAATTTGTTGGTCTCTAAAGTGCCACAAGTACTCCTGTTCTTTTTAAGCATTAGTTTCAAATTACCCATACAAAGATCTAATACTGCCAAGGCAGTGTGAGTAATTGACCTTACAATGACATTCCAAAATCTTAATTAGGAACATTAATTTGACTAGTTCAAATCTTCTCCCTACCTTGAGCAGAATTTCTTATACAAAAATAAGCACAATGTATCTACTCTGCCATAATTGTTTGTCATATAGATGTACTTCCTGTTGAAAACAGAAATGAAGTGATTACTGTCTTAGATGTGATTTAAGAAGTGATAAGATTTGATATGCAATAGATTAAAAATTGGGTGGTAACCTAGGGCAAAAGAGACTGGCAAACTTTACAACCAATTTTATTTCTTTACAAGTCTTCCATTTTGATTCTTATAGGATGCTTTTTGGACACATCAAATATGCAGCTATAATTTTAGTTTTGACCATTGTTTCTTATAACACTTCACTTTTTCTTAATTCCTTTATTAGTGCCTTTCCATTTCTAGGTGTATCCTGCTTGGTTTCTGATAGCTGTAAACAATTAATTGTATGCACCCTGATTCGTATTTAAGTTTGTGGTTAAAATAGATATTAGCTTGATTCGTAGCAACAAAGGGTCTCTTTCTTGCATACTCTAAATAGTAGTTTCTCAAATTCACTTTAATGCAGAACTCATTCTAGTAGGGAGTTATGTAGTCTAGTTGCTTAGTTTCGTAATTACTGTCTCAAATTATATAGCAATATACAAAAGAACTTGTAGTGTCTACTCATGTATTCAGCTTACATAAAAGAATGGAAGCAACTGAAAGAGGAAGTCCTCTGTTCTTTCAGACCAGACCAGCATAAGAGACAAAGTGGGCGAACAAGCAAAAAGATCCTCTTTTCATCCATACAACAGTAAGTTTAGGCAGCAGCTGCATTTACATTTCCTCTGATGGACCCTCTTTCAGGCTAAAAGGAGGGATCACTTTCTGTAGTGAAAAGAAAAGGAGTACTTGTGGCACCTTAGAGACTAACCAATTTATTTGAGCATGAGCTTTCGTGAGCTACAGCTCACTTCATCGGAGATAACTGGAAACAGTAGAAGTCACCCCTTAAGGTAATAAGCTGCATGGCAAGGCCTGATCAGAAGCTAAACTGTGTGGGCTGATGGCTTCCCGACTGCAAATGCAGCAACTGGGGCTGGTTTGGCAAGCTGTGGGTGTGTATTAGACAGAGAAAGCTGCCACTGAGAGAAACTGTTATAAGCATGCCCGTGAGGGGAAGCAGAGACTCAGATCCTCAAAGGTACTCTAGTGACCTAACTCTTAAGGCACCTAGATCTACTGTTTAGCCTCACTGACATTCTCAAAGCTGCCACTCCGCTGCTACCTAACACCATAGGTCATGTTTCTGCCAGTTGGCATTCACAAAGCTGCCTAAACGTTGATGCCATCCCACAGTTAATGAGCTGCTCAGAGCCTTAGCACATGCCAGAGTCCCAGAGGTCCCAAAGTGACATTCTCACACAAAGCAGGGTTTATCTTGCCAGCCAGGCCTGATCCTGTACATTTACCCTGAGCAAATCTAGGACCTGATACCTGTTGGATGCTGCTGCAGGCCACCAAAAGGTTGGGGCAGGGGGAGCAGAACACAGCACTCTCAGAAAGGTAGCCAGAAGCACAGGGAAAAATAGGGAGAGAGAAAGAAAGTTATTAAATATGAGCAAGGGGAAGGGAGTATTCAGCTGCTAGGGCATGGACTACCTAGGCAGGTGACCTGGCTTATGTGCCTTACTCCAGCTGAAGATGGATGCCTGGGCATCCTGAATGGAGGGAGGCACCCCTCTGGCCTATCAGTGAGGCACACCAGGTCAGGTGCCTAAGCCACTCTCCTCTCCCCAGTTGTCTCCACACCCCTTTCCTCAGCTTTTCACTCCTGGCTACTGTAGGCAGCTTCCTGCTGAGCTTGCTGCGTTCTAAGGATCCTTTTCTTAGGCACTTAGCTCTCCCCATGCAGTGTGTGGGGAGCCTGGCTCTCTACCTTGGGCTTGAGGATTCCACCAGGCAGCAGGCTACCCAGAGGTTAGGAGCTGTAATGCTGAGCATAGCACCATTAGTATTACTCCTAGATTTGATAATCTCATCAAGGATATTAAAAATACTCAGTTGCAAATTAATGACTCAAATACACTTGCTCAAGAGAGGCATGGTCTGAGCACTGGAAGCCAAGAATTAAACATTCTAATCTGGTTTAACCCTCCTCATATGGTTTTGGGCAAGTCACTTTAGCTCGGACATAGTTTCTATATACATTGGGGGATAGGATACATTCCCATTCCCCACAAGGAGGAGGTAAGGCTTCTTCAAAATCGTCTGCAGTTGAGAAGTGCTGTTTTATTGATACTACTATTGAATACTCCAAAATGTGCTGTTCTGACGCCACAGTGTTTACAAGATGAGTAGATAAAGTGAAACCTGTTTGTGCCTTTCTGTTACAATAGATGTCCAAAGAATCTCTCTTGCCTATGTAGTAACTAGATCAGATATTGCCATACTATCAAAGTGAGTGTCCTACACATCTCAAAAAACATTCACACATTAGGAGATATTCAAGTGATAAATAATGTGTTGCAGATGCATGAAAGCAATTTTACAAAAGAAAAAAAGGTTTCCAGACATTTATTTCTGGAACTGTACACCAGGTATTAAAGTACAACAAATACAAAATAATGCTCAAAAAAATCAGTGTTTATGTACAAATATTAAAACCAATGCAACAATAGCGACTTCCTCTTGAACATCCGATATTAAAACTTGTTCCGATTGTCACTGGTTTAGGTCATTATACACAGGGTGCTTATTTCAAACTGGGAAAGGCTGGAATCACTGGTGGCGTAAGAGGGCCATAATCAGAACTATACTATTTTAAACAATAATCGGTAATTTCCTTCTTTAAGTGAAAAACATTAAAAAAATAGTAACCTTGTCATTTTATAAATTACTGTATTTAGTTTCCCCTTTGTAGATAATGTGCTTGTAACTCTGGGCAAATAGTGTCCCTGTTGGTCAGTTTATCCATTAGTTTACATTCAAAGTTGAAATATTCACTAGAGACTTTGGTTAAATTATGTAGTAATGCTATGTTCTACTGGATCTGAAGTTTTCACACATTTTTGACCCTCAGTTTTAAAAATTAAAAACAGGAAACAATTGCACAATTCATTGACCTAATTGTACACAATTTAGTATTCTGCAAACAGTAATGTACATCCTTCAAGTAAATTCAGCAGTTTGACCATGACAAGAGGAAAACTAAACATTTAAAAATCTAGCATGAGAAGATGACATGACTAACAAAAGTAAAAGTATTGCTATAATCACAGCACCAGTTACACTTCTAAATGAATCAGCTATCCTCTTCAGATTCCCTGTACAGAAAAGATACATCTACCAACACTGCAATTGCCCATTATGGATTTTTGGTTTGTTCATATGAAGGAAAAAAAAAAAAAAACACGGCAAAGGTCAAAGAATTCATCACAGTTTGTTACAAGAATTGTGCTTCACCATCCAAGAATCAAGGCAATATAATTTCTTCATGTGGTTGCAATTCAGTTATCTTCATGCTGACCCTTAAAAACGCAATTCTTTTAATAAACAGTAACAAGTTCTCCATTTAAATGTTTAAACTGAGAGAAAAATAGGTAAGTCCAGCTTTTAAAAAGAAAAATTCAATAAATAGCTATTTTACAAGGATAAAGTCATAGTGGTACAAATTTATGAATGTCACATCAAGCATGCACAAAAATGTTACTATACACAAGTAGTCAGAAAATACTGAAATAGATATCTAAAAAGATATGCAGAATGTACATATTTACAAATCTTGCAAATTATTGCCTCATTTTAACAAGGAATTAAAAGTAAATGGTACCAGCTAGCTAGCCAAGAGGCTAAATAAGATTAGAATTTAAAAATCTATTAGACTAGCTGGAAATCATTTTTCTCTCATATCATTTTCTGAATTTTGGTCAAAAGTCTTTATTAAATAACTAAAGTGTCCATTCAACTTGCTGACAATCCAAACTTTAGACAAGTCTCTGTCTATATTAAGATCCCAGCAATGCATAGATAAACTGAATATATTACTGCATCAGCTAATGAGAATGGGCATGTTCATTTAAGTGCAACTGGTATAAGCATTCAGTCATCTTTGTGTAATGATTTTTATACAGACCAGCCACTGTAAACCCATAGTTAAACTTGTATGAATAACAATGAAAAAATATGGCTAGTATTTTACAAAAGTACATAAAATGTGTTGATTCATAAACAAAAGAAACAAGGTACAAAGTTCAGCACAAAACACAGCAACAAGAAGCTGACAACTTGGCTACAAATGTCAGAGTACAACACAGGGCCAAGGCTACCCGTTATTTACTGTGTACTTACTAGAATTACATATTTCAGATTTAAGTTAAAGAATTGATAACAAATTATCACTAACTACTTTTGTCCACTGTGCTAAACTAATTTTTATGGTAAATGTGCTATTGCGTAAACAGTTCAAAGCAATCTTCATTACAATGCTGTAAAGAAAACTCGGGGGTACGCTGCATCCAAAACTCAGGATGTCAATGCAGTTCACAGTATATATAATAAATACCCTCGTCCCTTTCAAATGCTACCCAAAGTCTACTACTACTACTATATTACTCAGCATAACCTTGAAGCAGTTACTACAAATATTACCAATGCAGTCAAAACTTAAGCATTAAAAAAAATGCAAGCAAATTAGTGGCAATTAAATCTGCATTACAGACAGTGCAAAGAAAAGTCTGGGTGTGTGTGGGAAAGTCTACTGCAATTCAGTTGTACTGGGCTAAACTTCAGAATCTCGTAAACAAAAAATGAAAAAAAGCACAAACCTGAAAGTCGTATGCTCTGGAAGCATATCACATACCAATACTATGTTTTGTCGGAATCTGTAACACAACTTAAATAAAAGGGTATTAAATGGAATCATTTATGGTCACCCAAAATGTCATCTGAATATTCACCAAAAAAATTGATTGGAATAAACAATTATTTTGAGTATGAGATGCACTTGTACTTCTGTCAATCCCCATTGAGAAAAGTACTGAAATGCCATTTTGAGACAAATGACTTGCCAAAAGAAATAAACGTAATCCATGCTAAAGAAAGTTTTCAAATGTATACTTCAAGGTTGTACTGCACTATATAAAAATCTAGATAGTCCCTCAAATGAACTGCAGTGCTCCAAACAATTTAAGGTGTGTCCCAATAGAAACCATTTAGTGGTCAATCCTAAACTGTGCAGACTGTGGCTTTATACATCAGCTGCCTTAGAAAAAAGCTGATACACAATAACTGGTGTTATTTATTACATTACATTCTTCAAAGCTGTGGACAAAACCCCATCAGAATACAATATTCTAAAATGCATTTGTTTAGCCAATAAGTTTAAGTACACAGAAACCTTCTGGCAGTTAACTACTTCTGTGTAAGGTAGCCATGGCCTATATTTTTGCAACAGCATCTAAGTGTACGTCTTCACACTTTGCTCATACAGTCCCTTGTGCTCGCTTCCACCAAGATGAACTCGCTGTTTTGTAAACTGAAGTGCCCTAGTTTAGTATCACATGAGAGAAGGTTCCATTAAAAAACATCCTTGTTTGTGCAGTTTAAATTAAAGAAACCCATCCCTGCCTTTATAAAAAAAATAAAATGCTACATTGAGCAGGAATCAGGATCTGTACCTGTAAACATTGTTATTCCACTGCATCTGTTATGGCAAAAGCCACTCCAATCAGTTCACAACTTCTGTGCTGGTTTTGAGATGGTGACCTCTGTCTACAGGCTTTAAAAAAAATTGAAGCAGAGCTTAAAGCTGCACCAGAGTTCTCTTAATCCCAAACTCTGCCGAACATCATTGACATTTCCACACGTATGGATTGAAAAATGAAATTATTCTTGATAAAATCAAGATATAGTTCTATACATACAAAGACATCACTGATGTCATAAAGTTCAAACTTCCAGTGAAAGACTAAGCAAACCTGACAGTTCTCATCAAGTTTGCTGCTGCATTAAGTACCCACTGTTTTTGTAGTTCACCACTGGAATCATTCTGAGTGAAGGGCAGTATGTTGGTGTAGAGTGTGGGCACTGATGAAACCATTTGTCTCATTTGCAGATAGACTGCTGAAGTCAGCCACTGAGACAGCCATTTTGGCACTGGTAATATGATGTGTGTGGTTCTCAAAGTCCACACCCAAGTTATTTACAGAAACATCATTCATAAAGGATTCAGGGACTGCAATCCCCATTTTTAATCTCTTGGCAGGTCTCTCTGACTCTTCACTGCACATGTTCATCGGGTTTAACTCCGAGTGATAAAATCCAGTCTCAAATAAATTAAAACAATCATTTTCACCATTATTAGGCAAGGTAAGCAACTCTTCTGTTACAACAGGCACATGATTAACTGGTGCTCGGGGTAAGCTGTCCAGAGGAGAAAAGGCATCTTCCAAGCAGTTCACATCTGTAGAGTGGCAGACTGTAGCTACACTATTGGTCAATGCTGAAAAAAAATGAACACACAATTTAAATAAAAATAGACTTTTTGAGGTACAGTTACAACAGAAAACGGTCTTTTAAAACTTCAATATTGATTTTTCTTGATTTACCTGTCAAGTCATTGGCAGTGATAGAGTTCAGAATGCTTAGCTGTTGATCAGGAATGGGCTCTGTTCTGCTGTTAGAAGTTAAGGCTGAAGAATGTACTGCTCCACCAAGGGCTTCTGCTTCATCTACCAACCGATCCATATAGTCCCTAGAAAGACATCCTTATATTAGAAACAGGTGTGTGACTAGGAGATGGATTTTATTTCTTTTATCCAACATCACTGTAGCATTTCACCACCCTGATGAAAGTTGGAAAAACCTCTAGATGCAAAACTGACAACAGAAAGGATATATTCCAAGCACTCTGTACTTACGTTACCCCTGGATGATGGTTGTACCTCTTCTTTCCAAACCTTGTTTGCTGAGCAAAGTAATCATAACGTTCTGATTTCTTCCACATGTAGTAGAATGCTACACATTCAGCAACTGTTCTAGTTCTCACCTAAAATGGGGCAGGAAGAATTAACATGCTTGTTTATTTAAAAAAAAAAAAAGGGGGGGGGGAGGGGGCAGGTTTGTAGTACTCTCCATCTTCCCCATTCTCGTACATTCTCTTCAGTTAGACCATTCCCATAGCAAGAGCAAGTTACATTTTTGATTAAGAGAGTCTTCTAATAACACAAATTTGGAAAAAGTACTTATTTTATATCCACTTGATAAGACAATTTAATTTCTGTCCTGGACACTCACTCAGTCTCAATGTAAAACTTATTTTTTTTAAAAAAAAAAGACTGGATTTTCTGTAGCTGAGCAGACTAATGGCTCAATCTCAGTTCATAACGGCACATTTTGACTCTTCATAAATTGTTAAGAAAAAAAGGGAGGAAAGCTAAGAGCAGTATGAAGAGTAATAAGCTAAAAGGGAAAATAAGTAAGGTATAATGGAAACCCTCCTTTTTGTAAGATTAGTTAGCGGAGACTGCCCAGTCTCCGACAACAGGTGTGTGCAAAACTAGACTACTGAAATGGAAGTAGTCCGCAGAGATGGTCTAGATGATCCAGAAGATCCATTTTATCTCTATTATCCATGAATCTACATGCACTGTGCAATTTGAGGTTTCATATATACTTGTTTCCCTTATACAAAGGAGAAAAAGTTTCTGAGAGTACCAATCCTTAAGTCTATCTAGGCTCTTATTCCATATATTATTCCTTCCCCTCCATCCCCCTACAGTAGAGTCCATCCTTCCATTTGAGGGGTAGATGGGTCTCCTTGCTGAGTCAGTTTACATCGCCACTCCTTAGCCAAAAGAATTACTGTTGAATGACAATTGCACAGTACTCCACTTTCCTGCCAGCACCTTAGTGGCTGAGCCCTATGACCTGGTGGCTATGAGATGGATAGGCTAATTAGGATGTATTTTATTATTTTGCCTGGTCTAGACTCAGAGAATGAATCCAGGGCAGTGCAAAGCCAGAGCAGCATAGGAGTATAACACAACAAAATTATATTATAAATGCATAAATGAATGCAATGTGAATACAACACTATTTCAGAGACTAGTAGGTTGACTGATCTTGAAAATGTTGACTGCTGAATGATGTTTGTGGTAAAGTGAGCATGCAAATGACATATCAGCTATAATACATTGCCCCTTATTTCACTCTAGGCACTGCTTCTGATAAATTAGTTGCTTTTATAGATTTTAAGTGACTAAAATACCATTCTCTCCATCCAACTTAAATACATAACACTTACCTTATTTTTCTGTATGAGATGAAAATCTTTCCCGTAAATCAGAAGTGCATGTTCAAAGTTTCTGCATTCTTCTTCTGTCCAAGCTGTCATCTCTTCTAGATGATTCCCAAAATAAGAACAGCACTTATTTTCAGATAATTTCCATCAGATACTGAGTTACAAACATTTGTACTGATAAGATTCATGAAAATCCACATGCACTTTGAAGAGCAACTGCTAAATTCTTTAGACTTTGTCTTTATTCTTAATACACTGAAGCCTCTAATTATACTCGGTCAGAAAACTGACTGAATCTGCTAATCATCAACTCTGGATGCACTATTTTGTTCACTGAATGATGAAGGATAGTTACAGTTTCATTTATTAATTTTTTTAAATTTATTTATTTTTAGTCATTCCAGGTCCAGGTGCACAAAAGAGCTTGGACACCTAACTGCTACTTTAAGTAGCAAAATCCATCATTTAGGCACCACCAAGATACTCAAAACCCATGCTTAGCTGCTGCCTGACCACGGAGGCACATAAAATCCTTAGGGCCAGAGTTTCCACCATTAAAGTTCCTTAGGCACCTAAGTTTCTTTTTAAGTCTATGGCAGTTGAAGGAGATTAGCACTATACAGAAGAGGTTTCTGCAGTACCAAGCCCCAAGTGTGCCTTTGCTTTCATCTGTGCATAGGGTGAAAGGGAACTACAGGGAGTGAAAGACCAACCCCTCTGTTATTTGTAGGGATCAGCTCTACTAACTTTTCAGGAAAGCATAAAGTGGAGCTACCCTGTGCTGATGAAATACATTCAGGGTTCAGTACAGGAAAGGGTGGGGCCACATCACAGAGCCAGCTATGGTTTCTTGATTCTCAAGCAGCCTTGACATGAGTTAGAGCAGCCTGTAGTCTGCTCTAACTTAAGATAGCTGACTCTGATCTCAGCAGTTCTAAACTGCTGAGAAATGCCACAGTCTTGCTGTGCTCCACTTCCTCCCTACCCCATCAGAGTAGGGAAGACTGAAACTGCTGGTGGTGTAGGAACTGGCTCTGCCAGCTTTACACCAGCTGTGAACTCCTCCAGTAGAAATTCCCAACTGGCCAGCTACAGTCACGTTACATCCACTTTGTCCCATTCAGGTAGCGAAAAGGGTAATGACCTAAGGCTGAGAACCTGGTCTCCATATTTCTGTACATTATAACTTTGAAGAGAGTCTTAAAGTATTCCCTACTATTTCAGAAATCTCTTACCTTGAGATGCCTTTCCATTTGAGCAATACCTCTCAATTGCTTCTTTTATATTATGGTTACATTTGAGTAGTTCATAGAGTGCCTATGAAATTAAGGAAATATTTTTGTTTAAAACAAGTCATTTAAAGTTTGTAGCTAAGCAGTTTAAGATACTGTGTCTAGCTTCAGTGATCAAATCACATAACAGTCAATTTTTAACTATATAAAATGAAAATTTCATAAAAACAATTTAAACAAAAAGTTACATACCACTTAAAATAAGGTTTCACAAGAAAATATAAGTGGATATCTAAAAGCTGGATGTGAGTTATACCGAGAACTGTTTGTTAAGAACATAACAATCATATACACATGCTGTATCACAAACACTGATATTATAGACCCCAATCCTGCCAATCCTTATTCACGTGCTTAATATTAAGCATATGCTTAAGTACTGGCAGGATCGGAGTCTTACTTTGCACTTCCTGTGAAAAAGAAATGTTTGACTATTTTCTTACCTGTTACACATATGCACAAAGAGAACGCGCACTAGTTTGAAGGCAATGTGTCACAAATGGATAGCATATAAAACATACTTGTTCATTGTCCCGTGTGTGTATTCCTTCAGGAATTCTTCCAATATTTTTTTCATTTCCAGTTCTTAACGAGGTCTCAAAAAGGTATTCTTTAACCTTAATCTCTGAAAGCACCTCAGGTCTCCAAAGTAATTGATCTTCATTTTCATACACTGTTAAGAGGCAAATCCATTGAGATACAAATAAGGTTGTGAGTGTAAGCGAGCATGCACACCTATCCTGTTGTTTTTCATATTGTAGACCAAATATCAGCAGATGTAAATTTATATGGCCCCATTGAATTTATATTCATTAGCTTCTGGCACAAATGTTTTAGAACTACGACTTAAGAAATCAGCAGCTTCCCCAAAGATAGAAAACAAGAAAATAGCTAGAGGTAATCAGATCAAACATATTGACAGCACCTTGTCACATGCACAAATACCATATACTTCACTGAAGAGATATGCCTTGCAATGTGCCACAAAGGTGAACAGATTCAGGCTATATTGGAACAAGGAGGGAAGGGACTGAATTCAAAGGACAAGGACCTGTCACCAAAAAATCTACTGGCCACTAGAGAATTCAAATCAAGAAATTTATGCATATTTACACATGATGAAGTTGGGTGTTTTACAAACTAGTGAATATAGTCACACCTCTGTTTGCTTAGAGTTGCACACAATCCTTGAAAACAGTAAAAAAGAATAAACCAATAAATGAGCAGTAAAAAATATGAATTCTAGCACTACATTTATTCCTCACTCAGTTCAAACACTTTCCATGCTGTAAAAAAGCAGGTGACTAAGCAATCACGGTCTTCAAAAAAGCTTGTTGCTATATATTATTAGAAGGGCTGTCTTGACGCTAATATTGGGATTTCTGGCTCAAATAGTCATCAACTACTAGCATAAGGGACATACAAGTTCTGTAATGAGTTTGGGTTGTGCATTTATACATCTTATATCAAATCACATTGGAAAAAATCTAATGTGCAAGTAAGTGGCTTTTATAAATATCTTCTACGTATAACAAAAAACGAGACATGACTTTAACGTTAATTATCATTAGCAGCAAACATTCAAATTTAAATCCCAGTTTGCCTGCTATTAAAATATTTAATGTTACGAATAGACGTTTTTGACATTACATTTAACATTTCATACAGTCTGAAAACAATGCAAAATTAGACAAATTATCTGATCCAAGGCAGTCAAAGGAATCAAAGGCTGGTACAGCCCAAGAGAGTGAGGAGGATCTGCACCTCCTAAAATGAGGAGGGATTTAAAAACAAAAACAAAAAAATCCCGTCACCTTATAAGATACTTTTGCTGCCCAAGAATAGAAGATGCTTTCACAAACAGTAACATTACAAGACTGAATTTAGAGCTGTCCCAGGGAACACAAAGCCCACGCCACCAGAATCACCACTGCTTTTGTCACTGTTACCAAGGATGTACATTTCATATACTTCTAATTTCTAAAATTAAGTCTTAGGAAAGGTCAGGAGTTTTATTAAAAAACAAAAAACCCATAACAAGACTCGTGTAATATTACAGCTGTATAAACCTCTCAGCTGTTCTCTCCTACGCCCTATCCTTAGGCTTTCCAGATGTAATTTTTTCTTTAATAGCCAAACTACTTAGCACCATATTCAACTGTTTTAAGGCGGTCGTATTTCCCTATCATTGTATTTAACTTTAAATTATTAAAAGTGACTCCAGAAAGGATACAGAGGAATAAAAATAGAGTTATAGACAAATGGCATAATCTGAAAACAACAAAAGCACCCACAGGCTTGTGTTTGATTAGATTTATTTTCCGATAGAATTTTACAGGTAGAAAAGGTCATTCAAAACAATTTGAAAGTGTACAGAAAAAAAATGAATACCATCCAGTTATTGATGCACTGGACAATCAGTTCCAAGATTTCCTAATGTATCTGGAAGTGAGGAAGTTTCAGTTTTAATACTTACCTTTTCTGAATCCTACAGCTGTTTCTACCCCAACTTTCTGGGTGGTAAAGGTAATCAGATAAAAATCTCATCTAAACTGAATAAATCCACTTTTTTCCTACTGAAACTAATTTTTACCTCAATTTTAGATAGGGACAGAATTATGCAACAAATGGTATAAAGAAAAGCACATTTATAGAATGATCACAGGATTTCTCTCTTTCCAAAACTACTCAGCCAATAAAAGGAAATTATTTAGAACAGAGTTTGTTGCTTAATGTTTTCCTGCAGCAGTTTTGTATCCCACAAAGCTATGCCAGTCTAAAGGCAATACAATAATATTCTTTGATTATGGCTGAAGTGCCTGACCTCTCTAAAAGACAAGCAAAGATGCTCTTTCTGAAGGTCACTGAATAATGGATCTCATGATCAATTGCAGTTTGAATTTTCTGTGGGTAACAAGCTCGTCCTGGAGCCATTTTATGGTTCCATCTAGTATTATTATCCTTCCGGTTTAATATTTGATTTTTCTTATTTCTCCTTTTTGATGAGAATTTTATACCCAAAGTTATTCATTGGGATTAAATATTACAATGAGATAATTTAGTTGCGCTATTTTGTCTATTTTGTCTTGGCTACTATTGTTATAACTTCTGAAGTCAATTTTTTACCTCATGACTTTTAAGTAAACTTTAATATTTTTATTTAACCAAGCAGAAGTAAAACAGAAGAACTTACCCTTTTCGTCATCACTGTACTTGCCCAGGTAAGGTGGTATTTCAGCCTGATACTGTGAACCAACCATTATTTCCTGAAGGTTTAAAACAAAAACAAACAAACAGAAATCACACACGCACACACTTTAACTTTACACTCTCAGACATGTGAGCATTAAAAATGTCAATACAAGATGCATTTGATTCCAGGATTAAAGCACTGTCTTAGATACATAAAAAAAGAATCTGAAATAAAAACAAACTGTAAGAAAATTCCACTGAGATTTATTATGTGTAAGTAATTAATACTTCAGTTACCTTCCTCAAATCTTCAGATGAATTACAAGTGTCTGCCTCAACATCTTCACCATCCGATTCCTTATCTCCGTCATACGTAGTGTTTGCTTTATATGCACACACACACAAAAAAGTGTTACTTAGCCGTATTTTACAGTTTGCACATAGAACTACATGACTGCATCTGTTTTACTTTACTTTAAAACTAAACAAGAGCATCTGCTTTCATTTAGAGACAATGGTCAATAGCTCTTAATAATTTGCTTTTCTGTGGAACTGCAGCATAAAAGTTAAACAGTAGAAGGTACTATCACTGCAACTGATTGTGTTAGAAACGGATAGCCGACTGTCAAAGGAAATAAGATAATTTTCCTACGTTAATTTGTCTCAAAGGCACTGCAAGTATAGGTCTGGGGAACAGCAACAGAAAGATACTAGTACTACAATTTAACCCGGAGTTAACCACAGCAAAATAATCTGAAAGGCAACTGTTCTCTACACTGTCCATTTTAAATTCTGTTATCCAGCTGTTTCAGGGCCATTTAAAATATTGAGCTAAACAAGTATGTATCAATTTGGAAAGAAGTATGAGAGAAGATATGGTAGAGATATAAAATAACAAATAGTAGATTAAAAGAAAGTTGATTGTGTGCTCCTCTTTACCCTTTCCTGTAAACAAGGACAAGAGGGCACTCCAAATAAAAGCCAAATTAATAACCGGGTATTTGTCAAGAAATTAATCCATCATATTTTTTCTGTGATCACAACTCAATGGAAAAGTATCAGATTCTATAGTTGCATCATCAGTAATCTCAACAAAAAATGATACCCTGAGAACATCCTGCGAAGTGCCAGTGTTCCTCAACTTCCAATAAAATCAATGGTGTCAGCACCTTACAGGATTGCGCCCTAATTTTGTAATTAGGACAATCTTTCTATACATCTATACAGCGCTTAGAATGTTTCAGCACTACTATAGCATTAGTTTTCTTACATCTTAAAGGTCGAGGAAAGAAGTCTGTAGCTTCATGTGAAGTAACTGATGGTGTCAAGTCATCAGCAGAAGACTGTGTTTCTTCATCATCACCTGACAAGAGGTCTTTAGCTATTTCCTCCTGTATCATTAAAGAAAGAAAATCAAAGAATAGGTTGGTAAGCCTTTGCACTAGCAAGTTAGAGGTTATATTAGCAAACACATTATTTAACTTTTTACCAAAATTTATTCTATTTTTCTACACTCCCCAAAAACTTAAACACAAAAAAATCAGAATCATATTCCTAAGATTTTTGAAGTACAGAAACCCAAAACAGTGTGAAAGTGGTTTTCACCACTCACTCCAGAGCTGACTCTGAGGTTCTTCATCCTGACCTCATTAAAACCCCCGGGGGGGGGGGGGGGGGGGGTTGGGAGAGGGGGTTGGGACAGAGTTGCCCCAAGTGAAAAAACCCACTGGGGATTGCCCCCAAACCTGAAGCAGCCCAGGGATCTCTGGAGACCCTGTGGCTGTGCATCAACTTGGCCCCTCTGGAGTTTCCCCTAGTCCTAGCATCACAGCTCCACTGGAGCTGCATTACCAGGAACTGATCACTGACCACGTCGTCCCCCAGAACTCTGTGGAAGAATTAATACAGCCCAGACCCATATTTCTTTTTCTTAGGGTTCTCTGCAGGACTGCACAAAGAATTATGTGAATCCTGTTGTCCTGCCCCACTCAGTTTCCTTCTGCTAATAGTGAACAGCAACTTCTACAGAGTTTGTAGATGCATCTGAGCCTCCCTCTTCCACACAGAGAAGTTGGAAAGGAAGAACTGCATATGGATATGCATCAGGTAACAATCCAGACCACGTTTTTTTGTAACCATACGGTAACACTGAAATGTGCACCCTAATGGACTCTAAAGTGCACAGCAGTCAGTTTAAAAGTTCAGGAGAACTGGAAAAACCATCTCCAAGAATCACAATTTAAAACACTGAAGTTTCAGGTTTTATACTAATTGCATAATACACCCAGTCTCTGCATATATGAAAGTTTCTCTCTCACCTGCCACAAATCTAATACTTTTCATATCCAGTTGAAAGAAATGCTCCAAAGTATTCAGGAGCAAGTTTTCAAATTAATTGTGTACCCACAGAAATTTTGATAAGCTGTATATATATATTTGAAGCCATAAATAATACTCCCCAGCTTCACACACATTACTGAAAGTTCCAAATTTAAACTTTTTAAAAAGTGATATTAAACAAAATAAAACTATAAGTCTTTAACATTACAAATGACTCAAGAACTGGTTCTACTTTCTTTTATGCTCATTTAGCATCAATAACTTTAATGAAATTGTGCCTCATTTACAAGCATACTGTAAGTAAGTAAAATCAGAGTCAGATTCTCAATGTCCATTAAGAGGACTAGTGTGGATACTTTGCATTCAGATGAATAGGTGTCAATAACTTTTGCATTACCAAGAGAAAGACAAAGATCATGCAGGTTCCTAGTTTTAAACTTAAATACAGATAAAAATGTTTTTGACTTACTTTGTCCAGAGTCATATCTGGCAGTTCATCCGCAAGTTCACTTGGGGAGCTATCTGCACTGGAACCTGCTATAACTGGAATTGTAGGTTCATAGCCATAGAAAGCCAGTAAATCTTCTAAAGGCATGCTTCCTTCCTAATATAAGAAAAGTTACAAATATTTAACATTTTAACATTGTCAAATACTTCATATTGTTGTACAGGCACAAAGGGACAAGATTAATTTTGAAATAGTTTAATAGTGAATTGAAAAGGATTATAACTTTCCAATTCCAAAAAGAAGAATACTGTCTTTTTAGAAAAAAAATTGGGTAAGTGTTCAAAAAATTTGAAATACATGGCTGAATTTAGCTCATAATCACATACTGAGGCACACTCAAAATCTGTTTCAAATTTCTCCGAAAATGATTTACTGGATATATACATATATATACATACACACACACACACACACACACACATATATATACACACACAAGAAAAGGCTTAGAAGTAAATATTAACTGAATATAAAAACAGTTTATAAATCACTTGATTCAGTGTAAAGTATGATTAACTAACTAAAATTTCTTTATGATACCAAATACACCAGATCCTCGCTAGAACATGGGGTTTGGGATCCATGTGCGGTACTGCGTTATAGCAGGGGCCGCATTACCATGGATCCCAATTTAAAATTTGAGATCCATCACCACACTATATGCGAATCCGCGCTCTAGCGAGGGTCCGCTGTATATTTAAAAATATGAAATAGTGAAGCAGGAAGCAACCATATTATCAACTTAAAGACTGACAATGTGGCAAGATGTTATAATCACAGCTGCAGCCAGAGAGAAAAAAAAGCAGCCAGCAACAGATTTTCTCAGAAATTGTTAGTTTTTGCTTCTACCCACCCCCAAAAATACTTTTTATACTGACTTCCTTCCCCAAAACAAAAAAACTGGGAAGGAAGGAGGAGAAAATAGGGAGACTGACGAAGAAGGTGAGCTGAGGAAGAACTGGGGAGGACAACTGCATACCAGCAGCTTTTGATAATCCTGTCTTGTTACTTGTCATCAGGCTGTATTTCCTATTGCAATTAACAAAATGGCAATTCCCAGGTATTATTCAGTTGCCTGATTCATATCAATGGAAATATAAAAATATTGTTTTAAAATTCTTGTTGAACTCCCATTCTGATTAAGTGATTTTTTTTCTTGTAGTCATCTAAGGCCCCAGCAAAGACTTCTCACAGTGAGTACAGTTAAGCACATGCTTAAATCTTTGCAGGATTGTGACCTAAAACAATATATCCTTTAATTTATTGGCACTGATTCTCTCTCTTCCAAAATAGCAGCAAATAGGTAATTTTGTGGAGTAATAGTTTACTAAGTGTAGTTTTTAAAACCATGTTATTTCTGATTTACAACTGCATGTATGAAACCTACAACAAAAATTGGTAATTTCTAAAGGATAGAGTTGGTGATATGGAAGCCTACCAATGTGCAGTGTTGTCCCACATACAGCAAATATAACCTTGCACTATTAAACATATACTGCCAATTTCAGATGGTGGTACCAGGTGCATCTCCCTGGAAATCTCTGGATGAGATTTCTGAGATATGTGAATGGTGCTATAAGCAGCTCAGCAAACAGCAGTATAACTATCATCAATTTGACATTCAGTGGATGTGCAAAATGGGTGACACGCAGACAAGGATGAAGATGGGGTGTAACAGGAAAAGCTACTAACAGAAGAGTGTAAAATAAAGCAGGAGGAGCCAAATTATTTTGCCCATTTACAGAATGGCAAATTGATGCAAGCTAAACTCACTTACACCCATTTTCTGACTCAGAACCACCATTAATTTGGCCCATAATACTTAAACAAGGCTATGGAATAAAGCAATTGATGGTAAGAATGAAATCATGGCCATGATAAAATAGTTTATACCGTGCTTTATCAATATTCCGATTTGAAGTGAAACTAGTCCTCATTAAATACTATTTGTGGTGTATGCTTTTAATACATTTCCCACTTAATAAAAACAAGAACTGAGACAGTGGTATCAGATACTATAAACACAAGACAAACTTGTTCCATGGGTAAGTAATTTCTCTTCCAAAGCAAAAGCACTATTGTCATATTAATTAGAAGGGAAGTACTTTTAATTAACACAGCTCTGAAATCTTTGGAACTGATCAACTGAGTCCTGTTGTAACTTCGAACTGAAGATCCACCCACTTTATCCAATAGCTAAATCTGACTATTTTAAATTGGCTGAAAGGCATTTACGATTGTTTCAATGGAATTTCCTTAAACAAGATAAATGAAAGAGAAGGTAGAACATCCTTTGTATTTACTAAAGTAAGTACAGTGTAGCTGTATGATTAGGAAAAGAAGGTCAAAAGCCACTCTCCTACCTTTTCTAAATCTTCAATTTCAGAGCTGAAGTTTTTGCCCTCCTCCATCATTTCCTCCTCTTCAAGAGTTCTCTCATCATCATAGTCATGTACCAACATTTCAGCAGTAGGGTCAAAATCATGATCCTCAGAAGATAAAGAGCCAACTACAAGAAAAATAATATGAATCACACAAAGCCATACTATAATCAAAATAAGTTGTGTGCATTCTTTTAAATGAAAGGTCAATCCTTACTGTATATCTAGAGAGTAACAAGTTTTCAAGTGGCTTTAACTGGGCCTTCATTTTTGTACCTGTAAACTGTAGGTACAATTTTTTGCTCTGCAATTTGAGCCACTTGGAGATCTAAGGAGATTATGTTGAAAGCGAAGCAAATTAGGTCAATTTCAGAAAGTCTAGTCCTATCTACACATTTTACTGTGTATAAGATAAGAACCACGAGATTCTTAAAAAACATGTCCAAAATGAGCATTACAATGTAAAATATAGTTCTGACACAAGGTTTTAGATTTGATGCTATAACTAGAAGCAGAATGTTCCTTGTGGAGCCTGTTTTTGACCAGAGATGAGCATATCTTTTCACTGTTAGAATAGCCAGCCTAGCTTCAAAGCTGTTCTGATGAATCCACTTTCTTCTAATAGCAAAATAAGAACTGAGCACCTATGTCAGAAGAATTTAGTCCCATGAATGAGATGTTTCATTAAAATTCATTGCATTCTATGTAGTTTATTCAGAATGGAGGAACAAACTCCACTGGAGTTCTAATTCACAAATAAGATACATGAAAGATACAGAACAAGAAACCGACTACATTCATTTATTAATTTATTTGGAATATAATGTAAGTGGCAACTATCTTGTCCAACAGAAATTGCTACATTATTTAAGTGACTACCTACAGTCTTTTTTTTTTTTTTTTTTTTTTTACAATTCTGTTGCTTTGCATTTTCTAATTTAAATACATTTTTATGACAATATTAGAAAGGATGCCATTAGATTTAAAACATTTTAAAAAATAAGTATTCTACACCACAAGACTACATTCCACATCACAGATTACTGAAATAAAGAACTTTAAAAATTTAACTGTTCACTATTCTATTTACTTATTGCATTCCTTCAGCTAGGGAAGACAGACTAGCTAGTTACACTTTCTTTTCCATTCAGTTTCACTTTCAGGTTCTTTTGCACTAGCACTATGTTGCAATTTTTAGATCGCAGAAAGTGCCCAGAAATATTTTTGTTAGGAACTGATTTCAAATTTCATTGAAACATTCATATTGGTCCTAGATTTCATAAAGACATACACCTTACTTCTAGGTTCAAAAGCAAAGTCTCATAATACTAATTTTTAAAGATCCTTCCCTTTATTGCTAACCTGAAGATTTTAAAGCATTTAATTTCTTGTTCACTTTCTAGATTTAGACATCTACTTTCTTTTTCAACATTATTTTCATTATCCAAAAATAAAACAAACACTCAGTTTCATTTTCCAGTTCTCACTAGAACAATATTGTTTGAGTTCACAACACTGCAGGGAAACATTTCAAACCAAAAGTTGTTCCTTTTATATTTTAAAAAAAGCATCCATTAAAACTTGACAATTCGTATTAGTTCTTGTAGAACTCTCAAAATTTACAGAGCCTAAAACTAGTTGATAATATCCTTTTAATTACAATAACTAAATTTACATGTTGAATTTTTTAGTTACATTATTTAGACACTGCTCCCTCCCACAGCTTCTAAAGTAGTATTCAGATACATAATTGTTAAATAATAATTTCAAATATAAAATGCAGTACATTATATATTCTGAAACTACACTTGCCAATTGCTGCACTCTGTTGTTTTACATTTGTTTGTATAACTAAAGTGGGAAGTGTATTCCATTTACAGTCTTTAAACAAAAATATACCATTTACTTAACTAACTTGGAATATTCAATAATGGATCTGACAAAGTATTTTTATTCAGATATGTAAACATTTAGTTTAAATTAATAAGTTTAACAAATGTAATTAAAATGCAGCCAATTAAATTATAAAGACTAATTTTTGTTATCAAAGATAAATTACTTTTTGAGCTCATCTGGAGAATGACAACTGTTCATGAACAAAAGCAAAATAAGGTCCCAATCCTAAAAACACTTATGCATGAACTTAATCTTACACATGAACAGTCCTACTGAAGTCAGTGGGAATATCTGCATGTGTAAAGTTAAATGTGTATAATTTTTTTCAGGATTGAGGCCTTAGATGGGGGATAAATAATAATACTTAATATTAAGGTTAAGACAAAAGAGTAAGTAATAACTGAAAAGTGTTTGAAACTTGTTAATAACAAGTATCAGAATTTTAGGAGCTTGTAGTTAAAGGATATCAGTAAAGTAGTCACTCTCTTAAGTCTACATATTTTTACTAAGAAGTTCACTTCCAAAAGTTTAAAAAAAACAAAACAAAACAGGTGACACAAGGATAAATAATTGGGTAATTAGTTGAGACTACAGATTTGGTGAAAGAATTGCTCTAAAGCACACTCCATCTGTTATTCGGCAGTAAACTGGAGACATGGAAATAAAACATTTAAAGTGAACTAACGGGGGGGGGGGGAAGGAGGGGGAACTTCATAAAGAAGTAGAAAAAGTTTGTGGTGGGTCTTTGACAGAAGCACCTGTAACCCAACCCCTACCAAATGCTACCCAGCTGTTGGGACCATAGAAGGAAATAAACAGGACAAACCTGGGCTCGAACTTCCAAAGGAAGCCTGGAATATAAAGGAGAAAGAGGCAGAGCTGTTAGAGGGATGCGCTGCAAATGGGAATCGGGGAAGGAATCCTACAGCCAGGATAACAGGTAGATTTCTCAATCATTTCAAGTTCCCTGTCTCCCCGCATCGCTCTCTGCGAAGGAGTCTCTCTGTCCTTCCCCCAGGTTTCTTCTTCCTCCTCCCCGCTATCTCCTGTCTCTCCCCATCCCCCTAGGGTAGACGCCTCATTTCTCCTCCTCAGCGCTTTTCTCCCGTCCCCTCCGTCCTGCCCCTCCATCCCAATCCCCGCTGCCCCAGTCTCTCGCTTGCTGTCTCTCCTCCGCCACATCTCCTGTCTCCCGGGCCCGGTCTCCTGACAGGCCCCGGACAAGGAGCCCCGTCCAGCTCCCCCGGCCCGGCCAGGAGGTGACAGGGGCAGGGAGTGACGGAGGGAGCCGGACCGGCCGCCGTCTCCTCCTCCCCGCACCCCTGCCCGGGTCTCCTTCCACCGGCCAATTCCCCCTGCCCCTCTCGCTAGCCGCTGGGGCCCCTCTGCGCGCCCCGGCCACGGAACCAGCCCGCCCCGGCCGTGCCCGGGGCCTGTCCGCCGCCCCGAGGTTGGGACCCGGCACCCCGCTCCGCAGAGCGGGCGGCCGCGGCCTAGTCGCGCAGGCTCCCGCTGCCCCGGTGCGGACGGCTCAGCCAGCCCCCGTGCCGCCCCCGGAGCCCCGCTGCCGGCCTCCCGTCTCCGGAGGGAGGTTACCGGGCCGGCGGGACCAGCGCGAGAGGCCTCCCGGCGGCGGGGCCCCACAGCGAGCCGGCCGGACCCCAGCGCCCCAGTCCGCTTTCCCCGCTCACCTCCGCCATATTGGGACCGCTCGGGCTGAGCAGTAGCGCTGCGCCAAGTGCCCGGATGGGGCCGCTAAGCCAATGGCAGCCGGAGCCGGAGCTGGAGCCACAGACGGCCAGGGAGGCCGGCGAGGAGGCGGCGCAGAGCCGAGCCCAGGGCAGCCTCCAGGGGCCTTCCTCCTCCTCCTCCTGTTCTCTCCAGGGTCTGCCCTCACCCCGCCCCAGAGGGTGCTGGGCGCTCCCCACCCCACAACACAGGGAGCTGTCCCAGGACCCCCATCCCCAGAGGGTGCTGGGCGCTCCCCACCCCACAACACAGGGCCCCAGAGGGTGCTGGGTGCTCCCTACCCCACAGCACAGGAGGCTGTCCTGGGATTCCCCTGCCCCATCCCCAGAGGGCGCTGGGTGCTGCCCACCCCACAGTGCGGGGGCTGCCGGCTGGGACCCCCCGCCCCATACCCAGAGGGTGCTGGTTGCTCCCCACCCCACAACACAGAAGTCCAGACTTCTACCCCAACCCAAGAGTCCATTCCCCGTTCCACAATACAGGAGCACCTGAGAGGGTGCTGAGCGCTAGCCATCCCACAAGGGGGGCTGCCCAGGGACCCTCCTGAGAGAACGCTCTTCACACCACAATACAGAGGGCTGTCCAGATTCCCCCTACCCCAGTCAGAAAGGACACTTTCCATCCACAATATGCAGGAAAGCTGCCCAGGCACTCCTCTCCCACCTGGAGAAGAGAATGGCCCTCCTGTCTTCCACTGTGTGATCCATTGAGAGAGGTCTCCTTTGCACTCTTCCTGGGTAAAGCACAAACACTAATGAGTGCTGCTCAGGGGCATATGCTTGAGGGAACATTATCTGTGTATATAAAATCTCCCCACTGTATTTTCCACTACATGCATCCGATGAAGTGAGCTGTAGCTCACGAAAGCTTATGCTCAAATAAATTGGTTAGTCTCTAAGGTGCCATACATACTCCTTTTCTTTTTGCGGATACAGACTAACACGGCTGCTACTCTGAAACCTGGCATATAGGTGAGTGGCAAACACAACCAATTTGGTTGACTTAATGTACCCTCTCTACAAACACACACGTCATACATCATTTGAAAGCTTATTATGTCTAATTTAAGATGAGATATGATGCAGAGCTGTAAAGTGATGCCATTACCATAGAAAAAGAGATAATGACACCATCAACATGTTAAAATGACCACTTTCAACTATTTGCATTCCTTCCTATTAACGTAATGACTCATGTATCATTTCAAAACACAAAATAGGGGTTTTTTCTGACCTCAGAACATCACAACAACAATCTAAAGGGTACAACGAAATAAATGTATATAGGTGTCATCGCAATGTAATAGTGCTGGTGACATTTTTAGTCAACATCATTATCATCCGCAAATTCCCCATATTCAAAGGCACTGTATACTTTTTCAGGGAGATTTAACATGTCAGTAATGTAGATTGGTATCTACATGGCTTAGCTGGTCACGTTTGTAGTAAAACACAGTGTGCCAGCCTTCCATACTTCATGTGTGTGTATAGCTGAAGTTTCCAATCATCCTCTCACTTTTAGAAGTAGTATCTACATAACCTGGAGAAAATGATCCCAGAACTTGAATGTAGGAGATGGGACATACCCCCATATTTGGAGTCCTTGTGGGATCTTAGAAACTAACAAATTTATCTGGGCATAAGCTTTTGTGGGATATAACCCACTGCATCAGATGCATCCAATAAAATAAGCTTATGCCCAAATAAATGTGTTAGTCTCTAAGGTGCCACAAGGACTCCTTGTTGTTTTTACTGATACAGACTAACATGGCTACCATTCTGAAACCTACCCCCATATTTGAAATTTCTCCAGTAGTGGCAGCATATGCTGAGTTACAGCATCATCAAGCTCTTTAATGATGTTTGCAAACTCAAACACCTTTTGAGTGTCAGCCAATGTTTGTCAGACAAATGCTAGAACTACCTGAGTACCTCCTCCCTGCTCTGTTCCTGATGGAATTCTGCACACAATATTTTAAAATTCTGCAAGTTTTATTTGCCAATAAATAAACATGGAAGCTCCAGCATGGCAATGGGGAGTAGAGACTGCATGGAGGTGGGCGATCACCCTGCAGCCTCCCCTCCCTTCTCCGGGGACACAGACTTGGTGGTGAGGCTGCATCTGACCATGACACAGCGCAAGGGCCAGGCCTGCCCCAGATACACTCCTAGGCGCCAACTCCATGGGTGCTTCCGGGCTGGAGCACCTACTAGGAAAAATTAGTGGGTGCTTTGCACCCACTGGCAGCCAAGCTCCCTTCCCCGTGCCCCCCCACCTCACCTCACCTCCTCCACTGCCTCCAGCTCCTCCCCTGAGCATGCCGCGTTCCCACTCCTCCACCTACCTCCCAGCACTTTCCGCTGCCAAACAGCTGTTTGGCAGCGTAGCAAGCTCTGGGAGGAAGGAGGGAGGAGCTGGAACGTGGCATGCTCAGGGGAGGAAGTAGCGAAGAGGCAGGGCTGGGGTGGGGATTTGGGGAAGGAGTCAGAATAGGGGCAGAGACTTTAGAGAAGGGGTTGGAATGTGGGCGGGAGGGTATAGGGCAGGGGTGGAGTCGGGGCAGGGCCGGGAGGGGGTTGAGCATCCACCGGCGCTAGCAGAAGTCTGCACCTATGGATACACCCCGGGGCCCTACCCCTCCACACCAGATGTACCAGGTGTGGGCCGGCAGGCTTAGCCTGGCAATATCCAACTGTGGAGGAGCTTAGTATGGGGGGAATCCAGGTGTGGGGTGAGAGGGTTCTGTGTGGGGCAATTTGGGTGTGAGTGGCTCTCTGGGGCATCCAGGTGTGGGAGGGATCTGGATGCACAGGGGCTCGTTGGGGTGTTTCAGATGCAGGGGCAATGGGACTCTGTAGAGGGGTCCAGGTGAAGGTGGTTGGGGCTTAGCGGGGGGGTCTTGACTTAGCAGGGGGGAGATGGGACTTGGCTAGGGGGTCCGGGTGCTGGGGGAGTGGGGCTTGTGGGATAGGAGTTTAGATAAAGCGGGTTGGGGCTCAGTGGGATGGGGATCTGGGTATGGGGGGGTGGCTTGTCAGGGTGGTCCAGGTGCAGGGAGTGTGGGGCTCTTTGGGGGTGGGGATTTGAGTGCGGGGGACTCAGCGGGGATGGTCTGAGTGTAGAGGTGGGGGACTTGATGTGGGGGGACCTTGGTGGGGGGGTGCAGGGGGACTCAGGACGCAGGGGGTGAGGCTTGATGGGGTGGGGAGTTT
The DNA here is from genome assembly GCF_965152275.1 of Natator depressus. NCBI lineage: Eukaryota > Metazoa > Chordata > Testudines > Cheloniidae > Natator > Natator depressus. The sequence goes on from NC_134238.1 coordinate 35,534,497, forward strand.
GGGTGCAGGGGTTCATGAAGGGGTTCCAGGTGTAGGGGGTTGAGGCTTGTGGGGGCGTCTGGATATGGGGTGAGGTCTGGCTGCACAAGAGTTGGGCAGATGGGGGTGCAGCTCTCTGTACAGTGACCCAAAGACAACCCATACCAGCTGAGAGTGGGGAGGCACAACCCCAGAACAGCTCAAGTTATGCCCCCCCCTTTCAGCCCCTCCCCTCCTGGAAAGCAGCAGCCCTTCCGTGCGGCTCCTAGCTGTTCCACTGCCTCTCCTGGAAGAGTTAGAGGGGATCCCTCCTGTAGCTCTGCCTCTGTGTCTGGTGCAGCTCCCCGGCTCAGCTGCTTTGCAGGGAGGGGACCGAGCCACACCATGTGACTGAGCAATATGGGGGGGCATGTGACTCCACATGCCCCACACCCATCGATCCCACCCTATACAGCTGTCAATCCATGGTCTGAACCGCATGCTGGGTTCCTAGAGCTGCTGACATTTCCTTACATTTCAGGATGATAGTATAGACTGTGGCCACGTCAACTGATTTGGCATCCACAATAGATGCATATGCAATTGCTTTGGAGGAGTTCTTAGTTGCAAGCTTGTGGTTGAAATCAACCAAAGTGGTGTGTGGACATCATTTGGTATTAAGACACCAGGGGAGATCTCAAACGGTGTTCATATGTAGGTGGTGATGTTTGTTTTCTCAAGTACTTTTTCATGGTGAGTTGGTTCTAGATGTGTTCTAAGTTTTTAAAATGCTGAACACTGAGTAAGAGACTCTGATTGCCTGGGATGAGTAAATGACCTTTCTTTCCCTTGCTTCAGTAATAGTCCACCATCAAAAGAAATATCTTCAGACTTTTCTTGAAATACCACTCTAGCCATTGAATGAAGTGTACTTTTTCCATCAATGGTCTGTACACTGATGTCTATATTACCATTTCCTTCATGGATGGGATTTCAATGAGCTTGAAGTGGTACAATTCTAACTGGAATGAACATTCCTCCCGGAGTCTTTCTACTTCAGTTTTTGCAGCAATAGTAATGAACCCTCTTAGCTCATCATAATTGATGCAGAATCTATGAAGGTGTGGTATGTCAGTTAAATTGTGAGACGCAGACTCATGGCATAGGTGTGCAGCAAGGCTTATGTGCAGTAGCATGATCATTTTGGAACTGTTAAATACTATGCACTCTGCAACTCCGAGGCACCTTCATTGAATGTCTCCTGAAGGATGATACTCACTGCTGGCTGAATTACATGATCCTTTATCAATTAAAGGACAAACTCCTGCACCAATGGGGCATAAAAATAGCTGAGCTTTTTAAACTACAATCACCTGGCTTTGGATAATATTCTGAGGCTTTCGTTTTAGCTATTTCACACAAGGATTGAAGCGGCATTATACAAAAACACTTGTTTATTAGAAAGCTGTTCATCAGGCTCATTTGTGAGAAGAACATCCAGAAAACATTTGGATGACTTAACTTCTTGCTTCAGAAACTAGCAGCTTAGATAGCATCAACTATTTTTATTGCACTGCATAGAGCAAAGGTAGACTTGCTTAGTCCATGCTGTGCATGGAATGAAATTGCAGAACCATAGTGTTTTTCTGATCTTGCCTGTAATTTACTAGTGGAATAGCTTGCAGTTTCTACATCTGAGGGAAATAGGGCTTTATATCTTTTTCACAGTTTTGACAGAGGAGCCTTCGTGTTGTACATAAGATTCTCTGTCTCTTCAATCAGCTGATAAAATGCAGTATCCTAAGGTGACTGTATTGTTGCAGTGTAACTAGATGGCTTTGGTTTAAGAGATTTGTTTTTTCTCAAGTAGAAAGGCATGTTGAGCGATAAACTGTATCCTTAGCAATCAAGTCTTCCACTAATAGTCTATGCAACATGTCATCATCTGCTCTTTGAAGTGCTACCTCCATTAGATTGGTTGCTTTCTCAAACGTTTCTATTATATGAAGTCTCTTATCTATCTTGTGTGTTTTTTCTCAAGCAAGCAAGCAATGCAACAGGACGGGGATGAGAGGTTGTACTTGCTCTGGTGGTTACAGAAGCAGGTGAATGTGATGTTCTCTGATCAGATTCAGAGTTCATTTTCTTTCCTGGGTTCAATACAAATTTGATATGTACCAAATATGATTTGCTTGTGTATTTCTGAAAGCAACCCCTCTGATAGAGTATTGGTGGCACATCATCTACATTACAAAACTCATCCAGTAGCCACCAGCACAGTTTATTTCTCCTGGCTTCTGCTGCCAGCATCATAGAATTCTGTCCAGAACTGATAACTTTTGACCATTTTTTTTTTTTGCATTCTTTTGCTTTTTCTTGACAAATCACATTTTTCAAAGTTTCGTGGAGAGTCTTTTTCTCTTTGATGTAAACTTTAAGGGGCCTATATCTTCCATGTTTGGCACCAGAAGTATGCAATCAGGCAGCAGCAGAGGCCTAAATAAATAAATAAAAGAAGCAAATACAGTACTGTGTTAAACGTACACTACTTAAAAAAAAAGGGGGGGAAGTTTAAAAAAATTGACAAAGTAAGGAAACTGTTTCTGCACTTGTTTCGTTTAAATTAAAATGGTTAAATGCAGCATTCTCTTCTGCACAGTAAAGTTTCAAAGCCATATTAAGTCAACATTCAGTTGTAAACTTTTGAAAGAGTTACAAACAACCCCCATTCCCAAGGCTTTTGTAACTCTGAGGTTCTACTGTAATATCTGAAGTAATCTGTAAACAAAAAATAAAACTGGTTTATTTTTATTTGGGTGCTGTTGCTGGGAGTTATCCAATCTGGGTTTCAGCTTACCTACTACCTATTTCCTCTCTCACCAGGACTCAGACTTTGCAGTGAGTTTTTTCTTAGTGACCCTCTCCTTTTGGGATTTGGTTCATTATTATTTAGAGTGTGTCACTGATATTATAATGACACTTATGTTGAGCTGGTTTCCCATTGGAATCCACCACAGCTTTAGCCCTGCACCATGTCCTCTGGGCTAACATGCAATGGAGAGGCTTGGGAGCTTGTAAAGTGGGGGATAATTGGCCTATCATGGGGTGTATAGAACCCATGTAGAACTGGCAACCAAAGAATTAATACAGCAATTGTTGGCCAGCACTGATTGGGAGCCCCATTGCAGATGGGAGAATAAAAGAGCTCAGAAGCAGAATGGTGGGATGATTGCCAGAGGAGCAAGCAAGCTAGGGAAAAATGATCCTGCCAGTAAGCTGGTGAGATGCTGCCCTAGAGTGACAACAGCCCAAAGCACGGATGACCAATGTGACAGGCTGCAGAAGCCTACAGAACCAATGGAGGCAAGAAGGGGCTCAGGGTAGAGCAGGAGAATTGTTGAGGACTGATTCTACCTGGCTGGCTTATGGGCCCTGAGCTGGAACCCAGGGAAGTAGGTGGCGTGGGTTCACCTACCTATCCCTCAACAGACAAAGGGGGTTCCAGACCCCTTGAGGACAAGGACCAGATAACCCCTGCCAAACATAAGGAGAAGTCCATGTGCTCCCGTAAAATGGGAATTAAGGTCCTTGCCTCCAGAATAGGCTTCACACAAGAAGGGTGGGCTGACAGCGTCCCACCCCCCACACTGATCTGAGCAGGCTCTGTGGAATGCCTTCTCTGACCAAAGGGACTGCTATTGCACTGGGGAACTAGCCCACAGGGCTTCATTAGGCTCTGGTAGAGGACTCCCAGGAGACATCTACCCTCCAGCTTCAGTGTAGACATTCGCTACAATGATGGAAGGGGTTTTTCTGTTACTGTAGTAAATCAACCCCCTCGAGAGGCAGTAGCTAGGCTGGTGGAAGAAGTCTTCCATTGAGCCAGCACTGTCTACACTGGAGATTAGGTAAGGCTTAACTATGTGTCTCTGACATCCCTGAGAGAAATAGTTAGGTCAACCACAGGTTTAGATGTTGACTAGGCCTCAGGGAGAAAAAGAGAAAAGAACACTTCTTTCACTCCTGGTTTTGTCCTCTGCTTTTGGTATCCATTGATTTTTGTTTTTGTTTTCTTCCGGTGCTTATTGTGGAATTCAGGATTACAGCATCCCAAGCAACAAATGTGGAGAGGCTCTGGTTGCCCTTTCAGTTTATAGATTGAAACAGCAGCCACAGAAAGAGGGAAGGCTGGGATGATTTCACTCCTTCCAGTCTCTTTTCATTACACCTGCATAGCCCATGAACACTTGAGCTTTGTGTAGGGAGAGCGTGGATTTCATCCTTTGTTTAGAGTTTAAGTGGGAGCTAACTTCCTGCTAGCTGCAAAACAAGCAGGTATTCTGGGACTCTTTTGCAAACATTTTTAGATGGGCAAAAAGAAAAGGAGTACTAGTGACACCTTAGAGACTAACCAATTTATTTGAGCTTAAGCTTTCGTGAGCTACAGCTCACTTCATCGGATGTAGCTTCATTCAGCTGTAGCTCACGAAAGCTCATGCTCAAATAAATTGGTTAGTCTCTAAGGTGCCACTAGTACTCCTTTTCTTTTTGCGAATACAGGCTAACACGGCTGCTCCTCTGAAACCTATTTTTAGATGGGTGATACTTTGGCCCTAAGTGATGAAACAGTGTCTTTCTAAGATGAGATATGGGGCAATAAAATCAAGAAAATGCTGAGTTGAGGCTATTGCATCAGCCTTAACAGTCCAGTTCTTTTTAGGGTTGTTGTAGCACAAAGCTCAGAGACTGTCAGAACCAGGAGTGTTTTCCTAAGTGTACTATATGTGCAACAATACCAAGGCACCAGGGATTCTAACACCCGATACAAAAATGAATGTCACTGGCTTTATAATGACGCTTATGTTGAGCTGATTTCCCAAAGGGAGCCACCACAATAACTACATATACAGATATGAGAAATTAAAGAAAATCTTGGAAGTTTCTAAACTGATTATATACATATATGCATCCGATGAAGTGAGCTGTAGCTCGCGAAAGCTTATGCTCAAATTTGTTAGTCTCTAAGGTGCCACAAGTACTCCTTTTCTTTTTGATTATATACTGAATATCCTGAAACTTTTCAAAGACACTTCTTGCTTACATGTAAAATGTTTCAAAATGTACCTAGTTGTAAAAATAAGGTAAACAAAATTTAAAATGAATGCTAAAGAATAAATAGAAGAGATTATGAAATGTACCTTTGTTAGTATATGAGTTGGACTCTCATACATAAATGCTTTAACAAGAACATCAGCTAGCTAATCAATTTACTGTAAATTTCATGTGCCCTGAGTTAGCAACCCAGTCAGTTTCTCTCTATAACTTATGGAAAATACAAAAATGCCATTATATGTTGGAAGTAGAGCTTATTCAATGTAGGATAGGCAAAAATAGAGAATGAACTAGTAAGTTACTGTTTGTTATTAGGAACACTTGAAAAAACCAAACCAAATGGATGGTTCTCTTTCTGAAATTTCAGATAGCGTATTCATTTTTCTAGGCAGTGTTTGTGTTTGTCCCAGGCCTGAAGAAGAGCTCTGTGTAAGCTCAAAAGCTTGTCTCTCTCACTGACAGAAGTTGGTCCAATAAAAGATATTACCTCACCCACCTTTTCTCCTATTCGTTATGGTCATTGCAGTTCCCTAATTGGAACAACACCACCGGAATTAAGCACAATGAACTCCTGATCTTACTTACATAAGTAGTCTCATTGACTTTAACAGGAACATCAAGAATAAGGGCTCCAGAACTTGCCCTATTTTTATTTGATTTTTATCTTTGATGTAAAGTAACTTAGGGAAGGTTTACTAAATAAGTTTATCTTTCAGCAGAGTAAATGATTTAGGCATCACTCATTCATGGTACATTTATAGGGCACCCACTTCATCTAGCTAGCTACATTGCATAGAAAGCAGCACTTTTCAATCAAAATGAATTGTTAAGTGTATTTCAGCATAAAGTTGTTTTAAACTAAGCTAGAGTTTGAGCCCCCTACTCCTAGCAATAACTACTTTAATAGGAAAGGAAAAATTAGTACTTAGTGGTGTATTTTTAGTTGAATTGTGGGTGAAATTCTGGGTATTTCCACCTCTTAATTTGCCCTTGCAACAAGGTAGTTGGAGGTGTAAATACCCAAGTTCAGCTGCAGGTGCAATCAACATGCAAATGTTGTAGGTGCAATACTTATGGCCTGTTTTTGTTTTGTTTTTCTTCTAAGCACTCACATGTGTCCTGAAGCCAATGGGAATTACAGGTGCTCAGCCCCTTTGAAATCAAGCCATTAGTGGCTACTTTCCCTTTGATTTAAATGACATTGGTCATTTTTTAACAGAGCCAAATCATGCTCTAGTTGTGTAAATAGACCCATTGACATCAATGGAACTACTATTGTAAGAGTTGCAGGATTTGGCCCATAGTCCTTTTTTCCTGGCCCAAGAAATGATAATATGTATTACCCTACTATTGTATCTTAGGCCCTGTCTACACTGGAAAATTTCTGCACAGTAAAGCAGCTTTCTGCACGGTAACTTATGAGGTGTGCACACTGCCAAGCCACTTAGTGCGCAGAAACTGCACAGTGCAGCGCTTTTAAAAAAAAAACTACTCCAACAAGAGGTATAGAGCTTTCTGTGCTGGGTTTACAGTGCCAGTGTAGACACCGTGCTCGATTACAGCGCTGTGATTGGCCTCCGGGAGGTGGCCCACAATGCCTGTTCTCACCTCTCTGGTCATTGGTTTAAACTCTACTGCCCTGACCTCAGATGACCAACTGTCATTGCCACCCCGTACATTCCTTTGGAATTTTGAAAGTCCCCTTCCTGTTTGTTGGGTGATGCGTGCAGTGGTCTCAGCACATCTTTCCAGGTGGCCATGCCTGCTCCACACAACAGGTGATCCCCTGCTTGGAGCAATGCCAAGCTGCTGGACCTCATCAGCATTTTGGGAGAGGAGGCTATCCAATCCCAGCTGCACTCCAGCTGTAGGAATTATGATACCTATGGACAGATTTCACGATGCATGACAGAAAGGGGCCATGACACATTGCAGTGCAGGGTCAAAGTGAAGAAGCTGCGGAATGCCTACCGTGAAGTGCAGGCGGCAAACTGCTGCTCAGGTGCTGCGCCCACGAGCTGCCGGTTCTACAAAGAGGTGGATGCGCTACTCGGTGGCGACCCCACCTCCTCTAATAGCCCTGGTCTCTGGCTGTTCAAACTCAGCCTCTAGGTGCTGAGCCTCTGTGGTCCAGCCCTGAGTGAAGTTTTCACCCTTCACAAATACTATGGAGCATACAGCACGCAGCTATAAGCGTAGGAATATTGTCATTGGCCAGGTCCAGCTTCCCATAGAGGCAGTGCTAGTGGGCTTTTAAGCAGCCAAAAGCACACTCAGTCATTCTGCACTTGCTCAGCCTGTTTAACCACTTCTTGCTGCTCTCAAGTTGCCCCATGTATGGCTTCATAAGCCATGGCGTTAAGGGATAGGCGGGGTCTCCCAGGATCACAAGGGGCATTTTGACTTCCCCTACGGTGATCTTCTGGTCCGGGAAGAAAGTCCCTGCTTGCAGCTTCTTGAACAGGCCAGTGTTCCGAAAGATGTGTGCATCATGCACCTTTCCAGAGCAGCCTGCGTTAATGTCTGTGAAAACCCATGGTGATCCACAAGCGCCTGGAGAACCATTGAGAAATACACCTTCTGATTAATGTGCTAGGTGGTCTGGTGCCAGAATTGGAATATGCCTGCCATCTATTGCCGCCCGCAGTTAGGGAAGCCCATTTGTGCAAAACCATCCACAATGTCACGCACATTGCCCAGAGTCATGGCCTTTCAGAGCAGGATGCGATTAAAGGCCCGGCAGGCTTCTGTCAACACGAGTCCAACCGTCAACTTTCCCACTCCAAACTGAGTAGCGACTGATCGGTAGCAGTCTGGAGTAGCCAGCTTCCACAGTGCAATTGCCATGTTCTTCTCCAATGACAGGGCAGCTGTCATTCTCCTGTCCATGCACTACAGGGCTGGGGCGAGCTCATCACACAGTCCCATGAATGTGGCTTTCCTCCTCCAAAAGTTCTGCAGCCGCTGCTCCTCATCTCAGACGTGCATCACAATGTGATCCCTCAACTCAGTGCTTGTTTCCTGAGCCCAAAAGCAGCGTTCCACTGTGGTCAGCCCCTCCGTGAATGCCACAAGCAACCTTGTGTCGTAGCTGCTACCCATGGAGAGATCAATGTCACACTCCTCTTGTCTTTGTAGTTTAAGGAATAACTCCACTGCCACTTGTGACATGTTAGTCTGAGTGAGCAGCAAACTGGTCAACAGTTCAGGATCCATTCCTGCAGACCGAAGAGACAGAGCGCGCAGTACACAAACCGTTGAAAGATGGTGCCAAATGCAGACGGAAGCACAGGGATTGCTGGGATACGAAGTAATACATCACGGAGCTTTGGGACAGGATCCAGAATGCCCTGTGACCCCCTCCGTTTTCCCATAACTCTTAGCAGCAGAAGAGGAAGAGGTGCTCTGTGGGATAGCTGCCCAGAGTGCACTGCTCCAAATACCGCTGCAAGTGCCGCAAGTGTGAACACGCTATTGCGCAGGCAGCTGACAGTGTGAACACACAACAGCGGTTTCCCTTCGGCGCTCTCTGAGTGGCGCTGTAACTCTGGGCACTGTAACTCTGCCAGTGTAGACATGCCCTTAATGTCTCTTGGGATTGTGACTGTAGTGTATAGGAATTAAGTGTTTTCACGTTTTTATCTTGAACAGTTTAACATTTTGAACATAGAGCTGGATGATAATTTAATGAAAACTTTGACGTGAGCACTGTCAATTTGTATTATGGTCGTGCCCAGAGACTCTAACTGTGATTAGGTCCCCATTGTATAAATACTCTTCAGTTTGTTTTACCATTCCTAACACAAGTAGAATGCATCTCAAAATAAATGCTTTAAAATGATCAGTCAAAGCAATAACACCCTATTCTTCGGCATTGGGAGCTTTCCCTCAGCAGCCTTCTGGATTAGGCCCTATATTAACTCAGAATTAATCCTTGGGCTGGCTTGCTTGAGGGCTTTGTACCAGATTCTTTGGTTCAACTTGACTGTGTGTTTAGGCTGCTTGGATCTTTAGTTTGAGATTAATATTTTGCACCAGCTTTATTGTATGGCACTTACATCCTTAATGACAATCTCTCTATAAATGTATAAAATATATTTAATTTTTTTTACTATTTGTTTAATAGCTGAGCTATTTTGCTTTCTAGTTTTCCTGTGTAAGTGTCTGGTATTGTACACACAAGATGAATGAAAGACTAAGAACTTTGAATTGCCTGCCAAAACCCATTCTTAATCTTTGTTCTCACTCTTCTGTACATAGGCCAACGTGGAACTCTTAATCATTTAATTTCCAATTCATTCTATACTTTTCTTATTAAGCAATGTTTGACTCTAGGATTTTTGTTAAATTTATTGGGTTGTTTTTTTTTTTTAAAGAGATTCCGGGTTTTTCACTTATGCTTCAGTATTTCAATATTTTCTTTACCTTATTTTTAATTTATAAATTTACTGAGATAGACAATCCCTCAGCCTGGAATAGGTTCATTTCTATGTCTCATCACTCCCCTTAAAGTCTCTAGTCATATCTAAAACCAAACTGAGCCTCAGATTATATACTGTTTCTGGAATACTAAATTTAAGGAAATTGTTATATGCTTGCAATGATTTTTAATTCATTTTAAAAAAGCCAACATACTATATACAGTTCTTCTAATTCATTCTGAAAAATGGGATACTTTGCTTTACTCTTAAATCTCGATGTCTGTCTAAATTCTCCCTGGCTTATCCCTTGCTCATGTCATCACTGGTTGAAAGGGTGTTTAAAGGTTTTTGAGCATCTGTGGCAAAAATTTTGGTTTATTCTTCAAAACTAACATAGCAGGAGAACTCTTCACAGAAGATATCACTGCCTTGCCTAAATCCATTCATTACCTGAACATAATCTCAGAAGGGTTGTTGTTATAACCTAAACCAGTAGTTTTCCATGACAGACATCACGTTCAGCACAGCCTACATAATTTCAAAAGCTGTTTCTGTTCTATTTAGATTACTTTAGTGCTTTGTTTTGAGCCTCTGCTATTAAATGTCTATTGCTCAAGGCAAGTTGTTTGTCAGCACGGTGTATTATAACATCTGTGTGGTGATGGCACTAAAACTTATTTTATAGCCCAATATGTTCAGTTCTCTCAGTATTACTGTGATTTAGATGACATTGAGCCTGATCTTTTACTAGTTTTATCTTGCTAAATTCAAATAAGATACTAAACTGCTTTTTCTGTTTACCAGACATTTTCTCATATATATTTTTTGCTGTCAAATCACCAATCTATGTCGCTAGGACACAATATTTTGGAGCTAAGCTCTATTCTGTACAAGAATAGAACATTTTATTACCATGTATACTAAAGTATAGCACCCCAGAACACTGGTAGGCTGAACTTTACTCCCTCCAATAGGAAGGCTCTGGGATTCTGACTAATACTACTTTTCTTAAAAAATGGAAGATGGGACATTTTCAGTGAGATTTGGGCACATAACTGCGTTGAACTCCCCAATGTATTGCTTTAATTGTTTACATTGACATTGCCTTATAGATTTTAAATGTTTGTAAATGATCCAAAACTCAGGAGCAAACATTTCCCATCCACTGTCTTTATGGAACCTTCCAAACTTCACAATCTATTATCTAAACTGTCAGGAGTTCTGTGGGTTATAAACAAATGTTAACATGCAGTCAAGAAACTACCAAATATCAAAAGTACTCATTCAGAATAAATATACATTCCCACCTGCTTATCAAGTGATAGACCTGGACATGATCCTGCAAATTGCTGAATGCTTCATGCAAGGAGATGACTACTGTTAACTCCCACTGAATTAACTGGGAATTTGGAGTGTTCAGCACCTCTCAGGAGGCGCAGACCTTGCAGGATCAGGCCCTTAGACGCCAGGGGTATTCTATGCTGTGCCCATAAGAGGCACATCCCCTTGGTCAGAGCTTGGGAGGATTTACCAAAGGCAGTCTTATGGCTATCTTTCACAGTGCTTCCACAATACCTTCCTTATAGCCTTGTATGAGGCTTTTAGTTCTCTTTTATGCCTTTTTACCCTGCATACAGGGACCAGAGCAGAGATGGGACTTTCACCAGAGAGATGGAAATAAATGAAGAGCTAAATCTTTTCCATTTCCCCAGGTGATGTGCTTTAGCTGCAAGCAAATCAATATGACAGTGACTCCATCATGAAAGCAGGAGAGCATAACTGACAATGAACCTGAGCTAAACACAACTGTTGCATAACAGATTAGGAAATTTTTGAAGTCTGCTATTCATGGATGGAAACCTGACTTGGGAATCGAAATAAATATTTCATCCTCATCCCTGTTTTCACCCAAGAAACATTAACGCCTGATTACATTGAAATGAATGGGAAAACTCCCATTGACTTCAGCAGCAACTGGCTTATGCCCATAACGCATTCACCCCCTAAATTATCTTCTAAGAAGTACCTGATCAGTCGAGACCAGCATGTGCCTTAGGAGAAAGTAGGGGATGGTGCACAGCTGCATTGCCCCAGTGGCGCTAACAGAGTCCTTCCCTTCAAAGTCCCCAGTGTGCAGCGTGGGTGCACTGGCTGTACTACTCTTTGGTACAGTGCAGTCTGTGTCCCTACTGCTCTCAGCCTGCTCTGAATCCCTGAGGGCGAGGGAAGCATGGAGGGAGCAGTCCTTGTACCCCCTCCAGCGAAGGAACTGTGATTGTTGCTGGCCCTTTTATAGATTGTGGAGGTGGAAGGCTTCTGTACAAGGACCTGGGCAATAGGACCTTAAAATTCCAATGCCTGGAAATTGCTTTCAGGCCTAAGATTTGGAGATTTTATATTTACTTCTAGAAGTAAAGTTACACTCCACTGCAAGTGTGACTGGAGCATACACACGGTGGAGCAAACACTAAGCGCTGGGTACAATTAGGTCCCTGAATCGAATGGCAGTCTCATGTCCTTTCTTTGTATTTCCTCTCCTTACTTCCAAGAGTGCAAATTAAAAAGGGACAATTTATGGGCAAAGAATGGACATGTCTGAAAGAAAAGGTGTGAACCTCAGCATGCAATTACGGCCTGGATGTGTGCTTGTTGGGCAGGAACTATCTCGTTGTTACATATGCCTGCAGTGCCTAGTACAAAGGGGCTGGGACTTCCAGGTGCAACTGCAATGCAAATAATTAGATACATGCTCCTTTCTTTGCCCATGCTCCTGCTAAAAGGCAATACTCTCATTATTTCAGGATTCATATATTCTAAGGCCAGAAGGGACTATTGTGGTCATCTAATTTGAACCCCTGTCTAACACAGGCCATAAAACTTCAACAAAATAATTGCCAGAGAAGATTTTTAGAAGGGAAGTGGCGCGGGTCAAAGGGTGTGCTGGCCGCCCTTCCTGCAGCCCCCATTGGCCTGGAGCGGCGAACCACAGCCAGTGGGAGCCGCGATCAGCCGAACCTGTGAACGCGGCAGGTAAACAAACCGGTCCGGCACTCCAGGGGCTTTCCCTAAACAAATGGCGGACTGGCTTTGAGAACCACTGATCTAGATCGTTCTGAATCAGTGATCTCTCCTCTTCTTTTTTTAAACACTCCCCCAATTTGTGTGTCATCTGCAAACTTTATCAGTGAGGACTTTTTTTTCTTCCAGGCAGGGATTAATTTGTGCTAGAACGTGCCAGGGCTGAGCCTCAGCACCCCTAGGCTTAGCAGTTCATAGCCCCAGCACCTCTGGGCTTGTTGCATCAGTTATGAAAGTAAAAAAGTTGCTTGACCCATGGCCAGGGGCAGCAGGTTTGTATAATTTTTGGTGGTGCCCAGAATGGGTCCAAGTCCTACCCCCCCCCACCCCCACACCCCTGCTTTGTAAGCTGATTATATATATATATATATGTAAAAATGGACTGGAAACAGTAAGCATTTAACAGTTTCCCTATATTGCACAATGTGGGGGGTGAGGGCTCTGGCTGGGGTGAGGGCTCTGGGGTGGGGCTGGGATGAGGGGTTTGGGGTGGGGAAGGGGACTAAGGGCTAGGGCAGAGGGTTGGGGTGTGGGGGGTGAGGGCTCTGGTTGGGGGTGAGGGGTTTGAGGTGTGGGGGGGCTCAGGGCTAGGGCAGAGGGTTGGTGGGGGGGTGAGGGCTCTGGCTGGGGCTGAGGATGAGGGGTTTGGGAGGGGGCTCAGGGCTAGGGCAGAGGGTTTGGGTGTGGGGGTGAAGGCTGCAGGGTGGGGCAGGGGATGCGGGGTTCATAGCACAGGATGGGGCTCAGGGCTTGGGCTGAGGGTTGGGGTGCAGGCAGGGGAGTCCTCCTCTCTGGCCCCAGCCCCCTCCCCCCCCAGCAGCACACTCACCCGGCACCGTCACTGCACATGCTCCTAGGGGCCAGGCCCCTCTCAGGTCCAGGAAGCCCCCTCATCCCATCTGTGATGGGGGGCCGGGGGGGAGCTGCCATCACATGTGCGCCTCCTCCCTCTGCAGGCAGCTGCGCTGCCACCGCAGCCTGCCACTGGCACTGCTCCCTTTTGTAGCTGGCAGCTGCTGGCGAGGGAATGCAATGCAGAGCGGCAGGGCAGCCACCTGCTGCCCAGGGCACAGGCAGGGATGCTCTGGGGGATGTGCACAGGGGGCAGCCGTCGGGGGACACTCCAGGGGATGCACATGGGGTGTGAGGCCCAGAACATTGGTGGAGCCGGGCCCCCGGGCCCTAAATTTGCTGAAGCACGGGCACCATTGCCCCCTATAACTCACCGCCCCTGGCCATGGCACCTAATTGCTTGAGTCCCAGCACCTCTTTCATTACAAATTAAGCACTGCTTCCGGGTCATTAATAAAGATGTTAAACAGCACAGACCCAAGAACTGATCCCTGTGGGACCACAGTGCAAACAGATCTGCTCAATTACTATTACAGTTACTTTTTGAGACCTATCAGGGTCAGGGACCGCAGTGGTCCTTGCCTGATAATTGCTTTTTTGCTTTGCACTTCAAGCCTATTATCATTGTAACCTTTGACACATGGATACATATGTAAAACTTTATCTAACAGCAAACCTTTCAGTTGCCTTTCTGGATGAACAACAGCATAAAGTATGCTATTGAGAAGTAATTATTGTAAACATCTTTAATAAAGGTAAAAACTTAAATCTCCTTCAGTGGTGTTTTTTTAATACATTCACCTTAAGGGAATGAATCAAGTTGCCATATGGAAAGATATTTCACTAGGATCCCATACATACATTTCACAAGAATATTAACAACCACTGTGGCTGCAGCTTTTAAGACCTCACATGAGATTTTTGGTGAACCAGAATGTAGGTATTAGAATCAAGATATTACTGTAACCCTCTTGCCAGTTGACAGTAAGGGATTCTTGGGTCTCACTGGGTTTGCTCATTCTCCTTAGTGGAGCCTGTCAGTTAGGCTGTGTGCCTGACTCCTCCAGGGGCCAGTCAGCCCCCCTATTTTCCATGTAAGGGACTTGGGTTTGGTTTTGGAACTTGCTCACTAACTTTAGTCCAAAATAACCTTTTTAAAAGACCAACCTCACAAACAAAATAAGAGCTATAGATACCCTGACAGCAATAAAGGCCCAATCCTGCAAAGACTTATGTATGTGCTAACGTTGTGAGTAGTACTATTGAAGTCTATGGGACAGCCTGCAATGTGTAAAATTAAGTATGTGCATGTTTGCAGTCCACATGGAGAACCACCCCGCAGCACAATAAAATAGCAAAAATCAACATTACAGTAAAATATGAAAACACAGTTGAGGGGGTTCTGTGTGAGCAATGATATTTTTGGGGAGATGAGGAGAGTGCTAAACCCTGTCAGGTTAATTTTTGATTGGCCAATTTTGGCTACTTAGGTGGAGTGATGCAGCTCGATTTAAAACAGGCACCCTTTAAATGTGTGTATATAAATTTGCAAGAAATAAGAGGAGATTTCAGTTTTAAACAGGAATTGATTCTATTTAGAGCCAGATAAACAGGTGTATAGATTTATACATACAGATTTGTAAGGTGAAAGTAATGACATATAGGGACCAGGTTTTCTGTTTAATACACATTATCTTATTTTACTTTGTACACATGTAAGGTAAACCTATGCACTGTGTAATGAATGAGGTAACAGGATATTTTTAATTTTTATTATGTTTCCTTTTTCTGATAAAATAATTAATAACTTTTTAATTTAATGGAAATTGTGTCCTTTGTCATCAAATACCTCTTAGTACTGTTCACAAATAGGTTAATTTCCATATGTAGACTTATTTGGAAGGGGGGGGTGTGTGTGTTTTTAAAAAAAAAAAAAAAAAAAAAACCCTTGATTTTTGTTTTGTTTGTTGTTGTTGCTGGGTAATCTAATGCCACTCAAGCCAGTCTCTCTTCCAATTTATTGTAAGGAAGCATGAAGCCTGGGTTGGAGGCAAGACCAGAAAGAAAATAAGGTAAAGTCTATGTAGAATATCGAATCGGAGAAATACAATGACCTATGTAAAAAGATATTCTTATTCTCAATAAATACCAGACATGAAATTGTCCCTTTAAAACTTCATACCTTATATGACACCTGAAAGATTAACAAAAATATCTCTCTCTCTCTTTTAAGAAAGGGAGGTTTGGGGTTTTCTTTAAAGAAACTTTAAGGTCAAAAGTAAGGAAATAAATCCTTTACCTGTATCATTATCTTCCTGCAGGACAAAATCTCTACAGAGATCCCCTGGCAAGAATCTCCACATGCTGTTTCATTGGGAAGTGTAGAAAAGGCTAAGGGGCCTGCCCCTGAGTTTGGCAGGATCCCTAGGAAACCGTGCAGATCTCTGGCATCCAAGATGGGTTAGGGCCTTTAAAACAAGTTCCCATGCCTCTGCACCAACCCTGGTTCCTGGTACCCCTTCTGTCTCTTGCTTCCTGACAGTGCTATTCCATTGGAGCCATGCTACCAAGAAAGTGCCACAGCTGCTTTCAGAGACCCTGGGAAAAGATAACAGCCAGTTGTTATATGATCTCTTCCAGACAACCTTCCTAGGATTGGAGGGGGATGATGTGTTCTTTCGCTCTCTGTACGCCTAGCCTGCAAACACCCACTCCAAGGTTCCCAGTCCCTGTCCTCTCCCTTGACCACAGTGGGAAAGCACAGTATTTGCCCCATGCTCTTTATGTGGTGAAATTGTCTGTGCTGCCTTTGTATTTAAAAGCGTGCCCATCCATGAGAATTTATTCGCCCAAGACTTTTTCTGATCTCTCTCCTTCCTGTATGCTCCACATGCTTCTGAATGTCCCTGTAAAACAGTATTGAGCCAGGAGAACAAAATATGTTTCTCATGATTTATAATAGCATTTTAAAGGTCTAAATAATGTAACATAATAAAACATTGTTTTTAATTTCTTTCCCCATGTCAGTGCTCTGCCTCAGTGCCTTTCACTGCACAAATTAGCTTTATAATTTGTATTATTTGCTGGCATAGTAGGCCAAATTCATCCCTAGTTTAGTGTAGTTCCTCTGAAGGCAAAAGAGTTATGACAGAGATTAATCTGCTCCCATGGGAGTTGGAACAGCTACGGTCATTGTTATTTCTAGCAATTTCACATCAGTGGTAATTTTTCTTAATTTTCCTGTATAAGCATATAGCCGGTTTTACCACTTTTTTTGAGCATACTTTTAAAAAAGTTAATGCACGCTATGGGATATATCTTCAGATTGACTTTAGCTGAGTATCAACTTTTTGTACCTGAAACTATTTGTGTTTGCATTTTAGATCCTTTACACAAATCTATATGCACTGTGAGTAGTCCCCTTACTTCAATGGGACTAGTTCAGTACTCACAATGTATAAAATGAAACATCAAGGGAGAAATCTGGCCACACTGAAGTCAACGGAAGTTTGGTCATGGACTTCAATTGGGCTAGGATCTAACCCCAAATTGTTGCAGGTTTAATGTCCTGGTTTGCACTAGAGTAGAAATGTCATATTTTGTTTTAACAAATTAATATAACATAAATCAAACAATTTCCTCTTAATATTTTCTAAAGTAATTTCCACTGCAGGCAATCAAAAGCTTTTTGTATGGCTAGTATTATTAACATAATCACAGAAAATATAATAACAATATGTTAAAGAGTGCAAACACTAACTTGGTGGAAGGATTAATTTAGAAGAGATGCAGAGCCTTTTGCTGTCTCTCTGTTTTTGATAAATCCACACTGCACAATGCATGCAAAGCCACACAGCACTCAAAAATGGCGAGATGTGATCCAAAGCCCATTGAAATCAATAGAAAAATTCCCATTGACTTAAATGTACCTTTGGTGGGCTGACACTACTGCTTTTCCTGAGTGTAATTTTACTGTTACTTTGTGCTCTCCTCCTCCTCCTCCCTGTTGTCATATGCTGAGACTGCAAACTCCTTGGCGGCAGGGACTTGTTTTTATGATGTGTGTGTATGTCTATAGTGTTTAGCACAATTGTCTTGACTCATGACTTAGGCCTCTAGGTGCTATTGCCATACAAATTACTACTAACTGCGCTAAATGTGTTAGATTCATTACAGCTTAGCCTATATGTTGTTGTGTTGACAAATACTTTTAATAACAAAACGGTGGCGGGAGCTTTAGGCCTATGGAATGTATGCCATTGTATTTTTGCTCTACCACTGGCCCCATTCCTGATTTACAGTCAACCTGCTAGATAGAGCACTATCCTTGATTCCTGTACATGGGTTCTTTAAGACTCTGGTGACAGCAACCCACAGAAGAGACTGAATTCCTTAGTGACTTTCCATCTTCCGTTTGGAAAGCTGAACTTTTATGGCACTAGTAGTTGAAAATCAAACACCAAAACCTACATAATCTCACAGTTTTAGGGAGTGGAATGAGGTTGCGGAAAGTTGGGAGGTAGCCGGAAAGGGGGTGAGGAGGGAGCTGGGTGTGGTTCTGAATGTGTTAGTTTGTATAGTGCCTCAAAAAACAAACAAACAAACAAAAAAAAAGCAAGGTGATTCCTGCTGGACAGTGAGAGCTCTGTTTTTCAAGATGCTTGATATCTAAAAAAAAAACAAAACAAAAAAAACAAAACCCAATCCTGTAGATCTTTTAGACAATACTTCCATTGATGACAGCGGGCGTTTTGGCTAAGCTACAAACTGCAGCATTAGACCCAAAAGCTATCAATGCAGAACTCAATGTACATGGAATTGAAAGTGTCTCTACAGAATATTTAAAGACTTTTAATAAAATTGAGGTTAACTACTCAGCATTGATTTGAAATAAAATTAAGCTGCATAGCTATCTGAGCGTAGTCCTTTTCTAATGTTTAAAGAGAAGTACTTTACATTTTTTTCACTTTCTAATTTTCTCTGGTTTTTATTCTTTTACATAATAACTTTATCAAATAATATAAAAATGATCAATTTTGGCAGCATGTACTTTTTCATAATAAGTTTTAAAAAACTTGGCAGGATTTAGAAGATGTTTTAAAATCAGCCTATGCAGTGATGAGTTGCCAAAATCTTAACAATCGGTTCCCTCCTCATCCCATGAGGGGGTCGTGCCCCGACCGCTGGGACTCCTGCCCCATCCAATCCCCCATGTTCCTTGACGCCCCCCTCCCCTGTCCCCTGACCGCCCTCAGAACCAGGCAGGAGGGTCTCATGGGCCACAGTAGTGGGTGCCCAGCCCGCCCCTAAGAGCCAGAGGGACCTGCTGGGGGGCGAGGTGGGGAGTCCCGGCAGTGCTTACCTGGGGCAGCTCCCGGGAAGCTTCCGGCAGGTCCCTCTGGCTGCTGGGGGGGGAAACGGGGGGAGCGACCGTTCCCCCCACTGATCACATCAAAAGTGGTGCCTTATGCACCGACTCCGTGGGTGCTCCAGGGCTGGAGCCCCCAAGGGGAAAATTTGGTAGCTGCCCCCACTGGCAACTCCCCACCCCGCACCTGGCCCCAGCTCATCTCTGCTCTGCCTCCTCCCCTGAAGGCCCACCCCCCGCAGCTTCCCGTGAATCAGCTGTTCACGCGGGAAGCTGGGGAGGGCTGAGAAGCAGGTGGTGGCTTCGTGTTCAGGCCCAGGGAGGCAGAGGTGAGCTGGGGCGGGGAGCGGCTCCCCTGTGCGTCTCCCGGGTTATCTGCTGTGGCGCGGATGGCCCTCCTCGCAACCCCCCTGCCCCAGCTCATCTCTGCTCCGCCTCCTTGAGCCTCAGCGCGAAGCCGCCGCCTGCTTCTCAGCCCTCCCCGGCTTCCCGCGTGAACAGCTGATTCGCGGGAAGCCAGGGGGGCAGAGAAGCAGAGCGGGGCGGTGCGTTCAGGGGCGGAGGTGGAGTGGAGGTGAGCTGGGGCCTAAGGCACCATTTTTGGCACGGGCTTCTAAATTTAAAAACCGGTTCCAGCAAACTGGTGCTAACTGGCTCCAGCTCACCACTGAGCCTATGTCAAGGTTCCTTCCCCACTCTGAACTCTCGGGTACAGATGTGGGGACCTGCATGAAAGACCCCCTAAGCTTATTCTTACTAGCTTAGGTTAAAAACTTCCCCAAGGTACAAACTTTGCCTTGTCCTTGAACAGTATGCTGCCACCACCAAGTGTTTTAAACAAAGAACAGGGAAAGAGACCATTTGGAGACATCTTCCCCCAAAATATCCCCCCAAACCCTACACCCCCTTTCCTGGGGAAGACTTGATAAGAATCCTCACCAATTGGTACAGGTGAACACAGACCCAAACCCTTGAATCTTAAGAACAATGAAAAAATCAAATCAGGTTCTTAAAAGAAGAATTTTAATTAAAGAAAAGGAAAAAAAATCACCTTTGTAAAATCAGGATGGTAAATACCTTACAGGGTAATCAGATTCAGAACAAAGAGAACCCCTCTAGGCAAAACCTTAAGTTACAAAAAGACACAAAAACAGGAATATACATTCCATCCAGCACAGCTTATTTTACCTGCCATTAAACAAAAGGAAATCTAACACATTTCTAGCCAGGTTACTTACTAACTTAACAGGAGTTGGAAGGCTGCATTCCTGATCTGTTCCCGGCAAAAGCATCACACAGACAGACCAACCCTTTGTTCCCCTCCCTCCAGATTTGAAAGTATCTTGTCTGCTTATTGGTCATTTTGGGTCAGGTGCCAGCTAGGCTACATTAGCTTCTTAACCCTTTACAGGTGAAAGGGTTTTGCCTCTGGTCAGAAGGGATTTTACAGCACTGTATACAGAAAGGTGGTTACCCTTCCCTTTATATTTATGACAGGCTATTATATAGGAACTTATAACAATTTTAAGCTATTAAAAGGAACTGCAAATAATGGAGAACATAAAATCAAATTCAAATGATAAAAATACTTGCCAATATCTATTTTAATGACAATTACACATAATTTTCTGTTTAATTTTTCATTTTATTAATTGCAGAATCATTTTACCTTTCCTTAAATCATACTTTCATCTTCACAGCTTTATATTGAAATAATTTTACCTGAAAATGTGATTTCAAATTGTCAGGAAGTTTAACCAGATATTTTACAGTTGCCAAAGTTACCAATAGTTCTAAAATAGATACAAGTAAAATAATTTCAAATTAATTGAACACATTTTCCTATACAGATATAAACTGTAACTATTTTTTAATCTAATTTATAGAAACCTAATGAAACCTCTCAATGCTTTTTTAAATTTAAATCACAAGAATTAAGATATTGTTTTCCCAATCTCAAAGTCCAGTTGGTGAAGGTTTCTCACCCTATTGCCCTTAATAGCTCTGCTTAAATTTCCTGTCAACTCCTGCTATCTTTTGTTAGAATCAGGGTACGTCTATACTACCCGACGGATCGGCAGGCAGCCATCAATGCGGTGGGGGGGAGGGTGTCGATTTATCGTGTCTAGTCTAGACGTGATAAATCAACCCCTGAGCTCTCTCCCATCGACTCCTGTACTCCAGCGCCACGAGAGACACAGGCAGAGTTGATGGGGGAGCGGCAGCTGTCGACTCACCATAGTGAAGACACCGTGATGAGTAGGTCTAAGTACGTCAACTTCAGCTACGCTGTACACTGGTCCTGAAGCAGCTGGTCTGCTTCCATGGGATCCCAAGGTGTAGGCCTCAATCCTGCAAACACTTACATACATGCTTAACTTTAATAATAAAATGCAACTAACTCATGTGGCTATACTTAAGCACATGCATAAGCGTTTGCAGGCTCAGTTCCTGAATTGCCTTTAATTCCCCCTTATGGTTATGGTCCTTAGCTGGAAGAAAATATAGGTTTGATCATAACCTTTAAGAAAAGGTTTAGGACTCATTCATCTGTAGATCTCCGCTTCAGGATGCCATGAATTTATTTGTGGAGCTACCTCCTTAATCCATGTTTTTACAAGTGATGACCAATTTTGGCACCATTAAGCTAAACACTGGGAATGCCCCATTTTTAACTACAAATCACTAATATTTTTTGGCAAGCGGGATATATAACAAAGAAAGAATGTTGCTGATTTTGTATTTAACTGGAAGTATTTGAAGGAAGTACTTCTTCACATAATCTACAGTCAGCGCATGGAGCTCGTTGACAGGGGATGTTGTGAAGGCTAAAACTATAATTGGGTTCAAAAAAAAATTACATAAGTTAATGGAGGATAGGTTCATCAATGGTTATTAGTCAAGCTGGTCAGGGATGCAACCGTATGCTCTGACTGGGAGAAGCTGGGACTGGATGACAGCGGAAGGATCACTTGCTAATTGCCCTGTTCTGTTGATTCCATCTGAGGCATTTGGCTCTGGCCACTGTGGGAAAATGGGATACTGGGGGAGGTGGACCACTGGTCCGATCCAATATGGCAATCCTTATGATGGTATCTGAGTTCTAAGATAGGTGTATGGTTTTGCTTTAGGGG
The DNA here is from genome assembly GCF_965152275.1 of Natator depressus. NCBI lineage: Eukaryota > Metazoa > Chordata > Testudines > Cheloniidae > Natator > Natator depressus. Next base: position 35,556,420 of record NC_134238.1, read on the forward strand.
CATTGGAGATGTTAGGGAATGTCATGAATGAATCCATGGAGTTTGCATGGTGCACAAAGCTGTGATTAGAAAAGGAGTACTTGTGGCACAAGTACTCCTTTTCTTTTTGCGAATACAGACTAACACGGCTGCTACTCTGAAAGCTGTGATTGTGTGTGATTGAGAAGTGTGCTGTGAAGTGATAGAAAATATGTTGTGCCCTAATGAGGATTGCTTCCTTCACTTTCTGTTTTATTCTTTTCAGAGCAAGATCCTTACTGAAGAAAAGCAACAAGAAGAAAAATAGATGGAAACAAAATTAAAAAGTGTTTATATGGCAGAGTGAATTACAGTAGAACCTCAGAGTTTCGAACACCTCTGGAATGGAGGTTGTTTGTAACTCTGAAATGTTTGTAACAAAACGTTGTTTTCAAAATTTACCATTGACTTAATAATACTGCTTTGAAACTTTACTGTGCAGAATAAAAAAGTTGCTTTCCCTTTATGTCTTAGCAGTTTATGTTTAACACAGTACTGTACTGTATTTGCTGTATTGGCTCCATTCCTCCATGAATCAATACACATTTGAATAAACTATCCCATCAGTAGAGGCATAAATAATGTTCCACACACAGTAAATGTTAAGCTGTTTTTGAAAGCCTTCAAATGAGCTCACAGTCCAATTTTCACTTGCAGTGTTTAGTAACTAGCAAGGTCTCTGTAAACATTACAAAACTACTCTACAGTGGGCAGTCTCTGCTTAAGGGCCACATTCCCTCCACTAATGCAAGCTAAGTAGAATACAGACAATCAGAATCCACTGGGAGCGGGCTGAGAAGGGAGAAATGCCAGTTCCATGTCATGCTCTCCACCTCCCTGGAGCTACATGGAAGCTCCTCTATTCTCCATGCACGGGTATTTGGAGCCAGAGCAGGGAGGAATGGAGCCAGGGATCAGCTGCTTGCCATAGCAATGCTCCCTTGCAAAACTCAGTGGGAATTCTGAGTGTGCAAGGAATTCAGGATTGTATCTTTAATTACTGTCATACATCTCCCATGACTATTATATACTGGATGACCAATTGACAGATTGCACTCCTTTACACCCATGGGGCAGCTGCATAGCTGGGGAGGATCTGCCCAGGGAAAAAGTCTTTAGTACTACTGTTCTGCCAAAGAAGAGTAGCTTTAAATACTGGCGGGAATACCACAGAGGAAACAGTGGTGGTGACTGTTTGAGTTACTCAGTCAAAATATCTCATCCAGTCTGGTTACACACTCTCTCTGAGGCTGTCACCTTTTGGTTGTCTTTGAGGCTAGTGGTTTCCAATAACTAGGCTCTGCTGGCTTGTGATGATGGCAGAACCCAGATCACGACTCCCAACTCCAAATGTTCACAACTCATGAGTCAAGCGCACCCCCTAGCCCCGCCCTTCCATGAGATTGGTTTAAAATAATCAGATTTTTAATAAAATAACACATTGAGGTCTCTATGTTTGCCCACTAGTTCTATATTATAAAAGCAAAACCCTGTACTGCTAGCTGCAGCCTGTTTCCTCTTTAAGGTTTCAGAGTGGTAGCTGTAAAAAGAAAAGGAGTACTTGTGGCACCTTAGAGACTAACCAATTTATTTGAGCTCAGATAAATTGGTTAGTCTCTAAGGTGCCACAAGTACTCCTTTTCTTTTTGCGAATACAGACTAACACGGCTGTTACTCTGAAACCAGCGGTAGCTGTGTTAGTCCATATCAGCAAAAATAAGGAGGAGTCCTTGTGGCACCTTAGAGACTAATACATTTATTTGGGCATAAGCTTTTGCAGGCTAAAACCTTTCTCTTTAACTCACTCATCGCTAATAGGTCTGTCACCGCATAGGTGCATTGTAACTAAATTCCAGTACCGTGGAGAACTAAAGATTGCTCTCAAATTTCACACAGTGCCTCAATCACAGAGTAACAACGAGCTGTGCTCTCCACAGCCAGCACAATACACAGCTCAGCCTCGTACCCGGGCTGCTCCTGCTAAGGAGTCCCCAGGTGTTATAACACCAGAGACAGTGGGGTCACGAGGGATACTATTAATTTGGATTAATACACTCTCCCTGTTGCGCCCCACTGGGGTGAGCCGCGGTCGGGGACGCCTCACTCCCAGATCAGAGGCAGGCTGCGCGCGCTGGGGATTCCCCCTCAGCTGTTCTCAGAACGTTCGGGATTGTTCCGGGTGACGTCACAGCACGGGGGGCTCCCCGCTGGCTCAGGTGGCGCGGTGGGGGAGGGGCGGAGCAGACGGCGGGGGTTCCTTGAAACTCCTCCACGGCGTGGGCTGGCGCCTCTTGAAACTCCTCCCCTTTCGCCTTGCGGGTGGCTGGCCTGCTGGGGCTCGTCCCGCGGCGTCGGCGGGGCGCGCTGACTCTCGCGAGGTTTGGGCGCAGAGCATTGCGGCTCGGAGCGGCGCCATTTTGGGAGCGAGGCGAGTTGTGTGACTGTGTGTGGAGAAGCGGCAAAAGGAGCTTTCAAATCTGGGACCCTCTGCTCTCTGCCTGCCGCCGCCGGGACCAGCCAGCCGGGTACGGCCCGGGGCAGGCCCGAGGGGCTACGGGAGGCGGGCTCGGAGGCTCCGCTCGCGGCGGGGGCAGGGAGCTCCGTGGAGGGGAATCCCCGTTGTGGAGGGGGCTAGTGGCCTCCATGCGCTGGTGGGCAGGGGGTCCGGGCCCGGCGGCTCCGTGCGGGGAGGGGGAGCTGGGGCTAGGGGCTGTGTTGAGGGGCAGCAGGCGCAGGAAGGATCCCCTCGCTGCCTGGTGGGGGGGCTCCCGAGTGGGCGCGGGTCCTGCGGGGGCGAGAGGGGGGCTTCCTAGCACGGGAAGCCCCTCTCCTGCCCTCCCCCCCCTTGGGCGCTTCATTGCTGGTGGTCCCGCTCCCCATGGCCGGGCAGCCGCGGTGCATGTGGCCTCTGGGTTTGAGCACAGGGCTTTGCCGGGGGTGGGGCTGGCTGAGCCGGCAAGTGCTTGGATCAGGGTGAGGGGCAGCACTCGAACCCGAGTGAGGCTTTTAAAGCTCTCCTCGACAGATCCAGCGTGCGAAGCCTCAAGGCGAATCCCTCCGGGAAAGTGACTTCTTGCCGCTGTGCGTGTGTGTCTGTGGCGTGGTGGCGGCAGTAAATACGCTTCCACCGATGCCTTAAAAACAAACGCATTCAATTGAAAGCTTTCACGTTGGTGTGTGAGCTAATCCCGACTGCAGCCTGTGCGTTCGTTACTCCTGTTTATTTCTCTTCCTTAGTGGGAGTGCTGGAGGGATTTCCCAGGTAGCTCGTTAATGTCTGGAGGTTTTTTTTTTTTGCCGTTTGGCATTTTTAACCTAGGATCAGCAGCTTCCTTTTTTGGTGTAACACTTTTTTTGATGAAAATGAGAAGTCTGTAAACCTTCCTGGTTGGTTTCTCTTTGGTGGGGGAGCAAAGGTTTGTTTGTATTAGGGCAAGAAGAAACTTCAGCGTGCGCAGCATGTTTATTAATACTGTATTGTGCTCTGTTCACTAGGAAATGTCTGCTTCTTCCTTGTTCCTCTTCTCTCTCAATCATGTGAGCACTGCATTTTTTTTTAAAATGTCAGATTAGTTTTATAGGCAAATATATAATAGAACTTTCAGAAAGGAAAACTGATTGTTTTTTTTTTCCCCCCTCCTGTAGGCAGTTTGGATTATAAAGGCTATCCTGGATATTTAGAGCCTTTTGCTTCAGTTTGTTGTGGAGGGGGAGAAAGGTGGACGTTGACCTGCAGCCTTTGCTTCAGTTGAAGAGGGGAAAAAAATAACTGGACATCGACCTGGAATTATGATTTATTCAGTCACGTCCTACTCACAAGGCTTCTGAAACTGTCAGAAAACATCTAAGAAGTAAATTGAAAGCTTGTGAAGTCTTGAATTTCTCTACTCAAAAGTACGAGACACCTCATCTGTGGACGCTTTTGTCCACATGGAATGGATAATTAGTTAAATTTCTTAAGCTCAGCATACTTCTGCTGTTAAAATTAAAGGTGTTTTTTTTTCCTTTGAATTAAAAATTTTCAGGCACTGGCTAAGATACGTTTGAGTCATATGCATAACTAGTTTTGTCAACTGGTTTTAGATTGCATTAAATGTAATCCTTGGTTGCTGTTTAAGCACAGCTGAAGAGTTTCATGGCAGATATTTTTACCTTCATTTTATTTTTTAAATATTCTGACACAGCCTTTTTTACTTTGTAATGAAACCTATTTGCTAAATGAAGAGATTAATAGAACTTTGTTTTTCTTTTTTCCTTTTATATTTTATTTGAGTTTTTTGGTAAAATGTTGCCAGCAATCAATATGGCGGTATCCAGATAGCCATTGTTTGCAGATGCCTCTATGAGCTGAATCTTAGAAATGTTCTTCAGTTCAGATGTGAAATTTGGCTTTTCAGTTTTACTCTTGGTGTCATAAAAGGTATATTTATTTCATCAGGAGCTGATGCTCATTACATTGAGATGTACATGGAATAGTAAAGAGAAGAGGCTGCAAAAAGATAGAACAAGCTTCTTAAATCAGACTTGCAAATTTTGGAAATAGATTTGTGAAGGCTGTAAACGAGAAGGATGGATAGCTGATTTCTGAGAGGGGAACTCTGTCAAATAGCTACTGATGTAGTATCTTCAAGGACTCTGGCTATTATTTCAAGGAAAACAAACTGGAAAATACAAATTACGCTGAGCTAACACCTTGTACAGTCTTCTTGGATTTTGTAAGTATTGTACTGTGCATGAATCAATATGCATTTGAATAAACTATCCCATCAATAGAGGCATAAATAATGTTCCACACACAGTAAATATTAAGCTGTTTTTGAAAGCCTTCAAATGAGCTCCCAGTCCAATTTTCACTTGCAGTGTTTAGTAGCTAGCAAGGTCTCTGTAAATATTGGAAGCTGTTGCAAGAAGATATAGCATTAAGTAGAGAAAATCTTATGTGATTTTGAGGATTTGCGTTAAACCAGTGGTTCTCAAACTTTTATACTGGTGATCCCTTTCATATAGCAAGCCTCTGAGTGCCATTTCCCTCCCCCCCCCCCCAATGAATTAAAAACACTTTAAAATATATTTAACACCATTATAAATGCTGGAGGCAAAGTGGTGTTTGGGGTGGAGGCTGACCACTTGCGACCCCCCCCATGTAATAACCTCGCGAGCTTCGGAGGGGTCCCAACCCCCAGTTTGAGAGCCCCTGCTTTAAACTGTGTGCTAATGTATAAATGTTTAGGTATTCTGTGTTTTTTGTTTACATGTATGCTGAACATCAAGAAGTTAATACTTTTGACTAAGTTGATTGAGCAGCATACAGATGGAAAGAATGAAATTCTCAATACACACACTGCCGCCTGAAACTTTTCATAAGGTTGCTTGAAGTGATAGACGCTTCATATCTTGTACAATTTTGTGCTATGTAGCTAAATTGATTTCCTGCAGTGTATGTTAAGAATTAAGGGTGAAGACAGTAGTTCCTGTCCATGTTCAGGTTTTGATAAAACATCTGTTTAAGCAGGCTGACTTTTTTTTTCAGTTGCATTCAGAGTAATTTAGTGAAATGTGATGGGTTTTAACCCTCTGTCTAGTTCCTGAAAGCTCCCTTGATTTTTCTGATTCTTCAGATACCAACAGGTTGCTTAATTCACCACTTCACATTTTTATTGTTAAATTTCACATCTTTACTGTTAAATTTATTATTGTTCCTCTTTTTCACCGGAAACATGGGGAGCTTTATTACAAGAAACAGCGTGCCTATTAATTGTAAAAACATTTATTGCAATATTTTGAATTAATTTCTCTGCAGGTTTGCTTTCAACAGATCCACTACTGCCTCACTAAGATGGACAAAACAACCTAGTTCAAAAGTCAGTGGTAACTTTATTCAGCTTTAATCTTGTTTTTCATACATAAAGATCATGTTGACCTAGGTTTAAATAATTAAAGAACTATTTGTAATCTGGCACCTTTACTGAAGTGGCCATATTTTCATAATTTTCTCTTTAAGCTCTTCAGAATTTGTGTTTGCTAATACCAATTTTGAGTCTCCTCCAGGGCTCTAAAATGGGATCTGGGGCAGTGTCTTGAAGGGAAACCTCACATACAAGCAATTGTAAAGGAATGTGAAGCTGTGCCTTGATGACTGTATTGGAATTGCTTTTTCTATATGCTGATATTTTGACCAGGAAGATCTTGTTTTAAATAGGCCTACTTTATCGGACCTGTATTCAGGTTCCTGTGTGATCAGAATTACCCTCTTCCACCTCCCTCCTAAGTGTTGGAGGAGCTTTATTCTGAAGTGCTGTATTTAGTATAAAACTCCTCACTATCTTATTTGGCTTCTGCTGAATCAAAATCTATTACGTACACCATCATTAAAGGGTTACCCTGATCTAGTCATGGTTCTGGGATAGTTTCAGGTGTTCTACCTCCTCCCAAATCCCATGGCCAAGTTTTGTGGGGGTTTTTTTACCCTAATTCTCCTATTTTTTTTCCTCAAGTGTCTTTCCTCCTTTGCTTAACCCATGCAATCATGAGAAAATGATTAAAGGTCTGATCCTTTAATAAGCTCTGCATGGGCGGATCCCTATGCCTGTGAGGAACCCCATTGAATTTAATTGGGCTTTACACTGACTCATGGATCTCTTATAGTGGAGTTAATTGAATGACTGGGGGCTAATTGTGTATACACAATCTCACAATTTATCCTGTATAATCAAAGTACTGTAAATTTATAAAGTAAGCAAACTAAAAAATGGAGAAATTCCTTTCTTAAATCTTTCAATTATAATAATGCGTTATTATATTGCTTCAAGTAGGTTTAAAAAAAAATTCAGCCATAAGTGATTTTTTTTAAAGTTGATGGTGTTTCATTAAATTACCTATCTATAGGTTCCATACTACTGCCCATCAATGTAGTGTCTACGTGTCTTCCATTTAAAACTCATAGTAATAGGAAAGACCCTAATGCTATTCAAGCTGCTGATTTTTAGTGTTACTATAACTTGTTCTTGATCCAGTTTTCTCATTGAAATCAAGCCCTTTCCCACCCTGGGACATTCATTCTGTGGAGTGATTTTTCCCTTTCTCTGGATGGTTCTACCTTAGTTCTCTGTCTGGTATATAGAAGCGTGCCCTTCACTCTTGATACATGACTCCATTCTTTACACTTTCCTAGTTGCTGGTAGCAGGAGAGTTTTTCTTTTCACTACTATCCCCTAACTTAGGATCCTAGGATGATCTCACTTGAGAGCTAAGTATCCTGCTTTGCATGCATATGTATTGGACATAGTTTGAAGCTCTCCTGTAGTTGTTGTATCTCTTGATGGGACATTGCACCTTGACCAAAATTCATACAGTAGTTAGGGCCTACTAAGGAAAAAATTGCCACCATGCTGGTCCATTACAGTGCCGCCTCTTTATAGATATTTTTAAAATTTTGATAGCACTTACTAGGCTGCAGCACTTTGCAGACAGGTATGAAGATGAGGTCCCTGCCCTGAAGAATTTATGCTATAACACTTGGTTTAAACACATTTATTGTACTGGTATAACTGTTAGGGCTGTAGGTTTTTTTAATCAATATAGGTATCCTGGCACAACCCCTAGGGCAGTGATTCTCAAATTTTGTTTTGTTTTTTCACGGACCACTTGAAAATTGCTGAGGGTCTTGGCGGACCACTTAATGATCTTTCCAAATGTTGTTTGTACCGTTAGCTAACTGTTGTAAAGCGCTTTGGATAAAAGCGCAAAATACAAAACAAACTTAATTATTAGCACACAACTCATATTTTAATATCTGTAGTCTTAACTTTCTAATGTGATGGATGTGCCCTCTCTCCTCCCCTTTTCCCAGCCCCAGCTTGAGGGCTGCTGCGGCAGGGGTCTCCCTCTCCCTAACCGCAGCAGCCCCTGAGCTGGGGCGGGGGGGGGGGGGGGGAAGAGGGGGTGTCCTCTCCCCTGCCGCAGCGGCCACAGAGCTGAGACTGGGAAGGAGGGCCATCTCTCCCTAGCAGCTGCAGCCCTGGAGCTGGGGAAAGTCGCCTCTTTCTCTGGCTGCTGCAGCCCTGCATGTCCCAAATTCCCCCCAGTCCCACTTCTCACCCTTCTGCCCCTCCCATCTACCCCCCTATTCCTCCCAAGGCCACCACTTCACCTTATGTGTGCGTCTTCTCCAGGGTCCAGGCACCTAATTAGTGGAGTCACACCTGCGCAGCTCCACTAATTAGGTAGGTGGCCATTTATTCTCTCGTTTGCAGACACCCAGGCATGCACCTTAGAGGGAACTATTCACGGACCACACTTTGAGAACCTCTGCCCGAGGGCAGGCAGTCATATTGCTATAAAGGAGTCTTATACTGGTACAGCTTGTTTCCCTTGCAGTACACAAATCTATACATATATAAGCTTTTATCGTTAGACAAGGCCTAAAGAGTTAACATACATACAGATTGATAGGATGCAGTGAATGTGATGATATGGGGAGGTTGAACAGATGTCCTGCTTGTGATTTGTTTGGATTTTTATCCACTTTAAGATTTGCACTACTGTCTGTCACTGTGATTTTCTTCCATGTAAAATAAATTTGAATAGAACACATTGGCAATAGATAAATTCCTCATGGACTTCTGGAGTTTCCTATTCTTAATCTTGTTTTGTGTTTAATTTTGAGTAAACTGAGTTAATGTTCTTCTGTGGGGAGGATTAGTTGTGATAGGCCTCTTTGTACGGAGCGCTAGGGTTGTAAAATGGTGCATACTGTAAAAAAAAAAAAAAAAAACCCCTAAAAAAACTGTAGTTTATAGTAGTGCTTTGCCGTTAGTTTGTCTTGACAGTGACTGTGACATCAGTCATTGACTGTCCTACAGTGAGGTGCCTGAATTTGTATGGTGCTACAGGCCCTTTGTTTCTCTTTCATAATACACATGGACAGCTCCACAGTTGGCTGCCTTCCCATACTGAGGAGGTTATATGCAGGCCGGGTGCTGCATTCATGGCCGTTCTCTACTGCCTTCAGTATCCAATATATTCTCAACTCCTTCAGTCACTTTATATTGTCACTGTACATAAATATAATGGCTTCTATTTGTTTAACACAGCCTAGATGCATCTTGGAAACTAGACCGTCAGCACCTGAAGCATTTAGTGCAATAATAAGCACTTAGACCCTCCTGCATAGGGAAGTAGATCGGGATTTAATTAGCTTCTACCTGCAAGGTGCTGCCGGTGCAAAACTAACTAGTTTCTCTCAATTTCTCTTTTTGGAGTCCTTTTGTATGTGTAAAATGCTGCAGCAAAATAAAAGGATTAAACAGCAAAAAGCAAGAAAACGGGGTGGGGAGGGGATACAAAAGGGGAGAAATGAGGAAAGATGTGTGGCTGGCTGGCTGGAATTCCATAGGATACAGAAAAGGTAGTGAAATATGGTAGTAATAGTCTTAATACTAGTGCCTGACTAACTTTGTAGCGGTGACAGATTCTTAAACCCTTTATCTGGTTCTTTTTTTTTTTTGAACTCTATACAATTCGTGGAGGATAGGTCCATCAATGGCTATTAGCCAGGATGGTCAGGGGTGGTGTCCCTAGCCTCTGTTTGCCAAAAGCTGGGAATGAGCGATGGGGAAAGGCTCACTTGATTACCTGTTCTGTTCATTCCCTCTGGGACACCTGGCACTGGCCACTGTTGGAAGACAGGATATTGGACTAGATGGACCTTTGCTCTGACCCAGTATGGCTGTTCTTATGTAGGGATGCAGGACTCTTCTGTTGAGTCATCCTGATGTCAGGTTCTTAAGCTCTGTTGAAATGCGGAAGTATTTTTGCTAAATGACTCTGAAGTTTGGTGAGGTATATCCAGTTAGCTACAATGTTAATCGTTGTCAGTACTAGAGAAATGCATTGGTTTAACTAAATAGATTTTAAAAACAATTGGCTTAGTTCAGCTGGTGCACTTCTGTGGTAAGTACATAGTTTGATTATAAGAGGGGTGAAAGTGCTTCTCTCAGGTAAATGGTATAAGGGACAGGGATGGAGTTGTCTCCCCGCCCCCCCCCCCCCCAAAAAAAAAACAAACAAACCTCAACCTCCTAGGAGCTGCCAGTTTTGATAGCACTTAAATTGACTTTATAGTTATGTATAAACTTGCCAAATCCCAGGAAGTGAGTAAGTTTAGAATATGTACAAGATCTGTGTGCACACTCTACTTGGAGCAGAGGGGGAACTCTACCTGCATATGCATTTCCATTGTTGGTTATGAGAGACACGAGCATTTACATGTCTGTTATCAAAGCATACTTGGAGAGCCCAGCCATATTACCATTTAAAAAACCCCCAAGCACGTCAGTGTCTGACAAATAACTTAGCAGTTCTTCCTCCATTTTTTTAACTACTTGTTCTTTCCCAATAAACTCCTACTGTTTTCTCTTGCTGTTGGTCCTCAGGTGACATTTGTCCTCATGGCTTTCTAAAGGTGACTTGAAAAGGGAGGGAGAGAAAATGAGTTTGTACCCTTTGTTGCGTCTTTGTTTATAGAGAAGAACTGAGAGGTTTTTTCCCTCAAAACCAAAATTCTGCTTGTTTTTTTACATTAGAAAATCAGGTCTTGTCAATCATGGAAGACTTCATAGCAACTGGTCAGAATAGAGAAACTGACATCACAATTGGAGATGAAATAAATGCTGTGCAATTGAGAGGGGATGGGAATTTTATCAATGTTAAAAGCTTTAAAGCTTTTGACATCTGTTGAAGTCATTGGAGGAAAGAAATTTGTTTCAAGAGTCCACCTATTTACCTTCAGTTAAGGTGTGAAATCTCACAGTAAACAGTAAAGAATTCTTCTAGCAAAACTAAGGAAAATCAAACTTGAATGCATAATATTCTGTGGCAACACTTCCAACCCCCCTATACTTTCAGAGGTCCTTTCTACATGAAAAGAAAATAAAAAGGCACAAACCCAACTTAAACAATCCTTTTCTTGTCGCCTTTACATTTGGAGGAAGATAGTTGCTTATACCAATTCCTATGTGGGGCGTGGCCATCTTTAAAAATAAATAAATAAAAATCAGGTTGATTTGGACCAAAACCTTGGTTTTGGTAAATCCCTGTTTTTACAAAATCTTCAGATTTGAATTTGACTCTGAATTTAATTACTCTGAATTTAAAATTTTTAGCAAAAATAATATTTTGGAAATCTAAATACTCCCTGCTGTATTTTACAAAGTAAAACTAACTGTTTAAGTCGTTGAAACTTAAAATGACTTCAGTTGAAATAATACAAGGTGAAGACACAGAAAAGGACATTTTTTATTAGAAATGTTTAACTAGGTAAAAACAGAATTTGTCTTATTGTGGAGACTCTCTGCCAATGACTAGAGCTGACTAGAGGATGAAAATTCCATTTTGCAAACACTGGCATTCCACGTTTGAATGAAAACCAAACATTTCAAATGTTATCACAACTGGAATTGTCAGAAGTCTGTTTTCTGATCAAAACCTGAGCTTTTTGATTTGGGAAATAGAGCGTATATCTATAGCCTGGTGAGGGCACTGGCCTGAGATCTGGGAGACCAGGTTCAAGTCCCCACTCTACTTGATTCAGAGCAAAGTCTTTCATCTTATCAAGTTAAAGCAGGGACCTGAACCTGGGTCTCCTGTATCCCAAGCCAATACTGCTATTCTATAGAGGGTGAGGAAAGTCAGTCTTTCAGTCTCTGATGTAAACTTTGAACCAAATGTGTCTTCTCAAAGCTGAATCATTTTGAGGAAAGAGCATATTTTTGTGACATTTTATTTCAGCAAAAGTGTTTCACACAGCCCTAGTAGCTATTCCAAAGTTAGGTTTGCTTTCTGAAGTAGGCCTAATATGACATAAATCCCTGCTTTTCTTTGAAAGTAGGTAGCCTTTTGGCGTGAAACGTCACATTTTTAAACCCTTTGAAATTTTTACGCAGTTTGGTTTCTTTTCATAACTTAATAGGAAGGGTTTGAAATATGGCTCTCTGAAAATTTTCCTTGGAGTTCATTTATTCAGTCGATAAAAGATCGTGTATCTACACAAAATTAGAGGAGAGGTATATTCTAGAAGATAGATTTGGTGCCACATGTAGATTTTTTTTAATGGATTTTTGGTCACTTTTGGCAGTTTGTTTGTGATGAGAAAATATTTATGTACAAACAGTTAATGATAAGCTTCTGCAAAAATTTTACTGGGTGCCCTATGGTTGTGTAACAGGAGGTTTTTAAGTGCAGCTTTTGACATGTAGGCCTAGTCTACACTTAAATGTTAGGTTGCTGTAGCCATGATGCTCAGGAGTGTGAAAAAAGGCAGCATGCGAGCTGATTTTCAGTGGCACTCACACTGCCTGGATCCTGGCCACTGGTCCAGGAGGCTCTGCATTTTCATTTAATTTTAAATGAAGCTTCTTAAACATTTTTAAAAACCTTATTTACTTTACTTACAACAATAGTTTAGTTATAAATTGAAGACTTAGAGAGAGACCTTCTAAAAACATTAAAATGTATTACTGGCACGCGAAACCTTAAATTAGAGTGAATAAATGAAGACTTGGCACACCACTTCTGAAAGGTTGCTGACCCCTGATCTACACTATGGCACTGTAATGCTGGTAATGTAGACATAGCAATAATGGTTAATGTATAGCAGCTGTTGGTACAGAAAGTCTTCATTAGGAGTTGGACTTACATCTACCATTTACCTCATCTTCATGCATTACCAAATCCTCACTTAAACATTAAAAAAAAAAAAAAAATCCAAGGAATTTAATATACAAAATCCTTTGTGAAACGGGTAGTGATGCCCTGTACCATGTGCCTGACTCAAATCCACAAAGGCAAAAAAATGAAGTTAAGTTGCTGAACAGTACATAACCTCTTTTCTTTTACCTTCAGGCACCCACCTTAGCATTTTTACCACTACTACTGCATGCCACAGTTCATGCAGTGCAAGCTTAGCTCTGATCCCCAAAGGTTCTCCAACCTTCCTTCTATCCCTTTTCCAAAGCTATTTGATCCCTGCACAACTGTGCCAAACACTCACAACTGATAGTGTGAGGTGATGGTAGATTGGTAAAGGGGTTTGTGGTGGAGGGGGTAGTCTGAGGGGCAGAGTTAAGGTTTGGGTGCATGGCTGTGGTGTACTGTAGTTATGGTAGTAGTAAGATGTGAGCCTGTGGGTAAATGAGACGAGGATATATACTATTAAGCTACCTAACTTTTCATTTCCTTTTGTCAGGTATGTTGTATGTGGAACCCTAACTGCCTCACAATAAAGATGTTTTGTGTGTGCACATCTCCCTTTTTAGTTTATCTGCTTCTTACTAGAGCCTTCATTCTGTACATCAGCACTTTTATATCTGTTCTTAACCATTCTGTAGTGAGCATCCAGAGATTTTAACTCCCTTCTCCTGCTTTACAGTGTAGCTTCAGAGGGGATTGTCAACTTGAAGTTTATTCAATTAAAACAAAAAAAGCTAAGTCGTCTTCAATATTACATTTGCCTGTGGCCACCCTTATTGATTTTTGTGGTATTGCAATCATATTTCTGTTCTAATTTTTTTCTCTTCTGATGTGAGCCACTCACAAGACAGTGAAATTTAGGCCTGGTCTACGCTAAACTTAGGCTGACACAGCTATGTTGCTCCGGGGTGTGAAAAATCCTCACCCCCAAGTGAAATAGTTATGCCAACCTGACCCTGTTGTAGACAGTGCTAGGTGGACAGAGGAATTCTTCCATTAACCTAGCTACTGCCTCTTGGGGAGGTGGATTAACTCTGCCAGTGGGAAAGCAGCTCTTGTCAGCCTAGGTAGTGTCTCTACAGTGAAGTGCTACAACTGTAGCTGCTGCAGCATTTCAAGTGTAGCCAAGCCCTTAGTTTCCCTTGTAAATTCAATTAATCAGGTTATATGTGAAGTGCTGAACTATATTTCCAGTCTTTTGCTTATGGTGAGTTTGAGTTTCACTTGTAATAGATAAAAAAAAAAGCAATTGTTTTAAAAGCTTGTTTCCATTAAAAATGAACTGCCTAAACTTATAAAGTACGTGTCCCAAATAGGAAGAGATGTAAAGTTAGTCATTAAGCTTTTAGAAACTGTCTGTTTGGTCCTGTTTCTATCATTCTGGCTGTCCACCTCCCTCTCACTATGTACTGTAATATATTTACAATTTTAACCTAAAAGCTTTACATTTTTAAAAAGTTGATTTTTGTGTAATCTTGATAGCAATATGTAGTTGTGTATAGTGGCTTTTAAATAGCATTTGTCAGGGATATTTGAGCACTTTATAATTTAATGAGTTTAGCCTCAATACCTTTTTGAGCTATGGCAGTATTTCCATTTTGTAGCTAAAGAAACACAGAGGATGACTTGCCTGAGGTGCATGGTGGAAGTCTGTGCCAGAGCTGGCAAGATTTTCTGAATCCCCACCCGATGCTTTAACTAAAGGACCATCATTCCTGTCTTCAGTTAGAAACTGGTTAGGCAAGTTAAACAAGACATGTTCTAAATTTTTGTGGGGATGGCCTCTGTAATCTGTTCTTCCTCTGATCTAAATTAGGCCTGACATGGTTTCCTCACCTCTTCTTTTCTTTGGAGGAAGAGTTCAATTAACTGCTTGTAATATCATACTGGTATGACTTTGTTTTTTAAGATGGTGTTTTTTGTGGCTAAGGAATGGAATGTGTACAGACCTTTTAATTGGAGCACAGCTTCTATGAGGATCTTAGTGCAGTTCACATCTCACTTCCCCTATGGCTTTTACTATAAAGTTTTAACAAGGACATTGTATTAGTGGGTCAGGTGAAGAAAGGCAACTGAACTTGAAATTGTATAATAAGAGTACTTGAAGCATCTGCTTCTATTCATGTTAAGTTTTCCAGTGATCTCTACTTTATTTGCCTTATGTAAGCATGCTACTCAGACCTGAAATTATTCAGCCTTTAAAATTGAAACACCTGAATCCTCAGTTGCCAGAGATGAAGCCTCAAGTTAATGCAAATTAGTTGCAGGGTATATCTTTTGATATTTTGAAGGAAAGTGAGTTGGCCTTTGAAA
Organism: Natator depressus; assembly: GCF_965152275.1. Lineage (NCBI taxonomy): Eukaryota > Metazoa > Chordata > Testudines > Cheloniidae > Natator > Natator depressus. Next base: position 35,571,498 of record NC_134238.1, read on the forward strand.
AGAGACCCTGGCACTTGAGCTTTACAACTAAGCCAACATTTGTAATATTTTAAGGGCAGAATTTCAGTCTTGAAACAGGATCAGGGAGTTATTGTTACTTCTGTATGTGCTATTGGTGAAACTGTTCCTAGAATATTGTGTCCAGTTTCAATGTCAGCACTTTTAAAAGGATGTTGAAATATTGAAGAGGGTTCAAGAAAAAGCTACAATAATTCAAGTTTTGGAAAACAAACTTTAGTCATTGAGAGACCTGAGGAGCTCAATATGAAGACTGAGACACCTTGATCACAGAACCTACAAAGGAATAAGGGATTTGATACTGGGGGTGTCTGTAATCTAATAAGAAAATGCATAACAAGATTCAGTATCTGGAAGTTGAAACTAGAAAAAGTCAAATAAGGGGCACACTTGAACTGTGTGAGGGTAATTAGTGGTGTTGGCAAAATAACGGATTAGTTTGGGTGCAGTTTTGTCATTGCTTGATCATGTCTTTAAATCCACGTAGGATGCCTTTCTAAAAGGTATTACTCTAGTTCAGCCACAAGTTATTGTGCTCAATGCAGGAGTCACTGCATGAAGTTCTATGATGTGTGTGTTTTATAGGAGATCAGATTAGATGATCCCTTCTGGCATTAAAATCTGAGCCTTGCTTTTTGTTACTTTACTTCACTCTAAGGTTAAGAGGTGTTTGATTTAATTTTGTAATTAAGCATTTTTCATACTGTTGGAACCAGGCCTTGAAAAACCTTGGTCACCCAGAGCAAATAGCAATCTGTCTTATGAAGATTTTGTTGAGTTGGGCAGATGAATCACTGTCCCTTTTTCTGGCAAGGGGGTGGAGGGGAGTACAAAGTGCCCAGCCGCTGCTGCTCCTTTAATGGAGGGAGCGAGTGAGCAGATCGGTCTCTGAAGCCAGTTCTTTTTGAGGATGGGAAGACCCTGGAAGGAGCAGAGCAACATTGACATTATATTTGTCACCGAAGGGGAAGGCAGGAAGAAGTGTGGCCCAGGGTAACTTTTCTCTCTTCCCAGAACGGGACTGATGGCTTGGGGACTGGCAAAGAGCAGAATTATCTCTGGTCTGCTGCATTTCTAAGAGGAAGGATGCAGGTGAGGAGGAGTGCAGGAGGCAGAGGGGCCTGTGGCATGCCCAGGAGAGCAATGAGAATAGAGGTTGCAAGACTCTCCTGCTGTTAAGAGATGATGGTGATGGACAGAACTGAGTTTTAGGTATGGAATTGGTGAGTGAAGATGTGCTGATAGAAATTAAATACATATAGCCTTTGGAGAGTGGTGGCAGGGGTAGTGATCACTCTGTTTGGTAGGCTTGGTCCTAGAGTAGATTGTTAGGTCAGTCTTTCAGGCTATTTAAACATGTATTGACATGCTTACAGAGCCACGCAAATTACTTTAAACTTAAAAGCATTTCAGCCAATTGTGCGATGAATGTTTAGACAATTAATATTTTTTCCAAGAAGGTTGAATTTATTTACGTTTGCTTTCTTTGTTGTATCTTGATCTTTTAACAGCCTGAGAAAATTGCTAAAGGTCTAAAAATGAGGTGGTTTAAGGCTTAATATTCTGAATTATAAAGACACTTGCAGTTATTCATTATTGGTATAATCTGACATCTTCATTAAGGCTCTGTCAAAGCATCTAATATTAGTCTTCAACAATGAGTGTCCTCAAAATCAGCTTTGTTCAGCAAGAGGAAACAATCTCTTTTTCCTGGTAGATCAGAAGGAAAGGTGTATTTCTAACCAACAAAGAGTGAATCATATTTCTGGGAGTGGAGGTGTTCATTTTTGTTGGAACTACTTTAGAAACTAGGACTCAAAATTTTTCATGGTGTTAGCTTATTCCTCTTTCTTTTGGAATATACTGAGTATCTCCAGGCCCATGTCCATTAGACCAAGTTGCTTATGTTTTGTTGTGCTGGTGAGTTTTAACTGGCAGAAGATTGATTTACTCGGTCCCCAGTTGACATTTAGTGCCAATCTTCAGTTCTAAAGCTGCCATTCTTACTGATGCTGGAAAGATATCCAAAGTAATGTGGACTGCTTGTATTTACTTAATTACATCATAGCTGGTATGCTTATTCAGTGCTTGAATAGTCTGTATCAGAGCTGGTAGTATAGCTATGAGAGCAGAGTTAAATTTTGTCTAACTTGATTGGAACTATATTGCTGTGGATAAAGAATTTTTTTCCACCTCCATGCAGCCTACTAACTAAACTGTACTTTAAATGCCTTCAATTCATATATGTCGTTCATAGCACAGATTTTTGCAGCTGGCTGACACCAGTTTGCAACTCCTGGGTGTGCCTCCTTCAATTAGCTGGATCGACAGGTAGCAGAGCCAGTCTGACACTTTAATGCCCTGTGTTTGGTGTTTGCTTCCTGTCCTCTGCAATTCCTGGTTCCTTTCTCCACCAGCAAAGATACTCTGGGGTGTTTTTTTCCTCAGCAGTGGGGATGGAAGGAGAGAAGCCAGGAGGGTTCCCCCTGTTTTCTGACTCTTGCCATGAGCTAGGGAAACTTGGAGTGCCATCAGAATTTCCCAGGATTTCCTAACACCCTTTGTCAAAAATAAACCTTCCTAAACAGCCATACCTATATCAAAGCTGCACCAGACACACCAACCACCTATGTGAAGGGAGATTCAGAGCTTTCTGTGGACCACCACCTCTTTTAACACTCCTGTTGTACAGTTTTTAATTTCTGTGAAACTGCAGGAGGAACTCCATAGTCTACAGCTTGAGACCATAATTCTACCTTATTGCTATCACCTTTGTGAATCTAATGGATTACTTTACTAGAAACATTCAATTTGGCAGTGAAGAGATACAGTTTTCTTTAAAATAGGTGGTGGTAAAGCCTCAGACAGGAGTGGATAAAAAACTTCATATAATGTGATGGTAAAGTGTCAGCGTCACTCCTCCAATAGCTTTCAGAAAATATCCTTTTTGAGTTCAAGGCTTTTCTCATACCCTCCTCTAGAGGCTTCTTTCATAAGTCCCTCTTGAAATGGATCCTTTTGGAGCCTGCCAATGCTTCTTGCAGTGTTGGCCAAAGTGACTATTTTTTTACAAACCCAGAGGGGTTTTTCTTTCAGGTTTTTCAGGGTCTGGTTGCCCAGGTGACCAGTCCTGCCATATCCTACATCCATATGAGCTGTCATGGATTGTTGTAATCATCACAAGATTCCATAGGAAAAAGTAGGGGTAGATTGGAAAAGACAGTAGGGAAAAAAGGACATTGCAAGAGGGAAGCGACCTCTTGGAACAGGTATCTTCAAAAACTTAAGCCAGCAGTAAAAGGAGTTTACTGATCTGTTTCAAGGGCTGGTGACTCCCAGTCCAGTCTTCCAGTCAAAATTCTGGTGTCTTTATGCACCGACCACCTGTTCTGGCATTGCTTTCAAGGATATCATGTCTGCGGACTCATCCTTGGCAACAGTTTGAAGCCACCCATTACTTGGTCAGCCCCATAGGCTTGCCCCATCAAGTCATCAGGTCTCTATAGTCCTGAGCATAGTTGCTCAGGCTCTTCATCATTGCCTGTGACCTCACTGTGAACCATCTTGGGGACTGGCTGAAGAAGTGGCTCTGCTCTTGTGGCGTCTGCCATTCCAACAGCTCTAAGTGGCCAGTTCTTAGTGCCTGAGGCAATGAATCCCAAGACTTCAGACTATCCTGGAGTGGACAGAAGAGATTGTGTAGAACATCTACTCCAGAATCCTGGCATTCTCAACAGAAAGGTTGAAAGGTGGCTTTTCAAAGCCTTACCATATAGGATTGTGTTATCTTGACTACAGGGTTTAATGCTTATCGCAGCCCTGAAGAAGAGGGCAACAGCGCCTCGTTGGCCACCTCCAAAAAGAAAAGTTACTGGCAGGTGTCCCAGAGAGGCTGAGTTCTCTATAGTGCTACCCTGGTAGTTAGATCCAATTAAGAGAATCAGTACAGAACAGATTCTTCCACCTTTTAAAAAAAACAAAAAACCAGGACTCAATTGAGGGAATTGCCAGGCCTCAGAAAGGAAGGTGCAGCCTCCCTACCAGCTGGGTAACCATGCCTCAGCGACTCAGGAGGAGACAATCCCCCCTCCCCCCACTGCGTCCATGGACTTTGCTGCTTACAACCTCAAGAGTCTAATTCAGCTTAAGGAGAACCCTTAAGTGAGTCATAATTGCACTTGCTTTGAAAGCAAAGCAAGCCATTCCCCACTTTTCTATTCCTAAAGGCTGAATGAATGATCAGGGGCCTTCTCTAGGTTAGAGAAATCCTGGTATGTTTCCCCAAACCCCAGACCTCTGAAAAAGAGAACAGGGTCATTCATTACCCGAGATGCACAAATGCTATTCCATGCTGCTGCCTTTCAGGCACAGTACACACCATGATGCTCAAGCAAACACCTGCCTCCTTTCTCTCTTCACCCCCAAAATTGTACATTCTCCAGTGTCCCCATTAGAGTAGGTGAAAGGAAGAACTGGGTGGTGTGCATAGAGGAGCCCCGAGGGATGTTCTGTGTTGAGATCTGGGCCTGAATCACTCCTATCTCTGGATCCTGGAGTGGAACGCAGGACAGAGAAATTTTACCTAACGAAAAAAGTCTCTCCCTTTCCCAACAAAATGAATGAAGGAACAAAAAATGAAAATGATTGAAGACATTGAAACAATAAGGAGATTGATTTTGCTCTGAAACAGTGTCAACCAGAGGTGGCAGTGCTGGAAATAGTTTCATACAAAAATTACGTTAAAATAACATTAAGGTTGCAAAGTATATTCAACTTAGGAAAAGCCAAAATTAAGGTTGTCTATGCACTGTTCCCCTCTCCTCCCTTTTGTGCATAGGCATTAGCAGGGTCTTGCCCAACATCCCAAAGGAAGTCTGTGGCAGAGTTAGTTATAGAACTCTGCTCTCATTGGCCCTAGTCCAATACTTTAGACACAAGAGAACGTCCTTTCTCTTAATCCTCTGCTTTATTCATTGTTCGTTCTGTGCACTGAATGAGGCAGGGATCCTGTTGAACAAATGATATGTGATCATTTACTTAAGCACCGTATCATATCGCCTGCATGCAAAATGTCTGAATTAAGGTTGTGCTGGTAACCTTTATTTTGGCTTGAATGGTTGACTTGGCAAATTCTTTTAATATAGTTTTTGGTATTTGATTTCCTAGATGGATGGTTTTTGTTTTTTAAGTATACTGGGAAAACAAACTCTATCACGTTGAACCATATTGTGGCCCTGGATGGGTTATCCACTAAGTTTAAAAAATAGGACTTCCAGCTCCACAGCATACCTTCATCACTTGAGTAACTGGTGGTGATGGTGGTAGTAGTGTACACTGTTGTAGGTAGTTGCCTTATATGTGGATCAGCAACTTGAGCGGGATGCAAAACACAATTGCACAACTGTTTACTAGACAGCATAGGAATATTTGGAATCAAAAATTCTAGTTCATATTCTTGACTAGAGAATAGTGTGAGCTAGCAGTTATGGACACCATAGTCAAGCACAGACATGACCCATTCATTCTAAAAGACAATGAGGTTAAGTGAGACTTTCCATATTGGAGATCTTGGGGGTTCTTCTTCTGCCAGAAGTGACTTTAAACCTCTGTGCCTGCTCTTCTTATAAATAAAGTATGCTAGTGTTTGCCACCAGGCAAGACCTCATACCCGTACCATAAAGATTACCAAGTACAAAGTACTACCACCAGTCTGGAGAAGCTGAGATCTGAACTCATTCATGATCTTCTGGTTTCCTAACCCTGTGAATCTTCCTTTGTGCCAAAGTGAGAAATGGTTGCTGCATTTCTTCCTTCTTCTCCTCCCTCTTCCTCAGACCCCCTCCCCTGCCCCAACTTTCCAGAGGTATAGCTCTGCTTTGTCTGCCACAGGCTCAGTGGTGATTGGAGGATGCTCAATGCAGGTGATAGGGCACACTGTGGGCTGAAACATGTTCAGTGCAGATGTCATGTTTGGGGCTTTTGGTAGTAAGCTGCTTAAGCTTTTCTGCATGTGGCAGTTTTCATGGGGATAGCAAAAAGTGCCCCTCTGACACCGACTGTTCCCCTGCTAAATTTCAGGTTTCCACTGTAAAGCATGGAAGAACTGGAGTTTTTCAAAGAGGTGGGGTTTTTTTTGTTTTTTACAAGGGAGTGCATGAGGGGTGCATGATAAAATTGGCAAAGCTACCTAATATCCCTTTCAGAAGTGACAGGAGTTTTCAATGAAACTTAAAAATAAAAATCCTGAGGCAGAGAGCAACTGTGGAAAAGTCTAGGCAAATGGTTAAACTTTGATAAACTTTTAAGCAACTAAAAAGGAGGACTTAAAATGGACACTGGTAGTTATAACCACAGAATTGCTATAAACTCCTCTTATAGTACTGGATCTCCAGGACCAGAGTTGGTCTGTTAGCAGGTGCAGAGACAGCTGCTGTCTCTGCCATGGCTTCTGGAAGTGCAAAGGTTTAGCTTCCCCTTCCAGCACATGCATGGCTCCTTATGCTAGTCAGAACCTTTCAGAACAAGCAAAAGAAGAATCCAGATATACCCATGAGATATATTGTGCTTATTATATGTACATGCCAAGATGGGGAACTGTTCATGGTATTTTGAGATAGGTAAAGCAATCCACAGGTCTTTTACTTGCTTGTAGGGAGTTTTGCTATGTGAAAAGTGTGTGACTTAAAACTGGATGACTAGTGTATCCTGTAGAAGGTTGCAGCTTGCACTGGTTCCATCAAACTGCAGTGGTAAAATTCGCTTGATGAAAACACACCCACTGAATTGCATAGGAGTTGCGCACATAGGAGTTGCACTGCTGGGCCCAGAACTCTCTATTTAGTAACTATTTGGTCATTTTTTTTATTTTATTTTTTTCCCTTTGTGTCTTCATGTCCACTCAAAGATCTTGTTGCCCTGTTATGTAGTCCTCCCACTCTTGCATCTTTATCTCCCTCCCCCCCACACCCATTCCCTTCACCTGGAGTGACATCTGTTGCGATGCATTAAGCATCCAACACAGTCCTGCTTCAGATCTCTTAAAAGTTCAGTAATATTTTGTTTTTTCTGACCACCTGCGTTTATCATATTCTGAAGTTAAAACTTTAACAACCTGTTCCTCACATTCTTTTGTTTACATACTAGTTTCTTTAAAAAAAAATCTACTTATGACCTGAGACAGCAACAAGTCATACAAACTGCTTTGGAGATGTCTTTTGGTACAAGGTCAGGGTTTGTGTATTTCTAAGAAAAGGGGCCTTATTTTTTAGAAAGGTGGTCATTTTGGAACATAAGCAAAACAATTTTTCAGTTTCTGCTTTTGTTTCCTTAACATTGTTTCCATGCTTCCTCAGCACAAAAAAAAATCATGAGTATAGGCATGTAACTGCAGCAGACTATTAGGATTGCTAGATTTTAGGTTTGTGAACTTGGAGTGTATTCCTGTTAATGGTTCTAAAGCTGGGACATGCTTTGTTTTTAATCTTACTTCTTGAGTAAATTCTACAGCAGGGTTTGTTTTACTTTCTAATGTAAATGAGTGCAAAACAAGATACTGATAAGAAGGAGCTTCTATATATCTAAACAAAAAGATGCACAAGCCGCAGATGTGTCTCCTGGTATGTGAGAGTAGCAAGATAGTTCCCTGTCAAACCCCTCTCTTCTCCCCCCCCCCCCAAAAAGATGCTACTATTCTGTGTGCACGCGTGCTCTAGAAAATTTTGAGGGCTCTTAAAAAGAACATTGACTACACATGAACGAAGTACAGTCATATCTTATATCTATCCATACTATCTACCTACCATGTAATAGCAGTTCCCCCAATAAAAATCAGATTTGGTTATGTAATGTGCACATTCATATACTTTTCAATATTCTGCACACAAACAGGACCAAGCGAAGAAAAATTGTTTATAGGTGTCCAGCTCCCAACAACCAAAGCATAGGGAGGTATAATTTTAGACCTCACAATCTCAAAATGTGTCTAAGCAAATACACTGCATATACACTTGCATAGGCAAGGATTTAATATTTTTTCCAATTTATTTAATATTCCAATATCCCTTATTTGTAGCAAGAAACAGAATACATTTTTATTGAAATTTGAGCTAGTTAAGAGAATGGATTTTCAGTGAATGATGAAAACCTTGCACTTGGCTTCATAACATAGTTTTTACAGCTGAATCTTTTCTTCCTTGTGTATTTAATGCTCCAGTTCTATGTTCGTTCTTTCTTTAAGGTGGCCTATGTAACTGCCAACTTAATTTCATAAATGCAGCTTGAATATTAATACACATTGTTAGCTCAAAAATAAGAATTCCCCTGAAAATCAGTAGTTGATTAAAAAGTTCAGATACATTTTTAAATTATAATAAAAGCAGAAAATAAATTAAGAAGCAACTTAGTGTAAATTTTGTCATTGATTTGCATTGGAAGTAAAAGCTCTGAGATGATGTTGTGTGCTCTTCCCTGTCAGCTAAGGGGATAGGTTTAGTATTTGAATGATTAATGGAGGAAGGATAACGAGGAAAGTTCAGAATTATGTGAGAAGCAAGCATTGCTATGAATTTCATAGAATCATAGAATATCAGGGTTGGAAGGGACCTCAGGAGGTCATCTAGTCCAACCCCCTGCTCAAAGCAGGACCAATCCCCAATTAAATCATCCCAGCCAGGGCTTTGTCAAGCCTGACCTTAAAAACTTCTAAGGAAGGAGATTCCACCACCTCCCTAGGTAACGCATTCCAGTGTTTCACCACCCTCCTAGTGAAAAAATTTTTCCTAATATCCAACCTAAACCTCCCCCACTGCAACTTGAGACCATTACTCCTTGTCCTGTCATCTTCTACCACTGAGAATAGTCTAGAACCATCCTCTTTGGAACCACCTCTCAGGTAGTTGAAAGCAGCTATCAAATCCCCCCCTCATTCTTCTCTTCTGCAGACTAAACAATCCCAGTTCCCTCAGCCTCTCCTCATAGGTCATGTGTTCCAGACCCCTAATCATTTTTGTTGCCCTTCGCTGGACTCTCTCCAGTTTATCCACATCCTTCATGCTTTCTCCCACACCCACTTAGAACAAAGTCAAAATAACTTTCCGATAATGAAGTTGATAGAATCCACTGTATAAAACTTTATATATTCTACAATCAAAAGAAATGAAGAGAATTTTTTTTATGGCTTAGGTTGTTTAATTTTACTGTTCGGGAAATATTTTTATAAAATGCAAGTGGGGCAGTACAAACAAGTTTGAATTATCCCATAAAAAGTAAAGATTAGGCTATCCTCCTTTAATTAATGTGGTCTTAACTTCAAAAGAGCATTGCTGTTTAAACCTAACAAACTTTAGTTTAAAGGGATGTACTCAACTTGAAAATTAAATGTCTATGAAATATTTCTGCCTACTGTGCTTATAAGTACCTGTAATATTACAATGACTGAAGGGGATTAGTGAAAGTATTGATCTTACTTCATTTGTCTTTGTGTATATGAGCACTTTGTGTCTAGTTTAGCTATTTAGCTTCAATAGTCAGGTTCTCCCTTGCTGACAAATCTCTTATAAGCATAAACAGAGAAGCAGCAAAACTCTTAATATTTTTCTTTAAATATATTTTAAAAAGTTTTAGGGTTTACTATTTAAAAAGTGTTCTGTCTGAAATTACATTTTAAAAAGAAGTCAAACTGATATTCCTTTAAATATTAAAAGTAAAGCTCTTTATACAATTAGTCTGGTATCAAAGCAGAAGGAAAACTTGATTTTAATTTCTAGGATTCATGAAGGGACCAATAGATCATCTAATCTGACATGTATATCAAAACCATTACATTTCACCGTAATCCCTGTACTAAGGTCAATAACTTGATTGGCTAAAGCATATCTAGAAAGGCTTCCAGTCTTGATGATATCAAGAGATGATGAATCTACCACTGCCCTTGGGAGTTCCAATAGTTAATTGCCCTAACTGTTTAAAAACGTGTGCTTTATTTCCAATTTGAATATGCCTGGCTTCAGCTTCCAGCCATTGGTTCTTGTTATGCTTCTTTCCACTATAGCACCCTATATTTTATTCCAGTGAAGGTACTTAAACTGTAATCAAGTTATCTCTGTTTTTCCTCCCTTGGTATCCTACTGTTAATTGAATTGTCTTGTTAGATTGACCTCCCACTTGGTAAGGCAACTCCCATCCTTTCATGTGCTGTGTATTTATACCTGCCACTGTATTTTCCACTCTATGCATCTGATGAAGTGGGTTCTAGCCCACGAAAGCTTATGCCCAAGTAAATTTGTAAGTCTCTAAGGTGCCACAAGGACTCCTTGTTGTTTTTGCTGATACAGACTAACACGGCTACCACTCTGAAACCAGTTATGTCATCTTTTTTCATAAGCTAAACGTACTGAGTTCTTTAAGTCTCGCAGATCAGATCTATGCTGCAAAGTTTTGTTAACATAGCTGTGTTGGTCAGGCTTGTGTGAAAACACATTCCCCAGCAGGCATAGCTATGTCAGCAAAACCCCTAGTGAAGACGTAGCTATGGTGACAGAGTGCTTCTGTTGGCATAGCGAATGTCATTCAGAGTGGTGGTTTCACTAAGGCCTGGTCTACATTAGAAGATTAGATCAATTTAAAAATCCACACCCATGAGTGCCATTGTTAAGCCAACCTCAGTAACCATATAGACAGCACTAAGGGAATGGCTACACTTGCAGATGTAGAGCGCTTTGAGTTAAACCAGCCTTCGGAGCGCACAGTAGGGACAGTGCTGCAGTCTGTCCACACTGACAGCTTCAAGCGCAGTGGTGTGGCCACATTTGCGGCACTTGCAGCAGCATTGGGACCAGGACATTATGGGCAGCTATCCCAGCATGCATGTGACTGCAACATGCTTTTCAAATGTGGGGGAGGGGGTGTGTGGAGTCTGACAGGGAGTGTGTTGTGTGTATGTGGGGGGAGAGTGGGTTTTTTGGGGGGGCTGAGAGCATGTCAGCATGCTGTCTTGTAAGTTCAGACAGCAGCAGACCCCCCCCTTCCCCTTGCCTCTCACGCAGCATTCCACACTAATGGTTGCTTTGTCTCTGAGCAGATAAGCAGCCGGCTGTCAGAAATGGAGCTTTCAAAGGGCATATCCGCATTCCTACAGGGATTCAAAAACAATGACAAGAGTGGCCACTTGACATAAGGGGATTATGGGACTTTTCTGGAGGCTGATCAGAGTGCAGTAATGCAACACCTTGTTCACACTGACGCCTGGGCATTTCAGTCAAGACGCAGCAAGTGTTAATCTTCTCGCCAAGGCGGAGTACCAGGAGCGCTCTAGCTGTGGAGTCAGAGCGCTCTACGTGCCTTGCCAGTGTGGGCGGGTAGTAAGCTAGGGCGCCCGGGGCTGCTTTAATGTGCTCTAACTCACAAGTGTAGCCAAGCCCTAGTCAATGGAACAGTTCTTCCATTAACCTAGCTATCGTTTCTCAGGGAGGTGGATTACCTACGCCAAAGGGAAAGTGCCTGTTGGCATAGGTACTGTCTATGCTGAAGCACTGCAGCTGTGCGGCTGTAGTGTTTTTTAAGTTAGACAAGTCGTAAGATGACAGAAAAATGTCTTCTATTGGTATAAGCTGCGTATACTCTGGGGGCCTCTGCCAGTATAGCTATACCAACAAAGTATTCGTAGTGTAGAGAGGGCCTCACTTTAAGGCTTTTTTTCTGGGCTCCATATCAATTTAGTCTCTTCTGCTAACCCTCTCCAATTTTCAACATCCTTTTCTCATGTCATAGTTTTAACTATATGCAGTATTCTAGCATTGACCTCACCAATGCCGTATACAAAGGTAAAGTCACTTCCTGTTCCTACTCCCCCTGTGTATATGTCCAAGGATCATGTTACCCCATGTGCCACAGCATCGATCTGGGACCTCATATTCAATTACATGTCCACTGTGACCCATGGATCCTTTTCAGAGTGTCTGCTTTCCAGGGTACAGGCACTCTACTGTTGGTATTACTTGCATTCCTCGTTCCTGAATGTGTTAATACAGCCAAATGCAAAATTACACATTTTGTTTGCATAGGCCAAGCTTACCAAGTGATTCAGAGTGCTTTGACTGGCCTGTCCTCATTATTTACCATTCCGCCAATATTTGTGTCATCTGCAAATCAGCAGTGACTTTTATGTTTACTTTCAGATGATCTGAGGAGTAAAATGTTGAATAGAACCAGGTCTAGTACCAGTCTCTGTGGAATCTCCCTAGAAACACTCCGATGAAGTGAGCTGTAGCTCACGAAAGCTTATGCTCAAATAAATTTGTTAGTCTCTAAGGTGCCACAAGTACTCCTTTGCTTTTTGCGAATACAGACTAACACGGCTGTTACTCTGAATCCCATCCAGTTATTCTTCCTTACCCAACCAGTTTCAATTGAACATTTTTCAGTATATACTAGCACAAGTGGCTGAGATACCACCTCAGGAAGGATGATCTTTTATGGCTTATGCACAATTCTGGGAGTAAGGAGATCTAATTTAGATTCTGTTCCCAGCATCTCCACAAAACTCTCCTCTGACCTCTAATTCATGTAATTCTTCTGTGCCTCATTTTTCTCAGCCATCTTTAAAATAAAAAGAAACAAAACATACTTGTCTGTTTTACACAAATGTTGTAAGGCTTAATTTTTTTTTTACAGTACTTTTGATATCCTTGAAAGGGGAAGGTGCTGTAGAAGTGCAAATAATTGTCAATTTTAGCTAAAAAGTTTTGTTTTCAGGTACTTTAACTGATTAAAAAATGCTTCCTACTATAAAAACTCATCTGATGTTGGGTGACCACAATGGGTTCAGCTTTAAGGGAATTGGCATAGCACTCCACAGCACAAAACCCTTGAGTTCAAGTGATCTTCCAGCCTCGGCTTCCCAAGTATCTGGGATTACAGGCATGTCCCACCGTGCCTGGAGTTTAAATAGCTTAAATAAATTTAAATGTTAATACAAGTATTATATTAGGAGTGATCTGGGCGGTTATACATAAGAACTTTGATATACAGCTTGACCTAAGCTAAGCAATAACTGATTGTGTGGTTTTGTTTTTTGTTGGCATATGTTTTGAGGTTGCATTTTTAGCATATTCAACTAGATTGTAAATCAAAGGTCTAAGAAACCTTTTTTTGCATGTAGTGAAAAGAATGAAATGGGGGTGGGGGGATCCTCAGGTAGCAAGTATGTTAATATCGCCATAACCCCCACTTTCCGTTTACCTCAAAGTAGCTATCTAGTCTGAGGGCCTACTACATATGTCTGATCATCAGGTGTCACAAGCTGTGTTGATATACTGTATTTCATAAAGAGAAGAGACACAGAGATGTTAGCATACACTTAGCTTTGCATTCCTAATAGACCATAAGCATTTCTAAAGTAACTTACAGTAAACTTGTAGATATGAGTTCACATTTTCCTGATTTCATTGCACTTCCGTGTTAGGCTGCTTTATTGTCTTATGTTCATGTGACCATGAAAGACTTTATTGGAAACCATTCTTCCATCTGCAGTTCAGTTAAAATAAGGGAGATGTAGCACCACATGATTACACACAGGAAAAATGTTTTTTGGTATCTAAAACGCAGTTGCATCTGTATTGTATATGATTCCTTTCCTCTTCTGTCACTTAACATGCACTAATGTAACACTTAAGAAAAAAAAAAAAGAAAAAAGATGGCCAACTGTATGTTCTCACCATATTTGTGTTTCTGTTTGGTTTTTAGAGTGTAAGTTCCCTGGAGTAGAGGTCTGTCTTATTTGGCCCTGACTGTATGCTATGAAATGAGCCTTTCTGAAGTTTTAATGGTCAGTCTACGTGGAGTGAGGAAGTTAGGGAGAGATGATGTTCCTCTTAGGGCTTGTCTACACTGGCACTTTGCAGCACTGCAAGTCTCTTGCTCGGGGTGTGAAAAAACACCGCTGAGCGCAGCAAGTTTCAGTGCTGTAAAGTGCCAGTGTAGACAGTGCACCAGCACTTGGAGCTGTGTTTCCAGTACTGGGAGCTACGCCCCTTGTGATGTGTGGTTTTTTTGTTTGTTGTTGTGCTGCAACTACACAAGCCATGTTAAAGCGCTGCTAGTGTGGACTAGCCCTCAGTGGTGTCTTCCCATTTGAGGTAGGAGAAGCAAATGATTTCCTTGTTTGTCAAAAATGATATGCGTTGAGTTCTTGTTAAATTATATTGTGTTCTTTTATAAATATTAAATGGCAAAATATTTCATTAATGCAATTAGGGTTTCCTGGTGACAGCTTGTGGCCTTCCAGAACGTTTTGAGTTGAGCAAAACTTAGACTTCAGAAAACCAGGAAATACAAAGTTATTTGTCTTTTTTAGTTTTTTAACAGAAAGAAAACTTGTTAGTAGGAGTTGTAGATAAGATGCAGTTGAGTGGATTACTGAGCTGGCCCTATAGCTATCTCCCCCTTCTGCTCAGCCCCACTAACCAGCCCTGTCCCATCCAGTCTGGCAGTTCTCTCGGCTGGCCCCCCACCACATTATTTTATCTAATCCTCCTCCCTCTCTCCCCAAGTATGTGTGGTGGTGTACCCAGATTTCCAGCTGGACCAGGCCTTGGAATCAGACTCTCCCTTTTAAAAGCTACCACAATTTTCTGAAAAGAAGCTGAATTCTGTGCCCTGCGTGGCAAGTCTGTATTTGCCCCTCCCCCACCTCCTATACTCTTGGTAGGTGTAGCACACAGCTTTTGATATCCATCAGCAGCATAGGAGGCTCGTAGAGGTGTGAAGTGGGTTCTCAATATGAATGAGAACTCAAAGAGATGAATACAGCCTGAAACAATAGTTCTCAGGTCTGTGAACTGCTCCATTCTTCCACTGTTGCTATTCTTCTTCCCCACACCTCACTCCAGGTGCTGTAGAGTTTGATATGTCATGCATGCCTGGGCCATTCTCAGTTCCTCACCTCAGGGTCTGCAGTGCGTTCTTGGTGCATGCTCTGAGGGCTGGTCTACACTACAAAGCTTCGTCGGCAAAAGTTATGCTGCTTTAATTAAAACCGCTATCGCATGTCCACACTAACATTGACACAGAGAGCAGAGCACTGTTGTAGCTATCCCACTATGCAACTGGCCACAGGGTGCTTTGGGAAGGGTTTGCAGTGCCTCATGGGGCATGTACAGAGTCACAGGATGTAGGTTTCTCAATCCCATTCTTCCAGGGGTATCCCAGTAGATTGTCAGCTGCTTTTTCAACTGCAGTGTGGGGGTGAGGGAGAGGAGAGTGGTGTGTCTGGAGGTGGGGAAGGTGCCGGGGGAGGGGAAGACAGCAGGCTGACTGACCTGTCCGGAGGCCGGGGAAGGGGGACATCCCCACATGTCAGCCCCCGGCTCTGCTCTTCAGAGTCTCTCCTGCAGCAGCCTGTTCTGCCTGCCTATGGTCCTGTGATTTCCTCAGAGTTCTCCCACAACTTCCTCAGCTGCTGGGAGTTGCATCCTGAGCAGCTCTGTGAGCTCTCCATGCTGAGGAATGTCAAAGCAGCACAGCAGTCCCATTCCCCTCCTCCCGCTCCCTGCAGCAGCAGTCTGCCTGCCTTTCCTAGTGCAGGACAAAATAGGAGCGTTCCATGTTAATGATTTGCTCTTTGTTCCCCAAAGGGAGCAGTACGCCTAGCTGTCAGATACTTCCCAGAGCTTTGGAAGGGGAGGGGTGCATGCCTGAAGGGCAGCAGAGATCAAAACAGAGAGCAGAGCAGTCACGACAGGCATTGTGGGATACTAGCGGAAGCCAGTTCTGTGGACAAAACAAACAGCAGTGTCTACATTGATGCTTTGTCGCTTTAACTTTGCTGCAAAAAGCAAATGCCTCTCATTGAGGTGGTTTGGTTTTATCTGCAAAACAGCAGAGTTTTGCTGCCAAAAGTAGCTTTATAGTGTGTACATATCTTCTGTTTTGTTGGCAAAAGGCATCTTTTGCCGACAAAACTTTGTAGTATAGACAAGGCCTAAACTTACCATACAGAGGGGCAGGCGTCCTAGATCCTGGCTTACATGGGAGTAGAGAGCGGGGCTCAGACCCCCCAATAAGTGAGCAAGCTCACCCCAACCTGGCTCACAAGATGCGGGAGGTGGGGTCAGGCTCACACAGATGGATAGGGTCCAGGGTTCCTCTAGATCCTGACACACATGGTGGGGTAGGAAGCAGGGCTCAGACTCCCCTGGGGGACAGATTACAGTTCACCTGAGGGGGATAGGAAGAGGGGCTCAGATCCCCTGCCAAAAGGCAAGCCCCGTTAACCCCAAACCTGGCTCACATGAAGGAGCATGAGCGGTGGTTAGACCCCAATAGATGGGCAGGGGTCCCCAGATCTTGGCATACACATGGTGGGGGGGGGCGCTCAGGCACCCCTGGAGAGGAAAGGCCCCTCCATATCCCAGCTCACATAGGGGGTAGGGAGAGGGGCTTAAGACTCCCCACATCCTGGCACACACGTGAGTAGAATGTGAGGCTGACAGGTGTCCCTGCTCTTTACTCCCCCACTTACTGCCTGACAGCCATCGGAGTCCTTCAACCCCCTCACCCATCCCCAATTATCTTTCTTCCCTTACTGAAGCCTCAAACTTCTGACCCCTGTTCTTCCCCCTCCTAAAATGCCTTTCCCCTGCACCAAGCATTTGCATGTCTCACTTTTTTCCAAAAATACCTTGATTACATTCTCCCAAAATAATTGTTCTGTACCTATATTGGTATAGAATACAATAGTTTGCTTAGTAGCTTTAGATTGCAGAGAATAATACTCTAAATTCTGTTTTTAACTTGAAAATTAATATGCTGTCACTGTTGTACTGAACAGTGAGAACTCAGACCTTCATTTGGTGCCCTAATGCTCCAGTGCGTGAGCAAACATTCATTTAACTTTTTTCTGTTTAAATTTCCAACAGAACATACTTAGAATGACATAAAATATCATCAGTTTTTAACTAAAGCTTGCACACTTACAAAGCCAGAGATACTTAATTCGAGAATACTTGAGCCAAGGGGCTTGCCTTTTAAAGGAGCTGAGCTTCCACAATTTCCATTGGCTCTAGTGAGAATTTTGGGTGCTTCTCAGCTCTGAATATCAGGCCACTTTCTTAGATGTCTAAATATGGATTTAGAGGCCTAATTGTAGAAACTCAGATTTGAAAAATTCTTTGAGGAAGGATGGTCTTGAACTGGGATGTAGGAGCTGATTCTGCCACAGATTTCCTGTGTGACCGTGGGCAAGTTACTTGGTTTGTGTCTTCCATATTTGTAAATAATACTTACCTACTTCACAGGTGTTGAGGGCAGTTACTAATGTTTGAGGAACTCTGGTATTATGGGGTGGGAGTAGATTTGTTCTTGAAAGTAGTATCAGGAAAATTGAGGCATGGTTGGAAATGAGACAAAATTATACATCATCCTGTTAAGATACAAGTCTAAAATGTATCACCTTTTTCCAAATGACAGGGACTTGCCATGAGGTGCTGAAGCCTTGTTTCACTGATTTGGAGAGACTGGACCTAAATGGCGCAGCATGACTTTGCTCCAGCCTGGCTTAATTTTCCTACTCCGCCATCATCAACAAAGGTACCTTTTCTGAAGTCCTTCTGAACATACAAGGATATCCTAAGAAACTTTAAAAAGTTGCCTCTATCATACTTGTAAAGATACTTATTTTTTTAGCCCCCTCTGTTGGTGTACTTGTTCTGTCATTATGAAGTGGCAACTTCCAGTGAAAAAGCCAGGTTTCTGGCATGACTGAAATCTACTCTAATGTTCAGCCTTTTATATCTGAGTTTTCTTTCATAACAATGACAGTTGCATAGTAATCATGTGACTTCAAATTCCCCTGTTGTAAAGTCATTAAATTGGGAAAGAAAAGAAAAAGTAATAGTAAGGTGGAATGCATTCTGTGGACCTTGCAGCTTTATTTACAGGCTGCTTTCCGTGTTATGGTCTTTATGCAATGTTCAGTATTGGACTTAGGATGAGAACATAAAATTTAGGAACAGGATTGGTTATTTGTGTAAACATAACCACATCTTCCACTTCTGATCCCAATTTCCTGATTTCCATATAGGCAGCCACCTAGGCCGAGCAGTCACGAGGGTAGCTCTTAGTTTGAAACCAGAAGTACAGATTAGCAAGAGGTGAAGTATTTTTCTGGAGATCCTAGCTAGCAGCAGCTCTTTCACCTTCTAATTGCTTATAAACGAGATCTTTATTTAGGATTTTGATATGGCACACTTGAACTCCTGTCTGATGCTTTATGGTGAGCTACAGTGTCAAGGTCCTTCAGATTCCAGGCCTTCAAGCTCCTATGGTATCAGTTTATTTTTAATTATGGTTTTTATAAAAAAAAAAATAGATCCTCAGGAATTCAAACACCCTGGAGAAAGTCTGATAGAGATTTTTGCGGTGTGCAAGTATCTCTACCTAATGCTACAAGTATGATCACTTAAACTAGATATGTTTCGAGTATGTGCTGTTTAAGCTCTTTTTGAAGAACCAAAGTTTTTTTCACCAGTACCTTTTGGCAGTACTTCTTTCTAGCTAATGCATCATTGTCAGAAACCTCTTTACTTAATAGCTAACGTGAGTACTAATACAAAATACATTTAGCACTGGGAGAACCCAACACCAAGAAGTCAGGGTTCTGTGAACATTGTCTGAATGTGCATGATCCATGTTACAGGTAGGCTAAATGTATTGCTGGGAGTTTCTTTTTGAGGATGATAGGTTGTTGTTGTTCCCCCGCTCCCTCCCCCCCCATAAATAAAAAACAGTTCAGTGAAGAATTTTTCGTACCTAGGCTGGTAAACTTCAATGATTTTTGCAAGACTACCATATTACTTTGTAAAGCAACAAGCTTTCTTCTCCCATGTTCTTGAATATCAGTTTTTTGTTTGTTTGAAAAATGGAGTGCCAGATAACTTCTCAATTTTCAGATATTAACAATAGAGATCCTGATGATTACAAAACTGTTACTTTTGTCTCCAGCACAAGCTTGACAGAGTGGTAGCGCCATCGTGTGGTGAAAATGTGAACTGTCTGATTTTGTATATGCACAAATTAATTTCAGCAAATTAGATACTTATATTGTTTGAACTTCTATATAAAATATTTATAGATTAATTTTTTTTCATGGGACTGACACTTCCTTTTAAATAAAGGGATCATTAATATTTAGCCAGTTAAGAGGGAGTTTATTGTTAAAACTTACTGAAGAGTTAATTGCACAGCTAAAGGAACTTTTGAGCTACAGTATTTGGAGAAATATACTGAGTTTATATTTACTTGTTAATTGTCTTTAGATGTACCAGGTTGTCTGTCAGCCAAGCTTTATTATCTGGCAGTTACTGTCCATTTAATAATTTGTGTAGAGGCTTGAGACTCTCATGTACATTACCACATTCTTTGTTTGAATGCCAAGGCTGAAATGCCCAAAGGACAGAAAAAATCAAATTCCTTTAACTAATTTCATTTAAATGCAGTATTACAAGATCTTTATATGTGAAAGTATAAACGAGACATGAAGCTACCTTCTACAATTGCTGTCTGTATGTACTGGTTATCAGTAATACAGCAAATGCAGCTCCGCCTGGTGGTGGTATTTCCTGGCAGCCTGTTCCAAGGTTCAATTTATAACTCTGAAAGCAGAATAGTAACAGCAACACTTTCCTTGCTTTCCCAAACATTTTAATATAAAATATTATCTCTAAGATATGTTTTTTTATTTGTTTCACCAATAAATAGGACACCTGTATTGTTTAGAGGTCACATGGGGGAGGGGAGTGGCAGAGTCCCCACTTGAGACTCCAGAATGAGGATGTGCATTTTACAGTGAATGGTTGCTGGGCTTCACTCTCACTCACTGAGGTTTGAATACTCTCGTGGGCTTTATTGGAACTCCTTAGGCCCTGCTTGGCCTTGGCTCTTGCTTGATGGGGAAAAAACAAAAATAGGTGGATGTTCTCCCAAGCCCAGCCACTTGTGGTACCAAAACAAGTAGTTACTCAAGTTAGATTGTAAATCTTCATTTGGTCCTCCCTCTCCTTCCCTTTAACATTTTAGAGCTTCTTTTTTTCAGTCTGTCTCCAATCTGACATCTTTGCGTTGGTTACACTTGGTTCAGGTTTTCGGCACAACCATAACAGCTAGACCAGTGGTCCCCACCCCGTTGATCTCAATAAACTGGTTGATCCTCGGGACTCTCCCATGGATCATGATCTCAGTAGCAGGGCTGCTGCTAAGGCAGGCTCCCTGCCTGCTATGACCTCATGCCACTCCCAGAAGCGGCTAGCATGCCCCCACGGCCCTGAGGGTCGTGGGGGGGGGGGGGGGGGAACGGGTTTTGTTGCAATGCTCCTGCCTGCAAGCACCACCCCTGCAGCTTCCATTGGCCGGGAACGGGGAACTGTGGCCAATGGAAGCTTTGGGGATCGTGCCTGCAGAGAGGGGCAGCGCGTGTCCCCCCAGCCCCCCTTCCAGGGGCTGCAAAGGGGCATTGGCCCTTTCCAGGAGCGGCATGGGCCAGGGCAGGCAGGGAACTTGGCTTAGCCTCAATGCGCCACTGACCGGGAGTTGCCTGTGGTAAGTGCTGCCCAGCAGGAGTCTGCACCCCGGCCCTGAGCCCCCTCCTGGAGCCAGCAACCCCCTCCTGCACCCCAACCCCTGCCCCAGGCTCAGTGCAGAGCCTCCTCCCACACTACGAACCCCCTGGCCCCAGCCCAGAGCCCCTCCTGATCCCCAGCCCCTTGTCCCAGCCAGATGAAAGTGAGTGAGGGTGAGGGAGTGATATGGGGGGAGGGGAAATTGAGTGGGCGGGGCTTTGGGGAATGGGTGGGGTAGATCCTGGGTTGCCCTTAAATTCAAAAAGTGATCTTGGGTGTAAAAAGTTTGGAGACCACTGAGCTAGACACTACATTTAATTGAAAGTTGATTCTGGGGAATAGAATAGTTAATACAAGGGACAAGGTAAGTAGGGTTGTGTGGGAGGTGGATGTATGCATCTAGGTGGTTCTAAAAAAAGTTTCATCATTGGCTTGATTGAATTTCACTGTTTTCAGGCAAGCTTGAAGTGAGTTGTGAGAGCATATTTTAAGGAAAAGAGGGAGTTCCTGGTTTGAACTTGAAATTTTTCCTGAAAAAACTCCAAACTTCAAAACTTGGTTGTAGCTGCCTCTATTGTTTACCTGATTTAAGAAAATTAAAGCTTGTTGCCAATATTAGCAGTTTAGCATTCGAATTTCAGAAAGATAGGCATGCAGAAATGTGGACAGCTGTGCTTCTGATTTTCAGTCAGCAAACTAGTTACTTACACAACAAATTACCAGTTTTGTCTGGAGCTACCCAAATTGCCTTCTACAGCGTGACAGTTGGGTTATCTGAGAATATAATAGCATGCATGCAAGAGTGGGCTTGGAGACCTCTAATTCTGGAGGCTTAAAGTATAGTGTCCAAGACGTGGCCCCAAACAGAACAGCCTTTAGGTGAGTGGCAGAGGCCACCAATTTGGTTGACTTAACTTGCCATCTGTGGAGTTGTCAAGTGGTGCTGTTACCATAGATAAACAATGACACACGTATATTAAAATGCCCACGTTGCATGCATTTTTATTAATGATTGTATTATTTCAAGCCATACAATTGGATTTCTTTGATCTCAAAGCATCAGAACAACAATCTAAAGGGTAAAAGAAAATCAAATAATAAATTTGGACAGGTATCATTGAAATGTAGTAATGCTGGTGACATTTCTAGACAACGTTTATTGTCATCTTCATCACTCTGATCGCTGAGTACGTGGATTACCACAGGTTTCAGAGTAGCAGCCGTGTTAGTCTGTATTTGCAAAAAGAAAAGGAGTACTTGTGGCACCTTAGCGACTAACCAATTTATTTGAGCATAAGCTTTCGTGAGCTCCTGAATGCATCCGATGAAGTGATCTGCAGCTCACGAAAGCTTATGCTCAAATAAATTGGTTAGTCTCTAAGGTGCCACAAGTACTCCTTTTCTTTTTGGATTACCACACTTTTCATTGCCATTGCATGTACACAATTCTGTGTGGGGAAGATTGTTCAGACTACGGATGCTGTTGATTGTGCAGCGACCCCTCTTGGTACAGGCACAAAAAAGATCTTGTAGAAGCTCAGATGCCATTCTGCCCTTGAAGAATACAGGAAGTAGTTAATCCACATTTTTCCATCCATGTTGCAACAGTGGTCCAATATCTGGTTTACCTATGTGCAGAGACATCCAAGTCTTTGTATGCCAAAATGCTCTTTTTGACATGCTCTTCAGAACTGTTCTCACAGTTCTCTCCCACATGGTGGGAGTTTGGCCAGTGACTTGTCCTTTTTGGTGGCTAGATTTTTGCCACATGCTAAACAGCTTCATCATTTCTGAAAAAAATACTTGCTCAAATAAAACCAATACAAACCTTTTTAATACATTGTCATTTGGTAGCTTTGACCAATACTGACCACATTAAGTTAAAATTAAATTTTAAACAGTAAAAACTGTAGCCAAAGTCATGTTACTGCTTCTGGAACTATGGAAGAAGACATTCTCGTTTTGGGTACCATTGTTTCACTTCGCCTTCATGTGGCACCACTTGACGGCTCCACATCATACCTTCTCAAATGTACATTTAAGTAAAGTTTCAGATGATATATGATGTGGGTGTGCATAGGATGTATCCACCCAACTCTAAAAATATTGCCCTTTTTGGGGGAATTTCTGCATGGCTACTGGGCAGTGTCAAGCTGTTTAATGTAACTGACTCCAGTAAGGTCAGGATTTTACCCCTAATGTCTTCCAGATATCCTCATGTAGCCCTAGAATCCCTTTGATTGTTCCCACATGAAGCTAAGACACGTACATGCTCCTGATTGTGAGTGCTCAGTCTCCTTAGGTAGCTCACTCTCTCCTCCACAGGCTCCCAGGCCTCCTTCTGAGTTGAATCACTTTTCAGCCAAGGACATGGACTTCTGCCTGCACTGAGCTATCTGAATCATACTAACCAGCAGCGTTCCCTCCAATTTTTCCCACACCTGTGCAGAATGAATTTTATGTGCACACATTTTATGTCTCACACATCACCTCCATTTTGGTGCACATAAAATTCATGTGGTGGGGATGGAGCCGAGGGGTTCAGAGTGTGGGAGGGGGCTGAGGGTTGGGGTGCAGTGGGCTGAGGGTATAGGCTCTGGGTTGGGGCTCACGGCTGGGGCAGAGGGTTGGGGTGCAGGGGAGTAAGGGGTCTGGCTGGGGGTTTGGGCTCTGGGGTGGGGCCAGGGATTGGGATGTAGGCTATGCTGGGGCTGTGGCATGGAGAGAGGACTCCCCACAGCTCGCTCTCTCTCCCCAGAGCAGCACCTGGGCTGTGGGAGGAGAGGCGCCACTCCCCCAGACAGGGCAGGTCTGGGCTGGGGCCGGGGGAGGGGCGGCTGAGGTTGGTACTCCCACTCTTGCATCCCTGTTGGGAGCATCACAAGTAGCTTCTACAACCACCATCAGACAGAGGGTGAGATTCTGCTCTGTGCAGTGGGCCAGCACAAACCTGGGCATCACCTGAGCCCTACCCATGTCTGGGTGCTTCCAGGTGTGCAGTCCCCTTGGGATCAGTGGCTGTGCACTGTGCTGGGTGGTGAGTGTTTGTAGTATCGAGCCCTTATTAGTGACCCCTCACAGAACAGGAAAAGTGCAACCCGAAGGCACTGCAGTGCCTGTGCTACTCCACTGACCCACTGCAACCTGGGACTGGGCTGGGCCTGTCAGGTATGGCCCCTCTCGAGAGCAGCGTGGAGCAGCACTGCCTCCCACCAATGCTGTCTGGAGCCTCTGGGGAGCACAGCTCGTGCATCCCTTCTGCAGAGCGAGGGGCAGCCTGTGCTCCTTCCTGTCCCAGCCAGCGCTCACGGCTCCTTCCATTTGGGACAGGAACAAGGGTCCAATATTGGGATTTCCAGGGAGGGACAGTGTCTCTGATTTCTCTCAGCTCTAGTCCCTCCCCCAAGAAGTCCACGACGAGTCTCCACCCCTGCTTAAAGCCATGTTCCAGGCCAAATGGAGAGCTGCTGGGGGAGAGGCGCCCCTCCCTGGCCCCAACTCAGGCCTGGCCCGGACCTGTCAGAGGAGAGGTGCCCCTCCCTTGGCTGTGGCACATCTAGGCCCCGGGACTGGGTTGCAGTTGTGGGGGAGGCACCCCTCCCCCAGCCACGGCAGGTCCGGGCTGGGGGAGGGAGCCTTTCCCCTGGGCTTTGGCAGGTCCTGGGTTGAGGCCAGGAAAGGGGCACCTCTCCCTGCCGTGGTCCGGGGATGGGGGAGAGGCATCTCTCCCTGCTGCAGCCCAGAGCGTCTGCGTGGCACTTAATAGCACACTTAGTGGGAATTTAGATAATCAGATTGTCTCCTCTAAAATGAGGAAGTGGAGTCTTTAGTGGACTGACACTCTCCACCTTACAGTAACAAACCAATGGCTCCACCCTCCTTTCTTTCCCCCACTCTTTTTTTCCTCCCAGGAGGGATGTAGGAAGGGTAGTTCCACTTTCCTATGCTAGCTGGAATTTGTAGAAAAATTGTGCCAGAGTTCTCTTGTATAACACCTTAGCATGAAGAAATAAGTGGCTGTGGTGTTATAAAGACACATGGAAACCTTGTTCAGGCACCCTTTAATGTGTTGAATTTTGTCTGAAGTTCTAAAAAGTAATTTAACTGCCTCCCCTGTGTTCAGAGTTGGATGTTTTGTCTATTTCACTATAACTCAGTAGACTGCCATAAACATTTATTTTAAAAACAGTGCTATTGCTTTCTGGATTTCTCTTACAGTCTAGCACTGAATAAAAATAACTTCTGAATTTCCTCAGACACTTCTTTACGCCCCAAGCTGTCACTCTGCCACTTACTATAATTTTATCAGAAATTAATGTCTTGTAGTGAATGAGTGAGCAAAATTAAAAACCTACAATTTTTCTGTGCAGTCTGCGTAGGCACTAAACTTCTAAAACATGGCATTAACGATGCATGGCAAACCCATCATCATTTAGTGGGTTTTGTGCTGCTCCCATAACATGTTTTAAAAATGTACACATGTTCCTTAACCTGGCTTTCCGAGTATCTGTATATGAAAACTTCTCTTTTTACTGCAAAAAGTATATACCTCCCCACCCCCTAACACTGTGGCTGCGTTCTGTTAGATGCATAAGACGTTTTAGGTCCACACAGATAATGGATTGGTCCACTGAAAATGTCAAGGGGAAAATAAAATTTTCCCTCCTATTTTTTTTGGCTGTTTCTGAATAGTTTATCTTTTTTAAATTTTTTAAAAAATGTCCTTTGTTTTTAGGAGGCCCTGTTAGCAAAATGCTGTCATGTTAAATCAGCCAAAGCAGCAGCATAGCTAGGTAGAAGTAGTAGTAAAGATAAATGGTGTAATGCATGCTCCTACTCATTCTGTTGAGGAATGAGCTGTCACAGGTCAGGGCAATGGCACTTGTATTTCCTCCTCTGTGGTCAACCAAGGATGCCCACTTTTAGGCTTCTGGCTGCAGCTGTAATCTCTCTTGGGCACAGACCCACTTGTCTCTCCCTCTTGACTAAGGTTTTTCCAGGCTGCACAATTCCCTGACTAAAGTGTGATATCCCCAGCAAGCCAGACTGCCTAAACAGGCCAATGTCTGTGCTTCACTTTCTCTCCAAAGACTATGAATAGTGGTCACAAGTTACCACGCAGCTCTTCCTTAGTAAGCACATTTATTATTAAGGTGAAAGCATTGCAGAGAAAACACATGAAAGAACCTACACACATGCTAAAAAGCTTATCAGAGGTCACCCCCAATGTCAACCTCGGGCTTGGGTAGGTGTTAGTCTTTCAAAACACACCACTGGGTTTCCCCCATGCTTACAGGTCCATAGGTCTCTGACTCAGAACAACCATGAATAGTTCAATCTTCCCTGTATACAGTTTGTGTGTTTAATCTTGGCCTCATGTAACAGGTGATCAGCAGACAATGGGCCACTCCTCGGGGCATAGCTTCAAAAGGCTAGGTTTTTGCATAATCAGAAGTGGGGAATTTGCATTCACCTGCCCCTAGATGTTCCCCAGGAAAACCACTTAACGCTTTTTAATCCAAAAGTCCATTGTTCAGTAGAGTTCTTTTGAACCTCCATGTCTCACATCTGTTACACCTCCCCCCTTGAGAGGTTACATACAATCCCACCCACAATAATATGTAGATCATTCATTTAATACAATGTGCCCCACAGATATTTAAACTTAATTCGTAAGATTTCCCAAGTATATTTGAGAAAACCGCCATATCTGTCACATGAATGTTAGTAAAAGCATTGGTTTGGGTTACTTGAATACTTCAATTTAAAGCAGTTTAGCAGTGCTCTTTACCGGAATCAAAAACCTTAAAAATCTTGGCTCATTCTCCCTTCTAGTTTATCTGGGATCTGCCACAATACATGACCAATGGTGAACTGAGAGAGGTTTAAAGAAACTTCCTGTTGTCAACTTTCCCATAAGTTTTAATTTTGCTTCTCATAACCAAAAGTGCTCGTTTTATTGGATCCTAATAGACTATTCCGTTTTGTTTCTCACAAAATTGGGTGACTGGGCAACAGAATGGCAGCTGAAATTCAATATTGATAAATGCAAAGTAATTCACATTGGAAAACATAATCCCAGCTCTATATATAAAATGATGGGGTCTAAATTAGCTGTTACCACTCAAGCAAGAGCTCTTGGAGTTATTGTGGATAGTTCTTTGAAAACATCCACTCAATGTGCAGCAGCAGTCAAAACTAACAATGTTGGGAATCATTAGGAAAGGGGTAGATAAGATAGAAAATATCATATTGCCTCTATATAAATCCATGGTATGCCCACATCTTGAATACTGCATGCAGATGTGGTCCTGCCATCTCAAAAAGATATCTTGGAATTGGAGAAGAGCAACAAAAATGATTAGGGGTATGGAGCAGCTTCCGTATGAGGAGAGATTAACACTGGGACTTCTCAGCTTGGAAAAGAGACTGCTAAGGGGGGATATGATAGAGGTCTATAAAATCATAACTGGTGTGGAGAAAGTAAATATGGAAGTGTTGTTTACTCCTCATAACACAAGAACTAAGGGTCACCAAATGAAATGAATAGGCAGCAAGTTTAAAACAAAAAAGGAAGTATTTCTTCACACAACACACAATCAACCTGTGCAGCTCGTTGCCAGAGGATGTTGTGAAGGCATAGACTATAACGGGGTTCAAAAAGGAACTGGATAAGTTCATAGAGGATAGGCCCATTTATGGCTGCTAGCCAGGATGGGCAGGGATGGTGTCCCTAGCTTCTGTTTGCCAGAAGCTGGGAATGGGCAACAGGGGATGGATCACTTGATGATTACCTGTTCTGTTTATTCCCTGTGGGGCACCTGGTATTGGCCACTGTCGGAAGACAGGATAATGGGCTAGATGGGCCTTTGGTCTGACCCAATATGGCTGTTTTTACATTCACTGATATACTGTTTGTGCTTATTTCCAGTCATCACTGAATTTTGAAAAGCATTCTGAAAATTTATCATGGACAGAGAATCGTTATGAAGCAAACCGCAGACGACACAACTCTTCAGATGGGTTTGATCCTAGTATTGGACGTCCTAATGGAGGTATAATTTTATTTCTGAATAACCTCAGTCAGTGCTGTGTGTTTATAAGCTTTTTTCGTAGAGCTTTAATGTTTTTTTACTACTCCTGGGGGAATTCTTCAGCACTGCGCAAGTGCAGCATTTGTCCCCCTCAGATTTGACTTTGACTGGGAAGAAAAGGGAAGCCACAAGAGTGGTCATGTGACCCTACCCAGCAGTATGTTTTGGGTGCCCAGGGCAGCTGGCAGAGAGGTAAATCACTGTGGGGTCAGGGGCAGGACTGGGGAAGACCTGGCTGGTGGCTCCTACTCTGCGCCAGGCTCAGCTGCTAGTCCTGGCTGGGCTGGGACTTCCTCTTTCCCAGCATGGAATCTGGGGCCATGTCAGACCTGCCCCCAGATTTCTCCCCTGGCTGTAGGAAGCTCTGAACCCCCCCACCCCCCAACCCGGTGCTTCCTGCACCCATTGCTCCTCAGCTGCAAGGGGAGGTATCCATATATAGATGGATGAACTCCCCCATCCACCCAACCCCCTCGTATCCAGACCTTCCTGCCGAGCCTCACTCCCCCTGCACCCAGACGCCCCTGATGATGAGCAACCTGGATCCCCACCCCACTAAGCCCCAACCAGCTGACCCTGGATCCCCCCCCCGAAACCCCCACTCCCAGACCCGTCTGCCGAGCTATGTCGTCCCCTCCCCCCCCCCCCCCCAGACCGCCATGCTGAGCCCCAACCACTTTCACTTGGACCCACCTGCCGAGTCCCCTTATTGTTGCACCTAGAACCCTCAACAAGCCCCTGTGCATCCGGATCGCACCCCCTACCCGAATCCCCCACTGAGCCGTTCACACACAGAACCCTGTTAACCGACACCTGGATCCTCCACACTTGGATCCTGCCTGCCCACACCTGGTGCACTTGGCATGGAGGGATAGGGCCCTAGAGTGTTTCTGGGGCAGGCCCAGTCCTTGTGCTGTGTCAGGGTTGGGGACCAGCCTCACCACTGAGTCTGTGTCCCAGAGGGGAGCTGCACAGTGATCTCCCATCTCTGTGCAGCTAGTGGCCTGTGCTCCCCAATGCCATGCTGGAGCCTCCACATTTGACAAATATTTGCAGAACTTTAAAATATTGTGTGCAGAATTTTAATTTTTTTGGTGCAGAATTCCCTCAGGAGTATTTTACATTCTCTAAAGTATAGACCTTCTTTCCTTTCTTAATATGCAAACACTGAATGCTTTAGCGTTGGAAGGCTTAATCCCTAGGAGAATGGAGGCACGGAGAATGGAAGCAATACAAGGGGTATGTGGTACAAGAGCAATTCTTTCAGGGCAGGTAGGATGGCCTCGGATTGATTAGAACAATGTGCCACTGGGTGCAATGTATTGCTCTTTTGAAAAGGAGCAGTATTAATACCCAGCTAGTGTATGGTGTAGACAGCAACATATACACAAGCAAACAGGAGAGGGGCCTGACAATATTTAATTGTCAGACCAAGCTCCTTTGGGGCCATCTATTTCCTGTCTTGCTCTGAAACGGAGCTTGTCTCCTTAGTACAGAGTAGAGATCCTACTCTACTGCCTGTATGAGTGAAAAGAAACTCACTATGCTATCAGATCCAGAATGAGCATAAAACGTGATTTGATTCATTCATGATTTTAACTTTCTGTATCAATTTTGCAATTTAGAAATTCTTTCAAAACTGCTTGTAATTACATTTTTTTTAATTTAAAAATCTAAGGACATTTTGGGAGAAAAGAGAAAAATGGTTGGCGTTCACAAGGCAGGAATGGGACAGAAAACACACACCACCGTGGGGGAGGATACCATAGTGGAGGTTCCCGCTCTCGTACCAGCACTTTCCACTCTGGAAAAAGCCAAGGACTGCTGCATGAAAATAATGTACCTGACAATGAAACTGGGAAAAAGGAAGACAAGGAAGAACCCAAGCAATTTGAGGCTGAGGATTTTGTAAGTTACTTGTCATTATAATAAACAAGGTTTCATTGTTTCTGCAAGTGCCATTTTGCCCATTATGCAGGCTACTTCATGAGATTTCACCAGTTTCAGCTCATCTTATACAGAGGTCACCCTTTCCATAGGTAAGAGGGCATTGATGGTTTATCCATTAACTTGTTTCTGTTCTTACCTCCTCTTATTATGGTAATTGTATTAGTGTATAGTACTCAATTCATTTGTTTATAGACGATAGCTTTTGGGACCTAGGTCTGTTCCAAATCCTTCACTACAATATTTTACGGCAGTTTACCATGGCAAGTACTACATAATAAATTCTACACAACTTTCTTTTCAGAAACTGGGAGTAGAATAAGTAAGTAGCCTTTCTGCCATATAGAAACCCAGGCTGGAATCTTCCTCTTGAGTTGTGAAACCTGGGAATTGCAGGATGTAGGAGGATTTGAGCCTTTCTGTTCTGGATGACCAACACCATTCTCCGCCTTTTCTGGACGAGGAGTCCACAAAATGGCATTGATTGCAGTGTGAGAGAAGCCCATTATGAAGGACATGATATTGGAGAGGGGTTAGGCACCAGAGGAAAATAGCTGAATGTTAATTACTGTAAAGTATTGGTCTGTTTCAGAAACAAACCTGGGTCTATCCTCAGTCCTATCTATTTAAGAACTTATTTCCTTTGAGAAAGGATCTCACATTTGAAATGAATTTTAATGTGATTCTCCAATACTAAATTTCATTCATAATCAGTCTTGAAATATGAACCAACTAAGCAATAATTTAAAAATTATTTCCTTTCAGCCCTCTCTGAATCCTGAATATGAGAGAGAACCAAACCAGAATAAATCTTTAGCAGCAGGTGTGTGGGGTAAGTATTTTTGACTGTTTTGATAGAAAATATAGTAAAGGTTTGGAGATGATGATTGATTGTTTTTTAAATAAAACAATGAAAAGAGGGGTGTGTGAGTTTTTAGGATATAAGAATACTAGTTTTTTCACAAACATAATTTGAAGTTAAAAGGACTCTGGGCCTTACTAAAATTTAGTTTACTTTTTCCTTTATGAAAACAGTGCCTATTGCCTATAATTGTGTAACAGAACATTGGCTTGTAAGCACAGACATGGTCAGCACATCTGCTATGGTGACAAGGCATCTTTTGGTCAAGGGTTTGCTAGGATTTGGTCTTCAGGCAGGGTACATGGTGAAGAGGGGTCAGTTGACCAAGTGTCATGTGACTGCCAACTGGAGATTTTATAAAAATGCTTCTGAATCAGTCTTGGAAGATGTTTGAGGTAAGACTTTGAGAGAAGTTCCTCTGTGGGGACCTGGCAGGAGGCCTACAAGGCCTCCTTTGCCCTTGTCTTGCTGAAAGTTGGAAAGGCCTCTGGTGCCTGGGAGCAAGTGCTTTGAGTAGCTGGTGTCTTATTCTGTTCTCCTTCCCCCGGTAATAAAGTCAACTGAGGAGAGGGACTGAATTGTAGTTTGGGCTTTATTTTACCTTTCCCAGCTGGTGTAGCTGCCTGCCAGCTTAAGTTTGTGCTACAGATGCATGATTCACAGTAACATGTTGACAAATACAGGAAATGCGTGTTTGGAGAATATATTTTTTTGAGTATTTCAGCTGCCTTTTTGAGGACTGTAACATTCTGTTAAACATACATAAAAGCTGCTATTTAGAAATGGATTTATTGTTGTCAAAGCTGAAACCTGAAAAATGAGTGCTGTTTTTCAAGAGATTTGCTAACTCTGCATTACTTCAGCTGTACAGTTTCACGTTTTTAGAAAGCAAACAGACACAGGCCAAGATTTTAAGATGCGTTCCTAAAGTTAGGCTAGTAAATTCTTTTAGATGCCTACCCGGCAGCTTCCACTTTTGAAAATCAAGCCACTTATTTCTTTGCCAGGAAGGTCAGCAAGAGTCTAATTTTCCAGCCAAGCGGGAAGAGGTTATAAAACACTTATTCTCTCCTCCTCTCCACCCCCCCCTCTTCCCCCCAGCCGCATCTGACAGCCAGAAGTTTGAGAGCTGGGGCTCGGGGCTTCAGCCCAACTCCTGTTGAAGCCCTGAGACACACCTTTCTTCCCCCCCGTGCTGGGCAAAAGCCCCTACCCCACTGCAAGGCAGAGGATCCAAGCCTCCCACTCCAGTCTGATAGGGGGAGGCTGGGGGAAGAGGGAGGGCTCTGCAAGACTCACTTTAATGGTAAAAGAGCCTCATGTGACTTGTGAGCCACAGTTTGGCCACCCCTGTTATATAGCTAATGCTAGATCCTTGCAAACTGAGTAGCATCAATGGAACAGGAAACAGTTCAGTTAGATTTGAAGGAGAATTAGCTTTCCAGGGTGTTAGGCTACAGTCAGATTGATCTTCACAAGAAAGGCAAGAAATAGTTTAATTTGCCAAACACATGAGCATAAACTACAATGATAACTTGCTGTTGCAGTGCATTACTTGATTTTAGAGGGAAATGATATCTTTCATACTTCATTACAACCTTGCAATTGCAAACTTAAAGTATACTTGGAAACAGGGCCGCCCTTACCCATACGCAAAGTACGCAGCTGCGTAACGCACCAAATTTCCTGGTGCCCTACATGCTGCTCCAGCCTCTGCTCTGGCTCTTCCTCAGGCCCCTGCCGCTGCTTTGCCCTGCCCAGCTTCTTCCCCGCCCCTGCCAAGCCCTGCCTCCACTCCCCTGAGCTCTGCAGCAGGGCTGGGGCTGCGCTCACTGGCGGCAGGAAGTGCAGAAACCCGGCCCCAGCCGCGCTGCTGGTGAGTGCTGGGGGGTGGTTCCCCCCTGCCCCCAAGCCAGCGCTGCTCCCCCTGTGGAGGCCTGGGGCCTGCCCCCCCACTTTCCCCCACAGAGGTCTGGGGCCCCCCACACATACCCCACGGGGGGGGGGGGGGGGGCTGCGTAGGGCCCCAGAATAGCTAGGGATGGCCCTGCTTGGAAATCTTAAATTGGAATAAGAATAGCCTTCAGATTAACAGAAAACTAACATGCAAGACAATTGGAAGATATTGTAGTTCACGCAGATGTATTAAATATTAGTCTGGGTCAAAATGGAGTATAATTTTTGTTCCATTATTTTATTTCACTTTGTAAATATGGCACAAGAGCTTATTCCATGCTCTGAATGACTTCACATATTGTTAAATTCTACAAGAACAAAATATTCAACTACCATATAATAAATAGTACACTTTAATTTGCTAACACTCACCAACAATAAAAGGAACATCATAATGATTTTACTTTTAGGCAGCCTTTGCTAGTGTATTACATATAAACTGGTTTTGCTGATGCTACTCTAACTTTCCATGTGGACACTTAATCTTCATTAAGAGCGCCTGTTTGCGGTTTAGCATCATTGGGGAGCTAGTGTGGAATAACTATTAAGCTTTAAATTCATACCCTCGCTTATTCTGTACTAACGTCTCCATGTAGGCAAGCCCTAAATTAGCTTCTCTAATAGAAATGGAATTGTAATGTTTAGAGTTGAAAATAGTCTATCCAATAACGAAAGAGTTCCAGTAGAATACCTCTGTGCAAAAGATTTAGTGTGGTAATTTCTTAGTTATGTAAATTTATTTGAGTTGCACTTTATAGAGAAATGCCATGTCTCTAAGCAAACGTGATTAATGACCTTAAGTGCTGTCCTTCAAATAAAACGTGTTTCACCCCTAAAGTGGATAGTAAATGCAAATGGTGCATTTTATTATACTTTCCACAACTGAGGCATGTTGAGGTGAAATAACAAAAAAAAAAAAAACCAACTTGAAACAGGAAATGACTGAGAGAGACCCTTACTGCTCTAGAGCTCAAGGGTGCCATATTTCTTCTGTTCATGTGGGAGAGTTGTTCCTTTAGTCTAGGCTATGAGCCATCATTCAGGAGAAAGTGCAAGACTAATTAGCCCTGGCCAGTTGTTGATAAAATAAGCAGGAAAAAGTCTTCTCTCAGCAGCTGTATAGATTTCATATGACCATTCAGATGTAAAATTTCCAAAATCAAACACTGTTTCTGGTTTTGAATGAGCAAAGTAATGTGCCTGAGGGAAGAAAATGTTAACATTTAGCACTGTTTCTCAAGAGCATTAATAATTGGGTATGTAAACACGTCACAAGTTTTAATTCTCACAACAAATGTGAGGTAAGTAGGGTATTGTAGGCATAGCAACTGAGAGTCAGAACAGTTACTTTACTTGCCCCACACCACACGAGTTATTGGCAGATCTGAGATTGAACTCATCAGTTCTTGATTCTCTGGCCTCTTTGCCCTGGACCACACTGCTACCCAACATTTTGTATCCTGAAACATTAGGGAGAAGGCTCATTCTCTGATTTATTTTATGTTGCTTTTGTTTCTATATAGAATATCCTCTGAATCCAAAATCTAGATCTCCAAGAATGCTGGTCATTAAAAAGGGTAGTACAAAAGATTTACAAATATCTGGATTCCCTGTAGTAGGAGGTCTTCATTCACAACCAGTCAAGAATGGAACTGGTACAAGTGTTTATAAAGGATTAGTTCCTAAACCTGCTACTCCACCTGCAAAGGTAAGTTTGAACTCTGTTGGAAATATGAATAAGTCGTCTGTGAAATGTGCTCTAATTTTTGATACGCTTGTCTCGTATCTGGGAGTACTACCGCTTCATGTAGCGTTACCATGTTTAAGTATGGTTATACTTAAAACGTAACTGAACATTCTTCTGAACTGTATTTAGACCCTTCCTATTTCTGCTACATATTTTTGAGGTAGGATAAGAACTGAACAGTGTATTCCAGGTGAAAGTCGAAGGGACACAGTTGATTTGTGTAATGTGAATATATTTTCAGTTCTTTAATACATATAAACGTTTTCCTCCTCTTCCCCCCCCCCCCCCCCCCCCCCCGGCATGCAGTAGAGGCTTTCATCAAGTTTTCCATAATGGCAACCTGTCTGTCTGTCCTCCCTCCCTCCCCTGGGTGGTTCTGGTTAAATTTAGAATCCATCAGTGTAATGATGTAATGACTTAGTCAGATCATTCCTTCTAATTTGCATTGCCTGGAATGAGTTAAGAGTAAAGATAAAGGGTCTGTACAGGTATTACTTAGGGTGTAATTTGGCCTGCAGTACTCCTGGTAAGGTTTGACTGAAATAATGCATCTTGGCTCTCAGAGCTCAGCCTGAATTTGCAGGGCTGGCAATAGAATAAAAACTGAGCCTATTTGTTATTGAAGTAATTGAAAATAAACATAGAACACCAGTGCCATTTTAGGTGTCTTGTTTTTTTAAATGAAGCCATTGCCTCCGTGTTAGATTCATCCTTACCTCACTTCAGGAATTTACATGCTCTGTATGTAATGACATAAATTATTTGATAGTGAAAATATTGAGTTATTGAAAATGATTTAATATTGCAGTGCTAGATATACTAGAGAATATTACACACAGCTTTTGAATGTAATTTGGTGTGTTTAGATAACTAACAGAATAAGGTATTGGTATAAGAAGTGCCAAATAGTTTACATTTGATTTATTAATTATTTTCAACAAGAAAATAGTTTTTGTACTGTCTTACAGAATGACTGTTTGTTTGTTTTTTCTGAATAAGCAGACCTTAGTTAATGATTGGTTTTATTTTTTGTTTAGCCTGCACAGTGGAAAAGCCAAACAAAAGAGAATAAACTTGGGACTCCATTTCCTCATGAGTCTTCATATGGTATTGGCAACTTTAATGCTTTCAAATCAACTGCCAAGGCTTTTAGTGTATCACAGAATTCAGTGAAAGAGGTATAGTATTTTTTTTGCATCAGATCCTTTTAAAATTTCAAGATATTAATCTGAGTAACCTGCTATATACTGTAAGTGAAAACTGTTACATGCAGTGTTGTAGCCATGTTGGTCACAGGGTATTAGAAGCAAGGTGGGCGAGGTAATATCTTTTACTGGACCAATTTCTGGTGGTGAGAGACAAGCTTTTGAGCTTACACAGAACTCTTTGTCAGATTTGTCCGGACTGTCTTCAAACCTGAAGAACAGCTCTTGTTTAAGCTTGAAAGCTTGTCTCTCTCACAAGCAGAAGTTGGGCCAGTAAAAGATGTAATCTCTGAGATTAATTATTTAAATAGTTAATATTTAAACTTTACCAATGTTATATACCTCAAGCATTGGCAGTACCTGTTGACCTATTTTGTGGGTTTGGAAGGAGGAGAGGTGGATGGTTTAGAAGATGTTAAGTCTGAGAATGTTGAACATAAAAATTGCTGATGGTGTGATACAATTCCAGAAGTACCACCTTTGAGGCAATACTCGAATACCTTCCAAATCTGATTTATCAGTGAGTGCACACCGAATACATCCACTACCCATGGGTAGTTGGGAATTTTAATAAACTCCTCTCTCTTTATTTTTACTTTTTATTTATTTTATGTAAGCATACTAAGTCAGTTCAGGACTCTGGATGCAGGTGAAACTATAGTAGGTGTACATTTTTAATTCTTGCTCAGTAAAAGGAACTTGTCTTGTGTCCTATCCAGTAAATTTGTCTTTAACTTGCCAAGTTTTCAGTGTTCTTACTTTTTTCCCCCCCTGCATTAGTGTAATCGGTCAAATTCTTCATCCCCTGTTGACAAACTTAATCAGCCTCGATTAACAAAATTGACAAGAATGCGCACTGATAAAAAGAGTGAATTCTTAAAGGCATTGAAACAGGATAGAGTTGAAGAGGAACATGAAGATGAGAATCATGTTGGGGAAGAGAAGGTAATTCAATTCACCAGCTGTTACAGATATAGTTGTAATACATCTCAAACCACACACATTGTTTTATTTGGTTGTAATGAGACTTTCACTTTCTCTGAACACTTACAACTGCAAAACATAACTTACCATGACAGAATTTCTAGAAATATGAAGTGCAATACAATAATGAGGTCAGGATCCCAGGCCTATTTAATATTAGAAAAGATGAATGATCTTTTAATGTCCCTCAGGTATTGAACCACTGTCCCTTTCTGAACATCACTTCGTCCCTTTTTATAATGAAAATTAAAATATTAACTGGGATCTTGATGGCAGAATATGAAATTATACATCCAGCTACCATCTCTTCAGTTATACTTATGACATATATTCAGTTGTTCACCTATGCACAAACTCTTGACTACTCCTGTGAATAGTCCCATTAAAACTTCTCCTCTTACATGTTCTTATGCTGACTTAGGGCATGTCTACACTACAGACTTAAGCCGACCTATGTTAAGTCGACTTACAGCAACCACAGTAATTACTGCAGTGGCTGATGTCCACACTACCCTCCTTCTGTCGGTGGTGCGCATCCTCACCAGGAGTGCTTCCACTGACTGAAGAGGGACAATGTGGGAGGCTGAGAGCCAGTGCGCTCATCTCTGCACAGCTCCCCGCCGGGATCCCAGTTGCCCCCTGGGCTCTCAGCTCCCTGCTCCCAGCTGGGCTCCAGTTGGCCAGCTTTCTTGTCAATCTCAGGGCTCCATACTGGAGTCCTGAAATTGACAAGGCAGCCAACCACCGATGTAAGTAATGCAGTGTCTACAATGACACTGTTGCCCTAACTATTATACCGACATAATCCCTATGCCTCTCATGGAGGTGGAATTATGTTTGTGTAGTAGGGCACTTACATCAGCGGGACAAGGCTGTAGCGTGTACATGACATAATGAGATCAACATAAGCTACCTTACATCACCCTAACTATGTAGCGTAGACCAGCCCTTAGATTTACTCTTCTCAGTAGGCTGTGGGGCATCTGTTACATACTTTTTAGTGACACTTTCATGAGAGCATTTCAGAAACTAAGTGGCTATTATGGCACATTTTGAAACAGGTTTCTCTCTAAAGTTTATTATTTTTTATTATGTGCAGGACTCTTTACAGGTTAATAAAATTGGCAAGTCGTTACTCCTAAGTAGCTTGTGATCAAAGCTAGGCACAACACAGCAAAGGCTGGAAATGAAAGTTGGCGTGAGTGAGGGCTAGAATTATTAAAGAACATGATTATTCATGTTAATTCCTTGCAATGCTAATTATATTAATATTTGTAACTTTCCAAATTGTTGTTAATTGCCATCCTTGTACAATGAAAAAAATGTGTCCTGGAATGTCTTGCTCAGAATCCTACTGTATGGGTTTTGAGCAGCAAACTTAAAAGCCATCTAACAATTGTAGTTCGCAGAAGACTATATACCTAATCCACCATATATGAGCATTGTGGTGTATTTCCTCATTTTGGAAGTAAATTTTCTGCCACTGATGAGAAATTGCAAGTATATTGATCTAGTAGTTCCCTCATTTCCTGATCTAAACTGAACCTAATCTAAATTGTGAGAATTTACTAATTAGTCTGCTGGTAAATGGTGATAGCTTGGTGTTTAGTAAATGGTAGGTACAGAAGAAAAAAGATTCCTAGCTTCAAGTCCTGTGCCAAGTGTAATCGGTGGCTCTCAGTGGTTGACCAAGACAACATATGCCTATAGTTCAGAAAAGAAACACCCTTTATTGAAAACATATGGCATGGCAGATTCTGCAGCATTGTTCAGTTTTCTGCACAGTTGTCAGGCTTACTAATGCAGACAATTGGCCCCTAAAAGATTCAAGTTCCAGGCCTCTACAGAGTTCTTTCTAAACTGTTTTCTCTGTCACTCAGGTATCTGGATAGTCAGAAGAGGTTCCAATTGATCCTCTATCTTTGGTTAAGCCACATGAGTATTATTTCCATCTTAGGTATTCATAAGGGAACCTATCACATTGTCCAGTTTGGGGCTCACAGGTCTGATGACCTACCTATAGAAGAATACCTCAGAACTATATTAGTCTGCCAATCCCCTTCTCTCCTCTAGTGGACAGAAACCATTAAGATGGTGGGTGGTTTCCACTTACCAACACACCTTTTTTTTTTCCTCATTAAATTTTAGATGTTCTGATGGTCAGTTTCTAACAGAATGGAAGAGAATATATTCTGTATAGAACATACCTGAGAGCAGTGCATATGTCTAAAGAGCCCCTTTGAAATTCCAAATGTGAAATGGTGCCTGCATTTTGCATGGATGCCACATCAGAAACCTTAGTGTCGGGAGCTGATCTGGAAATGTCCCTACTGGAGATCTCTGCTACTGATACAGTTCATCATAGAATATTTGGTTAACATGCATGTAATCTTAGTTATGAGGCAAACTATTGTTATAACAATACTTTGAGGATTTATCAGTTCTTCAAAATGGGAAAGGGGGAACAGATGTTTAAGTTCTTTCTTTAGATACTTTAAGTTCTCATACTAATGTCCACCATTCATTAGTTACCTGGATACCTGGAGGCAGCTGTGCTTAATAGGGTGGTTGGTTTTCTAGAATGGCAAATACATGAAGTTAGTCCAATGGAACGGTCTGTGGAGAAAGAGCATGAGTTGCTATTGTAAAATCAGATTTTTCATATAATGGAGTGAAAATTTGCATTGATTAAGGAGTTTGATGAATTGGTTGCAAAAGGGCCTGGTTGCAGTGGGCTCAGCAGTGGCTTAGAAGTTACTGAGTAGCAGAGACAGGTGGGAAAGAATGAAGCCTGCATACTCTCCTGATAAGCCGCAGGAAAAAGACTTTTCTTCTAGGCTGGTACTGGACTATGGTTCAGGCAAAAGGAAGTAATGCTATTTCTAAGGCTGGTGTTCTGCTTTGTGCCTGAGCTCTTGGTTTCCAATATGTTGGTTAGGAAGTGGAGAATTCTTAAGGATAGGAGTGGGAGTGGGTTTGGCAACTGAGATTTGAGGTGGATGAGGCCAGACATGCCTATTGATTGCTGCAGATCTCCTCTGAGAGACTGATTTGGGGATTGTTGGTGAAGGAAAGAGCAAAAGCTAGACAAAAGGGGAAATAGAAAGCTGCCCTGTTCTGCTGATTGCTTTTTAATTAAAAAAAAATCACAGCACTGTAAATTTATACAGTACTTCAAAAACAGAGTAATTAGATCAGGCTTTTTCACTCTTGTGACAGACAGGTTTGGTAGGGGGAGTCTTGTCGCGACGTTTAAGCCCCAGTATAATAATCTGTCCCATAAAAGGGTTAAATTTGGGATGCTGTTATTTCAAATAGTTCCCAACTGATATCTGGCCATATCTCAAGCATAACTAGCAATTTTGTTGGTAGCTTCAACAGAGATTGAAGACTGAATAAACATGGGTTCTGAGCTACCCTCCCTTACCTATAGAAATTATTCATCCAGGGCAGGTTTGAGAGACACTGGCAGGGTGGAGAGAAAGGAGAGCTTGCAATGCTGTTGTGTCCCAGGGTACCTGATCTGTGGCTGAACTCTAGGCACTACTTTGAGTGCTGATCCATATTTGTATTCCACCGTGGGTATACATAAGCGCCACGTACCTAAACTGGAGAATTCCTGCAAGCAGTGTCCGTTGGGCTGTGCCTGCACCACTACTTTTCCTTGCCTTCCACACAGAAGGTATAACGGGCATGGTGGATGGACTCTCTCTCTAGTTTGTGACCAGAGTGTATTGTCTGGAGCTGATCCTTTTGTCTACTTTCTATAAATATTCAGATTTTTATATATATATATATATATATATATATATATATATATATATATATATATATATATATATATATATATATAAAATAAATAAATAAATTATTTTTGTTGTTAGTTTTTCTGATCGTTCACTAGTTACTTAATGTTAGCATCCCCACCCCAGGGAACCTTCTCTGTCTCCCGGCATGTGACTTAAATTATGTCCAGAACACCAGGCTTCAAAAACTGCATCTCCTGCTCTGGCTCATTTTAGGTCAGTGACAACCACCAGCACTGCCTCTACCTTGGAGAAGCTCATATCTCTGCTGAGCGCAGTATCAGCTGCTCTTTTCCCAGCTGAATGTGGCAGGCATGAGAACTCCAGCTTCGGAAGCACATTGTGGAGCATGCAATGAGGCCTCAGTCAACTTGTGCCAGGGAAGCCCACTGTACATTGGCCAGAGTCATTGAGGAGCATGCCACCTAGTATTGTCTGACTCCAGAGCAGAAAGGATCAGAGGAGAAGACCCTTTGTTTGGGCCCTGTCATGAGAATAAAGAGCACTCTCTCTCAGACTTTAGAGTAGATCCCCCTGTTAGACCTTCTAGGAGGAGAGATCCATCCCCATCCCTTTCCAAGTTGTGGCCAAGTGTGCCCAAGCCACAAGAATCTACCACCCCCTCTCTGCCCCCCCTGCCCCTCCAAAGCCTTATGGGCAGATCAGAAGGCACATAGGGGCAAGGACCCTTTGGTACCAGCCTCTGCACCAACTTCAGCATCAACTGTAGTACCAATTAAAACAAAACACTAGGACTCAAAGTACTGGGAACTGCTGGTACTGTCGAAAACCATCAAGTTGGAGACTCATTTACCAGAAGTACCATCAGAGCCCCATAAGGAACTACCATCGACACCTACTCTGATGGTACAGGCATGGACCGGGTAAGGGGGATGCGACTGAAAAAGTTGGGGACCACTGCTGTACAATGCAATAGGCAGCCTCAGTAGCATCACCTCAAGAGGTGTCCCTGCTTGATATTTGCAGGGCAGCTATGTGTAGTTTCATCCACACATTCACGAGACATAGGCATCATTTAGCACAGCGGTTGTACATGCAGCTATACTAGCATTCTCGCACCCTCCTCTGAGTACTGTTCGTAGTTACCCACAATGGAATACACGCAGGGACCAGCACTTGAAGAAAGGGAAGTTACTTACCTTATTGTAATGATTTCTTCAAGAGGTATGGTCCCTGTCCACTACCCTGTCCCCATCCCTTCCTCTCTGTGTTGGATCATGACGAGATTCATGGTAGAGAAGAAACTGGATATACAGTCAGTCCACACTATGTGGAGTCACAGGCATCAACCAACGGACCCTAATTTCAAGAAATCTTCAGTCTAAGGTTCGTGGATTGCATGTCTACCCATAGTGGAATCCAGACAGGCACCACATATCTCAAAGTGTAGTTACAATAAGGTAACTAACTTGCCTTTTCCACTGCTGTGGGCAATGCAGTACCTCTAACTTTAAATATATTTAGAAGTATGAATAAAGAGATTTTGTGAATTGATGGTGAGTTGCTCCATTTAAAGATAATTTTAAATGGTACATAATCCCAGAAAAATGGCAGTTTGCCAGAGTATTACTTTTTGTATACTGTCTCCTTTGAATTATAATGTATATTTAATGTACTTTTTTAACAGGATGATTCATTTAATTTGCATAACAGCAACAATGCTCATCATGAGAGGGACATAAACAGAAACTTTGAAAATGAAATTCCTCAAGAGAATGGAAATGCTTCAGTGATTTCTCAGCAGATCATTCGATCTTCAACTTTCCCTCAGACAGATGTCCTTTCAAGTTCACTTGAGGCAGAGCATAGGTATGTACTTTATATCGATGCCTGTGTTGGCTGTTGAACATCTTTTCCTGAATTCATGGCCCTACCAAATTCACGGTCCATTCTGGTCAATGTCAGTCATAAGATTTTAAAAATAATAAATTTCATGATTTCGTCTATTTAAATATGAAATGTCATGGTGTTGTAACTGTAGAGATCCTGACCCAAAAATGAGTTGTGTGGGGGAGGAGGGAGGTTGTAAGGTTATTGTAGGAGGTGGGTTGCAGTACTGTTAGCCTTATTTCTGTGCTGCTGCTGGCGGCAGTGCTGCCTTCAGACAGAGCTGGGCAGCTGGAGAGTGGCGGCTGCTGGCCGGGAGCCCAGCTCTGAAGGCAGAGCCACCGCCAGAAGCAGTACAGGTGACATGGTATGGTATTGCCACCCTTACTTCCTCACTGCTACAGGCTGGGCGCTGCCTTCAGAGCTGGGCTCCCAACCAACAGCCGCCGCTCTCCGGCCGCCCAGCTTTGAAGGCAGTGCAGAAGTAAGGGTGGCAATACCGCAACCCCCCTAAAATAACTTCGTGATCCCCCTGCAATTCCCTTTTGGGTCAGGACCTCCAATTTGAGAAACGCTGGTCTCCCCTGTGAAATCTGTGTACTATAGGGTAAAAGCACACAAAAGACCAGATTTCACGGTCCGTGACACGTTTTTCATGCTGTGAATTGGGTAGGGCCCTATTCATGACTGATATAAACTTAAGTAATTTAAATATATGGATAAAACTCATGCTCTGATATTGAGTTCATAGTTAATTGGTTTAAAATATAACTTCTCATGGGAGCTTCTTCTAAAAACCGAATTGTTCGACTTTTTAATGTTTCATCAGAGTCCATAGGACTAGGTTTCATTTGCCTGTACTGGTTCTCTTATGCACTGTCAATTTTAAAAGACCACATTTTGGGCTTTTGGAGTTCTTTAGACTGAATTCTACATTAACATTCTCAAGTAGAAGGAATCTTAGTTAACCGTGCCTGCATTCTTTCTAGTAAGGCAGTGACACGTGTTGAACAGTGTTCATCTAAGTATTCTACAGCCTTCCAGATGAAGGTGACTTTTCCAGAAGTGTTTCTTTCTGGGATTGGATTGTAGTGAAGGTGTTCTCTGCGTACGCTATTGGTTTGGTAAACTGAGCTGACAGTCCTGATTCCTTATACTGGTGCCCTGTGAATGGACTCTTCTAGAGTTTCTGTTGGTGGTGGTTGACTTGTGGGAGGACTCTTATGTGGCTCTCTTGAGTAAAGTGAACAGAACATGTTTGTCACTATGTATCAAATGAGGGGGTAGGGGGAGATCCTTCTCATTGTTTCCCTTCTTCAAGGAACAATTTCTGTATGGCACCTTCTCTAACACACTGATACCATAAGGTATTAATGGAGGTGGGGCAGGGTAAAGCCTCTGAGTGATACAAGCAGACCCAAAGTGAGTTCATTAGTCCTTGTAGACTTTCCAGAACAGGGAAACTACTCTTCGGTTATCCTATTATAAAGCTGTATGTTTCACCATCTGGTAATGTTACTAGCTTAAGCATGGAATCTGAGTTTTGGTCTAAACAAATTAGTGGATCCACTATTTTGAGCCCATCAACAGTTGTCCCAGATATCTTAAATCTCCTTGCTAATGGCAATAGTTTAATGAACTTCAGGTCCTTATTGCTAACACATTGTCTGTTTTAAGACAGGCTGTACACCAGCATTCTAACTTTCTGCCTGTGGTCCAGTGTCCATCTCTTGGTCTTTTGCTTCCAGTCTGTTTTTCCTTGTTGCCATACTTCTGGAGAGAAACTGGGAGCTAAATAAACCCTCAGTTCATTTTTAGACTGATAGAGCACTATTATCAGCCCTAGAAAATAGATCATATGGTTTATTCTATGAGTGATCAGAAACAAGGATGCTGTCTATTATGTAAACATTATGTCCTTGCCTCCTCACTCACGATGGCATGAGTGGTTGTGGTCTCTTTGTGAAAAGTAGATTTGTATGGGTATCTCTTCAATGGGCCTCCCTAGTTAGCAGTTTATCTCTGCATGTGTAAATCATAGAATATCAGGGTTGGAAGGGACCTCAGGAGGTCATCTAGTCCAACCCCCTACTCAAAGCAGGACCAATCCCCAAGTAAATCATCCCAGCCAGGGCTTTGTGAAGCCTGACTGCACAAACCTCAAAGGAGATTCCACCGCCTCCCTAGGTAACGCATTCCAGTGCTTCACCAACCTCCTAGTGAAAAAGTTTTTTTCCTAATATCCAACCTAAACCTCCCCCACTGCAACTGGAGACCA
This sequence comes from Natator depressus, assembly GCF_965152275.1. Lineage (NCBI taxonomy): Eukaryota > Metazoa > Chordata > Testudines > Cheloniidae > Natator > Natator depressus. The sequence continues at coordinate 35,615,852 of NC_134238.1, forward strand.
TTATTCCTTGTTCTGTCATCTGCTACCACTGAGAACAGTCTAGAGCCATCTTCTTTGGAACCACCTTTCAGGTAGTTAAAAGCAGCTATCAAATCCCCCCTCATTCTTCTCTTCCACAGACTAAACAATCCCAGTTCCCTCAGCCTCTCCTCATAAGTCATGTGTTCCAGTCCCCCTAGTCATTTTTGTGGCTCTCTGCTGGACGCTTTCCAATTTTTTCACATCCTTCTTGTCGTGTGGGGCCCAAAACTGGACACAGTACTCCAGATGAGGCCTCACCAATGCCGAATAGAGGGGAACGATCACGTCCCTCGATCTGCTGGCAGTGCCCCTACTTATGCAGCCCAAAATGCCGTTAGCCTTCTTGGCAACAAGGGACGCTGTTGAATCATATCCAGCTTCTTGTCCACTGTAACCCCTAGGCCCCAGAACTGCTGCCTAGCCATTCGGTCCCTAGTCTGTAGCGGTGCATGGGATTCTTCCGTCCTAAGTGCAGGACTCTGCACTTGTCCTTGCTGAACCTCAGATTTCTTTTGGCCCAATCCTCTAATTTTGTCTAGGTCCCTCTGTATCCTATCCCTACCCTCCAGCGTATCTACCTCTCCTCCCAGTTTAGTGTCATCTGCAACTTGCAGAGGGTGCAGTCCATGCCATCCTCCAGATCATTAATGAAGATATTGAATAAAACCAGTCCCAGGGCCAACCCTTGGGGCACTCCGCTAGATACCGGCTGCCAACTAGACATGGATCCATTGATCAATCTGGTAGTGACAAGCCTGACTACACAGTTGGCATGTGCAAGTGCCAGGTATTGTGGACACATTTTTGAAGGTCTGTTGAAAGCTTCACCTTTAGCATTTAGACATGTTTGATTAATTTACAAAGTTACAAATATAGGCATTTACTGAAGAATCAGAGTAACTCTGAAGGACAAGCTCATGTTTCAACCTGTGTGCATAGGTTAAATAAAATAAAAGCAGCAAACTCCCTGTGTCAAAAAAAAAAACCAAAATGAAGTATGTGTATTTTGCAACTGGGTATTGTTGATTGCTTGCAAATTTTGAAGACACGTTATCTATTTAAGCAATGTTCAAAAAGCAGAATTCTGAATGTTTGATGTAAATGTCAAAATAGTCGTTTTTTTTTTAAAGGTTGTTAAAGGAGATGGGTTGGCAGGAAGACAGTGAAAATGATGAAACCTGTGCTCCACTAACAGAGGATGAGATGAGGGAATTCCAAGTCATTAGTGAACAGGTGATACTTACTAAAAACTACCAAGCATTACATTTTCTATTTGTTTACACTGTGCTTCAAAAAACACAATTGAGGGATTGTCAAAACTGGATTGTGACAGTGAGTGAACTGGGTAGCTCGAGATGACTCCAACAGGTACATATTATAAATGTATTGTGTTCTGCAATATGAAGGGAAATTCAGAAATCTGGATGGCTTTACAGGGTTAATGCAGTAGTGTTGTCCCATATTGGCCCCAGGATATCAGAGAGAGAAGGTGGGCGAGATATCTTTTATTGCACAAATTTCTGTTGGTGAGAGAGACATAAGCTTTGTCTCTCTCTATCCAACAGAAATTGGTCCAATAAGAGATTACTTCACCCACCTTGTGTCTCTTAGAGGGTTTTGGCACTTAACACTATCCTCCCTCCCCCCCCCCCCCCTTTTTTTTGTTTTTTTGATCCTTAGAGCCTTTGTATCTGCATCTAATCTGCAAAAATGATCTGCAGATTTTCAGGGCTCTAAAATCCTCCCCTCCTGCCTTAAAAGGCTAGGGGAGTGAGCCTTGAAAATTCATACTGCATCAAATGTCTGTCTATAAAAGATAAGCTTACATCTAGGACTTGCAGTAAAACTATTTAATTTCCTTTCATTGCTACCAGTGATGGAGCTGCACAGATTGCATGGGCTCTCCAATTCCTTCATCTCAATCTGACTAGAGGGGGTTTTCTTACCTGCATGCTTTTTTGCAGTTGCATAATTTTCTAAAATCTTGGTTTTCTTTGGCTTCTGGAAACCTTTGTCCAGTAATTTCCAAGGAAAAGGGGTGAAGAAACAATTCTGACCTTGTGACAGTTTTTCTCATTTTTAGTATATGATCCTAATTGACAAGAAAAAAATCTTTCTTTGTGTTGAATCTTACCACATTATACATATGAACTGTCCTATGAGAGGCATAGTTGTTGATGTACAAAAAAGCAATATTGTTTTAGTGTAATTCATTTCTGCTGTCAATTTTCAGCTCACTAAATGTTTGTTTTTACATTTCAGTTACGAAAAAATGGCCTTAGAAAAAATGGCATTCTAAAAAATGGCCTCATCTGTGACTTTAAATTTAGCCCCTGGAAAAACAGCACTTTCAAACCCACTATTGAGAATGAGGATACAGAGACAAGCAGCAGTGACACATCAGATGATGATGTGTGAAGAATTCTCTAACAGCTTTAGAAGCTTGTGCGATCTCATGCAGGTTTGGGGGTGAATTGTTCAAGCCCCCCACCCCCAAACTATAATTTATGTAGAAAAATACCCTGTTAGAGGAAGAATGTTTTGGACTTCTCTATGAAGAAAACAAGGAATGTTGTGTTGGGCTGTGAACATTACTATAATTACTTTGTAAATCAATGTTGTAGAATGAGGACTTTGGTTGATCCAGCGTCGACTTTCTTCATCACTGCAGCATTTCTCGACTAGCAATGTGACAATGTAACAAATGAGATTTTCTCATTTAATAATAAAAGCAAAAATTGTATAATGTTTTGCAAAGCTTCTGTCTTAAAATGTCCAGGTCTTTAACAAAAAGGGGCAACTTGACAGTGTTTTGCTTGCTGAGTCATTTCTTTCTTACAATGGAAACCCTCAAGTCTACTTTGTACGCAAAAAAAAAAATATGGGCAATGTAGCATGTTGGCTAAAATGAGCAAAGTGCACTAAAACTTTGTTTTCCTGAATTGAGCTGTTGTTCTGTTCCACTTTTTCCAAACATAATTGCTCTTTAGCCATTAATAGTTCAATTATTGTTACAGCAAAAAGACTATTGCTACAGTTCCAGATTTATAGAACTGACTTAAAATCAAGAGCTTTATTTGGGTGCTGCAAGGTCCAGGAGTCTCAGAGTGGATGTTAACAAAGATTTTTGTTGGAAAATAAACATTTTGATAAATTATTCACATGCAGAAAAATTGATTATACTGACTGGATCTACATGGAAAATAAACTGGATTTACAGAATATTGTCTCAGTGCATAACATCAAAAGTATTGTTTATAAAACCCAGTTACAGTTTGTTTTATCTTTATCAGGTTGCAAGTAAACTGTGACAGCAATGGTTGACTTTTAAGCTTTGAGAAAGTAAAACAAAATTTGATCACCAGTCTTTGCATTTACTGCTATGTCAGTTTCATCTGTACAATAAGCAGTTTATTTCAGTGTCCTTGTTTAAAATCTTGTTTTATAGTCTCACTAATTCTTAAACCACTGTGGTCTTGTTATATGGTTTATTGGTTACTGGAGATAATTTGGCAGTGCCATTCTTAAATTATTTGTACAGGTTTATTTTGTTCATTTTCCTTTTTAGCTCTTTATATTTTTCCTTCTGAGGTTGTTCCAACAGTATAATTCATAAGCATAAATGCATTTTGATATGATTTCATATTCTATAATGTAGATCTATATAGATATATTTAGGTTTCCCCTTAAAATATTTCCTATTGTACTAGATAGTGCATAGTGTTATGTTTTATCCAAGATTATGACTTTCACGGTGGAAAATTTTTTTCCTAAAGGGCAGATTTTTTTCATATTTTAGTTTTTGAGGTTGGGAAAAATATTTACAAGTGAACATAGACTCATTGTGGCAGAGGGTAAAAGAGGAGTTTTAACAAATACCGGTATACTTTTAGTCCATGCATGAAGGCAGGGTTCTATTGCAAATTGAACAAATTTAAGTGTGTTCATTTGGGCACAGAATATCTGAAAGGATGTTGTTCTTTTCTTTGTCTGGTTTTGTCCAAGATGCTAATAAGAATGGAAATCTTTTCTTTCTAAAGAGAACTGCCATGTTAATATCAGAATCTGGAATAGTTACGAAATGCACCCCTTCCGTCACTCACTTTTGATAGCTTAATCTAGTTTGTATTGATTTTTCACTTCATAGCACCTTTCATGCTGTCAACTGCAAACGTTTAGGGCACTCCCCCTGTACCCTACCAAGGGCTTAAGGTGTGACCCGGTTAATTTAGGTACCCCAGTCTTTTTTTACCTAGGACTCGGGGTGTAAAGCACCTATCCTTAAGAACATAAGAACGGCCATACTGAGTCAGACCAAAGATCCAGCTAGCCCAGCATCCTGTCTTCAGACAGTGGCCAATGCCAGGTGCCCCAGAGGGAGTTAACAGGTAATCATCAAGTGATCCATGTCCTGTTGCCCATTCCCAGCTTCTAGCAAACAGAGCTAGTGACACCATCCCTGACCATCCTGGCTAATAGCCATTGATGGAATTTATCTAGTTCTGTTTTTGAATCCCGTTATAGTCTTGGCCTTCACAACATCCTCTGGCAAGGAGTTCCACAGTTTGACTGCACTGTAAAAAAATGTTTGTTTTTTTTTGTTTTTAAACCTGCTGCCTATTAATTTCATTTGGTGGCCCCTAGTTCTTGTGTTATGAGAGAGTAAATAACTTATTTACTTTCTCCACTCCAGTCATGATTTTATAGACCGTTATCATATTCCCCCCCCTTAGTCGTCTCTTTTCCAAGCTGAAAAGTCCCAGTTTTACTAATCTCTCCTCATATAGCAGCCATTCCATACCCCTAATCATTTTTGTTGCCCTTTTCTGAACCTTTTCCAATTCCAATATCTCTTTTTTGAAATGGGGCGACCACATCTGCACACAGTATTCAGGAGGTGGGCGTACCATGGATTTATAAAGCGGCAATATTATATATTCTGTCTTATTATCCATCCCTTTCTTAATGATTCCCAACGTTCTGTTGGCTTGTTTGACTGCCGCTGCACATTGCGTGGATGTTTTCAGAGAACTAGCCACAATGACTCCAAGATCTTTCTTGAGTGGTAACAGCTAATTTAGACCCATCATTTTATATGTATAAATGGGATTATACTTTCCAATGTGCATTATTTTGCATTTATCAAAATTGAATTTAATCTGCCATTTTGTTGCCTAATCACCCAGTCTTGAGAGAGCCTTTTGTAGCTCTTCGCAGTCTGCCTGGGATTTAACTAACCTGAGTAGTTTTGTATCATCTGCAAATTTTACCACCTTGCTATTTACCCATTTTTCCAGATCATTTGTGAATACGTTGAATAGGACTGGTCCCAGTACAGACCCCTAGGGGACATCATTATTTAACTCTCTCCATTCTGAAAACTGACCATTTATTCCTACCATTTGTTTCCTATCTTTTAACCAGTTACCAATCCATGAGAGAACCTTCCCTCTTATCCCTTTAAGGCGTCATTGCACATGGTGCTATACCAACCCATAACCTGTTACCAATCCATGAGAGAACCTTCCCTCTTATCCCAAAATTGCTTACTTTGCTTAGGGCTTTGTGGGTTTGTGGGATTTTTTTTACATCGCTCTGCTTTAAACTTTTATTAGCAATATATGTAGAATATATATGCCAAGGAAATTTTGTATGCTTATTTTTAATATACAGACAAACTTTACCCGATAGCCAGTCAGGATTTAGTTGTTTGGGGGTTTTTGGTGATGCCTTTGCACGTTACTGTTGTGCAGAGGGGTTAGAGTTTTAGCAGCTTGATGTTGAACTGCAGTTCAGAGAGGGTTTTTAAAGAGCTTTGTTTTTAATTATATAGATAAAATTATTTTTAACATTTATTAAACCTATTTTATTTAATACCCCATGATAACAAAATTTACCCAATCATGCACTGGCACGTGTTTCCTCCTTTTTGCTTACATTTTTTTTACATTTTATTTTTTATGCTTAAATTGTACCTTATTTATGACTTTTTTTTTTAGTTTGTGCAAATGGTCATAAATTCACTGGTCAGAGCTTATTTTATTTTTTACCATTTGCTGGGTTTTTTTGTATTTGTTTTAAGCTTTCCAGTGCCTGGGTGTTTCTATTTTACAACCCTTGGTGTTGTAATTCTTGTTGGGGGCATTCCTGAGGTGGGGGTGTCTTATTAGCAGCAGAGCATTTTTCTTAATTTTAGTGGTAAAATCCCTAATTTTCACCCACGGCTAGTCAAGTTACTTCCATACTAAACTAGCTTAAGTCCCAGGCCTACAATGCCATCGTCAAAATTATCTAGAAATCACAAGTCCCCCATCTTAACTGATGTAGGCAAGTACATAGGTGCTGACTCCGTGGGTGCTCCAGGGCTGGAGCACCCACAGGGAAAAAAATAGTGGGTGCTGAACACCCATTGGCATCCCCCCCTACCAGGACTCCCCCTTCCCCCCAGCACCTCCTGCCTGCTGGTGGGCCCTGCAGATCAACGCCTCCCGCTCCCTCCCAGTGCCTGCCGCAGATCAGCTGTTTTGCGGTGTCAGGGGGAGAAGCAAGGGTACAGCATGCTCGGGTGGGTGGCCGAACTGGGGGGGGTGGGGTGGGGAGAAGAGGCAGGGGTGGGAAGAAGCTGTGCTGGGGTGGAGTGGGGGCAGAGCCTGGGGGGGAGTATCCCCCAGCAGATATTAGAAACTCTGTGCCTGTGGGCAAGTATACTCATTTTACCATGGGGATGAAAGGTGTTGTTTTGTTGCATGCCAAGTAACTTTATCCCAAAAGCTACTAAAATACATATGTAGTCTAGAGAAATAAGAAATGATAGGCCACACTTTACCAATTCTCTCTCAATGCCACTTCAAGGTCATCACTTTCACTGATTTAGGTGTGTGAGGGTCTTGGCCATGCCTTAAGGTGTAAACCATGATTAAAAGCAAGCAAAATAAGCACAATGATTAACTTAAAGGAAAAGAGAATATTAAACAACACAAAACAGAATAAAAATGATAAATAGTGGTTACTTCAGTTTCAATATTTTCTCTTTTCTATGGAGAACTTTTAAGAGATCAGAGTAGCAGCCATGTTAGTCTGTATTCGCAAAAAGAAAAGGAGTACTTGTGGCACCTTAGAGACTGTTAGTCTCTAAGGTGCCACAAGTACTCCTTTTCTTTTAACAGAGATTACACCTTTGGAGAGTGGCCCTACCGCTGGGTCTCTTGGGGAGCTAAGAGGGAGAGTATGCTATTCCCTAGAAGTAGCAGTGAATCCTGTCTTAGTGTGTCATAGATGGACAGAAGAATTTCATTAAGGGCAGGTGAGTCCCGTTTGGTATGTCATGGGTAACCTGAACAGTTTATAAATGGGCAAAGGTGAGTAATTTTAATTAAGTCTTATGAAATTATGGCAAGTATTCAAATCACTTAATAGTAGTCATTCAGGGAGTTGTCTTAAGCAAATTAATGAAAACCAAGAATTTTAAATGCAAATTAAATCCCACTATTTGTCTCTGTTTATCAATATTAAGCCTCTCAAGGAATACTTGTTCTGAACAGTGTAGTGTTTCATGGAAATCTGTTAGTATCTTAAATTACAATAGCATTTCAATGTCCTATTAAAATCTAATTCTCTGGCAGTGCTTCAGCATAGATCAGTAAAATGAAAGTTGGCAAAAGTCCTGAAGGTGTCGTTTGAACTAGTAGGTTTTCTTTTTGACGCTGCTCTGACTTTTCTTTTTTCCAGTCTGTTACAGCTACCATGCAAAGATGAACAGGATGATTTGTGCTGAGTGCTGTAAAATTGAGAAGGGGAGCACAGAGCGAACTGCTTGCTCAGTTCAGAGTTTTATACTGCTCTCCTCTAAATTTATGCAAGGAGGAAAACAAACCTTTCAGGCTTGGTTAAGTTCAAATTAGTTGTCATCCATTCACTGGTTCAGTGCCTTCCTGGGTTGGCCTTAGTAACCTTTTCAGCTCATGAATAATGTATAAGCAGTAGGGGGTGTAATTTTTCCTCAACTTGATTGTTATCCTTCTTTTGTGGCAGGAAATTATCAGAACATCTTCGTTTTAGTCTATTTTTCAGAGATTAAACCCTAATGAAGCTAAAGGATATAATAGGAGTTGAAATTCTGTTTCAAATAATTCCATACGCTCTTAAAGCTTTTTGGTTTTCTAAATATTCTTTTTAAACTTTATTAATTCTTAGTGTTTTTTTAAACTCAGTTGTTGAAGTAGTTGTCCTCTCATTAATCTTTGAAGAGGTGATTTTTGTTGTTCTGAGTTGGTATGGACATAGCTTAAGCATTGCCAGATAAATTAATTCCCAGTTAATATAAATATTCTATACTCAAATAGCATTTTGCTTTTATACTGAACAGTTACAGCAAGTTATTGAACTCCATAGTGGTACATAAAACATCTTGCCATTTACATAGCAAAGATATTGGGGAGCTATTAAATTTCGGTAGCTTTGCATTTAGGTAACATTTGCAAATATACATCTCAAAAGAAGCTTGTCATTTCCAGGCATTTAAGGAATAAACTTTGTATCATTGAGAAGAAATCTGAGTTAGAGGTAACAACATATTCTGTAAGGTATTTTCAAACCAATGTTTTTCTTAGTTGCAAATATAAAGATTGAGTGTTTATAGAAGAAATTACTCCTAATAATTTTGAAGGCGTTAACTGAGGTTTTTCCTGCAAAGAGGAAAGGGAATAGGTAAAAGGACCCCCTCCCCTTTTTTAAACATTTTAGTTTAATGGCTTCTGATAACACTTTTTTATGCATCCCTCCCTTTTTTCTTTTAACAGAATGATATCCTTACTGTCTTTTAAACTTGGGACTCTTTCTAAAACAAATATTTTGCAAAAAGTTCTCTCAATTCTATCAAATGAGATTTCATACCAGACTAGTGTCTTGTTTGATAAAACTCCTTGATGCCTTTTTACCAAAATGGTCCTTGGATGTATCATTTGCAGTATATTACAACTTGCAACTAAAGACTTCTATTGAATATTTTATTCAAAGCACAAATTTCAGTAACCAATGCTTACATAAGTTTTCAGTACATAGTGTAAAGGAAATTCATATAGAAAGATAAAACAAGATAGAAAAGTTATGGAAGCTGCCTTTTCAAGTTTGTGTAAACACTCGTAGGTGATTTATGGTCAAGCCCCCTGGAATGTCTTTTTAATTAGCTTGAACAACATCTTATATAAAATAAGCAACCAAAAATGTAGGGCTTTGCTACTATATCTTTGAAGCATGATGGGACTAAATTGTAGGTATCTCTTAAAATTCAGTAAAGATGCAGGCAAGTTTGTAATGACCTAACGAGAATAAATTATAACTTTTTGCATCAGTATGGAGGTTTCTCCTGCATTGTTAGGATGAGCTGAGGCACAGAAAGGTTAAGTAACTTGCCCAAAGTTATACATTGGAATTGGTGGCCGACTTCAGTATAGAATCAGCTGTCCTGGCTTCTGGTGTGTACTCCAAAAGCTAAACCACTCTCCCCTCTATAATTATCTCTTTAGAAAGACGCAGTAAGTGGTATAGAACTATTGTTATGTACCCAGTCTGGGGGAAATGGTGTTATCAGAATGGGGATTTTGTCGTCGTAAATGACTGTTGTAAATTAATGACACTTGGAGAAAATTGACAGGGGAATAATGTATATAATATATGAACAACTGAGTGTTTGAAGGGGGGGGGGGCAGTCCTAGCCTTTACACTGAACCCATGGCAAGATTTCATGTGGGAAGGGAGAACCAGGCCTACAAGCTTCCCTGCTGTGCGCAGCTGAAACGGCATTATCCTTCTCTAGTCTCTACTACACTTGCTGGCTCTGTACAGTTTAGGACTTTTCTAAATATGGTTTTGAACAAACTGATCTATCTGTTCAGAAACTGGTAGAGTTAAATAGGTGCAAGTGTCTAGTTTGATTGCAATTATACTAGTATAAAGTTGCCAATGCCCTTTGTTTCAGGTTTTTATTCTGTTTTAAAATTTCCTGGGAATTTATACATGTTAATTACAAACATTTAAAAATGGGTGAAAGTCGATGCAAAAGACCCTCCAGTTTTCTGGGAAAATATCAGGGTTAATACTGGGTGACAGGACAACAGAACAAAAGCAAAAAAAAAGAGAAAAGTAAGTATGGAAAGTAAGTTTAATGCTGTGGATTATTTCAAGAACACTAACAGTATGTACATGTGTGCATGGATATTTCTTCCACTACATTGCTTGCCTTTGACAGCCTCACATATATACTTAAACTAATGTATTCTTCCTATAAACACATCTACCTAGTGAATTGGATTTGATTCAACATTCAGGTGAAAATTTGTAAAACCTGAGAATGTTTTGGTAAAAACTGAAAACAGTGGGCCTTAACTGTTGCTTATGTGTATAGCTTTGACAGACACACTGGCTGTATACCATGATAACTATCTGTATACCATGTATCTGTATACCATGATAACTGCATCCATATTAGGGGATGGCAGTAATTTATCAATTTTGAAACTGATATAGTTAAATCAATGCAAAAAAATTGTGAAAACTAGTCTGTGTGTCTGTCAAAGGGCAGAAAGGGCAGCAGCTGGACCAGATGCAGAGTAGACAATCCACTCCACCTAGCCCAACCTTCCCTGTTCTGCTACCTCAGTCTGGGAGAGAGACCCAGTGCAGCCCCAGCCTGAAAAAACTCCGGGAACATCTTCTGGAGGCTGGCCAAGGTTCCTGGCAGGAGGTTCAGTGTGTTGAACTGGTGCCAGAGTGTGGACAGGACCAGTTGGTAGAACACCAGCACCCTCCCCAAAAGGGAAAGGGACTGGAGCAGCCCCTTCCGCCTCTGTAACTGGTCAGTCACCTTGGCTCTTGCTCACTCCCTTCTCCAGTGGGGATGGCTTAGTGGCAAAAAGTAAATGCCCAGAGAGCAGTGGTCGTGTGCACCACTGGATGGCACAGAACATGGATGGGAGGGAGCCTGCCTGTCTGCAAACATCAGGCCAGAGCTTTTGACCCAGTTGGAGGATGGCTTAGCAAGACACAACACCAGCTCTCTGTGATCCTGGGCCACAAGAAGCACATTGTTGGCATAGGCCTACAGGCCCACCTGCCAGTCTGGCTCTCAGCACCAATCTCGTTATCCTCTTGTAGAGGAGGAGATGGAAGAAGGGCTCTAATGATGGTATTGAGCTGGCAGGAGAGCAGACAGCCCTGATGTACCCCTCATCCAAAGGTAATGGGTTTGGTCAAGGTTCAGTTGAGCTTGACCAGACGCTCCACAGTGGCAGTCAGCAGGATCTGAAGTCAAATGCCGATGAGATACCTGTGATCCATCCTGTCAAATACCTGATGGTCTAGGGACAGGAAGATGAGTGACAGACCATCCCCACATGCAAGATGGAGTAGGTCCTGGACCAGACAGAGGTTGTTGAAGATGGTCTGATCACAGTGGATCACATCCACTAGCAAAAAATGGCTTTCACTACAATCTTGTAGTCCATGCTGAGGTCACAGAGGACCCCCTTCTCATGCAGCCGGATGAGCACAGCCCACCTGAATGACAGAGAACACCCTACTCCCCAAGGACTGGGCCCAGAAGGTGGCGAGGTCCAGGCAGAGGATGTCACAGAATACATTGTAGAACTCCATGGTCAGCTTGTCAATTCCCAGAGCTTTGTTGGGACCTGATGCTGGAAGAGTGACCAGCCCTAGGGCCTCGAGATAGGCAGGGGAGGCTTCCAGCCTGCCACAAGGAAGTCCTCCTCAGCAACTGAGGTGAGTTTCACCTCTGTGCCGACTGCGGGGACATGACAGAAAGGTGGAAGAGGTGCTCTCTGAGGCCTCCTCCATAAGGAACTCCTGCAAGGGGGTGGTATTGCCCTCTCCACTGTCAGAGCCTCCTTAGCTGCTTCCACCAGCTGGACTTTCTCAAGAGCTGTGGAAGCAGCAGGCACACTGGCAGCCTCCCTAGATCCTTTACAGAAGACCACAGCTGTCTGCTCCAGAGGGAGGTAGTGGACTTGTGCCTTATGCTTACCATGTTTACATCCCATTACTAGAACTCAGCCTTCAGTGGTGGTGTGGGTCCATGGAACGAGGGTGATAGGATCAGCGCTTGGGGAAACAGAGATGGGGCTACAGAGGGAAGGGTGGTCTCCCCTGAGATGAGCCTGCTCCCGGGCATTGTGACAACTCCCTCCTCTGTGGACCCCATCCTATGGCTATCAGCAGTGGGGCCTTTTGGCTTGGCTGGGTGTGATTGCGGGGGGGGGGGGGCTTCCCAGCTCTCAGGCAGAGATGTCAGCTGGGGCAGGAGGAACAGCAACTGGGCAGATAGGGTTGCTTGTGATGGCAGGGCAATATGCTCCTGGGTTTCAGGAGTGCCCAGCATCCCTCTTTTGGTGAGCTGAGGGACTGCCTCTCTGGACGTGCCCCAAAGTCTGCCAGAGGAAGCACTGATCCTCCCCCACTGAATAGTGGACCTGATACAGGGAGCCTTGGTTGGGCACCATAGAGGACCAAGCTCCCCCTGCCACCCACCGTTGCCAGCAGCTGGATGGTGACTTGCTGGCAGAATGAGTGGAAGTGGCGGAGGGTGGGGTCCTTACAGCCCAGCATCAGAGGGCTGCTGGTGGAGACTAGTTTCCCTAAAGTAGAGAGGGGAAGCAGCAGGGCAGCATTGGGGAGAAAAGGTGGGATAGAGATAAGGACCTCCCACATGCCCAAGGGGGACAAACAAGAGGACCCCCACTGAGATGCCTTTTTCCCCTGCCTCCTGGTCAGGGTGAGGAAGGACTCCCAGGTGCTGCTGTTAAAAGAGGAGACTGTGGTGGGTGGAAAGGCTGTGGCAGATGATGGGGCAGCAGACCTGGCCACCTGTGCATACATGGTGGTGGTGCTCATCCCCACAGCTGATGGCAGGGTGACAGGGAGTCATGGCCATTGGCATAGCAGTACAGCCATCACGATGGATGGAGCCTTCCAGCTGGAGCTCTTGCCCTTTTCCTAACCTTGGCTCTTTTTGCTGACAAAGGGGGCTCCTGTGATGGTGGTAAAGGTCTGGCAGCAGAGTCCCCACCTGTGCCTGCTGCTGCCACCCTGGTGGGGCCACTGATGTACTGGCAGCTGTGTTGTGGTGGCAGAGGGGAGAGAAAGCAGAGGTGACACAAGGTGACAAGGGTTCCTCACTTCATTCCCCCCATTGACAAAGCTGCTGGCGCGGAAGCTTCACGTGTGGCCAAGTTGGGATATACCATTGAGGGCAGGTGATGCGAACAGCCACCAGAGGCTGGGATAGAAATGGTAAAGGGGGTGGGTAGGGAAAATAGAGGCTAACAGCCAAAAACTGGAGGGGATAAATAAAATAAAGAAAGGAAGGCAATAGGCAGGAGTGGAAGGGGGAACTGGCTCCTTTGGCTGCCCAGTGAGTGAGGGGCAGGGATGAGGGTGAGGGGTGCAGTGACTAGGGGATGAAACAAAATGGAGGAGGGTAGAGTCATAATTTATTAACCATTTGCTACTTAACCTTAGTTATATTTGAACCATTTAATATGTAATATAATTAAAATATAAATTGATTTGTTATACAGTTTACAAACCAGCAAAATTTGTTTATAAAAATCCAACTAGTTAAAAATATTACAATAAGGTAAAGAATAGAAGCAAAATTCAGAAGAGGTGGATAGATAGGAAGGGAAGTAAGTGTGTAGAGAGGAGGGGGAGGTAAGGGGACCCAAGCATTAAATCACATAATTCAGCTACTTCCAGGCAGACATTCCATACCGCAGAATTTGTCTTGGGTATTTCTATTCTGATATACAATTCTGTCTATGGAGCCAAGTTTACAATGTCTGTGCTCTAGTCTTCAATTGTTGGTTGAGGTTTGGATTTCCATTTTTGTCGTACTAGTCTTTTAGCAATTCTTAATGCTCTGCTGAGCCACAGTTATTCAGATTTATTCAGCTTCCAATTATCAGCCATTAGGTTGAAAATTACATGTTTAGCTTGTAATACAAGTTGATCTGATAGGAGCAAATTAACTCTGCAATTAAGTTCTTAAAACGTATGGGTATAGGAGCATTCCCAGAACATAGGGGTTAAGTTAGCACTTAACTAGATGATACTCGCACCTGTGTCTTAGCCTGCTCTGAGACCAAACAGTCCCCCGCCCTCCTAACATGGTAACAATACAGCATATAGGGAAAACTGAGGGATACATAGGCTTCATAAAAATATTACAAAAAAATTCCCACTTAGTCACACTATGCTTTTAATTTCCTTAGGGAACAGGATGCTGTGATATTTGAGGTTTGTCTGTTGCCATCTAAATGTTCCTATAGGGGTGCCATTTCCAGCTAAATCCAATTTGATCGTCATTGCTTCTGCCTTATCCCAATTTATCCTGTAGCCAGAGAATTTGCCAAAGTTATCTATTGTTCGTAGGATATTTGGAATAGTTTGATCTGGATTTTTAATGAATAGGAGGATGTTGTCTGCATAAAGATTTTTGTCTCCCCGAGACCTGATTTGATCCCTTGAATACCCTGGTGTTCCCTAATTAGTAATGCAAGTGGGTCTAACGCTAGATTGAACAGGAGTGGGGAGAGGGGCATCCCTCTCTAGTTCCCCAAAACAGAACAAAGGTGGGGGTTATTGTGCTATTTGTTAGGACACAAGAATTGGGATTGGAATGTAACAGCTTTATCCATGAAATAAAGAAATTTTGCAGCCCAAATTTATCCAGTGTAAGAGACAGATACTGCCAGTTCACTCTGACAAAGGCTTTCTCAAGTAAAATGATCACATGGGAATTTCTAGTGTTGATGGAATGCCATAACATTTAATCAGCTGAAGTGCATTATCTGAACCATGCCTTTGTTTAATAAATCCCACCTGATTAGGGTGAACCATATCACTTTTTCAAGCCTCTTAGCCAATATGTGTGAAAGTATTTTTATATCAGTATTTATTAAAGAAATGAGTCTATAGCTGTTACTTTTGCACATCCTCACCTGATTCAAGTAGTATAGTAATTAGGCTCTCATACTAGGATGTAATGTACCTTTCTTTAAGGCATCTTTGTAAATGAATAACAGCCGAGAGGCCAGAACTTCTTTCAGACTTTGATACAATTCTATTGGTAGGCCATTGTGTGTGTGTGTGTTGCCCAGACCCATCTTCTCCCTGGACTCCCTGGGTTCCTCCTATTGCCAGCGAGAGGCCAACCTGGTCTGCTGCTCTTCTGAGATTTGTGGGATAAGAGTTTAAACAAAATTATTCAGTTCTTTTGGGTCAGGTGCTGAATCATTATTGTAAAGAGAATTTCAAAAATTGATCATTGATCTCTTTTTGGTTAATAATCTACTCGCATTCTGATTTGCATGGTATCATTTGGGGCCTTTGATACACTTTTTAGTGATCACTTTTAGTCTGTATGCAAGAAGTTTCCCTGCTCTCTCTCTCTCAACTCTCAATATGTTTGAGTCTAAAAAGAGCAAATTCAGCTTGCACTGAAGGCGGTCTATTGACTTCCAAGTGAAGACTGATTGATTTTTTTTTTTTAAAGATTTTTCTTGGGAAGGGTAGCTTGCATATTCTGAATCAATAGCTTTAAGTTGTTTGGTTAATTCCATAGCCAAGCTTGGCTAGCTGCCTTCCAACCTGCTGAGTAGGAAGTGATCCTGCCACCTAATAATGTTTTTAGTGTATCCTATAGGATGGATCAGGATATTTCTTTTGTCATTTGTTTTGAAGAAAAACCAAATTTCTTCTGTGACATTCTGAAAATTTTTCTTTCAAAAGAGTTCAGTCTCCATCTTTTACAAGTCCAATTTGTTTATGGAGGGGGAAATTGTAATATCCCTGGCTCATGATCAGAGATCATGATAGTCTTGATTTTCATTATTAAGCACTGAGTCCATCAGATTAGAATCAACCATTATAGTAGGAGATTTTAATGAGGTGTTGGCCCTTTTTTTTTTAGACAAATCAGGGCAGCCCCTGCATACACAATCACATGCCAGAAACATTACAAAAGATTATATAGAAGAATTGGGGCTAAAAGATGTATGGCATTTGAAGAACCCTACAATGAAGGATTTTACTTTTTTTCTCTCCATTTGCTCCTCTTTCCCACCACAAGGTTCACCCTGCCAACCCCCAGCCCTTACTTATCCCCAACATCTGCTTCTATGCTCCTGCTCTCATGCTGCAGAGCATCTCTGGCAGAATTCCCATACAAGCTGACTTCCTTCACTGTAAATTTCTTCTCTCCTCCTCCACTTCTGCCACCATTCTATCTAAATTCCACTTCTCCAACTTAACTGAATCCCACACCTGCAATCCCAGTTACCTTTTCACTACCTTTGACTCACTCCTCAAACCCTCCCTTCCTCCTGCCTCAGCTTCTCTCTCCTCATGGGATCTCACTGATTTCTTCCAAGAGAAAGTTTACAAAATGTGACCTCCCTCCTCCCCTTGCTTTACTTCCATTTCTCTCTTACAGCTCTCCTCCTCCTCTAACCCCTCCACTTTCCCCAGTGATCCCATCTCCTGATCTCCCTTGCACCCATTCTCATCCCCTCGCTTACTCTTCACCTTAACCTCTAACTCTCCTCTGGCTCTCTCCCCTCACAATACAAACATGCTTTAGTATCTCCCATCTTAAAAACAAACACAAACCACTCTTGACCCCATTTGTGTCTCCAACTATTGCCCCTTCTCCCTTCTCTTTCACCTCTAAGCTCATTTAACATGCTGTCTGCCATCATTGTCCGGAGTTCTTCTCCTCCAATTCCATTTTAGACCATCTCCAATCTATCTCCTGCCCGTTGCACTCAACTGGAACTGCTCTCACCAAAATCTCCAGTGACCTCTTCCTTGCCAAATGTCAACCCATACTCCAGTCTTATCCCTCTTTGATTTGTCGTCTGCCCCGACCATGCTCCTTTTCTTGAAAACTTGTGTGCCCTTGGCATCTAGAACTGTCATCTCCTAGTTCTCCTCCTACCTTTTCAATCATTACTTCAGTGTGTCCTTTGGAGGATCCTCTTCATCCACCTTACAACTTTCTGTGCGGGTTCCACAAGGCTAAGTCTATGGTCCCCTTCTCTTCTCCCTCTGCTCCTTATTTCTGGGCAAACTCATCCGCAAATACAAATTCAGCTACCATCTCTATGCTGATGACTCACAGGTCTATCTCCTTTTGTTAAAAATTAAAACCTCTCTCTCTGACCTGTCTTCATGGATGTCTAGCCATCAGCTCAAGCTCAACGTGGCTAAAACAGAGCTCTTAATCTGTCCCCCTCCCCCAAGCCTTAACCCCTATCTCATTTCTTGATCAGTGTGGCCACCATCTTTCCTGTCGCTCAGATTCATAACCTGGGCTTCATCTTCATCTCAGACCTCTATCACAATTACAGGATGACCTCTGCCTTAGCCCCCTTTGCAATCCCTCTTGAGGGTACCCCTTAGATGACAGCTTTTGCTTCCTTCACCTCTCAAGGGTGGTATCCAACGGTTCAACTATTGTTAGGCTGGAACTCTGGGTTGCAGCCCCCTGTTTTCCAACCATGTTGACGTGGCACAAATATATTTGGCACCTGCAAGAAACCTTCCTCCAGGAGCCTGTGACCAGAGCTAATCAAAGTGACTCAGAACAGCTTATTCAAAAACAAGCGTATTGTTTAGTCACGCAAAGGCCCACAACAGTCAGAGAAAAGCTTAAAACAACAAATGGCCTACGTGCCTGGGTCTTGGGCCAGTCTTGCTGCCCAGGCCCATCCCACAGAGTCTGCATCTCAGTCTGTCTGCTGTCTGTCAACAGCCCTGACGACTAAACCTCCCTATCTCTCCAGAGAGAGAGAGAGTTTTTAATTGTTCCATGTCCTTTTGATCTTAGGCTCTCAGTCTTGGCAACCCAGCTGTGTAATTTTGGCTGGCACCTGGAAATATTTTCCCAGTTAATGGCCCTCAACGTATTTTTTTTACTCCAAAGATGTCTTAGCCCTGGCTGTTGTAGCTTGTTTCATTTCCTGCTTGTTCTTCCTAACAACCTCTTTTGATTCAACTCCATGTAGTCAGATGGAATAACAGGAAGCAGGTAAACTGAGGTACACAGCATTAATAAAAATGATACAGATATCTGTTCTTCACAACCTTTCTCTAGGTCATCGCCTCCCAGCTATGCCTAACGGACCCTACCAGCAGGGCCTCTGACAGGGGGGAGGGGCAGGGATGTTAAAGCGCTGCCGCGGCAACGCTTTTCTGTGGGCTGGGTATGGGCCGGTGCGGGTTCTTACCGGTACACAGAACTGGCCCCTACCGGCTCGCTTTCACCCCTGGCTGCTTCCCTTCACTTTCAAGACTCTTCATGGCCTATCCATACCCTACTTATCTCTCACTCGCTATCGAAATGTTAACTCCCATCTGCAATCGGTCCGTGCTATCAGCCTTCACCACCCACTCGTTACATTTCCAAACAAGCACCTTCATGCTTTCTCCCATGCTGCTCTCACACTTGGGAAGAGCTTTCTGTAAACATCTGCAAAACTGCAGCCTTTTCCTCCTGCTAATCGCTTCTTAAAACTCTCCTTTGCCTTGATGCCTTGGCCCATACATTCTCGGTGTTACCTGGTACTCCCCCATTAGTCCACCTTTACCCATCTGTTGTCTCTAGTCTTCTGCTTAGATTGAAAGGTCTTTGCAGCAGGGGCCATCTTTTTATTTTGTGTTTGTACAGTGCCTAGTACAATGGGGTCTTAGGTGCTATAGGAATACAAATAATAAATAAGGTAGGGTGACCAGACGTCCTGATAAAATTGGGACTGTCCCGATTTTTAGTTCTTTGTCCCATGTCCCTACCAATGCATGGTCGGGATGCCATTTCTCCCGATATTGCGGCTTTGGGCGCTCCAGCAGGTTTTTTTTGTTGCTTCGGCAACTCGGCTCTGGCCGCTTGTCGTTGCTTCCCCCATGTGTCTTACTATTTGTCCATTTCATCTGGTCACCCTATAATAATGCCTTATGGACCTCAAGTCTGATGTTTCTGAAAACTTTAATAGAAGGAGGTATATTAAACTGCTCAACTGAATGTTTTGCGCTATATCTCCTGTATTGCCTGCCAGTTAGTTAGCCTCTAAGTTGGTCATGATAGTAGGGATATTGTTTAGCCATCAATAAACTATCCTGTGGCACCTTCGATGAATAATATGCTTCACAAACCAGCAGATGGTGCTAAAGATCTTTCTATTTAAAGTGATTCTCTGAAAGGCTGCGGGCCCACTTCTGATCTTACTTAGGCCTGGTCTACACACAGATTTTCTACCAATACAATTATTTGGGTGAGGGGTGTTTCAGTTCAGTTTTTTTAACTGACCTAGTTGTACTAATACAACCCCTTCTGTGGCTGCAGTTATACTGGTGCCTTATATGAATAGAGCTGGTTCTCCTTCCCATTCAGGAACAGCAATACCAGTATAACTGTATCCATACTTTGGGGGTGAAGGATGGGAAGGGGAATTGTACAGCTTTAAACTAACTGGTATAGGTAAAGCAGTGGAGAAGTCCTCCACTGCCAGTATTATCTCCTTTGTTGTTTCTGATTTAGGCTGATGTGAGATCACAATCAAGTTATGTTTGTGTTAACCTAGGTAATACTGAAACCATTGCACCTATGAAAGTCGGCACAGTTTTACTCTGAGTGGCTCTCTTTCACTGGTCCTCATTTCACACCCAGCTCTCACCTGTGGTTCCAAGTAGCTGTGGCCACATCCTGGAACACCACTTTGACTGGTGGGCTAAACCAGGTAGAAGGTAGAAATGCCTATCCGCAGCATATTAAGTCCAGCAGGTAGAAAGGCACTGCAAGAATGTATTGTAGAATATATAAGGCTTGGCAAGGCACAAAAGAAGTCAATGGCCAGCCATGGTGGCTTCTTAAATTTCCAGTCACTGTGACTTTTCGTGGCATTGGTCTTTCACTTCAGCAGCCAAGAGAATGATACTGCCACTGTGTAATGATCTTCTCATGTAAAAAAAACCTCGTGCACAGGCATTCATGCATCATTAAGGATTCTATGTGATATCTGTTTGTAACCTTGTTCCTCACCGATCGGATTATACAGCCAAAGGGAACACACAAGATGCTCCGACATCCTTGTCGGATACAGGGGACAGCTATACACTAACTTCAGGGAAATACTGCAGTTAGCCAGGGTGAATAGACTGTATAACTGACCAAAATGTATGTTAAAGGGAAAATAAATTGGCAAGGCCAGTTGTAGGCTCCAATCTGTGTTGGCTCTCAGTTTGGCATAAAGGCTACTGTGTTAAGGTTTCCAACTGCATTATTCTATTGTGCTGTTACTGCTTTTGCAACCTAACAAAAGGTCTTTGAAAATGGTGGTCTATATTTTCATAATGTATTTGGTTTGATGGAAAATGGGTCTCTTGCAGGGAGATTGCAGTACATCTACTACAATTCACATTAGTTTTTTATTCAAAAACAAATGAAAATATGCCACAGATTCTCGTTTTATCAAACTTTGCTGTTTAACTAAAAGGCTGCCACTAGAGGACAGCAAAGGGACGTCCACAAAACACACTTTTTTTTTTTTTGGCAGCTAAAGTTCATCTCCTTGTCTGAGCATAAATTTTTCTGACAGTAAACATCTGCAACCCGCAGCTTAAAGAAGTGACCGTTATTTTCCACTAGATTTTAAAAGCCAGTGTTCGTTCTCTCTTTTAACCTGTTTTGTCTTGCATGTGGTCTCTTTCTGTTCTACTATCCCAAATTTTAACCTGGGTTTTACTCTGCTTTTCTAGTGCTCAAGCATATGTGCTGGAAGCCAGCCAATAGCAGTTATAACAAGTTGTTCTTGGGCCTAATGGCCCAAATGTTCAAACCTGCATAGCTCTGAATTAGAAGTGGTCTTATTTTTCAAAAGCGCTGAGCAATTATCCTAGTTCCTGTTGCCAGTGGGTGCTGCTAGTCCTCAACACCTCTGAAAACCAGGCCACTGACACTTAGGCTCCTAAACCCATAGTTAGGTATCTGACTTTAGCTAGCTGGATTTGAAAATATTGGCTTATAGCCCTTAATTAATGCTCTTTATTGCTTGCCTCTAAGGATTCTCTGAGCTTCTTTCTCTAGCTGAGAGAGAAGGTGAACATCTATTCTCACAGTTTTCAGAGTAACAGCCGTGTTAGTCTGTATTCGCAAAAAGAAAAGGAGTACTTGTGTCACCTTAGAGACTAACCAATTTATTTGAGCATAAGCTTTCGTGAGCTACAGCTCACTTCATCGGATGCATACTGTGGAAACTGCAGAAGACATTATATACACAGAGACCATGAAACAATACCTCCTCCCACCCAGCAGGAGAGTGGGGTGGGAGGAGGTATTGTTTCATGGTCTCTGTGTATATAATGTCTTCTGCAGTTTCCACAGTATGCATCCGATGAAGTGAGCTGTAGCTCACGAAAGCTTATGCTCAAATAAATTGGTTAGTCTCTAAGGTGCCACAAGTACTCCTATTCTCACAATGGATATTTATGCAAGTCCTCTAGTCAGGCAGGAGATACTGCAGGTCTCCAGACATAGGCTGCAGAAATAAAACTGTCTAAAAGTTTCAATCTGTGTGATGTATTGTAAAATAAGATGGCCAGAAATCCATAGACCCATGTTCATTTGTAAACCTGGGTCAGTCCCAGTACAGCAGAAAACGCTGTTGTGCCAGAAGGCCACTTACCCCTCCCTGTTTTTTTATAATGAACATTTTATTAAATTTGATAAAATCAAATAAAGGAAAGGCTATGGGTGTAATGGCTGCTGTGCACTTACATAAGATGAATGCCTTACCTTTACAGACTTCGGTTGGAATACACTTTTGGGACCCAGGAAGCCTGCTGCTGAAGTGGGAGAGGCTGACTTTATGTTGGGACTGTTCCAAATGAAATAGTGTTGTCTGCTGCTATCTGAGTGTAGGCAATAAGATTAGTCCATTCTCGGGGGCGGGGTGGGGGGGGAGAGGAACAACCCCCAGACTTTCTGCGTGGGGATGTTAGCTCATACCTCTCAGATGGTCACAACTGTTGCAGTATAATGGGGAGGGAGGTGGTCTGCCAAATAGTTGGGTCATAAACTATTTGTGACCTCTTAAGTCAAAGCTATTACCTTCATCTTCTCTTGGTAACCACAGTAAATGATGGACCACAGCTGCGTGCTGTCTGTCAGACACTTAATAGAGGACCATCTTGTTTTGTGCTAGCTGCAACTTGTGGATGGTTTGCTGGAATAGCTTCATGTATTGCACATTTGAAGTAGCCCATCCTCAAGGTGACACAGCCATGGATATCTGTGGCAAGGTCTGCACCTAAAAGAAAAGGACCTGACCTTCTTGCACAGTGCAGAGATTAGAAGCATACTTAGCAACTGCTGCTACTTGGAAGGTATCTAGAAAATGTAAAGGTTCTGGAGAGCCACAGAAGGAGAGCTGAGGAAAGGAGGTAAAATTGGAACAAACTGCTGGCAGAATCTGGCTGTAAACTGGTGTATCTGGCCCTGGTAAGGTCATCCAACCATACGGGTATCCTCCAGTGATGTATAAACAGTGTAGCAGCCTCACTATCTCTTTTCTGCTGGTCTAGTGGTATAGCTGGATCAAAAAGAGCATAGCCAGAGCTTCTCTGTCTCGCTGAACCTCAGCTCCCCATTTGACCCCATGGGGACACTGGCAATCAGTGTAATTTAGCTTAACCTTCAGACAGCTGTACCTTACACCTGGAGGCCTGTTACTTTACACCCCTCCATCTGCCTATGTTTGCAATTCTCTGTAGCTGAGGATATGGTGGGAGAGAGTGTGTGTGTGTTCTATAGGCAGTCAGGGGTAGGGGGAAAGCAGGCCACTTACCTACGTTCTGAAATGTGAGGAGGGAGAGCAGCTGTACTATGTTGTCATTTATTGTTCATCTTAAGTTTCACAAAGGGCTCCCTTCAGTACAGATGTTCCAATAGTCTGAGGCAATTTGGGCTTCAAAAGACACATTATGACATAATTATTTAGATTATAAAATGAGCTAAAATCCTTTATCTTGCAAAAAAAAAATTGTTGAAAAAACTCTCACGCTACAGAGAAAGGAATGTTGCATAAAGTCGGTTAAGAGATGAAAAATTGTGTGCCAGGACAATAAATAACAGTGTAGTTGACTGGAGGACTCCTTCCATTAGATATACATACCACGGTAAAGAGGGATGATACCCAACTTCATAAGAATTAGTGCTGCAATAGCAAAATAACTTTTTGCAACAACTGAAGTGATTTAGGAAGTTTAAAGCAGTTACTCTGACATTGTCACCATTCTTCTCTATCTAGAGCAATCTGACAGTATGGCAAGATGAAATACAGCAGCAGTGTAATACAGAATCGTAAATGTCACTGTTCATCACGCAGTCCATGCCAAACATTTAGAACTTAAGAAGAGAGACTTTTATCAAATGATGGGCTGTAATTTTCTTTGTTGATTTTATTTTTAAACGTTGAAAAATTCCTGCTGGGGGCAAAAAGTTCATTAGTATACATGACAGACGTGCATACTTTGTGAGGTGTGAATACGCCCCAGATAATCAGCTGGGACAAAACCTTAATCTTACTCGGACAAAACTCCCTTTGAAGCCCGTGGATCTTTTAATCACGCTTGGACTCCAAAAATTGGCCCACATTTATATCTATAGTTTGCTTTGGAATACTAACATTGCTACCTCCTCCTTGATGCAGCACTCAGATTTCCCTGTGTGCTCTGCTAACAGATGCACTGATTACATTTGTAATTAATAGGCATTAAACCCACTGACATGAATATCCTCTTCTCAGGAAAATAGTAGGTCATATGTTTCCATGGCTTGAGCTTGATTTAGTCTAGCAGTTTATTTTATAACTTGCCTCCACGTTCTACATTCAAGCTAAAAGCTACTAGTTGGTTTGCTGTGATACCAAGGGCCCATGTACCTTTGCAAACTCTACCAAAGGGATGTGGTTTGAAGAAATGTGGGAGGAGTCAGAGAAGCACCGAGGTGGATAAACAAAGTAAGGCCGTAATGCTGCATCTTGGCTTTAGTTACGTCTAGGGTGACCAGACAGCAAGTGTAAAATATTGGGACAGGGTGGGGGGTAATAGATGCCTATATAAGAAAAAGCCCCCCAAATCGGGACTGTCCCTATAAAATCGGACAGAAAAGTCAATTACAGTTGTTCAGAGCAGTGTATGTTTGCTATTGGTTAAAGCTGCACCTTGGTGTGGCAAAATGGAAACATTTCAGTGAGGTCTAAGCATATGTGGGCCATCTTCAAATGGTATGTGTGTGGACTTCATCTCAGAGCTCAGAGACTGGGAAAACCTCACTATAGGTTTCTGCACTATGTGTGGCCCCTGCTTACATATGCTGCCATGTGGCAATGCAGGGCTCCACATCTGCCCCAGTACAAAAGCCACAGTGGGTGTGTTTAGTTATGCAGGCTGCTGGTTTATACAAATATTCTTTTTCATGCATTGGTGGCATGGCACAGCTCCGTTCTGTAGTAACGTTCTCCGTTAGTCTAAGGGGAACACTGCAGCACACTGTCAGAAGTAACACAAAATACAGTGCTCTTTCCCCTAGCCTCTTCCCCCAGCCCCTCCAGTGAACAGAAACTGAACACACCACAAGTAGTTTCAGGTTATTACGAAGCATAACTGGGTTTAGTTGTTCTAAAGTACAGTATCTGTATACAGCACACTCATCTGAATGGCCTGGGGGACATCCAAAGTTTCAGATAAGGCATGCGGATAAACAAAAGTGATTAACGAACATAAGACTACACGGAGGACACGCTGTAGATTCGGATAACTAGGATTTTCAGATGCAGGGAATCTGGATAACTGGAGTTACACAGTATAAGTTTGAACCTTCAGTGTATGTGAAGTATCAGGTTCAGCAATGAATCAGCTTATTTTGAAAGGAAAAATTGTGACACTGTTTTTATTGAAGACCTTTTACACCAGATGTTAGAACCATGGGGAAAATAAATTCTAAAACACAAGAGCTCTTGTCACACAGTGACTCTTGTCCACGAAGTTTAAGACGTTTTGAGGTTAATGGAAACTCTAAATTAAATGCATTCATCATGTTTGTTTACTGGCATTGCAGCTGTTATGATAGGCAGTGAGTTTCCATTTGTGAAACAAAAGCAGCAATCAGCAACTTTTGGCTGTTGTGGCAGACTTTTCTCAGAATGCAAATTTACTTTTGTAACACGTTAATTTAACTTGTACATTTACATTGTTTATCACATTTCTCCAAGATGCACAAATTAACAGCCTGGGACCGCTCTCTGACTTCTGAAAGCAGAAAAATAGAGCAAAAGTGGTATTGTTCTGTGACAAAAACTGTTCAAGATTATAGTGGCAAAACCTCATTAAAGTAATAAGATTTATTAAATCTGCAAATGCTAATTAGCTTTAATTATTAATGCTCTCTGATTGATTAATTGAGCAATTGAAATAGACTAGTTCATTTCTCAGTTTTTATTTTCTGTTTCTGTTAAGAGTACCCATCACTGTGGTATCTAGCCTGCATAGTTCCCATACACCACCATAATGTTGTTTGGGTTACAACCACACAGAGACCATTTTGATTTAAAATTGCTTTTCTTTTCTAACCTCATAAAAACTCTCTTCGTACTAGGCTGTGCAAATCCATGTTATAAACAGAATCAAGATTTTTATGTCCAATACTAGTTGACTAACGTATGCATTCTACCACTGCAGGCTTACCAGATTGAAAGGCACTTTACCCACACACTCTCCTTACCCGACACCTTACTTATGCTGGGTGGGTGTTGGTGGAAGTGGTACAGAGCCATATATGTTGACTCTACGCCAGCCAGAGATTACCCCTTGTGAGGGGAATTCCCAGGTGCCAACTAGTTTTACTATTACAACAGGTTACCACCTCCTTTGCATTGTGGAAACAGCACAGTGGGATGGAGTGGGGACCAAGGATCTGGCCACAATGGCATGTTTACCTAGAACCAAATCTGCTCCCCAACCTGGTAAAACTCCCATTGTCTTCAACGTTAGCAGGACTGATCCCCTAAATGCCCCAATTATCATAAAGTAGAAGCACACATACCTACGCTGTAAATTAGTGTCAGTTAAATTGTGGTAATGTTAGAATTATAGGGAGCGGGGTGGGGGGGTGGGGTGGGTGGGAGGTGGGGTGGGGAGATATTTCTGCCCAATATCTAGTTATAAAATTGTCTCCTGAGGGTGTACCTTTGCCCTTATGCTGCAAAGTTGGCACTCACTAGTTGCTGAATAATTGTTGATCATAAAGAGCTGTGTTTGCTCACTGCTATCAGTCACTGATGTTTTGATTTAATTTAATTACCATCTAAAACAAGCCAAAGGAAGTGAAATAAAACAAAAGATTAATTGGGTAGAAAAGGGCAGAGAAAAGGCTTCTTTTTAATTTTTTTTTTAAAGTATGTAGGAAGAATTAAAAAAACAAACAAACAACCATTCTGTACAAAATACCCTGGCGCTTGTCCACTCTGCTGGTGGCCCTTACAGATAAAATGTACATCCAGAGTCTAAAAGCTCCACTGGTAGGGGTGAGGGAATTAACCAATGGGGAAAATAAATGATTTTTGGAAAAAACATAATGAACTGTGTCTATAAGCTTAGAGGCCATGGAAATAAACTTAAATGCCCATAGGATTTCTTCTGGTTCTTGAAAGTTTAATTGAGAGGCTAGAACAATCTTTGCCCTGATAAATATAATGAGCGAGGGTTTTAAAAAACGGTATTGAGGGTTGTGAAAGTTTATTAATAGCTGAGGTCAACAGCAGGACAAAGGCTTTTCCTGCAGCATCTGTTCTTATTATTTGGATGACAGTAGTGCCTAAAAAGCCTCATTGGGCTCAACACCGTTCAGACACTTAGTAAAAGACAGTCTCTGCCCCAAAGAGCCTGGAATCTAAGGGCCCACCTCTGCAAACACTCACATGCATAACTTAACTCATGTGAGTAGGTCCATTTGAACTAATGGGTCAATTTAGGGTCAGGCCTACATTAAAACTAGATGCAACTGGAGGGAATAGAAGGGTAACACTGACAATATATTAACTTTGCATTTCTCCAGCACCTTACATATGAAGAATTGAAGCCTCCTAGCACCGGTGAGGTTGGTAATGTGACAGGGTTGGGCCAGATGGCTACAGGAGAGTAATAGAAGGCAGATATATTAGCCCCAGGTTAAGTAGGTCCCTTTTCCCTGGGTAAGGGAACAGGGAAGGTGTCAGAACAATCAGGAAATTTCTGGAAACAATTAAGGCAGACAGGCTGATTAGAACACCTGCAGCCAATCAAGAAGCTGCTAGAATCAATTAAGGCAGGCTAATCAGGGCACCTGGGTTTAAAAAGGAGCTCACTTCAGTTTGTGGTGTGTGTGAGAAGCTGGGAGCGAGAAGGTGTACTACTGGAAGACTGAGAAGTACAAGCATTATCAGACATCAGGCGGAAGGTCCTGTGGTGAGAATAAAGAAGGTGTTGGGAGGAGGCCATGAGGAAGGAGCCCAGGGAGTTGTAGCTGTCACATAGCTGTTACAGGAGCCACTGTAGACAGCTGCAATCCACAGGGCCCTGGGCTGGAACCCGGAGTAGAGGGCAGGCCTGGGTTCCCTCCATCCCCCCCCCCCCCCCCCAACTCCCACCTTGGTACTGGAGGAGTTGAATTGGACTGTGGGTTCTACCAGAGGGGAAGGTCTCTGGCCTGTTCCCTGATCCACTAGGTGGCTCAGCAGAGAGCGTGGAGAATTGCTTTTCCCCATGCTGGCCAGTGATGAGGCTAACTGAGTGAATGGCAGATCTGAGCCATTAAAGTGGCCAAACTGAGGGCTGCTGTGAACCTCTGAGGTGAGCAAATCCGCCAATAAGCGCAGGACCCACCAAGGCAGAGGAGGAACTTTGTCACAGTGAATTATCCCCATATTCCACAGAATGCATTAATTCCATTGAAATCAGTTGGAGTTGATCGCCTTTGAAAATCAGGCCCTTGATGTCTCAAGCAGGGTATGCAAAATTATCAAATACTTCTGAAAATTTGGGCCAAAGTGACTAGTTCAAGTTTACCAGAGCTAGGGACAGAACCTTCCCTCTCTCCACTCCCTGTTGTTTGCTTTCGCCAGGTGCCCATCTTTCCCATGGATCGGTGGCCATGTTAAATGATACTTGATAAGTAAATTACTCTCTACTCTTCATTGCCTCTGTCTTACGGTCCTCTTCAGCTTAAGCAGCATACTCATTTTGGCTAACTTCCTTTTGGTTTCAAATGTAACTTTTGCCATTTTTCTTCCAATAGCTTAATTACAAAGCTCAGGCCTTGTGATACTGCTAAAAAGCATTACAGAAAGGCTATTTACAGACCTGGTGCTGTGTTGGAATATTCCATTTTTATAGTATAAACTGAAAATATGTGCATGATTAACTCCTGCTTATTAAAATGTACATTTGAAAAATGGAGTTACATTCATATTTCCCATAAAGAACAATCATTAATATAATAACTGTACAATGCTGCTACTTATCTTGCCGTAACATCTGGATATTTCATTTGGCAGTGGGGCTGAGTGAATAACTCACAGCAAATTTATTTAACTAAGCTTGTCTCTTTAGTCATGTAATGTCTGTAAGCAGGTCATGGCTTCCTTGCCTGTTCCTTTATTAGTAATGGTAGTGCTTAAGGGCCTATCAGAGACAGAGCCCCATTGTGCTAGGCCCTGTACTAACACAGGGTAGCTGACAGTATCTGCCCTGAAGAGCTTACAAGGTAACTAGACAAGACACACCTGGTAGGTGAAGGGGTTGAACACACTAGCAGAGTGAACAATCTGATGATAGTAAATACCATGGTGTTTTTTTTTTTTTTTTTTAAAGTTCTGATTTGGTCTGTATTTGGTGGGTATGTTTTTCCTCTGTGGATTGTATCAGAACCGTTTGTGTATGTATTCAACATTCTGTTCATAATTCAAACATGTCTTTTATGACTGGTTATCTGAGTTTGGCTTTGTGAAGATAAGCAACAGGCAGAACCTAAAGCTGGTCTTTCACAAACCGATAAGGGCCTGTTCCAAAGCCCATTGACTTCAGTGGGCTTTGAATCAGGCCCATATTTTAGAAGGGAACCCTGAGAGTTTTTTGCATTTAATAAGCTTAGACCAGCCAGTATGTGTTGGATCACTCTGTAGTGGAGCAGCATGAAAAAGTTTGAAATGGCAATATAGAAGATCCAGCAAGGGATTAAAGGTAAGTAAATCCTAGACTAAGTATTAATAAATCCTTGATGCAAGATAAACATTATATAATGCATTCTTTATTTAAGGGATTGCTACGCAGGTGAAACATAGTAGAAGTATTAGGTGATTTTAAGGAGAGCTGTATTTATATTCATGGCTGTAACTGGCTTGTGGAATCTTCTGATATCCCCATACATAGCACCTGTATATTTTAAAATGTGTAAGCAGAGCTTTCAGTTTATCTCTTCCAGACATAAAGAAGCATCAATTATATTACACAAGTTCTTGAGCAGGGGCCTTATACCAGTGATGCATGAGTCAGCCTCACAACAGATAAGACACCCCCAGCAAATTTTTATTCTGATCAATGACCGATCATTAAGGCTATAAACTATTGCGATCTTCTGCCCCCAATTTTTTAAACCTCTTGACCGCTCTACTGTATATGCCAAAAATGACCAAAATCAGTTGTATGCAAGAGAATTGTGTAGTATGAAAGTTTATCTCTCACCAACAGAAGTTAGTCCAGAAAAGAGATTCCCTCACCCACTTTGTCTCTCCAGTATCAGTTGGCCACTTTACTCATTAATCCCAGATATAATTGATGTAACCTTGCTGATATTATGTAGATTCTCAAAATAACACTGAAATCTAGTCTGTGTCCTGTATGTATTCAGTTTGATTTATTCAAAACATCCTCCATCTCACAGTATTCTACATTTCAGTCCCTATCCCATTTTGTCCTCTGCCCACTACTGTTCGTTGCAGTCAAGCAAATGTAAATGCAAGTAGTGAGCCTTCTTTCAAATGGATCCATAATTAAGAGCTCATCTTCAAATGATTATATTTTGGTTTCTTGATCAAAATTTGGTTACTATTCTAAGAAAATGTATGGTTTGAAAGCATCTCTAAAAATGAGTGTTTGAAGTGTGATAAGTAGCTCTACCTTTCTCAAAAGACATTTGTGTTTGAGGTAGCATTATAAAACCAAGCTCTTCCCATAGCTAAGAAAGATTGCCTCTAAGTGCCTTTGCTATATAAGTGTTGTGTAATAATTATCCATAAAGAGAATGCACCTTTGGAGGATTTGCCATATTTAGGTGACTTGGTGCCAACTGGTAAATCTATGTGAATCGTATGGTACATTCTTAGTTCTCGTAAACTGTATTTCCATGAACATAAGGTTTGAACAGTTCATGAGCTGTGCAAGGTCAGCTGAGACTCAGATTTTCTGTTTGCCTGAATCTAGATCACAACTGAAAAATAATACTTATAAAAGGGAATGCCAAAGCACCTCTTTTAGGAAGTAGGTAGGATTCCATCCTTCCACTCTTCCATGTACTCCTGAAAAACAGGCCCCATTGAAATCAGTGGGACCAGGATTTCACCCAGAGTATCTTAATGTTCCAAATGAAGGGCCAGAACCCGCAGGTCTCTTCTCTTATCAGCTAGACCACATGAAAGGTTATGCACCTTTTGGCCATACCATCAAGCAAAGCAATGGGTCTGGCAAACTGGCAGGATTTGCTTGCCAGAACATGAATCTCTGGCATGGTTTGCAGTAGTTCCAGGGTGAAAACTGACCTCTTCGTGATTCATACCTTGAATGAAACAAGACCCATCTACGTCACAAGCTCATTTTCCAGGAAAGTTCAAGATGGCTCAGCAAGATTATATCAACAATGGATTGTCTAACCTAAACACTATCTAACTAACGTACCCTGGTAGAAGCTGCTGACATTTTGTGATTATGGCCCCTACTTTGCTGAACCATAAACAAATAATATTGCAATAAAATGTAAACAGGATGCTGCCCTTTCAACTGCAGCATTACTTACCAAAAGGTACACATTTAAATGGTGTAACTGTTAAATTAGGCACCAGCAGCAATTTTAGCAATATACTGAGCACGTTGTAAGCGGGTCCCACCCTGGTGAAATCAGTCCACTTATCCCAGGTCTGAATTTTCCCCATTCAGACTGAGTTTTGGACAGAGGTGTGCAAAACTCCCTGGAATGGTAACCTCTTGTGGAAGCCAAGCCCTCCAGAAGTTGATGCTCTCGTGAGGTTCACGACAGTTTAGGCTTCATAGGAAACCCAGAAGCAAAAAAATCCCTGTCATGTTTCACAACAAAAGCACAGACTCACTGCCCTCTTCCCCTACTAGACACAAACTAAATCCCACAACATACAATGGGATTTAGTGGGGCCTGCTGCACTGCCAAACCTAAGCGTTCAAAAGTCATGAGTCAGGCCCACAAAATCATGGCTCTTTTAAAAAAAAAAAATTTTTTTTAATTGTTCTTTTTCTTTGCTTTCTTAGCCTTTAGGGTGAACTCATGTCATGTTTTTAAGCCTTTCTTTGTAATGGTGAGGGTTGGAGAGATTCTTTTTGAAGTGAAAGCCGAGACGCTCTTAACTCCAACAGCTGGGTTTGTAAGAAGTACACTAAATATCACAAGAGTTGGCAACATTCTGACATTTGAAGAACAGGAACCCAAGAGTGGACCAGCTGGCTGGAGAGGGCTATTCATGGAAACAGAAGGTCTTTTGGCTTCCTCTGCAGCACACAACCAAGTCTCCTGTGTGAAGAGGGCGGGGCGGAGGGGAAGGGAGATGAGGGCCTAGCTGGGTTGAAACAAACCAGAAAACAGTTCAGCCCCAAGTTCTTAGAAAGCAGCTGCAACGTTTCCTGGACTATCATGAGTTTTGGGGTCATGATGTAAGCAGAGTCTGAATGAGCTCTCCCCTGACATCTAGTAGTGAGCTGTGGAAAAAGACTTGTTTGCATGGACACACCCACCCTGTCTAGGTGCTCAGCATGATAGGATTGCTTGCACAAATGATCACTTGTGGCTGGTGTTGGATCCCCAGTCTCCTGGTTATTGGGGCAGGAGTAATAAAGAGTTGTGTGAACTGAGGGCAGCAGAACTGTACCTGGCATACCCTGAAGGAGGGACTCACCCTCAACTGAATGGCACTCACTAGACAGGGGACATGGGTTCCAAAGACCAATGAGCTGAGAGAGGCTGGGGATGGGTATTTGTACTGGGTAGTGTGGGCCTTCTTTAAGGGTCATTGGCACCATTTGACACTTCCTCTCTCCATGGTATAATAGAGCTAATTTAGATTCAATTGAGAGTCTTATTACATGCTGCAGAGCTGAAATCACTATTTCAAGAGACTGCCCAGTGTGCACCAGCAGTGAGGCTCCCCCACTAACAGCTGAAATCACTGAGAGCTGTGTTAAGGGGGGGTGGGCCCTGAAGACATCTTGGTGAGTGGCTAGCAGGGCGGCTGGTGGAGAAGCATGGCAAGCGGCCAACAGGGGAGCTGGCAGAGAGGGCCAGAGCAGAGCCCTGCAGAAGCGTGGAAATCGGCCATTGGGGCGTCGAGTAACTGCTTGAGCAGTGGAGCATGTAAGGTGTCTCCTTACCCCCTCCCTCCCGCCCCCCCCCACAGGGTGAGAGGTGAACTCTGAGGCTGCACTGGACAAGGACAGCAACTGTGAGTGGGGAACAGAGAAGGGATGGGCACCTTAAAGGGACTTCTGGGTTGCTGGACTTAAGACCCTGAGGGGAAAAAGGACACTGCCCAACTTACTTGGTGGTGGGTCTTTTGCTCATGGTTTGTGTTTGCGAACCCTGGTTGCGATGTTTTCCCAAATTAATGCTGAGTTAATTCCCCTCTTTTATTAAAAGTTTTTGCTACACTCTGACTCTGTGCTTGCAAGAGGGGAAGTATTGCCTCTTAGAGGCACCCAGGGGGTGGTGAGTAATTATCACAGGGTGGGGGCTCGAGCCAGTTTTGTGTTGTATTGTTGAAAAGGAACCCCTAGATACTGAACCTGGCCCTTGTTTCTGCTGGCTCCACCTCGCAGAAGGGTTACAATAATAATAAAATGTAATTTAAAAATTCCTGAGTTTATGATGACCTTGGTTTCAGAAGAATAGCTATAAAAATCTTGTACAGGTTTAGTTGTGAATCTAAGGGGAAAGTAGATCTGAATTTGCAAGCCACGATGGGTCAGTGGTGGGAAAGGGTTTTTCCAACGGGTCGAAAAATCTCACACAGGAGTCTCCTTCTTTGCATATTTTTTACAGTATAAATTAATACAGGTGGGGTACCTTGTACCAAAACATCAAACGGAATTGCAGACCTTTTGGTGGTGATTGCATCTGAAATGTTAGATCAAAGAATCTAACCAGGAAGGCAAAGCCAAAGGGCTTTTGCAGGCAGTGGGTGATAATAAATAGCAGATGATGACAGGACAAGGAGTAATAGTCTCAAGTTGCAGTGGGGGAGATTTAGGTTGGATATTAGGAAAAACTTTTTAACTAGGAGGGTGGTGAAACACTGGAATGCGTTACCTAGGGAGGTGGTGGAATCCCCTTCCTTAGAAGTTTTTAAGGTCAGGCTTGAGAAAGCCCTGGCTGGGATGATTTAGTTGGGGATTGGTCCTGCTCTGGGCAGGGGGTTGGACTAGATGACCTCCAGAGGTCCCTTCCATCTCTGATAGTCTATGATTCTCTGAATAACATGGAGTGTGATTTGTGTGTGTTTTTTTTTCTTTTCTTTGCTGTTGCTAAACTCTAGATCTGCTGGTGTCCCTTCTCCCTCCCCGTATGGGCTGTAAAAGACCAGTTGTTCTCCTTTGCTGCACCTGCATTCCACTCAACGAAGGCATGGGGCAGGCTTTCCAATGTCTCAGAGGCAAGGGACATGGGAGCAGCCTGATGAAAGTTTTAGGTCGCTAGCTGAGTGTGAGCATAACGCTTTTATCATTCTCTTCTTTTCTGACTGGAAGTGTTGTCATCTCTCATGATTTTATCATGTCTCACGATATTTGATATTTTACTTAAAAACCCAGTTCTTGGAGTCTTGTAAATATATGATTACCTCAGGTTTCTTTTTCTTTTTTTAAAAAAATGCATTTCTAGTCGTCATCACTGGAAAACATGAACACCAAAGGCTCAAAACCCATCAGGCAAATAGAGAACCATAAATTTATTATTTTGAACATCTTGTGATTTTTTTTGAAGCCAATCTCATGATTTTTGGGGACCTTGCTCATGATTTTTGAATTATGGAGGTTTCAGCACGTAATTTTGTGCTTGATATTGATGTTTAATAACAATTCTGTCATTCTTGTTGGCTTAGATGTCTAAAATACTGAAGAATGCACCAATCCTAGGCTCTGGGCACCTTGCCATTATCTTAAAGTGCAAAATAGTTTTTTAATTTTAGTTAGTGTTCTGGAACTGAGATTTGTTCAAATCATTTTATAAATAGCAAAAGGGTGGTACAGCATTGGGTGCAATGCATTGGGAGAGAGAACAGTGACATGCGTATAATAGAACTGGTAGAAAAGTGGTTTTTCTTTTTTCTTGCTGAAAATTTTGACATTTTGGTGAAAATTGAAAACCAAAATATTTCTGTTCCAAAATGCCATCATAGTAGTGGTAGTTTGTACGTTTCATGTTGTTCTTCTTCTCTATAGGCCAGATTCCCTAGTTGGCCTACATCTCCCGTGATGCAGCACGGTCTCTCCTCTTGATGATGGGGCGTTAGGGGATTCCTCTGGGAGATGTAGCCTGGCCTATAGAGGTTAATGGGGACAGGAAGCACCATGGGATCATATCCAAATTCAAATATTTCAGTTTTCAGGTGCATAATTTTTTCAATGACAAATAAAAATTTTCTGCAGTAAGTGGGCACTTTTTCAAGAAAAGTGTGATTTAGTCAAAAAACCCAGTTTTGCAATGAAAACCGTTTTAATAGAAAAATTTCTGCCAGCCCTAGTGCAGTCCCAGTTAAGCAGAGGCATGGTGTAAATGACACAAGGGATGTCATTTGCTGAGTAACTTTCCCCTATTTGGCATTAAGTGGGTGTGTAAAATATGCCAAAGATGTGCAATGTGGGTTCAGGAAAAGCAAATAAAGGTGTAAGACAAAATAGTTCACCAGTTACTCATCTATTTTCTCATCAACTTGCATCACTATTTCTCCTTGTTGGATTTGGCCCTTAAGAGTTACTCCTGCTTACACCAGTTCTGAAATGTTGGGCCATTGTCTTCCAGTTGTTTAGAAGGTTTCAACAATAAATGGCTACCAATTAATTTATTATATTATGGTTTTGACTATACCTAATGTGTGCCTAGAATTCCTAAAATAACTTGCAAACTATTGCTGAACTGAGTGTCCATTTAGCAAGTCTAAAACTGTCATCTATATACCCATATTTTCTTTGTCCTTGACCTTTATTTGATCCATTTTAAGGATGACCATATAATACACATTGCATTTTGGTTACTGTGATAGAGACTGCATGGTACAATGTACATTCATTAATAGGTATTGACTAATTTCCTGGCTGCAGGGTCCACCTATGTAAAGTTTGCTGTTGGGGAAAGTTACCTTAATGGAAATAATTGTTCTATCACCACTGTGCTGTTGCGCTACCTCCTTTTATAGGGTTGATCTTGAATTTAATAAGTTGGCCTTAGTGTGTAATTCAGGGAAGGGCAGGGTTGGCTTTATGCCTCAATGACTGGCTGCAGGGAAAGTTGGTGTAGGGAGGCATCTTTCCTCTCACCTTTCAAAGACAGAGCTTTGAAGATTCCTTCATTGGCACAGTCGCTGCTGCTGGATGTTAAGAGTGTTATCCAAGATAGAACAATTGAACAGTGTGCTCTGAAAAATGCACAAGCTACCACCAGGTTTGGTCTTTAGCAGACATGGCAGCCACCTGGTTTCACTTTGATAAACATTTTGGGTGAAATCCTAGCCCCATTAAAGTTAATGAGCATTCTACCATTGTCTTCAATGGGGCCAGGATTTCACTCTTTACATGACAGTTACACACTTGAGAAAATAGGTGCGATTCAATGCTGCACCTCCGGACGTAGCGCAGAACTCGCTGCCCAGAGAGAAGAGGCTATGGTAGTGTTAAGCCAGACTTTCACCCTCCCAACTGTGGGCTTCTCTGCAGCTCCTGGCATAACTTAGCTTGGTGGTCCTGTCTAAATTTCAGCAGCCTTTCCTCAGCTGCCTATGGCTGGGATCTCTGGAATGTTCTATGCTGCTGCTGTGTCAGGCACTATGTCAAGACTTCCATGGGGGCCATTGGAAGACAGCCTTCTGACTGTCTCTGCAGTGCCTTTGTTAAGGGAATGTTTCCCCAGCCGTAGCCCTTTAGCCCTCTTATGTGGCATGCAGGGCCTGGAGCTGGGGTGAGGATGTCACCCATAGAGTTTTTTGGGCAGGGCTGTGAGACTCTCTCATATCACATCATTCTCTTTCCTCTGAGCAGAGAAGGGCTTGGCAAATCCTCTGGACACCATCTGCGCTGCTCTGTCACTTGTCCAAAAGGGGTTGGTGGAGAGGACAGGCATGTGGGAAGAGAGTCCTCTCCACCAACCCCTTTTGGACAAGTGACAGAGCAGTGCAGGTGGTGCTCTTATCCCCACTATCCTAGGAGCCATGACAACAATCTGAGGAGCAAAAGTTAGATACATCCTATAGCAGTACCTTATGCTTTAGCCATGGCCCACCACTACATCCTAAACTTATTTCTTGATGCCATTTTGTTCTTGTTAAAATTGCACTCGTGTGCATCCAGAGCATAGATATGAGAAGGATAGAAATAGTTCATCATGGAAACCTGAAATTACACTTGTCTGAGGCACAGCTTCAGTTACATTTAAATGATTGTTATACAAGGCCTTTGAAAGACAGAGAGAAGAAGTCCGTCTGTTTAGATCTGTATTTGTTTTGCTAGCAACCTTGTTATAGCATGCACCCTGCAAACCATCTCAAGAGGCTCCAAAACTAACAAAGAACAGAAATAAACAGCTGCAGAATTTAAATTTCTTCGATAAAGAGAGCATAAAAATAGACTTCCTACCCCCCTCCTTTAAAATATGCAATGAGAAGTTCTCTCTCTGTACTCCCCTTTCGCTAAATAAAGCCAAGTTATGCCGGGGGTAATTCTATTTATGTTGCTTTTTTGATATACACTGGAGGAGCCATTTTGGCGGCTTTGTGGTATGCGTTATACACCGAGGTTTGTTTACTACCCTCAGCAGAATAGCAATGTCAACATTAGCGTAGCTCCCACTCATGTTAAGCCGCCTTCTTTATAATTTTCCAAGTCTGAATGTTTATATGAAACAGTCTATGACGTAAATGCCTCCTAGGCTGTTAGCAGATGGAGTTTTAGCCGTGTGTCCGAGGAGAGGTAGTTTTCCAAGGGGGCTTCTTATCTGAGCTTTCATATTCCACTGCAAACTCTACCTGGATCAGGAAAAGTTAAAGGTCAAGTCAATCTGTCACTAAAAAGGTAACTTTTCATAGGAGTTCAGTCTTGAGTTTGATAACCTTACACTCATGGTAATTTGACTGTTTATGGATGCATGAATGGTCAGCCTCAAACTCACAGGGTGTGATTGCAGCATTTGCTGCCTTGGATTTTAAAATACAATGTAGACGTACCTTCTGACTCTAAATCAGGCATTGTTAGCTACGTACACCACAGGCACCTCCACCAGGTTAAGATGCGTTTAGTCTCTTTGTAGAATGTGGTTATTGGTACATGCAGGCATGAGAGGAAATGTGAGATTTTTCTTTAATTTTTTTAAGTAAAATTTGCCTCTGAGGCTCCCTTTATGTTCCCCCTTTATTAACTACTGACTAGAAAGGCCGAGTGTTGGGCTGACTCCTCGTTCTACTGGAGGAGGTTTGGATGCAGCACCATACAGAGCGCATCATTCATGCTCCTGGGTCAGTCAGAGGGAGTTGTTTAAGAACCGCACAAAGGTGCTCCCTTTCCTCATGGGCTGAGTATACTTCCCTCCCAATCACTGCTAGCTGAGGTGCAAGCTGGAGACAAACTCACAGCCCTGCCAGACTGGCCCACTTTGTGTAAATTTTAATGTGTTTTTTAAGAAATCACCAATATGAGCTCTGTAGCTGACATTTTCCAAGAGCTTTCCTTTACAGTTAGCATGACCCGCAACTGTAGCATCCAATGAATCACCAGCATGACCTGGAACTCTGACTTGTGACATAAAAAAATACAACACATGCAAATAGTACATTATTTATTTGGAAATGTTATGGCTGATGGAAAGAAAACATCCTCTCTTTGTCAGGATATGAAACACTGAGGGAGACTCCATGATCTTCATGAACTAACAGATCCAAAGGAGAGACTCTTTCAATATTATTTTAAACATTTAAAAAAATGTTTAACAAAACACTGTCTGTCCAGTTGTATTGGATGTTCTCTCTCTACCCCTCCTTTTGACCAGATAGGTCAAATTTCTTTGCAATTTATGCAAACAGGATGCTTAAAGAAAGCAATCTGTGGAGTATTACATCAAAGGACAAACTCGAACATCTAAGGATGTATTCAATGGAAGAGGGGGGGGAAAACTCCATATGGGAGCTCATTCCAGCATCGGAAATGCACTTGGATACTTTCTAGATTTGCTTAATTGTTTAGACTTTTTTTTTAACATGCACAATAGTTTCCCATCTTTGTCCATTGCTCTGGCACATGGACGTCCCCATATTCGATTTGCTAGCTATTAGAATGGATAGTAACACTTCTATACCTCACTCTTGTTCCTATGTAGTGCCCAGCAAGGAGGTACACTTGGGAGTAAGCAATGTTCAGCACGGAGCATAGTCGTCTGCACTAAGCAGAAGTCCCGAGCCTTGATCTCAAGGAATTTGATCCTGTGCTAATGAGGGTGCTGCAGTGTGGTCACTAAATTCCTCCTACTGGGCAGCAAGATTAATACACAAGGTGGGAATGCTGAGCTAAGAATTTCATTTCCTTGGGCCCATGCTTCCTCATCTTCTCTGCCCAGACTCTGCTCCTTTTTTTTTTTTTTTTTTTTATTGTAGTGAATATGCACAGAGGACACTTGATGACTTCACCACTCTGAGCAGAGGATAATGCTTAGTGCTTCATCTTATCTGCTCCCTTATATAGTACTGGGTTCTTGGACCCATCACTGTCCTTTTTGTGCCTCTTCTGCCATGCAAAGGGAACAGTGGGCAGCTGGGGATTCCTCTAGATTCGGGGAAGTCTTCAGATGCCATAAAGTGCCTATAGCCAGGTGAATTCACACACTGCTGCCTGGCTCTTTGGCCTGTGCTCCTCTGATCCTGGGCTGGTTGCTGCTGCCAGAGCAGGCCTGCTGCTGCTGCGGCTTGCACCAGGTGCTGAACTGGCGCTTGGCTGTCCCAGAACTGAGGGAGATGGCAGAAGGCTAATTTTGCCCCTGCTCGTCCTCCGATGTGTTTTGAGCAGAGCACAGGGGCAGCAGAGGATGTAGTATAGGCGTGAGCACTGATACAACGTCACAGAGTAATACAGCCTTCCATGCTGTGCAGTGCATGAGGGCTTTCAGGATCAAAGCCATCACATATCACTAGAGCATAATGTGTCATGGATCATATAAAAAAAGTCCCCAACTGTCAATGCTAGCTATTATAGGGTTAACCTTTTTATTTGTGAATTGATTCACAATGTGGAAATAAGCCTACTATTAACCGTGCTCCTGTTCTTTTTTTCAATATATATTTAGCCACAAACTAATCTCTTCCTGCCTTTCAAAACACTTTTAGATTACACCTGGTGCTTTTGCATGACAGACAGCATTAGAGTATCTCCTACCATCAACAATAGTTGCTGGATTTTGCCTGGAAGTAGGGCATGGTATATTTTTATGCTTTTCTTTATTTATTGAGCGTGCATAACCCATAGTAACCTTGCACCCATATCAAGTCTAACTTACATAAAATAACGCATCTGAAAAATAAAAAATTCAGCTGCCCAGAATGTGATCAGTGACACATTAAATGTTTTTGGGGAAAAAAGTTACCAGTTATCACAGATGCATTTATTGATTCAAGATGTTGCATGTGGCTTATTTTTCACTGTAGTGTTAGCCAATGACATGCCCTTTCTGAGCTGCTTAAATTAATGGGAGTAATACAGGCTCTGATACGTTTATGCTCACTGTTATAGCAGTAGAGGTATAGTCATGCAATGAGAGCACTTGAAATCTGGCGTAACAGCTAATTCTTTTTAAAATTCAGTTTCTTGCTTGATATATAGAGATCCTGGAATTTCTTGACACCTGTAATTGTGGACTCTGACCCAATGAGTTAACAGAGTTGTTTTGATTTGAGAAGCGCCACAGCATCCAATTCAAATACATTTTTAACACCATTTCAGTAGAAAATCTGTCAGATATAAGGGAACTTATATGAGGGCTTAATGTGTCTGCAGTAAAGTTGGCATTGTCTGCGTAGAAATCGGAACACGACTAGGCACCTTTTTAATTAAATCCGATACCAGCTGTTAGTCCAACATGGTCGTCATTCTTATCTGTCACCCACAGGGACACCTTTTAATAAACATAACAGTTCTAAGATTTAATGTCTCTTGAATAGACATGTCTCACAGCACAACCCAGAACACAAGTTGTGCTAGACACTGTGCAATCATTGTAATAGTCACAGGGGAGGATGTTTAACCCTTGCCGCACTGTGGAGGGAGTTCCATGGTTCCTCCTGAAACAAGAGTTCTGGGGTGATATTTTCTGCAAGGTAATGGGAGGCAGTGTGGTCTAGGGCAGTGTTTCTCAATGACCAGGTGGTGGACCAGTGCCCATAGGCATAGTTTGACTTCTATATTGGGGTGGGGTAGGGTGGCTCCAGTCAGGCCAACAGAGCTGTGCATGGTGGGGGGGTGAGGGGGGAGAGGGGACACGACACAAATTCCATGCCTGCCCACAGGGGCGCTGTTTCAGATGGGGGAGGGGGGAAAAACATGCAACTTTAACTGTGATTCCGGGGGCTACTTGGGCAACTGAAAACTCTAGTGTTTTTATAGATAATAACTTAGAAATAT
Source organism: Natator depressus (assembly GCF_965152275.1). NCBI lineage: Eukaryota > Metazoa > Chordata > Testudines > Cheloniidae > Natator > Natator depressus. The sequence goes on from NC_134238.1 coordinate 35,657,132, forward strand.
CTGACAGGAGCATTGTATCGAATTCCTATATCAAGAAAGAAAATTAAATAAACATTAGACCCACTCAGCTCTAATACTAATATATTCTGACAACTTGTGGCCAGTCACGTTTGGGACACTGGTTAGGTTTAAAATTGTAATGTATATTCTTACTCAGATACTCTTACTAAAGTCAGAAGGGACCATCTACTCTGACCTCCTGCACATTGTAGGCCACAGAAGCTCACCCGCTCACTCCTGTAATAGACCCCCTAATCTCTGGCTCAGTTACTGAAGTCTTCAAATTGTGGTTTAAAGACTTCAAGTTACAAAGAATCGACCATTTACACTAGTTTAAACCTGCAAGTGACCCCATGCTGCAGAAGAAGGTGGAAAAAACCCCATAGTCTCTGCCACTCTGACCCCGGAAAAAATTCCTTCCTCATCCCAAATATGATGATCAGTTATACCTTGAGCATGTGGGGAAGACCCACCAGGCATATACCTGGAAAAGAATTCTCTGTAGTAACTCGGAGCTCTCCCCATCTAGTGTCCCTTCTCCAGCCATTGGGGATTTTTGCTACAGGCAGTCGCTGATGGGTCACACACCATTGTAGGCAGTCCTGTCATACTTTCTGCTCCAAAAACTTATCAAGCTCAGTCTTGAAGCCAGTTGGGTTTTTTGCCCCCACTGCTCCCTTTGGGAGGCTGCTCCAGAACTTCACTCCTCTGATAGTTAGAAATCTTCACCTAATTTCAAGCCTAAACTTGTTGATGGCCAGTTTATATGTATTTATTCTGGGGTCCACGCTGATGCTTAACTTAAATAACTCCTGTCCCTCCCTGGTATGTATCCCTCTGATGTATTTATGCAGTGTAATCATACCTTCTCCTCAGCCTTCTACTGGTTAGACTAAACAAGCCAAGCTCTTTGAGTCTCTTCTCATAAGATAGGTTTTCCATTCCTCAGATAATCCTGGTAGCCCTTTCCTGCACCTGAATTCATCTTTCTTAAACATGGGAGACCAGAATTGCACACAGTATTCCAGATGAGGTCTCATCAGTGCCTTGTATAATGGTACTAACACTTCCCTGTCTCTAATAGAAATACCTCACCTGATGCACCACCGGACCGCATTAGTCTTTTCACATCCATGTCACACTGATGGCTCAGTCATCCTGTGATCTATTAATAGCCCCATCTCTTTTCTCATCCACTGTCACTTGCAACTGATAAGTCCTTAGCTTATAGAAACTGTAACTTGTTGTTAGTTCCTAAATGTATGACCTTGCACTTCGCACTATTAAATATCATCCCATTTCTATTACTGCCGTTTACAAGGTCATCCAGATTTTTTTTTTGTATGGTATTGCAGTCCTCCTTGGTATTGGCAATACCTCCCAACTTTGTCATCTGCAAATTTTATTAGCACACTCACACTTTTCGTGCCACAGTCAGTAATAAAAATGTTAAATAAGATTTGGTCCAAGACTGATCTCTGAGGAATTCCACTCATAACCTTCCTCTAGCCTGAGAGGTCACCTTCCGATATGACCTGTTGTGGTCTTCCCTTTAACTAGTTCCTTATCCACCTTTTAGTTCTCATATTAATCCCCATCTTTTCCAATTTAACTAATAAGTTCTGATGTGGCACCGTACCAAATGCTTTACTGACATCCAAGTAGATTAGATCTACTGCATTTCCTTTGTCTAAAAAAATCAGTTATCTTAAAGATATTAGTAACTTTGCTACCACCTCTTGAATACAACAACTGTAGAAAAATCTACAGTCCCTTTCTATCATTTAGGCTACTTATTTTTTGCAGTTCACCAAGCTTGGAATAGATCATTTAACTTTAGGAAACATTCTAACAGCGCTTTCTCATCTTAATCACCTGTTAATCACTGTTTGTAAACAAAATTACTCCCTGCCTCAGGAGTGCAAACCGGGAGCAGTCTCCCATCTCCTCTGGAAAACTCCTTGCATTGTAACTCAGGTTGCCTGCCCCTGAGGATGACCGTTTGGAAAGGGCAAGGTCCTCTCTTGCCCCCACAAACTCTGTCTATGTCAGCGCCACTCCCTGAGATCTCTTTGACACAGTCAGGTCCCTGGTATCAGAAAAGGTTGAGAAACACAGGTCTAGGGGATAGAGTACTAGAGTGGGAGTCAGATCCCAGCTCTGCCACTCACCTGCTGTGTGACCTTGGGCAAGCCACTTCATGTCTTTATGTTCTTGTATGTAGGGTGAAGGCTGCCCCGAGTCCCCACCAGACCACAGTTTGGGCTGTTTACAGAGTCCTTCCCTGCTTGTGGCATACAAGGGATTCTCCAAACAAAAACTGGCTTTTCCCGCTCCCTCCCCTAGGTGATGGAGAATCAGAGTAAAAAAAAAGACAAAGGTGGCCACTCTCTTAGGTAGTTTTTTGGTCACCCCTTTGGGGTCCAGCTTATCTGCAGGCTCTGTGATCAGGGGCAGAGTCTGCCTCCAGCCTCTCCTTTTGGTACCCTCTACTTTATACAATCTCACGGTCTGCAACTGGTTTCCTCTTTTCTGCTCTATCCCTGGAGGCAGCTCCTTAGCCTCTTCTCTACTAGAGTGAGGGTGTCCCCCTCCACACTGCTTTTCCTCCTACCTTTTGTCTATTTAGATTCTAAACTCCTTAAGGCATCGACTCTCTCACAATGGAGCCCTGATCTCAGTTGCAACCTTTAGCTGATACTTTAATACAAACATGTCAGGTGCCTCCCACATGGGAGCAGCAGGGGGCGCTCAGCACCACATCCCAGGATCAGTCCCTTTGGGACTTTTTTTTTTTTTAAATATATTTTTATCCATTTCAGGGTTTGCAGGGTGATACTCAAATATCTTGTGTTTTTATTTGGTAGTTTTTGGGTCATTGGAAAGAAATGATCACAACATCCTGCATGGATATAGTACCTTTCTTTGGCCTTCCCATGTGGCTGAATTCTAACTGCATCTCTTGAGCAAGAGGCCTGCCTTTCACTGTTCAAAACCTTGGAATTTGGGGCTATTCCAACCCTACTGAGTAGCAATGTACCTGGCTTCCCACCCCAGCTGCTAATCCTGTATGGACAATATCCCCTCCCCCGAAAAGCAAACGGATCCCTCCTTCAAGCTACTAAACCTGCAGGCAACTTTTGGAATATTTGATTATATTAAGCAATAGCCCTAGATATCTCTGGAGTCCCTATCACTGATAAAGGAAATCGTATCTGGCAACTGTGGCTGTTTGCTCACTTCAGCTGAGGAAGAAATCTTTACCTACCCATGGATAAAAAACAAGTTAATTTATCTCCCTACAATCAATGACCCAATAATGAATAGCAGGATTGACATTACCTACCACCACTAGTAGATGAAGCATGAATAACTGAACTTACTTTCACAAATGCTGCAAAGATACCTTCTCTGGAGCAAAGGGCTGTCAGTTAGGCCTTTACTCTTTGCTGTGCTGAAGCATGGCATCTGTCTCAAATGCACCCAAAACAAATAGTGAAATGCAGAAAGGAGCAGAAGGGGCCAAAGGAATACGAAGTGGCAGAAAGAGGGACTGGAGGTAGGAAGAAGCTAGGAGTGTGAAATGATGATGGAAAAAGTGCACTAAAACATCCTCTAAGAGGGGCAGACTGGCAGGCTTTGGAGGAAGTCTGTCTCCTCCATTCTCTAAGTCATAGGTAAAATATATATATCTCTTCCATTGTTTGCAGTGTTGTTGCAGCCTTGTTGATCCCAGGATATTAAAGAGACAAAGTCAGATGGAAGAAGAGCTCAATGTAATCTCAAAAGTTTGTCTCTCTCACCAACAGAAGTTGGTCCAATAAAAGATATTACCTCACCCAGCTTATCTCTTTTGTAAAAATATATTTAAACAACGTATGTAAGGTTGTCCAACTCTTCTCCTTACAAGGTGCTGTTTTTGGTGGCTTTAACTTTGACAAACTATAATTGTTTGATTTCAGAGTAACAGCTGTGTTAGTCTGTATTTGCAAAAAGAAAAGGAGTACTTGTGGCACCTTAGAGACTAACCAATTTATTTGAGCATAAGCTTTCCGATGAAGTGAGCTGTAGCTCACGAAAGCTTATGCTCAAATAAATTGGTTAGTCTCTAAGGTGCCACAAGTACTGCTTTTCTTTTTATAATTGTTTGGGCTGAGATTTTACATGTGGGGTGTCTGCCTCAGGCTGAATTGTTCAGGAAAATTTCAGCCAAGATAGCCTAGCCATTTCTGAGAATAGGGCTAGGGAAAAACGTTTTGCCCATGTTTGGTGTGTGGTGTGTTTTTTTTTTTGTTTGTTTGTTTGTTTTTTTAAATATCCCTATGCTTTGGAGCAGAGATTGGAAATTTGTCAGAGAGCCTTTGTGTCAGAGATGTACCTTTTTTCCATTCCTGAGAAAATCTGCCCTAATTAGGTTAAGTTATAAACCTTTGTCAAAGTTTGACTCAGACTCACAATTTATCAGACCACTCTGTTTTATTAGCAAAGCTGCTCTGCTAATACATTTAGAAGTGAGCCCCCCGAGTGGGGCTTGTGTCTCTTAATTTATACAGTTTTTTTGGAGAACAAGTTACAGAGAAGTTACAGACAAAAGAAGAAAAAGATTTTAGTCACCACCCTTCGAGATCCCTGAGACCAGTCACGTATCTTCAATTACCTGCCACCCTTAACAATCTCCTTTAACAGCTTCCAGTTAACTTAACTAATTGCCCTTCACACCTTCCATTCTGATGCCTGCTTCTTAGACGTGCTGGCTCTATCTTAATTGCTTCTCCATTCAAAAGCTAACTGTCCCTACGTGTGCTCCCTCAGATACTTTGTAACATGTTTTGGCATGCCCTCTCATATACAATGTATCCAGCATGTCCCCTTATACAACGTTATACTTATACAATGTTATACTTCCACACCTTTGAAAAATTTCAGTTTGCACATGCTCAGTAGAGACTCTTTAGATTTTTAGCAGCTACAGTCTCCAAAGGTTCCATCCCCAATGAACAAACTAGAGCCTCTCTCCATGCCTAGTACTGACCAGATAGAGCATGTACCATCCTTATAGAGGAGCTGAGCATGCTCCATCCCCTCAAGCTCCTATGTATGACCATATTGCATATGCACCATCTCTATAGAGCCACTGTACATACTCCCACCCAGGGGTAAGGGCATACTTTTTCCTGTAATGACTGATCTGGGCTGGGCAGCGGAACTGGGAGCAGGGAGCCTGTCTCTCTTGTGCTCTCTCTTCTGGCATCTAGGAAGCTATCTGATTCAAGTGAAGAGGGCAAAAAAGCCAAATTGGGAGGAGGGAAAGGAATAGATTAGGATCAGGAGTCTGGGACTGGGAGCGGGAATGAGGAGCTAGTTGGTTGGAGGAGGGGAACATTAAGCTCAAAGGATGGATGGCATGGATTGCACCCTCAGAAACTTTGCAGATGATACTAAACTGGGAGGAAAGGTAGATACGCTGGAGGGTAGGGATAGGATACAGAGGGACCTAGACAGATTAAAGGATTGGGCCAAAAGAAATCTGATGCGGTTCAACAAGGACAAGTGCAGAGTCCTGCACTTAGGACAGAAGAATCCCATGCACTGCTACAGACTAGGGACCGAATGGCTAGGCAGCAGTTCTGCAGAAAAGGGCCTACGGGTTACAGTGGACGAGAAGCTGGATATGAGTCAACAGTGTGCCGTTGTTGCCAAGAAGGCCAATGGCATTTTGGGCTGTATAAGTAGGGGGACTGCCAGCAGATTGAGGGACGTGATCGTTCCCCTCTATTTGACATTGGTGAGGCCTCATCTGGAGTACTGTGTCTAGTCTTGGGCCCCACACTACAAGAAGGATGTGGAAAAGTTGGAAAGCGTCCAGCAGAGGGCAACAAAAATGATTAGGGGACTGGAACACGTGACTTATGAGGAGAGGCTGAGGGAACTGGGATTGTTCAGTCTGCGGAAGAGAAGAATGAGGGGGGATTTGATAGCTGCTTTCAACTACCTGAAAGGGGGTTCCAAAGAGGATGGCTCTAGACTGTTCTCAGTGGTAGCAGATGACAGAACGAGGAGTAATGGTCTCAAGTTGCAGTGGGGGAGGTTTAGGTTGGATATTAAGAAAATCTTTTTCACTAGGAGGGTGGTGAAGCACTGGAATGCATTACCTAGGGAGGTGGTGGAATCTCCTTCCTTAGAATTTTTTTAAGGTCAGGCTTGACAAAGCCCTGGCTGGGATGATTTAGTTGGGGATTGGTCCTGCTTTGAGAGGGGGTTGGACTAGATGACCTCCTGAGGTCCCTCCCAACCCTGATATTCTATGATTCAAAAGAGGAGCTGGAGTGGAGGGTAGGTGATGTCAGGGGCTGTAGATCTTGAAGCAAGACCTGTAGGGGTGCCAAGCAAGAGCCTTTCCTTCTGTGCCACCATGTTGTGAGGTCAGACAAGGAAACTGCAACTGATACCCACAAACAGGGGCTACAGTTGTTGACTCAGTAGGATCAGCTGACTAGCAGCAGACTGCTGATTGGACACAGTCTAGTATATCGGGTTGCCAGGCATCCAGTTTTCGACCAGAACACCTGGTCAAAAAGGGATCCTGGCGGCTCTGGTCAGCATCACTGACCAGTTGGTGGTGCAGCGGGGCGAAGGCAGGCTCCCTGCAGCTCCCAGAAGTGGCAGGGATGTCCAGCTCATAGGCACAGTGATGGCCACAGGGGTTCCACGTGCTACCCCTGCCCCGCACGCTAGCTTTGCAGCTCCCATGGGCTGGCTGCCTGCCTGCCTGCGCCTCCACCTAGGAGACGGAGGGAAGCGCCACCTGGAGCCTGCACCCCTAACCCCCTTTCATACCGAAGCCCTCTCCCACACCTAAACTTCCTCCAAGAGCCCAAACCTTCTCCTGCATCCCCAGCCACCCCCCGGAGCCCACCTCCCCCAGCCAGAGCCCTCACCCCCTACGGCTCCCCAACCCCCTGCCCAGCCTGGTGAAAATGAGTGAGTGTGGGTGGGGGAGAATGAGTGAGTGATGGAGGGAGGGGGGATGGAGTGAGCAGGGATGGGACCTTGGAGAAGGACCAGGGCTGGGTGGAGCCTTGAGAAGGGACAGGACAAGGGTTTCAGTTTTCTGGAATCGAAAAGTAGGCAATCCTACTAGTTTATCTTTTCCTGGTCCCGCCATACCCCTTGTCTGAGCAACTAGTCTCTTAGGTTTGCCGCCATCCCACCCCCTCCCCCCCTGCCACTGCATTCCCTCCAACCAAACTTCTGCTCAGCCAAGCTAGTCTTCAGTCCTGCCCAAACTGCATCCTGCCAAGCCTGTCCCTCGGTCTGCATGCTACCTACATTGACCATCCCATCCTTGCACCTTGCTTGCTCATCACCTGCCTTGCCCCCACCCCCCAGACTGAGCCCAGCCACTGAACCTGCCACTCCTGATGCAATCTGTTTCATCCTTTGGATAACAACCTCTCACCGATCTCTCGGCAAGACCTGGCTGCTCCCTGACCACCTGTGTTGAGCATGCTCACCAGCCATCTGGCCTCCACCCACATCTCAACCTTGTGGCCTGGCCTGCTCACAACAGGATGGGACTGGCTGGACAAGGAAACTGGGACTAGGAACCAGTGGGAAGTGGAACATGGGTGTGGGGGAGAAAAAAAAAAATATTCTCCCCCCCACACACACACACGTTCCCCTCCCCACTTGTTATAGATCTCTCTGACTGGGAGCTCAGTACTGGCTGTGCAAAGAGCCTGGGACAAGGAGGCAGGGAGGAGGAAAACTGAGGAGATAAGGCCTACAGCCACATATCAAATAATGAGGAGAATACAAACTTGAATAGCTGCTTGAATAAGTGAGCACCATCCATCCTGTGCATTGAATGAAGGGGAAAAAATAGTATGAGACCATATAATTAGAGACTATCATAATGCATACATGCAAGGGGGCTCTATTAAGGTTGCACAGCATTAATTCTGGTATTTCAGGCAAACTTAATTCTGGCATTTCCTACCGTTTACTTGATTTTGCGACCTTATGCTATATACATATTACACGTACATTATAAAGTTGGAGAGTGAAATAAGCTTACCTGTGTTTAAAACATGCTCTGGGTGAAATCTTGGCCCTAGTGAAGTCAATGGGTGTTTTACCATTGACTTTGAGTTCAGATTTCACCCTGTGTTCCTCTACGAACAGCTATGTGTGGCTGCTAAGAGTGAAGTATCCTCTCAGCAGGGCTCAGGAACTCTTCAGTTCTTGCCTCCAGCTTTCACATAGAGGGTCTGATCATTCGCGTGACATCTGTGGGGTGCACCTGGAAACCAAATGGAAGCAAGTGGAGGCTTTGGGGCACAGGTGTGAAATGCAATAGGTGTCACAGTGGCCACCAAAGGCAAAAAGAACTGGCATGGATGCTTGGTCTTGGCTGATGATCTCCTTCTGGATTGGATGAAGACTGTTGCACCCTACCCAGGGCTTTGGCTTAACAGTAGAGAGAAAAGGGTTAAGAAAATATGAGGACTCTTTGTTGTTAGTTTGCTTTATTATCTAATCAATAACAAAAAGTAGTTTAGACTGAGCTGAGGCCAGCAACAACCCTCTTTATTTCAACATTCAAATCTCAGGTTGTACTTTTAGTCAAAAAATCTCTGAAGCACTATTTCCATTTGACCAGCCCATCCCCTTCATTAATTATGTCTAAAGCAATAGTTTACAAAGTCAGGCTAATGGTTTTCTCTTCAGGAGAACAAATACAAATACAGGGTTGGAAATGACCCAATTTTGAGCAACATTAATTATCAGCAAGGATGCAACATGAACACTTAACATATCTACTCTTGTTTAAAGTCTTTGAAGAGTTTAGGCCTAACAGGAATAATTTGCTTCTAAAAATATGCTCAAGCCTACTTACTGTAGTTAATAATTTGTTTACTATATTAGTTGAGGTATTTAATATATTGCCGTATACCCCTTTCACCCTAAAATTATTCCAAAGCACTTTATAGACTATGGCCCCATCTTGCAAAATACTTAAACACGTGAAATTTTAAACATGTCCATAGAACCAATTATTTGTGTGTGACTTCACTGGGATTGCTCACATACTTAAAGTTACATATGTGCCCTAGTGCACTGATGGATTGGGGCTTCTATGCAGTATGTTTAGAAATTGTCCTTACCTGAAATGCAGCCACCTCTGGGATAGGACACAGGAGCGATGTAACATTGCATAGTAACATTACACTTCAGTTCAGGATGGGAAATGAAGACTATGACGACCAACTGAAGCTCCAGACAGAATTTATAGGTAGGCGGGATGTGACAAATTCATCCCTGATGTAATTCCATTCACTGCAGATCTTAGAAAACACATCTTTATTGCTTGTAAACTGAGCAAACCTGAGATGAAGCTGCTGAGAGACAACAAACCCATGAACATACCATTTTTATGTCGTCATTTTCAGACTAGAACCACAGTTTTAAGAAAACTGTTGAAATACAAATTTGCCCGATTCATCTGGAAGTGCTGGTATCTGTTGTGGTAGCTGCCATACTCGTCTGGTTAAGATTTTTTCTCTTTCCTATTGTTCCTTTCTTTCTTTTTAAATACAATTTCAAAACAAAGGAGATTAAGTAGATTCCACTTTCCTAGAGCTTTGAAATGAAAAGGGGCCTATTTTTAGTGGATCTAAGGAGAGAAGGGGTTGATAAGTTTAAACACAAGTGTGTTTGCAGGATCAGGCCCATAATAAAAACTGTAAGATTATTTGTGCTTTGCTGTCAGCTGTTTGGATGTTTCTATTTGACTCTAGCAATTAATTTAAAATGCTGGCATACGGGTTCTACTGTGCCATTAGGAAACAGTCATGAGAAATGGTAATCTATATAAAGCATTTAGGTCACAGACAACTTCCAGACTGAAATTATTTCTAAAGTGTTTTAATGCTTGTGTCTCTACTGTGCACCTAGACTAATTCTGTCAGTTGTTCATTTGTTGCTGAAAGAGGATTACCCTTCAGCACATGTGTTCATAGTCACAGGTGATGCCAAAGTGAGAGGAACTGTGTGACAGGCACTTTAGGTCATTAGGATAACAGATGGCAAATGCATTTCAGTTCAGATAATAGAATAATAAGCATAGGAACAAATAACCAAATGAGAAAATGTCTGTTAAATGGGAAAATACTGAGGGTAAAGAGATTTATGTGCTAGTGTTCAAATCTCCCTCCCCCAAACAAACACAAAAACCGTATAGCTCTCAGTCTATTGGGCTGCTACAGAGGAGAGAAGACAGCATGCTGCTAGACTGCATAATAATAGAATGCACAGTATTATAACTTAGAGGAGATAATTCATGGCCTAAAGCACAGATAAGAGCTTAGCTAGGCCACTTTTACGCAGAAATGGACCAGGTTGTTGGCTTCGTTATCCTCCTATAATGCAGCAGTATGAAAAGGCATGCAGATAGTAACACTTGCATATATCTCTAGCTCAGGTATGGTCCCCTGAGCAGCTCTCAACCATTGATATATGTATCCTTTCAACCAGAGCTGGAAGAAATTTTTCAGACTAATTTTTTTCCACTGGAAAAAATGCAGATTTGGGTTGACAGAAACATTTTGCAAATTTGTCCAATTGTATTGGTGAAAAAAATACCCCCACCCCCAACCCTTCTGAAATACCCTTCCCCTTGCCCTAACTTTAAATATTTATTGGAGCAGGAACTTGAGTCTCCTACATCTACATTTGGGCTAGTGGATATTCTGGTATGGGGGTCTCTGTCTTTTCTGTTGAAACACTTTCACTGTGTGTAAAGTACTTAAATATTCATTGGGCTACAGAATGAGACTGACTCTATAAACCAGTGGTGAGGGCACTCAGCTAGGAGGTGGGATACCTGGGTTCAAGTCCCTACTCTGCACCCTGCAGAGGGGGATTTGAATCTGGATCTCCCACATTCTGAGTGAGTGCTCTAAATATCCGGTATAAGAGATCATCACCACCACCTTCTCCTTTGGCTGGGTTTTGTCAGGGCTTGATCCCATTCTCTAAGTTGGCTTCTGAGCATGTCTACCACACTGGGTGGCCCTGCAGGACTGCTAGGCAGGGGAATACCTATTCTGTGACTCCCACTGTGGCTTAGGCTTCAGTCGTAACTCAAGTGGCTGTGCAAATGGCCACTGCAGAAATATAGGCCATTAGGAAGTTCAGGTGCCTACAGGGGTAGGCAGCAGCTGAATGGGGATTTTGAAGATCTAAATTTTGGACTTAGGTACCTAAGTCCTCCTTGTGAAGCCCACCTAAATGACTTGTCCGATGTGACTGAGGCAATCTGAAACAAAGCAGAAACAAGAGTCTCCCAAGCCCCTGTGAAGTTATTGCGTACTTATGAAAAAATGATCCATATGGTCAAGTATCTTATAGTAACAGACTGGAGTAAATGTCACCATTATAATAAACAATACTGGGTATTATATTTTAGAAACAAAGCAACCGTATGTTTACTTGCAGTACGTTATTTGGCCAGGAGGGGTTTCTGTGCTGTATAGATTTCCAGGTAGGCTGACAAACAAGGAAGGCAAAGCTGCAAATCACGCTGTGTGGAAGCATGTTTGTCTGTGTCTGTTTATCATAATATATAGACTCAATCTTTCTTAAACAGAAGTCAATTATAGAAAATAGCTACAATTAGAAAGGTGAGAGACAGTTGATGGGACATTATAGGAAGCAGATAAGAAGAAACAATACTGGACAGGCAGATGGGCCCAGGGAAGTATTCCCGTTCCTAGGAGTCTATCTATTTTAATTATCAGAGGGGTAGCAGTGTTGGTCTGTACCCACAAAAACAATGAGGAGTCCGGTGGCACTTTTAAAGACTCACAGATTCATAGATATTAAGGTCAGAAGGGACCATTATGATCATCTAGTCTGACCTCCTGCACGATGCAGGCCACCGAATCTCACCCACCCACCCACTCCTGCAATAAACCTCTCCCCTATGTCTGAGCTCTTGAAGTCCTCAAATCATGGTTTAAAGACTTCAAGGTGCAGAGAATCCTCCAGCAAGAGACCCATGCCCCATACTGCAGAGGAAGGTGAAAAACCCCCAGATTTATTTGGGCATGAGCTTTTGTGGGTAAAAAAAATCACTTCTTCAGATGCATGGAGTGAAAATTACAGATACAGGCATAAATATATATTGGCACATGAAGAGAAGGGAGTTACCTTACAAGTGGAGAACCAATGTTGAAGGTCAATTCAGTCAGGGTGGATGTGGTCCACTCCCAATAATTGATGAGGAGCTGTCAATACCGAGAGGGAAAATTGCTTTTGTAGTGAGCCAGCCACTCCCAGTCCCTATTCAAGCCCAAATTTAATGGTGTTAAGTTTGCAAATGAATTGTAGCTCTGCAGTTTCTCTTTGAAGTCTGTTTCTGAAGCTTCTCTGTTGAAGGATGGCTACTTTTAAATCTGTTATTGAATGTCCAGGGAGATTGAAGTGTTCTCCTACTGGCTTTTTAATGTTACTGTTCCTGATGTCTGATTTGTGTCCATTTATCCTTTTACGCAGAGACTGTCTGGTTTGGCTAAGGTACATGGCAGAGGGGCATTGCTGGCTCATGATGGCATATATCACATTAGTAGATGTGCAGGTGAATGAGCCCCTGATAGTGTGGTTGGGTCCTGTGATGGTGTCGCTAGAGTAGATATGGAGACAGAGAAGGCAATGGGGTTTGTTACAGGGATTGGTTCCTGGGTTACTGTTTCTGTGGTGTGGTGTGTAGTTGCTGGTGAGTATTTGCTTCAGGTTGGGGGGGCTGTCTGTAACCGAGGATTGGCCTGCCTCCCAAAGCCTGTGAGAGTGAGGGATCGTTTTCCAGGATAGGTGATGGCCAGTGGTGTTGTTGGGCCTGTCCTGTAGTAGGTGACTTCTGGGTACCTGTCTCGCTCTGTCAATCTGTTTCCTCACTTCCCCAGGTGGGTATTGTAGTTTTAAGAATGCTTGATAGAGATCTTGTAGGTGTTTCTCTGTCTGAGGGATTAGAGCAAATGCGGTTGTATCTTTAGGGCTTGGCTGTAGACAATGGATCATGTGATATGTCCTGGATGGAAGCTGGAGGCATGTAAGTAAGTATAGCGGTCAGTAGGTTTCCGGTATAGGATGGTGTTTATGTGACCACCGCTTATTTGCACTGTAGTGTCCAGGAAGTGGATCTCTTGTGTGGACTGGTCCAGGCTGCGGTTGATGGTGGGGTGGAAACTGTTGAAATCCAGGTAGAATTCTTCAAGGGCCTCCTTCCTGTGGGTCCATATGATGAAGATGTCATCAATGTAGCGCAAGTAGAGGAGGGGTGCTAGGGGACAAGAGCTGAGGAAGCATTGTTCTAAGTCAGCCATAAAAATGTTGGCATACTGTGGGGCCATGCGGGTACCCATAGCAGTGCCACTGACTTGAAGATATAAGTTGTCCCCAAATCTGAAATGATTGTCAGTGAGGACAAAGTCACAAAGCTCAGCCACCAGGTGTGCCGTGGCCTCATCAGGGATACTGTTCCTGATGGCTTATAGTCCATCCTCATGTGGAATATTGGTGTAAAGAGCTTCCACATCCATAGTGGCCAGGATGGTGTTTTCAGGAAGATCACCAATGCATTGTAGTTTCCTCAGGAAGTCGGTGGTGTCTCGGAGATAGCTGGGAGTGCTGGTAGCGTAGGGTCTGAGGAGAGAGTCCAAATAGCCAGATAATCCTGCTGTAAGAGTGCCAATGCCTTTTGGATTTGGGGACAATTTATACCTTCAAGTCAGCAGAAGGGAAAAGCCAAAGGCCTGAGAACCAAAGGGAGGCAGTGTAAAACACAGGCAGCAGGGAAGCAGTACAAGGGGAGTGAGAGCTAGGAACAGCCGAGGGAAACAGCAGCACTTCAGGAGAATTGGACATATCTGCTTAATACATCAACGCTGGGCTGGAACCCAGAGTAGAGGGTGGGCTTCGGTTCCCCTACTGACCTCTGAGGAAGGGGCATGCAAGCCCAGTGGAAGTAATGCTGAGCCCACAGTGGAGTTGAAGACTGATCCCAAAGTATGGGCTGAAGAATTGCCCAAGGGTGAGGGGGGCTGAAGGCTCTTTCATGTTGGGATGTTTTGTGAACTCTCAACTGGACTTTCTTGATCCCCTGGGAAGGGAACTGAACTTTGTGGCTTGGCTGGAAGGCTGAGCCACGGAAGACTGGTCAGAGGCAGATGGCCTGCATGAGGTGCTGGAGACAAGGACCCCTTGCAGCATCATGCCTTGACAGAAAGGGATGCTAGGGATGGTGTGTTTACTACTTTACAAGGTGCCCAAATTGTGTGGTGGTTTGTTTTTTTTTTTTTTATTGGAATAGTACCAAGGCATCCCAGTCACAGACCAGGACCCCATTGTGCGGATGGTCCCTGCCCCAAAGAGCTTACAATCTAAAGTTTCACCTGTTTAAAAAAAAAAAACCTTTCAAATAGCCAAACTGTTAATGATGTGTGATCAGTCATTTTGATACGCAAATGCATATTCTAGCCTGTGTGCATATAGACCCTGATCCAGCAAAGCACTTAGGCATGTTTAACTTTTTAAACCTGCGAGTAGTCACATAGCACGAGCTCCTAATTTGCAGTCACAACTCGGGCACCAATTTGTGAAAGTTCAGCCCTGTCACTGCAGGAGAAGAATTAACTTCTCTAGCACTGAGAAATGCAAATCGTTTCCCTCAAGTATAATTGCTGGAGTGAGGCTGGTGTTTAGCTAACTGGATAGTTAGCTATCGGAAGCTTTCTGAAATGATTCAGAGTGGTAGCCGTGTTAGTCTGTATCAGCAAAAACAACAAGGAGCCCTTGTGACACCTTAGAGACTAACAAATTTATTTGGGCATAAGCTTTCGTGGGCTAAAACCCACTTCATTTGATCTCTAGCAAGCATTCTTAAAACTACACCTGAAGTGGGTTTTAGCCCATGAAAACTTATGCCCAAATAAATTTGTTAGTCTCTAAGGTGCCACAAGCACTCCTCGTTTTTTCTGAAATGAGTTAGCTTTCATATGAGCTGTGATTAAAGGAAATAAGGAGTTAAACTAGATCTCATTCTTACCTCTTTTTCCTCATCTAGTGTGGTGTGTGAGTGAATTTATAAGACGTTTGAAGTATATTTGTTTTTTCTTTCAATACAAAATGCCCCCATCACTGCAGCAGCAAACAATTTGTCTCCTAAGCTTTCTTGCCATTCTAGTGCTCTCTAATAAATAGAGAAAATATAAAATTGGTATGAGAATGATCTTCTTGATGCCAGAGTAGAACATCTGCAGGCCTTGGAATTCAATGCACTGGCTAAAGGTCCTGTGAGTGCAAGATCTCACATGAGGTTTTCACTTTGAATGCTATATTTCCGGTAGTCACTAAACTGGGGGAGAACACAGCCTTCCACTGCTGCTGTACAGACCAAGGAACTACTATAAATGTTCTAAGAGAAATGCTCCTATCAAACATTATGCAGGAGTCACAACATTGTGTATTTTCCTTTGTGATAAGCACGCCCAGGGATTGGAATGGGATTGCCAGGTTCCCTCTCACTTGAAGCTTTGGATTTGGATTTATTATTCTTTATGTATGTAGCACCATAGCTATGTGTGGCACTTGGAAGAACAAATGAAGCTAGCATCTCTGCTGTGAGAAGGGTTTACGGTCTCAGGGTGAGATGCTGAGGTAGGCTCTCTGCCCATGCAAGGGGATAAAGAGGAGTAATAACAACACTTCTGTGTGACCTCCCTGCATCTTGAGTGAAATCCTGGCCCCATTTGAAGTTTTGCTGTTGAATTCAGTAGGGTTGGAATTTCACCCTTAGGTGAAATGGTTGCTGTGAACCTGCTACTCTCCCCTCCACATCTCTTCACTCCAGGGGCACCCCCAGAAAGACTCCTCTTTCTGATGCTCATTTGTTTTTTTTTGTCATTCTAAACCACATACGTAGATGGTAATGCTTACTTTCAGGGCTTTGTATTAACTATTATACTTAAGAGATCTTAAGACTTGGAACAAGAACCAGGGTTACTGGCTCTTTAGAATGCTGCTTTGTGTGTATAAATGACTGGCACAGCCTTACGTGGGGATGAGAGGTTCATGATTTCAAACAAAACATTTGGATTGGTTTTGCATTTCTACCTCATATTTAAGATATGAGGGAGAAAAAAAACAAAAAACCCAACTGCCACATTGGTTAGACACGCTGACATGAAAAGAACAAGCGGAGAAAAGAAAATAGTGAAGAATGTCAGACAGCTGGTCTTGGTTTAATAGATTCAGGGGATTATACCAAATTAAGACAGACTGAGACAATGTTTTTGAACTGCTGCTTCAAAGTGGATGCTCAGCTCTGCTCAATGGTAACCTCTGTCATCTGACTAAATGCCTAACTAATTACTTCCAAACAAACGAGTCTCATCTCTTCCGCTACTTTTTTTTTTTTGCTTTGTACTAAGTTTATTCACATCTTTTGTTCATTTTAGGATTTCACAAAGACAAATTGTTTCTGTAGCATCAAGTTGAAATGTAGAATAGAACCATTTCCCCCTCTGTACAACATAATTAGTTACCCAAAATCACCCATATGCAGTTCTCCCATTTCCCTATTACAGCAATGATGCCCTCATCCCAACGGCATTTCTTAGATAATCAGTGCCTCACTGATGGCAATGATAGTCCTTGGCTTGGTGCTCAACACACCAAGTCGGCCATTAATCTTCAGGAAATGCCATGGGTCTCCATCATTGCTGCTTAAATATTCATGGGTTGGTTGACTGTTTTTATTTAGATATAGTACCACACAAACAAATTGCTTAGAACATTAAGATTGCAAAGTAAAGCACTTAAAGATTAGGAATAAGGTGGTCTCTACAACCTCAATTAGTCCGCCTTGTGCTTTATGATACAGTCTCTAATACCTGCTCACATATTATTATTTTTTTCCACACTGCCTCATTTAGTGCACAGGATTGATCATCTTCTTTGGAGATGAATTTGGGTTGTGGAGTGAAGGAGGCTGTCGTCTACAGGGCCCCAGATTAATTTTGTTGCTGAAGTTGGAGATGTGTTGTAAATGAGACATCGACAGGCTCCTTCAGGGCCAAGCCAGACTTCTTGTTCTAATCTTCTACTTTCCTCTTCCTCCCTCCAGTCTGGCTTTTGTCCAGGCTGTCTTGGAAGCAGTCAGATTCATCCTCCACACTGCCTGGGTGCCTGCAAGGAATGTCACTGAGAGCATGGGAGACAGGCTCCCTGCTCTCTATTCTGGGCCAGGAACAGAACAGAGAGCAAACAGCCATTACAGGGAAAGTCAGGCTTCATCTCTGAAGCCTAGGGCTGGAGGGAAGTGTTCTCAGCCACTCTGGGGATGGCACATGAACAAACTGGTCATTACTAGGTGCTCTGGGGATAGGCGCATGCATAGTCTGAGAGAGTTTCAAGCATTCTCAAAAAAGCTGGAATCCTTGTAGATTTTTTTTTAAACAGCTATGTGTAACTGAGAATGTGCAAAATTGTTTTTCATAGACTTATAATTTGATCTAATTTGGGTGGATTTTCAGAGGGATGGCAAGAAGGCACATCCCTAATAAATAAAGCAGCTCCCTGCCAAATATTAAGTCTCTGCTCTAAAGCATGGAGGTGCTAGAGCTGTTCAAAGAAAGTCAATCTTTTCATTAACAAGGGCAAAACATTTTCCCCAACTTCATTCTCAGAAATGTCTGAACCATTTTAGCTCAAATTTCCCATCCCCTCCCCAAAATAAAACAGCCTCAGGCCAACACCCACCATGACATTTCAGCCCAAATAATTTTCAGTTGCTTATAACCTTACAAAACAAGGTCCTATAATGAGAAGAACTGGGCAACCTTAATAATAGATGGTGCTACCAGACTCATCGATAATATATAACTGTGTGTATATATAGTAGCCAAGTTACTTGGCTTGTAAGGAATGACTGATACAATTTTTTTTTAATAACGAGAATGAAACATCTGGTGACGCTGGATTAGAAAGATCTCCGGCAAAGACCAAAAGTTACAGTAACTTTCTAAATAAGGCCACATCCTATTCACCTTTCTTGGCCCAACTGATTTCAACAGGACCATTTTCATTACCTAGGGTTGCAAGATTTGGTCCTAGAAGTTTTATTGATAGAAATGGTAATTGTTGAAAAAAATTCATGTGTTCGCTCTCTCTCTCTCTCTTAATTAAAAGGGAACATGCAAAAAGTTGCAAATAGAATGAAAGAATTCAATAGGATAAGACAGATCTTGGAACGGGTAAATGTTACGTCCCGTTGTTCATGGAAAGGCCAGAGTGGAAGCTAAATCAAGGAATTTGTAGTATTCTTGAATTGTTTAACAAGAACAAAAGTTACTGCTAACTAGAAACAAACAACATTTTCTGGGACCCTGAACTACTTTTCAAGATAGTGAATGGTTCATGCGTGGTGTGTTTTGTTTTTTTGGGGGGGGTCAAGGCTTAGATATGCCTTAAGTGTAGTTTGCAACCTATCAGAATGAGCTTTAGGAAAATCCATTAGTGTTGTGAAGAAAACGTAGGCATGTGGTGCATGCCCATCTCCACTAGTGCGCCCACAGTTGCAGCAGAGAGCATTGGTGGGAAATGTGATGGTAAAAAATATCTAAGGTCCAGATGTTCAAAGGTATGTAGGCGCCTTGTGAGATTTTCAGAAGCATCTAGTCTGTGTCTTTAGGTGCCTAAATACCTTTGAACATCTGGCCTGAAGTGCTTGACTTTGCAACTTTAATGTTTTTAACTTAGTGGTGTGTGTATGCGTAGTCCTACATAATAGCTAGCAGATAGGATGCTAAAACAGTATATAGAGAAGAATGAAAACAGGGTAGGATGGAAAGACTCTTGATTACTGTGCAGCTGTATAAACAATAGTACATATACTTTCCATTCATATACTTTCCATTTCCATCCATTTACACCTCATTAATTTACTAAAACCAGATGATAAAACTTGAAAAACAGTGGCAATGATCCCGGAATAATTAACCACAGATGGTAAAGTCTGCCTAGTATAAAATCACACCTGCACAAAAAGGTACCATTTATTGTCTGTTGCTAGCATCCTCAATGTTCATGTTGACTTATTAATGGTTTTGGGACACAAATGGTAATATCCTCATGCTTTAATTAGTATTTGTTTTCAACAGCTGTTAAAGTTGCTGTTTTGCAATAGTGAATAAATTACTTTAGATACAGGAAGCATTAACCGTGAACCATCTGCTTCAGGATACATTAAGTCCTCATTTAAAGATGCCTGAAAAACAAATTTGACTGAGCTTTTAAAGGCCAAACCTGTTTCCAAATTGCTGATGGCTCACATTAATGATTTTTCTTACAGGATCAATAACACATCTTTATGAAAGAAAGATTCCTTGTCTTTTGTACCTTTAGAAAGTTCCCACCTCATGTCTCTTACGTGTGTATCTGCTTTATGGAATTTGATGTAATGCACCTAGAAAATCTTTGATGGACAAGTGACTAATTTTTAAAAATATTATGTGCCTCTTTCAAAAATGCAATGCATGCTTTATGCACTCCACTGCACACTGTGGTGAGGAGCAAAAGCAGTGAGAAACCCCAAATATAGCAGTGTAGGGGTAGCATTTATGCTGAATTCTCTTACTCCACTCCTCATGAAAGGCTCAATCTGACACCTGCTGAAGTCAATGGCAGTCAGTGGATATTGGGTGGGGTGTAAGGGCCTCTGGAAGCAAAACCAGGGGAATGCTGCAAAATCAGAGTACTCCACACCTGCTGAACATCAAACCTAAATAGGGTGTGGAGCCTTGTGGCAGCTGCTCTGTGATAGTGTCCACAAAACATATGATTAATCTCTTGCTTTAATGATGTTAGAGGCACATGCTATCAGGAGTATGCAGTTCTATTCCTCTTCTCTTTGTGTTTGCATAGATAAGGCTGACCAGCATGCTCCCTCCACAGATGTGCAAACAAAACACTTTGCTACTGAAAGTTGTGCATTTGGTTATGGGCTCCCCTTATTAAAAAAACAACCTTCCTAGCAGAAGTCCTCAAGCACCATTAACAGCCGTCTATTGGATCTGCCTTCCTCAGAGACAGGAGTAATATGTAGTCATCCATTGTTAGGGAACCTGTTTCTGGACAGACCCAAACAGCAAGAGATTGCTTGGGCAAAGGCAACTTATGGATGCTCTAGAGGCCTCACACTTGGGATCTGATGTAGTATTGGGCTCTGCAGAGCAAGGGTTTGAAGAACTTGCTCCATATAGCTGAAAAACCTTTTTCTTTTGAGCAAACTATCCATTCTCTACCCTCTTTCTGCAGAAAAGGAGTTCTTAGCACTATATGCTTAACTACCACACTTCATACTTTTTTCTTTGTATTAATGAAACAATGGATCTACAAATTCAGTGTAACACATGATGAACAACTGAAATGAGTATTTCTCCACCCCCATAATTAATACAAATATGATAAGATATTGCTCTGTAATCATGGTTATTCTGGTTGCATTTACACTTGAACCAGAAGCTGATGCTATTTTCCAATACTAAGAGGACACTGGGTTCATGGCAATTAGAACTGTACCAAATTTTCCTCTCCACTTTCTGCTGTACACAGCAAAATCTGGGACTTTTGAGAATTTGATCTGATATGAAATTGAGTCTGGAAATCCTTCCCTTCTCTGATTTAAAAAAAACAAACAAAACCCCTAAAGATGGCAGGTGTCTCCACTGACTACTAGGAAATGTAGTTCAAGTCCATCCTGGCCAAATGGACTTGAAGCCTTCCAAAGGCTAAGATACCCCTCCTTCTCCTCAAAACCATGTTCCACCTTCTCTCCAGCAAAGACTCTTCTTAAACTTTGTTTAAGCTTTAAAATATTTCACCACTTGTGGGAAAGAAAGGGACAAGGAGTTTTGTGGATAGAATGACTCTCGGCCTGCAAAAACATAGGACTCTTGCTTTGAACAAAACCTTATGTTTCAGTGGCATGAATATTTTGTAATAATCCTTTGAGTAAAACTACTATTGGGCACATTTTATGTTGGCTGAAGAGTCCCGAGCAGGTGGAGAACAACAAACTTGGCTTCACACTGTAATATCGGATGCAAAAAGTACAAAGCAATTCTTAAAAGATGTCTCCATACTTGGAAAAAATTGAATATTGGAGAATTCTGTTAATTTTTGTCATGTAAAGATCTACCTATCTTGGTTTTTGTATGAATGCCTGTAGTATTTAAGCATCTGAACTTTCTGAAAAGGATGTTCTTTTTAATACCATTTAGTTCATTTGATACACTTGAACCTCTCCTTTAGATATTGAAGGCTTTTCCCTTCACAATAAGAGTTTTAGTTACATACTATTTCCACTGGGTCTGACTTGAACTTGTAACATGAGTAAAATTCCTATTATCGTGTGCTAGACATTTATTCCACAGATTTTTGAATTACTTTGTCAGATGCTTGCCTCTTGCCAGACTTTCAGGGAATAGGAAAGAGAGGGGGAGGGAAGAGCACAAAGAGATTCTTATATTTTTGCTTTAACTTGTCTAACTTATTACTAAGCATAGCAGAGCCCAATGAAAAGACAATAATTAACGTTTTCAGTGATCCTCAAATTGACTGGGTAAATGTCCCTCCGGGTGTGATGCAGAGAGAAAGTTTCTAGACACTATAAGTGATCGCTTCTTGGAGCAGCTAGTTGTGGAACCCACAATGGGAGAAGTAATTCTTGATGTAGTCCTAAGTAGAGCAGAGGATCCGGTCCAGGTAGTAACTATAGCTGAACTGCTTGGTAATAGTGACCCTAATGTAATTAAATTTAACATCCTTGTAGGGGGGAATAATACCAACCCCTCTCCCCCCCCCCCAACCACAGCAGCATTTCCCCTCAGAAGGGGAACTGCACAAAAATGATGCTTGTTAGATGGAAATTAAAAGGAGCTGGTCCCAAGGGTTAAATGCAACATGGGCGCTATTTAGAAACACCATAATAGAGGCCATCATGGCAAATAGGCAGAGTAATGGAGGCCATTAGAGCCACCAAGGCATCCTTTTAAAATTTGGAAGTAGAGTCCTAGTGAGGATAATAGGAAGGTGCACAAACTCTGGCAGCTTAAACCTAATAAGGTAGGCTAAGAAAGAATTTGAGAAGCAACTTGCTAAAGATGCAAAAACTGACTTTAAGAAGAATTTTAAAATACATCAGAACAGGAAGCCTGCCTGACAGGCAATGGGGCCACTAGGTGACCAAGTTGTTAAAGGAGTCCTCAAGGAAGACAAGGCCATTGCAGAGAAGCTAAATGAATTCCATGCATCACATCACATCAGAACTATCCTTTTTGGCCTACAAATCTGAAATACTGACCCACACTGATATGTCAGTAGAAGAGGTATTAAAACAAATTGATTAAACAGTAATAAGTCACCACGTTCCTTTTTTGAATCCTGTTACAGTCTTGGCCTTCACCATATCCTCTGGCAAGGTGTTCCACAGATTAACTGGGTGTTGTGTGAAAAATACTTCCTTTTTTTTTTTTTAAATCTGCTGCCTATTAATTTCATTTGGTGACCCCTAGTTCTTGTGTTTATGAGAAGGAGTAAATATTTGTGCATATCATTTTCTATTAATAAAATGATGGACTTTATAGGCACTTGTATTGTCTAGGAGAGAGCTGGGCAGAACAAGATGCACATTTTGGGGAAAATCTGGGACTAGGAATTTGCTGGTGTATCTCTGCAGTGTAATTCTTGACTGGCTGGCTGTAGCACTCACACAACACAACTGGGAGTAACTTACATGCTGGAGCCTTTTTTTCTTTTGAGGATCTTGGGGGGGGGGGGCCTGGCCCCGTTACTTTTGGGAAGGCTCCAGGTCTTTGCCCTGAAAGCTTCAGCTCAGTGCACAGGAGCAGTCAAAAAGGCTAACAATGTTAAGAACTATTAGGAAAGGGTTAGAAAATAAGACAGAAAATATAATACCACTATGTGAATCCATGGTGTGCCTATGCCTTGAATCTGTGTCCAGTTCTGGTTGCCCCATCTCAGAGGATATAGTGGAAGGGCATCTAAGATGATCAAGGGCATGGAATGACTTTCATAGGAGGGGAGATGAAAAAGATTAGGGCTGGTCATCTTAGAAAAGGGACTACAAAGGGGAGGCAGATGTCTATAAAATCACAAATGGTGCAGAGAAGATAAGTGTTTTCCTACAGTACAAAAGTCCAGGGTCATGCAATGAAATTAATAAAAAGCAGGTTTAATACAAATAAGAGAAAGTACTTTTACCACACAACACACAATTAACCTGTGGAACTCATTGCTGTGGGATATTGTGATAGCCAAAAGTGTAGCTGGATTCAAAAAAGAACTAGAGAAGTCTATGCAGGATAGGTTCATCACTGGCTATTAGCCAAGATGGTCAGGGATGGAACCCCCATGTCCAGCATAGGCCTGAACCTCTGACTACTAGAAGCTGGGAGAGGAAGATATGGGGTATCACTCCAGCTGCCCTGTTCTGTACACTAAGCTAGAAGGACCATTGGTCTGACCTAGTATGTCGGTTCTTATAAATAAAATTAAACCAATTGTAAGTTCTGGAGGGGACCAGCCAGTGAAAGATATCCTCTCATCCAAGAACTCTGCCAATAGCCATTAATTAAATTATTATTTTAACAGGTATCCTACAGTTTCCCATACCATAAAGTAGTAACTACATTGTAAGGAGATAGAAAGGGAGCACATGCTCCACACATGTAATATTTCTTAACCTGCTATGTCAAGGATATATCTGTTTATTATTCCCTAACTTGTAATCTTTTCATCTTGCAACACAAACACCACAGTACTGGTAATACCTTTTGGTGCACTGAGAGACACTATTACTTTCCCAGGGCCACATTTCCCCTCCCTAGCGCTTAATTTGTAACGAAAGCGATGCCAGGGCTCAAGCAATTTTTTTCTTTTACTTTCATAACTGACCTGGCAAGCCTAGAGGTGCTGGAGCTCAACCCTGACACAAATTAAGCACGGTTCCGCCTCCCTTTTAGTTTACAACCACATGTTGTTTCCCTTCCATGTTATGTGAACACAGCTACCAGGAGAAATCTAACTGCTCCCACAAATTATACATTCACTGCACCACTGAACCCAGCAAATCATCCAGTTGAACAAGTGACTCTTCTATATTGACTTCATGTTCATGTACTTGGGATTTGAGATTATAAAAGATGTTAGGGTGGGAGATGAGGCAGCAGAAGGTATGCGGGGGCAATGGGGGAAGTACAGGATATGGAGGGAGGACATGAGGTAGGCAGAGGAAGACAGGGGATATAGGAAAAGGGGCAATCAGGGCAGGCTGAGAGGAAGGAAGTAGGAGGCGATAGAGAGAACAGAAATTACTGTCCACGTAGTTCAGCAAATTACATTGGTCGTCTTCTATGTTGGCCCATAGAGAGCATAACCATGCTGCCTTGCAGAGAGGGGAGCAATTTCTCTCACATCTAGCACATGGAAAGCCAAGCTGCTAGGCTTTGAGGGCTCCCAGTAGTAAAGTGTGGTGACACAGCAAGGTCTCCCACTGGAGTCCTCAAACTTCTACAGAGTCATTTGGGAGCTGCACCGCCCCCTGGTGATCTCCTGGGCATACATGGGTGCTGAGCTAACAGACAAGCTTTGTATAATCATAAACAAATGGATCATGTTGTTCTGTCCATTTGGGGATGTTGTCAAATGTTTCCTTGATTTCCCCAGCACAAATACAGGAGGAAAGGCACTTAATATTATAATACACAATTTAAATGAACGCTTTCCACAGTCAGTTCATTCCCTTGAAATATATTTGGGATAAAATCCTCCCTTAACTCCCTGCTGGGGTGCTTCATTCTGCCATTTGAGAATTAACATACATGTCTCAGAAGGCTAACTTTTAAAAAAGTTTTTAGAACTTGTGTATTATGTGTCAGGACCCTGATCCTACACTGGAGTACATGTCTTACCCATGTCAGCAATGCAGGGAGCATCTTTACAACCTGAGAGAGAGAGAGAGAGAGGAGAAGAAGGCACTTGTGCCAAGAATAATATACCCATTTTTGAAAATTTTGTCCCTAAAGTTAAGCTCCTATGACCATTTTTAAGGCATATCAATAAATGGCCTGATTTTTTTTTTCTAAAATGTGCAGCACTGTAGCAGATTTCTACTCCCCACTAGACGCACCCCCTTGTGGCTGGGGATTAGCTTTCATTCCATCTAGCATTCCCTTTCATTGCTTGCTCGCCCCAGGGCCACTCTTGCTCCTCAAGATTCAAGGGATTCAGCCTCTGGCCAGGCCACTATTTAGCTGTCCTCTTCTAAGGTACCGGAGTCCTGCTGGACAAATTGTCTATCTGCTGTCTTCTGATCCACTTCCAAGTCTATGCCATTTTCCCCAGTGACTGGTAGGGGAACCTGGGCTCACCCACTACTCCAGGTTCCAGCCCGGGCCCCTATCCCCAGCAACCACAGTCTGCTCTAGCTGTGACCCTGTTGCTGTTTCCCTCGGCTCTTTCCTACTTCTCTTTTCTATCCTATGACCCACCTCTGGGTTTACTCCTGGAACTTCCTCTGCTCCTCAGGGCTACTTGTAGTCCATAGCAGGATCCTAGGGCTTATTCTCTCCCTAGAACTCCCCCTACCTAGCCAATACCCCTCCTCTCTAGGGAGTGACTACAGAGCTCCTCCCTGCAGTCCCTCCCACCCCAACTTCCTCTTTTTATAATCTTCTTCCAGCTGGGCTTCATCGGCAATTAGGGTTATAAATCCCTGGGCCTCTCTTCCAGTGTGACTGTGCTGGTTCCTGGTATCTTTCTGATCTACATTAACCCCTTGGGAGTGAACCCTCCATCACAAGCACTCAGGTTCCCACTGATTTTCAAAATATTGACGGAAAAAGGGGAGCTGCTAGGTGCTGAGCACTTTAGGATATCTATCTGCTTTATTGACAGTGCCTACATGGGAGCTGAGCTCTGTTCAAAAGTGTGGCCCTAAGTAATTCACCCCAGGTCTCATACCAAGGCAGCAGGAGACACTCTGCCCTCAAATCCAGTACTCCCAACTCTCTTGCTCTCACATCTGGATTGTGCTTCTGGATAGGAATAGGGTGTGCAGCATGCTGACAAGGGGCTAGATTGCAATCTGGCCTGAGTAAGGCCCAGCATGTTGCTGTACTGTCCCACAGCTGGGACCAAATTGCAAATCAGAGTCACAATTTGGTCCTTGTGCTGTGAAAGAGTAAGCAGTGCCAGCTTTTCTGATGTACTTTATATCTTCTTTGTGTCAGCTTAGCTGTGCTGGCAAATTCATTGATGGGGAACGGAACAAAGGGCTACACCCAATGACTGTCCCTCCCAACCTACTCTCCACCCAGCTGTGTGGGAGCAGGAGTGGTGGACTAGCAGCAACTGCTCTCCCACTTCTGCTGCTATCTGTGGTGTGTAGTAAGCATATGGGAGGAAGGGTGCTCTGGTGTGTAGAAAACAAGGTGGTTTTGCCGGCAGAGCAGTCCTGACTCAGTGTGATGTAGTCAGAAGGAAAAGCACAAGAGATAACATCTCTCTCTGGCCACAGTCGGCTCCTGGATTAAAAAAAGGTTGACACAGCTGGATACAATTATCATGATCTATAATCTTAACATGTTTGTAAGACTGCTGCAGCACTGAGCCAGCCTTGTATCTGTGGTCAGTTAAGGCTGAACTGACTCAGAGGTGGTGTTTTTCTTCCGCTAAGAACCATACTTACTGTGTTAACATTTATGTTCTCCTGGCAAAGATTACATGACATTCATACTGTCTCAAATCAAATGCTCTGTCTGCTTCCTCTACCAGGTACTATGGATGGCATCATGTGACTAACATTCCAGTCAGATATGTGATGTACACAAAATCCAGTCCTTTTAAAGGTATTCAGGGAAATAAAAGTCCAAAACCAAATATGAATGGCAAATAATAAAAATGGCTGTCCATCCTAGGGTAGTGGCAATTTTAAACATACTGCATCTTCACCCCACCACTTCTTCCCAGTGCAGGAGGATCCCTCACCTGCTCCAGCCCTCTACCACCATATTTCTCAGTGCAGGGAAATCTCTCCCATCCACTGTCCTGGACACCTCTCCCTCTTCCTCCTTTTGAAACACCTCCCTACCAACATTCTTGAACAACTCTCTCATACCTTTCTTCTGCCGCTCTGACTGAGTCTCCTCCACCAGCCCCTGCCTTCCTATTGGATGGTCCCCCTTGCTACTTATAAAATAGCTATAGCTTGCTATTTATCATACTAGACACAGTGGACTCAATCCATCTGTTATATGTGCAGATCTGTATTTATATCTGTATACACAAATCAACTTTGTGTATTACTAAACCATAACACAATTTATCACATTTCATCAGGATTACCATTTGTTCCTCAGCAGAGGCTCAAGGACTGGGACAGTACATGGTGCAGCAGGTCAGGAATAACAATGAGGAGTCCTTGTGGCACCTTAGAGACTAACAAATTTATTTGGGCATAAGCTTTCATGGGCTATAACCCACTTCATCAGATGCATGGAGTGGAAAATACAGTAAGCAGGTATAAATATACAGCACATGAAAAGATGGGAGTTGCCTTACCAAGTGGGGGGTCAGTGCTAACGAGGCCAATTCAGTTAGGATGGATGTAGCCCATTCCCAACAGTTGACAAGAAGGTGTGAGTATCAGAGGGAAAATTATTTTTTGTAGTGACCCAGCCACTCCCAGTCTCTATTCAGGCCTAATTTGATGGTGTCAAGTTTGCAAATTAATTCCAATTCTGCAGTTTCTTGTTGGAGTCTGTTTTTGAAGTTTTTTTGATGAAGAATGGCGACTTTTAAGTCTGTTATTGAGTGTCCAGGGAGATTGAAGTGCTCTCCTACTGGTTTTTGAATGTTACAATTCTTGCTGTCTGATTTGTGTCCATTTATTCTTTTGTGTAGAGACTGTCCGGTTTGGCCAATGTACATGGCAGGGGGGCATTGCTGGCACATATTACATTGGTAGATGTGCAGGTGAACTAGCCCCTGATGGTGTGGCTGATGTGGTTGGATCCTATGATGGTGTCCCTTGATTAGATATGCGGACACAGTTGGCAACGGGGTTTGTTGCAGGGGTTGGCTCCTGGGTGTAGCCAGACAGCCAGCCCCCCCTCAGACCAGCATTGCTGGAAACACACGGGAGCCAAAACACCAGGGCACTCCAGCACAGCCTTTGAAGCTGTGAGAAGCACAGGTGTGCTGCGACAATGTGCCTCTGGGAACGTATACAACAATTGGGCTCACAGCAGGCAGAGGCGCTGTGACAGACATGGCTCTTAGCCCCTACTAAACAGCATGATGCACACACACCAACATCCTAGGTGGGAAAATATTTACCCTAATAAAAGGAATGTCCAGTAGTTGACACTTATTGTTTCTCTCCCTTGCAAGTGTAAACTACTCTTGCGAGAGCTGGCGTCACCCAGATAGACCAGCCCCAATTTGGTAAAGAAAGGAGAAAGAGAATAAAGGAGTACAGAGGTATAAGTAGGGGACCTACAGCACCATGATTTTTGAGTGCTTTTCACTATCTATCTGCTGGTCAGATAAGTGACAGCCTCCCAAGGCTTCTGCAGCTAAGAGGGTCCCTAAGCCTTGTCCCTTATTCGTCTTTCCGCGGAATTGAGTGACCGATCCTGGCTTGGCACCGCTGGAATCGAGAGATGCAAGGAGGGTAAGAAGCACCCACACCTGATCTCCTATCTTTAGTGTACACATATTTTGAAATAGAGCTCTATACTTTGTTTTCTTTCTTTGGGATTGTAGCTTCAGTTTTGTAACTTGTTTGTGTGTGTAACATCTCTACACTTAAATAAGTAGGCACTAGCAATTTTGTAACCACATGATTAGAATCTAGTTTAATAAATTTTGGTAACCATTTATGCATAAGCCTGACTTGTTTCTCTGGTTTACTGTGAAGCAGCCAACACAATTAAAGAACCTCAGCCGTTTTGGCTATAAAGCCTGGCCATTAGGTGAGAGTACTAAGAGCCTAGCGTTGAGTTGTGCCGCCTCCACGGGGCAAACTCTTGGGGCACCTGTCAGTCAATCCTGACTGCCCGCTGCGAAGGAGCTCTGAGCTCTAGCAGTTAAAGTCACGGGTGTGGAGAGGCTCTTAGTGCTGCCATTGGGGCACCTGTCAGTCAGTGTTGACTGCCCGCTGCGAAGGAGCTCTGAGCTCTAGCAGTTAAAGTCACGGGTGGTTAGGACCTTGGGGCATCCGTCAGCCTAGCCCGGGCTGCCCGCCGCGAAGGGACAGTGCGTCCTAGCGGTTAAAGTCACGGATGGTATAAACGGGCATAGCTGGCACCTCACCAAACATCCCTGGCCATCGGCTAACACTGGGTGAATGTTTCTGTTGTGAGATGTGTAGCTGCTGCTTCAAAAAGCAGACTTCAATGAGAAACTGCAGAACTGGAATTAACTTGCAAACTTGACACCATCAAATTAGGCCTGAATAAAGACTGGGAGTGGCTGGGTCACTACAAAAAATAATTTTCCCTCTGATACTCACACCTTCTTGTCAACTGTTGGGAATGGGCTACATCCATCCTAACTGAATTGGCCTCGTTAGCACTGACCCCCCACTTGGTAAGGCAACTCCCATCTTTTCATGTGCTGTATATTTATACCTGCTTACTGTATTTTCCACTCCATGCATCTGATGAAGTGGGTTATAGCCCATGAAAGCTTATGCCCAAATAAATTTGTTAGTCTCTAAGGTGCCACAAGGACTCCTCGTTTATACTGATACCGACTAACATGGCTACCCCTCTGAAACAGGTCAAGAATGAGAGCTGTGGAGAGAAGTTTGCACGTATTCTGCTCTTCTGTTTAGCAGTGGTCGCTGTTGTAATAGGACTTATCGGTCCCTCACTTTTTGAGAGACCCAGGTTCATTCTACCCTCACTTAGCTTCTGAACAAAATTAAGGGTGAAAAAAAATTTGACAACTGTGTATGCAGATCTCTCTCTCCCTCTCTTTTTTTTTTTTAATATTCTGCTGTCTCTTTAGAAATAGCAGAGTGTTCTATTTTAAGAACTAGAATGGTGGTGGGTTTGTAAATAATGCTTTATTATTCAGTGGTTTGACTTGGGGGTGCTCACCCAAGTTGTTAGTTTTTTTTTTTTTTGACAAAACTTTTTTCTGTCAAAATGCCATTTTGTCAGTCCACAATGGATTGATATGAGAGAGGATAGCCTATAGCCCAGTGGTTAGGGCTTTTACCTGGGATGTAGGAGACCCAGATTCAAGTTCCTACACTACCTGAATGAGAGCATGGAGCTGAACCTGGGTCTTCCCATCCCAAGTGAGTGCCCTAAACACTGATCTGTTGGCTATTCTGGGGTGGGTCTGTCTCATGAAAAATTTCAAAAGGTCTCCTTTTCGGTCCAGTGCAGAATGTAAACAAATTTGAAACCTCAAAATTGTTCATGAAATGGAGTTGTTTTGTTTTTCTGGACAGCCCTAGTGCTCAAACTTTGCCCTACTCAGAAGGGCAGGTTGGCAATCTGTTTTGACCTTGAGGGCATACTTAATTTATGTATGCTCTAGATGCACC
This sequence comes from Natator depressus, assembly GCF_965152275.1. Taxonomy (NCBI): domain Eukaryota; kingdom Metazoa; phylum Chordata; order Testudines; family Cheloniidae; genus Natator; species Natator depressus. The sequence goes on from NC_134238.1 coordinate 35,687,835, forward strand.
TGCCCTCGTCTTAAAAATGGAAACGCAGCCCTTGACAGTTGCATGATCCAGCATGCAATGTTTCATCTTGGTCGGAGCAGAGCATCGCACCATCTTAAAGATGAGGGTATCCACCATCCACACTCTAGAATGACATGGACCTTAAGAGCCACACTTTGGCTTCTTGAGGTTTCTTTACACACTTAGGATCAAATCCAGTTGAATTTACTGATGTAAAGTCCCATTATCTTCCGGGGTTTATTCAGTGAGTAAGATGAGCAAGTGGTTCATAGTGTGTGAATGTGTTTTCCCCTCCCCCCCATGGCCTAAGACATTTACATTCAAAATTGTAGCTGAGCAAATCTGGCTAATGATGGGCAGTTACTTACCATCTAGACAGGCTCGTATCTTTTCAGAGGAAAACACTACTATCATCTCTTTCTCTTCAGGCTACTGACATTTATTAGGGCTTAGTGGAGTCACAGTGACATTGGTTAAGAAATTCTAGTTGCAGGTGCAGTTTCCAAACTTCCAGGAATACAATCAAGCTGTTGATTGCACATGAGACTTGGTGATTCTGTCCGGATGAGTCACTCTCTTTTGGGGATAATGGTAGGGTTCATGAACTCAAGAGGCCCCAAATTATAGTTTAACATGTAATGCAAAGTAGGGTCTGAAAGATCCTCTGAGGTGCTTTGCTTCTTTAATATTTTTTTATTTCAAGGGTTTTAAATGGTAATTTCTACTCAATACTAAAAATACTCTGTATTTTAAGTGCTGTTATTAGACTGGTTTTGTAATTGAATTGGACGCTGCTGCTACTTGCTTTGATGGCTGTCTTGTTTACAAGGAGTCTGGTGGCACCTTAAAGACTAACAGATTTATTTGGTCATAAGCTTTCGTGGGTAAAAAACCACTTCTTCAGATGTGAAGAAGTGGAAGTGTTTTTTTTCCCACGAAAGCTTGTGCCCAAATAAATCTGTTAGTCTTTAAGGTGCCACCAGACTCCTTGTTGCTTTTGTGGATACAGACTAACATGGCTACCTCCTTATACTTGTCTTGTTTACAGTGGTGAAGTAGCTAAGAGATCATCTCCGGCTATGTGTAGGTGCCTCAGCACTGTATCCTGCATCTTCTTACGAACAGACACTAGAGATGGGTCTGAGCCATAACATTCAAATCTAGATTTGAACTTCAAGCACATCAATGTTTCAGTGGTTTGGGCAAGAAGAATTTTTTGTCCTGTTGTAGAGATAGGAGCCTTTTATTAAATCCAATCAAAACTAGGTTTGAATTTCAAATATCCTTCTCTGATCTCCAGAAAAAATATGATGGAGGATAGGGTTGGCTGAAAGTGTTTCTTTTTATAGAAAATAGAGTTTCACCCAATTTTTTGTTTTGTTTCTTTTTCCAGAAAATGTGTACTTATTTTTGTCCCTTCACCCCTTTTATTTTGGCAAGAGGGTGAAAATTTGATCACCTGCTTCTCCCTCCCACAATTTTCAGTCAGCTCTATTTGAGGTTATTCAGTCCTGGGTTTCAGTTTGGGTCCATCTTTTTTCTCGAGAGTCTGAAGAGACAATAACTCAGTGCCTGGTTTTAAATATGTGCTCAGTTGGGTTTGGGTTTTGCAAACCAGGTTATTTTAGGGGATGGCTAAGTCTCAGTTCAGCTGTATCCAAGTCACCAAAGTTCAAGGCTGGTTGTGGTCTGAGTAAAAAGATCTGTTTCTGTCTCGACTCTGTAATGAAGAAAACTAGAAGCTTTTGGTTTGTAAAGCATTTGATATCAACTTTTGGTTTTCCAAAACGAGACCTAGGGGTGGCTCAGATCCCAGTTCCATTACAGAGGTGATTTGGATTAAATGCTCTTGTTTTTTTTTACCCTTATTTAAAATATTTCAAATCAGACTCCCAAACTGCTCCTTTCCAGTGATTTGTACCCTATGCAGGAGCTAGCGAGGGTGGAAGGCAATTAAAAGTACCAATGAGTCGAGAATACCAGGAGGAGGATGTTGGACGAGGGGGTGCTCTGCGACTGCAGGGCCTATTTCCGTTCCTCCCTAATTTCACGCATCCAGGCAGAGTCCCACTGGGCTCCCTCGACAGTTTTGAGGAGCAGTGGGCACTGCCCGGGGTTCTCTGCTCAGTGCCCCCATCCAGTATCCTTATTTTGAACCTCTGCCTTCACTCCGATCCCTGTTTTTCATTAGTTGTCCCCCGCAATCAGTTGGTCCCTGGGTCCAGTGGTCCCTCCCACTAGGCTGGGGGAGGGGTCTTTAGCACTGGGTGGGCTTGCGCCCGCCCACCTCCTGGGTTTTTCCAATATGACCAATGAGTCGCATGAGATTTTGATTTTTTTTTTTCTTGAACTTAATCAATACTCCCACACTGGTTTATCCATCAGTGGTCAGTCAGCCATTCAAATCACAACTTGTCCTCACCTGTACCCCAGCAACCTGTCTGCTGGTTAATATGGCAGGTTGAAGGAGATGCTAGGTCCTGCAGCCTTTCCAAGTAGGAGTAGTTAGAATCTGCTTTTGGTTTATGTGACACTCCTGGAAACTAAAAAGAACTAGTTCCAAGCAATGTTTCCTCTCTTTTTTTCCACCCATGTGTGGAATAAATTTTGGTATGTGCACCAAGGTAACATGCAGATGTGCATCACCAGTAGAAATAAAAAAACTAGTTACAATATATACTTTTAAAAAGTTACCAATAGGAATAATTACTCCAGCCTAGACAAGCTAGGCATTTTAGAACTCACTACTCAAAGAATTTAAATTTAAGTGCAAGAGAGAAATAAAAATTATGAAATGCATAGACCAGTCAAAAAACTAAAATTACTGAGAATATATGCACATTGCAGGAAGTACCAAGAAGCAGCAACAACAGTGTTGGGAGGTGTGTGACACAGACTGTGTGTGCGTGCGTGCGCTGGCTGCTGGGGAAGTTTCTGAGAGATGCCTGTCCACTGTCTTTTTAAGGCACTCACTGAAAGCTCTCCACCTCCCCCACTCTGCAGAGATGGGGTACATGGGCAGAGAGGAGGGAGGAGGAGAGAGAGGGGGCTGGTGGGAAGTCTCTGAGAGGCTGTGCGTTGTCTCTTTAAGGCGCTCACCTGGAGGCTGGTTCAGATCTGAGCTTTTGTGAGTTCTGATGAGCCCTGTCGCCTCTATGCTGCTCTGTGGAGATGCGGTACCGGGGCTGGGGGACAACCTGACATCAGCACCCTCCCGCGCTCTGCACAGCTAGCAGGAGGGTCCCAGGAGCAGCTGCAGGACCAACATGGCTGCAAAGCAGCAGGGGAGGGGAGGGGCACCTGACCACATGCTGCCGGATGTGCATGGCTCTGCTAATCAACTGCGCAGCACTTGAATCTCTCCTGGGCAGACGCCCAAGCGTGCAGCTTACAGGGAACACAGGTTGCAAGCTACTGAGCAAACCTGATTTAGAGAAGACCACCGTCAGGGAATGGAAGCAGGTTTGAATTCCCCCTCAGTGACCAGATACCACAAGCTGGCTGTAAAGCAGGCCAGGGAGGGTGGCACGCGCATAGTGTGGAGGGATTTGAAAGCAAGGGAGGAGAGGAAAGTGTCCAAACAAATGAAAGCTGACATAGATAAAGGCACAAATACAGGAGCAGAAGAAAGATGTTAAGGTAGGGGGACCAGACATCCAATTTTTAAAGGGACAGCCTGTATTTAAGCCTTCCTGCAGGTGTCCCAAGTTTTTCCTAGAAAATACAGCACAATTTGCCTATTTTTATCTCCTCCCCTCCTGCCCCCCCAATCAGTACTGGTAGGTCCTGCTGCTGGCTGGATCGCTGCTTGCCAGCCGCCTGCCCACCAGCGGTGAGTGGAGGAGTCTAGTGGCTGACGATGGGTGTGAGTGTGCAAGGCTGGTAGCAGGGCGAAGATGCAATGAACGGGGCCGGCCGCTTTCCCTGCTGCTCCATCAGCTCAGCCCCCCCGTGTGCCGACTCTCGGCCAACACGGCCTTGCCCCCATCCCGTTTCCAGCCATCATTGGCTGCATGCTGTGGTGGCTGGTGAGTGTGGGAAGGCGCCAGGTAGCAGCCAGTTACAGTGGGCAACAGAGGTGACATGTAACGGGGTCCCTGCAGGGCCCACCTGCCTCGTGCCCCTGCTGGGCTGAGAAAGTCACAAAGAGACCTTGGTTCAGTGCTCACCTGGTGCTTTTATTTACAGGTTGTGTTCCCACCACCTTTCCACCATACACATAGTCCCCTTCTTACAGTCCACCAGCAGGAGACAAGGGGGAAAGCTATCTCTCTTTGCCTTTCCTCTACTACAGTTTACAGCCTGTCCAGCTCCTCCGCTGGCTTCCTTCCCCTGGGGCTCTTATCCAGCCCCACCCTGATGAGGCAGCAGCTGCTCCAGCTTCCCCAATCAGGGCCAGGTGGTCTACCCAGCTCCAATTCACCTCCCTTAATTGGAGCTGGAGTGACAGAGGGTTGGCTAAACAGTTTTCTGTTTAGTACCCTGTCACACCCACCCATCAGCCTTTTATGTGCTCCCCCACTCACTGTCATCTCCCTGCTTTGCCCCTTCTCCCCGCCCCCCACCTCCAGCCCCGCTGCTCCTCCATATCCTCGCCAGCAGGGCACGTCCTGCTGCCAGCGCTAGGCAGAGAGCCAGCTCCTGGTCGGAGCACTCAGTTCAGTAACAGCCTGGCCAGCAGGCTCCTTCCTTCCCGCACTGCCTCTGGCTGGGCCAGCTTCCCAGGAAAGCCCAACACCCTCCATCTCAGGGTGCTGGCCAGGAGGTGCTGAGACCTGCATGTGCCAAAGCCCTGCACAGTGCTGGCACGGGGAAGCCTCTCCGCCCCTCAGCTAAGCTCTGGAGTGCCAGGAGGGAGGAGGGGGAAGCAATTTCCAGCCTGTTCATGCCTGAACCTGCAGGCTCTACAGCAGCCCCCAGGACAGGGGCTTAGCACTCTCTTCACTCCCCAGCTCCGCACCCTGGGTCCTGCCCCCAGGGAACGTGGGGCTGCTCAGTCCCCTAGGCACCCTCCCCTGCTGAGCCACCTCTCTGGCCGGGTTAGCTGAAGCCCCTGCAATCAGGTTCCCTGGTTCCTGGTGCACAATGCATCCTTAGGGCTTAACCCCTTCCTGCCCATGTTGTAGCTGGGGGACAGGAAGCAGCTGGGTTACATTGGTAGCCAGCAGCAGCCTGGAGGTGTTAGCTGCCTTTTGACACTGCAGGCGCGAAGGAACAAGCTGCTTCCAGCCACGGGAAGGGGTTGGGGGTGGGGTGGGGGGAAGGGGAGAGAAGAGATGAGCTCTGCAAAGACACGGTCCAGGTCATCTTCACAGCTGACGATGTGAGGGAGATTCCCAAACCTGAGTCATTATTTTTAGGTGACAAATCTGAGGAACTGTCCCAGATTAAGGTGTCATTAGAGGAGGTTTTGGAACAAATTGATAAACTAAACAGTAATAAGTCACCAGGACCAGATGGTATTCACCCAAGAGTTCTGAAGGAACTCAAATGTGAAACTGCAGAACTACTAACTGTAGTCTGTAACCTATCATTTAAATCAGCCTCTGTTCCAAATGAGTGGAGGATAGCTAATGTGACGCCAATTTTTAAAAAGGGCTCCAGAGGAGATCCCAGCAATTACAGGCTGGTAAGCCTGACTTGAGTAGGGGGCAAACTGATTGAAACTATAGTAAAGAGCAAAATTGTCAGACACATAGATGAACATAATTTTTTGTGGAAGAGTCAACATGGTTTTTGTAAAGGGAAAGCATGCTTCACCAATCTGCTAGAATTCTTTGAGGGGGTCAACAAGCATGTGGATAAGCAGGATCCATAGAATCATAGATCATGGAATATTAGGGTTGGAAAAGACCTCAGGAGGTCATCTAGTCCAACCCCCTGCTCAAAGCAGGACCAACACCAGTGGATACAGTGTACTTAGAATTTCAGGAATGTGGTGGTTCAATGACAAGACAGAACACAGCTTTTAGCAAGCAAGCAGGCTGGTCTGCTAACCGACTTCTGCCTGTCAGCTTTCCACCTTCCCCTTTATTCTCTCTCTCCCCCCGCGCATTACATTCTCCAACAGATAAAAGGAATACACTGGCTTTGTTTAACATTCTTATTTACCAATTTCTATCTACCGCATTCCTTGCTCTCAGGCCTTGAGCCCAGTCCTGAGAGGCTTCCCACGATACATGTCATCTTGGCGAGATTCCAAGGTTGATGTCCTTGGATGGAGCAGTGTGTGCACTACTCCTACACAACACTCCGGGTGTGCCCTGAATGTTGCCAAGCGCATAAACATTTATGAATCCTACACAGGAAGCCTTTGACAAGTTCCCCCTTGTTATTTACCTTTGACAAGGTCCCTCAGCAAAGGCTCTTAAGCAAAGTAAGCTGTCATGGGATAAGAGGGAAGGTCCTCTCATGGATTGGTAACTGGTTAAAAGACAGGAAACAAAGGGTAGGAATAGTTGTTCGGTTTTCAGAATGGAGCGAGGGAAATAGTGGTGTCCCTCAGGGGTCTGTACTGGGACCAGTCCTATCAACATATTCACAAATGATCTGGAAAAAGGGGTAAACAGTGAGATGGCAAAATTTGCAGATGATGCAGAACTACTCAAGATAGTTAACTGTCAGGCAGACTATGGAGAGCTACAAAAGAGCTCTCAAAATCGGGTGACTGGGCAAGAAAATGGCAGGTGAAATTCAGTGTTGATAAATGCAAAGTAGTGCACATTGGGAAAACATAATCCCAACTATACCAATAAAATGATGGGGTCTAAATTAGCTGTTACCACTCAAGAAAGAAATCTTGGAGTCATTATGGATAGTTCTCTGAAAACATCCACTTAATGTGCAGTGGCAGTCAAAAAAGCAAACAGAATGTTGGGAATCATTGAGAAAGGGATAGATAAGACAGAAAATATCATATTGCCTCTCTATAAATCCATGGTACACCCACATCTTGAATACTGCATGCAGATGTGATCGCCCCATCTCAAAAAAGGTATATTGGAATTGGAAAAGGTTCAGAAAAGGGCAACAAAAATGATTAGGGGTATGGAATGGCTTCCATATGAGGAGAGATTAATAAGACCGGGACTTTTCAGGTTGGAAAAGAGATGATTAAGGGGGGATATGATAAAGGTCTATAAAATCATGACTGGTATGGAGAAAGTAAATAAGGAATTGTTGTTCACTCATTCTTATAACTAAAGAACTAGGGGTCACCAAATGAAATTAATAGGCAGCAGGTTTAAAACAAACAAAAGGCAGTATTTCTTCCCACAACCCACAGTCAGCCTTTGGATCTCTTTGCCAGAGGATGTTGTGAAGGCCAAAACTATAACAGGGTTCAAAAAAGAACTAGATAAATTCATGGAGGATAGGTCCATCAATGGCTATTAGCCAGGATGGGCAGGGATGGTGTCCCTAGCCTCTGTTAGCCAGAAGCTGGGAATGAGTGACAGAGAATGGATTGCTTGATGATTACCTGTTATGTTCATTCCCTCTGGGGCACCTGGCCACAGTCGGTAGACAGAATACTGGGCTAGATGGACCTTTGGTCTGACCCAGTATGGCCGTTCTTATGTTCTTATCCGTTCCCCACCTCCTCCTCTTCTCCTGTGGCTGGAAGCAGTTCCCATACCTTCCCTCCCACACAGTGCCGAAAGGCCGCTGCTGGCCACAGTCTGGTGTGACCCCTGGCAGAAATCGGGGGGGGGAGGGGTGACCTTGCACCCCCCCCCCCACGTGTTGCCTCAGGAAGACACAGCACGATGTACCAGGAGAGGCGAGTCCATCCCAGGGGCCCAGCCAGGCATGGAGGGTCAGGTCGGTTGGTTGGTCACCCTCCCTCTGTGAGAGAGATGTATGGGAGTGAGAGTGTGTGTGCCACCCCTTCCTGTGTGAACCCTAAAGCTTAAAGAGAAGAATGTAAATAAAAAGAATCCAACTACGCAGTATTTGTTTTTAACGGGGGCTCAGTCAATTTGAGGTTAGTTTGAACGTTTGTACTGCATAGTTCTGATTGCCATTGGACTCGCTTGAATACAAGCAATTTTACCAGGTGTCCCATATTCAGCATAGGGAGATATGGTCACCCTAGGTTAAGGGGGAGGCTTGTGAGGCTCAGAGGGACAAAGTTGTAGCATTATGTGAGGTAATTGTGCATGTTCCATGTCTAACCACTAGAGGGCACCTGTATTCTATCAGGATCCCTAACAGAAGAACTTGGTGGAGCAAGAAGCAACTCAGCCGCTGAATAAACAAGCACGTTACTTAGCTCTCTGTCCAGTGTTTTAATTGGTGAATCCTGAGTCTGGACGGAACAGATCTAAAAAAGCAGGGAAGCAGGAAGAGATTATCAAAATATACGTGGGGTGGGTTGTGGGGTCCTTGAAGGTGAGGACAAGAAGCTTGAACTTGATGCAAAAGGCTGGGGAGGCAGAGAAGGGATTCAAGAGGGGAAGTGATGTAGTGCAGCAAGGGACGTTTTTAACTGGCCGGAGGAGGGGGCAGTATGGAGCTGCAGTTCCACAGGGCAATAATTTTCCCCCCAAATGACCTGTTGCATGGGGTGTGCACTGGCTGCATCATCTAACAGGATGCTGCTGCCTGCTCCCTCAGGTGTGGAGACCTTCTATGGTGGCTGGTGTGTGTGTGCGCACACCTGTGAGGTGGGGCCCAAGTGTAGTTGTGACAGGCCTCAGTGGGCCCAAGTGGGGGACAGAGGCTCCTTGCATCCTCTGCACCCACATCAGGGCCTGTCCCAATGTGGCCTTATTTGCTGGGGGCTGTGCTGGACAAACAGAAGGAAGGAATCGGAGAACAAAATCTGCAATCTGAATGTGCAGTAAAACATTGCCAAAGCAGTCTGTGGAACCAAGGCTTAGGACAGGCTTATTTTCCCATTCCTAGCCACAACACCCGTAAACATTTTGATTCACAGAAAGTGTTTCCCTTAGGACAGAAACAGCAAGTGCGCCAAATGCTGTAATGTGCAGACTCCACACTGCAAAACAGCAGGCTCTCAGGGCCCAAAATGGGGCAGTTCAACTTAGCGGTCAGAGCCTGGGGTGGGAGGGAGTTGGGTCACATTTGGAAGTCACGCCAAAAGTCAAAGCCAGACTGAGTCAGGAGCCATGCCAAGGACCGGTGCCAGGAGTGGAGTTGGTAGCTGTGCCAAGCATTAAATCTGAATTGGAGTCAGAAGTCACGCTCAGGGTCAAGCCAGAGTCAGTCACTGGGATTAGGGCAATGAAGCAGAAACAAGGAGCAGAAGCCAGGTGATGAGACAGGATCAAGGTGTAGTAACAGGAGCAAGGAGCAGGAACCAGGCAAGGAGGCAGGAGCTTGGTCCCAGGGGTCTGGTCATCAGCAGACCTAACAATTAGTTGCTCAGACAAGCAGTGGGACGAGAAAGGGGAAGCTTTATGCCTAGCGACGTCTAATCAGCAGTCTACTGCTAGCTAGCTGACCCAGCTGAGTCAGTGAATGTAGCCTCGGGCAGTAAGTAGTAATGTAGTTGCCTCATCTGATCTTGTGGGCTCTGACTTGGTGGGACTGGGTTCAAGACCCAGCACCTGACACAGACTAATTTGCCGTAAGTCCTTTCTATTTGATATTTTAAAATATTTACCTCCAGAGTGATCTTGTAGGATCACAGAGCAGCATCCCACAGCTGATGAGATCAAAGAGATGATTCAAGGGTACTGAGTCATCCACATAGCTTATCTTTTGTTGAAGAGTTCATGACCTTATTTACAAAATAACTGATTCATCCAGAGCTACTTATTGTTTAGAATGAGACACCACATGTTTGAGTCATGTGTCGTCATATCCGCCACTCTACACCAGGTGCAATTTGTGGTGAAATGGAGCTAAAAGAAGACATTAATAAACCAATAATTTTAGTGCCCACTTGGAATTTTTTTTTTATTTTTTTGAGAGAGACGTGACCTGCCCCTATTCATCTCAATAGGATGTCAGCTCTGAGGCATTATTTCATAATGAATTATTTGCTTGAAATATACTAGTTTCTCTGTTTAACCAGTTTTCTATTGAGTGCAAAATCCTGGATGTATTTGTTGTTTGAAATTATTTGTGAATGTCCTAAAGAAATGATTATTGCCAATAGTTCAATATACATGCTCACAATTTGGGCTGTGTTGATTAGTGATGTAAGTCAGGTGGTGGTATTTCTCTTCCCTTATTGGCTGACTCTCAACACAGCAGAAAACGTGACTATATCCTCAAATGTGCCACTATTTAGCTAAAGGCTAATCTTCTTTTTCCTCTTTACTCCTCCCTACTACAAATGACAATTTGAATGTCAACACTGTCAACTATTTTACTGCTGTTTTATTTTAGCAGAAACTTCCAGCTAATTGATTAGTTTATCCTCTGTCAGGAGATCACAGAAGTTAGAGACGCTGAGAAACTCTTAGGTAATTTTCTTCATCTCCTAGGACCACTGCAATAAGAGGTAATCCAACAGCATTAACTCTTGCTCTCCATTGCTTCCTTCCTACGAAGGGAGAGTATGACGCAGGTTTAGTTGAGTTGGTGGTGTCCAAGAGCTAGTGTGACCCTAAGAGCACCCCAGTGCCAATTGGTACACTGTTGTCATGATATTTGGCCCGAGGGTGGCATGTAATGGATCGTTGGGAAAACTCATAGCTCGCTGATCGTTAATGTTATTACATGGTGTATGTAGAGGTAAGGTATGCAAAATTACAAGCCTGCTGAAATTAGGTTGTTAAAATGTGTGCCAGGCTGGACATCAGGTACCCCACCCTAGACAAAGGACTGTGGTTCGACCTGCTTGAATGTGCCTCCAGGGTAAATTGAGAGACATTGGAAATCCTTTTTACATGAAAGGTAAACAAAGCCATCAAGCCAACAAGGGAAGGGGGTAACCACTCACCTATCGCCAGCCTGGGTGGAATCAGTGTGAAGTCTTCACCAGACCGCATGGCATGTGTTTCCCTCCCAGCAGGAAACAAGGAATTTTATCTGAGAATACATGACCCTCAGTTGTAAGCCTCTATATTACAGTGTTTCAGTACAGCACTGTGTTACAAATTACATGGTGCAAAGTGGCCAGAGATGGGTAGTGGAGAATTCCCTAAAGGCAGAGGCATTTCTGCCGCTTTCTGTACCAGCTGCCCACTCCAAGCATGGGGAAGGGCAGTAGTCCCAGAAGAATGTGGCATATCAGGAGTATTCTGGGAGGTGGCACAGGGCAAGCCAGAGGGGGGATATGGTAGAGCATCAGTCCTGAGGGATGTTACACCAGTGATGTAAATTAGGCCTGGGTCTGTGCAGCCCTAATTTGTGCTGAGGCTAGGAGCTGCGAATCAGAGTTTCAAGCCCCGTGTGTCCAAAGTGCAGTATGAGCTTTGTTTCTTGTGGAAGCATGCCTCGATAGGCCACATAGTGATTAAGGAAAGTGTTTGCTGAAGTGTAGTGTTATAGATTGTGGTCTCATCAAAACCACACTTTGTTCAACGATGGTTTGGAGAACAACACTGTACTGTGTGGCTCTGAAGCTGGGAACCACTTCACAAAAAAATTATTATTAGGATCTAATGTCGTCATAGCAGCACTCACTAGCACGCTGAATTTAAAGGTCTGGAGCTCTTCCCGTTATAATCCATTTTCAAAGGGGTTCCTTGCTCAGCTATTTTAAGTCACATTGGCTGAATCTTGCTATATAAATTTTCATCCCAAGAGCAGATTTCCACCCCCGCCTTTTTAAAAGGGCTTATATCAGTTATTCTTATTTCATAAACCAAGGACAATGTTCATCCCTAGGGTAACTCCTCTGGCTTCACTGGAGTTGCACCAACTTTGCTTTTTGGCACCAAGAAGAATCTCAAACAATATCCAAGGTGGTTCCAGATGCTTTTTGTGAACAGCGATAACATTTAAAAAAATCTTATTTTAATTTTTAAAAGTCAAAATTGGCAGCCTGTGTCTGGACTAATGCTTTTAGGTATTTTATACATTTTAAATGTCATTATGCAAGTATAATTATACTCTTTTGGAGATATCTGATTGCTTTCTGGACATTGTCCAACAAAATGTATGGCCAAGCTACCTACTATGGGATAGATCACAAACTAACTCTTAGAAAGTACTGAGCACCTCACACTGAGGTCCCAGGGCCAATGTTTTCAAACTTGGATGCTAAAATTAGGCTCCTCAATGCATATGTAGGTAATTAAATTAAAGTGGCCCAATTACCAGAGACGCTGGACATCTGGCAGCACCGTTGACCATTTTGAACTATACGTAGTTTAGTCTAAAAATTACTGAATGGACATATTAGTCTCCTATGTAGAATTCTAATAGCATATTTTCTCTGGATGGCTTATCAGAAATTCTTAGAATCGCTTGAATATTTGTTTGAAAGCCTAAGCCAAAATAAATAGATAAAAAAAAAAATCAGTCACCTGAACGGAATAACTCCTGGAACACATTGAGAATTCAGTTCCTTTATTACGACATAACATTTAGACTAGCACAAGCAATAACTTTGCTGGCTTCTTCATACCTTGTTAGAAACAGCCTGGAACAGTTTGCGCCTGGAGGCATGTTGGTTAAAACCATCTTACATTATTCCCTGTAAGAATAGGATCTCTGTCTGAATTTGGGCTTACAGCAGAGTCTCAGCTGGAGTCTCAGCTGGTCCTTTTCCTTCCATTTTTAAGCTGACAATACTGATTGCTTTTCTTTTCTTTTCTAGCCAGAAATCACAGGCATTATTTCATGATACAGATCTTCTTAGATGAATATAGAAATGAAAACTAAAGGGAAAAAAATCACGACAAGGTTCACTTATTTCCTTGGGCCTGATCCTGCTTCCTCCTTTGAAGTTAGGGGGGAAATTTTGTCACTGACACCATCAGTCATAGGAGCAGGTTCTTAATGATCAAATGGAGTCTGACTTGTATATAATTTGCTTCAAGCCTAAAGTCTGAAAGCACTTGACAAGCAACAAATATATAAATTATAGACCACATAGGGGTTGGTACTATTTGTGTGCTAATGATGCCATATGATAAATTGCACGGATCCTCCATGTTTGAGAGGATGACGAGTTTAACAATAGTAACTGGATGAAAAATTCCTGTTCTTCGGCTGTGTATTCATGGCTCCCATTGATATTTCTGGGAGCCGTGTGAAGCAAAGGATAGATTTTGACCCTATGATATTAGTAGATTTGTGATGAAGGTTTTAACACTAGAAAGTTGTACCAGTATAGTTAAAGCAATACAACTCACATAGTGGGGAAGCAGGTAGATCAGTATAAAGGTTCTTTACTCCTGTATGGGAAAAGGAAGAACTATATCAGTTTAATTGCGGTCACACAAGGGCTTGTACAGGTATAACTATCACTTTCCTAACTGACACAGTCAGTAATATTGGTACAATTGTCAAGTATAGATCAGGTCTTTGTGACTTGGTAGATATTATAGGCCTTTAGCAGTATAGTTCAACATAGCTCCCTTGACTCCTGTGCAGCTATACAGATTTATATCAACTGAGAATCTGGCCCGTGATGTATGAAGGAAAGACATAAAGTATGATACAGAAAATAAGATAGCAAAATTTCTGAGCTGGTACTAAAAGCTTGTGGCACACTCAGTGGAAACAAGTTGCTTACTCTCTGCAAGGTGTCTTCCTCAATGGTTAGAATTTATAGCAAGAAAGTAGAATAATTTTACATAGTCAGAATGTGAAGTCTTCCCAGCCTGGGGTAGAATGGAGTCTTCTGAGCCTGAGGGCTTTAGTCCTCCCTTCTCAAAGCTATTTCTTCCTTCTGGTAGCCCTCTCCAGAGCACCTGTGCAAGGGGGCTTTTTGCTGGAGTTAACCCTTTGTTCACCAGAGACTAGGTAGTGCCCCTGCAACCTGTTACAATGCTTGTGATTTTAGAAAGAGGCTAGCTACTGTACTACATATGCTCTGATCGGATGCATCAAGGTCAACCCATGATAACTAACTTGGGTTCAGTTTCTCCATTTCAATCAATCTGATAGATTTCAAAAATCTTTAAAGCTTCTGTTAAGGTTCCTTCCCCACTCTGAACTCTAGGGTACAGCTGTGGGGACCTGCATGAAAGACCCCCTAAGCTTATTCTTACTAGCTTAGATTAAAAACTTCCTCAAGGTACAAACTTTGCCTTGTCCTTGAACCCTATGCTGCCACCACCAAGCGTGTTAAACAAAGAACAGGGAAAGAGCTCACTTGGAGACTTCTTCCCCCCAAGCCCTACACCCTACTTCCCTACTGGGGAAGGCTTGATAAAAATCCTCACCAATTTGCATAGGTGAACACAGACCCAAACCCTTGGATCTTAAGAACAATGAAAAAGCAATCGGGATCTTAAAAGAAGAATTTTAATTAAAGAAAAAGTAAAAGAATCACCTCTGTAAAATCAGGATGGTAAATACCTTACAGGGTAATCAGATTCAAAACACAGAGAATCCCTCTAGGCAAAACCTTAAGTTACAAAAAGACACAAACAGGAATACACATTTCATTCAGTACAGCTATTTTACCAGCCATTAAACAAAATAAAATCTAATGCATTTCTAGCTAGATTGCTTACTAACTTTTTACAGGAGTTCTGAAGAGCATTCCTGATCTGTTCCAGGCAAAAGCATCACACAGACAGTCAGACCCTTTGTTCCCCCACCTCCAGCTTTGAAAGTAACTTGTCTCCTCATTGGTCATTTTGGTCAGGTGCCAGCGAGGTTATCTTAGCTTCTTAACCCTTTACAGGTGACAGGGTTTTGCCTCTGGCCAGGAGGGATTTTATAGTTCTGTATACAGAAAGGTGGTTACCCTTCCCTTTATATTTATGACACGCCCACCAAATCACAGATAGGGTGAAACACTGGCTGTGATTTCTTCCTGGAGCTCTAGGAGAAAACAGAGTTAATAAGACACATGCACCCCTAAATATACTACCAAGTGTATAAAGACTAACAATATTTTCCACATCTCAAGGATGATTTTAACCAGTTGATTCTGGGAAACTTTCATGGGAGAGTGCATCAGCCACTTTGTTAGAAGCTCCTGAGATGTGTTGGATGTCGAAATCAAAATCTTGGAGAGCTAAACTCCACCAAATAAGTTTTTTGTTATTTCCCATGGCGGTATGAAGCCACTGTAGTGCAGCATGGTCGGTTTGCAGGTGGAAACGCTGTCCCCTAATGTATAGGCGTAGCTTTTCCAGAGCGTACACAATGGTGTAACATTCCTTTTTTACTGACTGACCAGTGGGTTTCCCTCTCAGACAGCTTCTTGCTGAGAAACATGACAGGATGGAACTCTTGATTTGGTCCTTCCTGCATTAAGACTGCTCCCACACCCCGCTCGGACGCATCTGTGGTTACTAGGAACCGTTTGTCAAAGTCTGGGGCCCTTAGTACAGGGTCAGACATGAGTGTCGCTTTAAGCTGGTTAAAGGCCTTCTGACACTTTTCAGTCCGCTGAACGGCATTTGGCTGTTTCTTTTTGGTTAGGTCTGTCAGTGGGGCGGCGATTTGGCTGTATTGCGGTACAAATCGCCTGTAATATCCGTCCAAGCCTAAGAAGGATTGGACCTGTTTCTTTGACTTTGGGACAGGCCACTTTTGGATAGCATCCACTTTGGCCTGTAAGGGGTTGATAGTTTCTTGACCCACCTGGTGTCCAGGTAAATCACTCCATTTAGGCCTATTTGACACTTCTTAGCCTTAACAGTTAGTCCTGCCTCCCTTATGCGCTCAAAGACTTTTTGTAGATGTTCCAGGTGTTCTGCCCAGGTATCCGAAAATATGGCCACGTCATCAAGGTAGGTGACTGCATATTCTCCCAATCCTGCTAGGAGACCATCTACAAGTCTTTGGAAGGTGGCGGGTGCATTCCGCAGCCCAAAAGGGAGTACACTAAATTCATACTGCCAGACATGTGTGGTGAAGGCTGACCTTTCCCTGGCGGATTTATCTAGCGGTACCTGCCAGTACCCCTTGGTTAAGTCCAAGGTAGAGATGAACTGGGCCCGTCCCAGTTTCTCTAATAGTTCATCTGTGCATGGCATTGGATAGTTGTCTGGGCGAGTTACAGCATTTAGCTTACGATAGTCCACGCAGAAATATATCTCCCCATCTGGTTTGGGAACTAGAACCACTGGAGATCCTCATGCATGGCCAGAGGGGCTGATTACACCCATCTGTAACATATCCTGGATCTCCCATTTTATAGCAGTTTTAGCTTGAGGAGACACCCGGTAAGGTTGGGTTCTAATTGGGTGAACATTACCTGTGTCAATGGAGTGGTATGCCCGTTCAGGCAGTCCTGGGGTGGCTGAGAACGTTGGCGCGTAGCTAGTGCACAGCTCCTTGATCTGCTGTCGCTGCATAAGCCCAAGGATCATGGAGAGGTTCACCTCTTTCATGCCACCATCACTTTTCCTTTCGTAGGAGACACCTTCAGGCCACTCCGCGTTATCTCCTCCCTGGGCTGTAAATCTGACAAACCTTTAATTCTCTGGAATAAAAGGGCTTTAGAGAATTAGTATGGTACACCTTACATTTTCGGTTGGAGGTGGGGAATGCTATGAGATAATTAACAGCTCCCAGGTGCTCTTGGACCGTGAATGGCCCTTCCCACAACGCTTCCATTTTATGGGCCTGGAGCGCCTTTAAGACCATGACCTGGTTCCCTACTTTGAAGGAACGCTCTCTGGCATGTTTATCATACCAGGCTTTTTGCTCTTTTTGAGCATCCTTTAGGTTTTCTTTAGCAAGGGCTAAAGAGGTTTGGAGGGTGTTTTGTAGGTTGGTTACAAAGTCCAGAATGTTAGTTCCTGGAGAAGGTGTAAACCCCTCCCATTGCTGCTTCACCAACTGTAATGGCCCCTTAACCTCATGGCCATATATAAGTTCAAATGGTGAAAACCCTAAACTGGGATGGGGTACAGCTCAGTAGGCAAAGAGCAACTGCTGCAAAACTAGGTCCCAATCATTGGGGTGCTGATTTACGAATTTACATATCATGGCCCCCAAAGTTCCATTAAATTTCTCCACCAGGCCATTTGTTTGATGATGGTAAGGGGTGGCAACCAAGTGATTCACCCCATGAGCTTCCCAAAGGCTTTCCATAGTTCCTGCCAGGAAATTAGTTCCTGCATCTGTGAGGATGTCAGAGGGCCAACCTACACTGGCAAAAATGTTTGTTAGTGCCTGACACACTTTTATATAAACCTTCAAGTCAGCGGCACTGCTATGGTTACCCGCATGGCCCCACAATATGCCAACATTTTTATGGCTGACTTAGAACAGCGCTTCCTTAGCTCTCATCCCCTAACACCCCTACTCTACTTGTGCTACACTGATGACATCTTCATCATCTGGATCCTTGGAAAAGAAGCCCTTGAGGAATTCCACCATGATGTCAACAATTTCCATTCCACCATCAACCTCAGCCTGGACCATTCCACACAAGCAGTCCATTTCCTGGACACTACTGTGCTAATAAGCGATGGTCACATAAACACCACCCTATATTGGAAACCTACTGACCACTATACTTACCTACCTGCCTCCAGCTTCCATCCAGGACACACCACACAATCCATTGTCTATAGCCAACCTGTAAGATACAACCGCATTTGCTCCAATCCCTCAGACAGAGACAAACACCTATAAGATCTCTATCAAGCGTTCTTAAAACTACAATACCTGTGGCGGTTCAATGACAAGACAGAACACAGCTTTTAGCAAGCAAGCAGGCTGGTCTCTGCTAACAGGCTTCTCCCTGTCAGCTTTCCACCTTCCCCTTTATTCTCTCTCTCTCCCCCCGCGCATTACATTCTCCAACAGATAAAAGGAATACACTGGCTTTGTTTAACATTCTTATTTACCAATTTCTATCTACCGCATTCCTTGCTCTCGGGCCTTGAGCCCAGTCCTGAGAGGCTTCCCACGGTTCATGTCATCTTGGCGAGATTCCAAGGTTGATGCCCTTGAAAGGAGCTGTGTGCACAAGTCCAGCACAACACTCTGGGTGTGCCCTGAATGTTGCCAACCGCATAAACCTTGTATGAATCCTACATCCCCTCCTTTTTTGTTTATTTGTGCTCGGCCATCTCATGGTAGCCATCAATTTGCATTTGCAAGCCAATTAACTCCCAGACAGACAAGGTCATAACTCGTGGAGCCTGCCAGGGCGGATCTCGACAAAGCCTTAACAAAGAGGAATACACTGTACACAGCAGCAGCAAAAAATAAGCTTAAGAAGGTAAAGTGTAATTGGCCGGGCCCCAATTAGCCATGCTAGAGTACTGGGAAGAGAGGTTCAAGTAAGCGGCGAGCATCATCTCATTCCCAATTTCCTCAGGGTGATGACATACTGGAATGAGGCACGTACCTAACAATTCTTCAGCTGCTACAAAATCAAATAAACAAAAGTGGGTAACTTTTGAAGCCAATCTTTCCCATAGGTTATATGTCATTTGGGCTCGTAGCGGAGGAAGCGCTCCCGAGCCAACCCCTCCAGGAAATAGCAGGCACAAAAGGCATACAATCAGTACAGAATTAGCAGTAATTTGGGCGAGAATTGCCACAAACAGAGTCTCAGGAGTCTCTGGCTGTTGGTTTGCTGCCAGTCTTCGTTGAGCCGCGGCGACCAATGCTTTTACTGCTCCCCATGTCACGGGCTGGCTTGGGACGCCACGCCTCTTCCGTTTCCGTCCCGTCGTTGTCGACCCGGGAGGCACCGCGTTTTCCTCCAAGGTCAGCTGAAACTCCGGTATGGGGTTCGACAGCCCCTGGTGTCATGCCATGCTGTTTCAGTGCCGGTCGCACGCACCGGGCCGGAACCCACAACGGTCCTGCAGGGAGAAACACAGCAGCATATCCCCGACCCCAAGTAATTAAAGGCACTGGGCCCATCCATTGCGGATCGGGCAGCTGACGGTAATAGACACGCGGTCTTTCCAGTACCTCGGATTTGTGAAAATGCCGATCCGTGGGGGTCTGCTGATCTGCGTTCAGCATTAAATTATTTAAAGGAAACAAAAGGATATGCAGTTGTTGCTGAATGTCTCCTAAGATTCGGAGACGCAGCTCCCCTTGTTTTAATTGTTTGTCGAGCAAGGTTTTTAGCGTGCGATTTGCACATTCAACAATAGCTTGGCCTGTGGAATTATAAGGGATCCTGTGTTTGAGATGGACGTCCCATTGGGCACAAAAGGTGAAAAGTGCTGTGGAGTAATAGGCTGGGGCATTATCCATTTTTATCTGACTCGGGTGACCCATAACAGCAAAACAGGCTAGCAAATGGTGAATAACTTTGGGAGTGGCTTCCCCACGCTGTGGGGTCGCCCAAAGGAATCCCAAATAGATATCAATAAAAACATGTAAAAACGAATAGGGGCAGAATTGTGGCATGTGAGTGACATCCATTTGCCACAGCTGATTCGCTGCGGTACCTCTGGGGTTAACGGCATAAGAAAAGGTAGGGGCAGCAGCGGCATGGTGGGGGCAGGAACGAACAATAGAACGTGCATGATCAGCAGGAATGTGAAACTGTCGGGCCAAGACAGAGGCAAACTGATGAAAAAAGGAATGGCTTTCGATGGGGTCAGAAAAAAGGGAATTTACCTGACCACGTAACGCGCGATCAGCGCGCGCATTGCCTTCAATGAGTAGCCCAGGCAGAGGGGTATGACTGCGAATATGAGCAACAAAATAAGGGAAATTATGAGTGGCGATGAGATACTGTAAAGACAAAAACAGGCGAAGGAGGTCCGCATCGACCTGAGGGGTAATGAGGGCAAGGGGTAAATGATCAATTACCTGATAAACATAATGCGTGTCCACAATCAAATTAAAGGGACAATCAGCAAAAAGTTGAAAGGCCAAAATAACAGCAGCTAGTTCCAAGGACTAGTAAAGCTCTCCAAGCGCTGTGCATGCAAATATTGTTGTACAAGTGAATGAAGCGCTTTCAGCTTTTCTAGAGGGAGCGGCCACTGGTCAATCCATACGGGCTCTAAGGATTGCCATACCAATGGTAATGCGGATGGCAAGGTGGGTGAGGGAGGATTTTGGGCCATTATATATTAATATCAAGGGTGGTGTCCAGCTTTGTAAGTAAATCACGGCCCCAAATATTGAGGTGGACAGGGAGTACAAAAGGGCGGATTGTAGCAAGGGCATGGCCTCCCGGTTTAGAGACCGTGACCCAAGACAAACTTTGGCACCCGGGTTTGCTACCCCCGATCCCCTACAACTCTTTAGAAGGAACTGTTGGCCAACTGACCGGCCACTCCGGATCACGAATCACCGTAACGTCAGCTCCAGTGTCCACCAGCCCTGTAAAAGGAACATTATTTAAGAGAAGTGTTAACTGAGGTTTCGAGGGGCGGACCGACATTGTCAGAGCAACAAGTGGAGAGGACGTGTTGTGAGACGGTGAGTGAGACAGCGCAGATCCAAAGCCGCCTCCGCCCCGGGTCCGATCCTCTGCGGCTGGCACCTGATAGGGGACTAAAATCAATTGCGCAATTGACCGTCCACGCGGGAGCGACTGCGGAAGATGGGTCCACACCTGAACCTTAATAACGCTGGTGTAATCGGCGTCAATGACTCCTGGGATGACAAAAAAACCCCGTTTCCCAGCATGTGAGCGAGGGAGAACGAGACCCACAAAGCCGGCAGGGAGAGGTCCCGTCACCTGCGTAGGTATGGCGCAAACCTCCCCCGGCAACCGAAAATCAGTGTCCTCCTGCATGATCAAATCAAGCCCTGCACTTCCAGCAGTCGCCGCCCTCATAGAGTCTACGGATTTTAAGGCAGAGGAACAGTTGTCTGAGTGGAAAACACCCCTGTTTGGCCCTGGGTTCAGGGGAGACCCGTCGTGCGGTTTCCCGACCCGCTACGACACTGATTAGCCCAGTGATAGCCCTTCCGACACTTGGGGCACTTCTTTGAGGGGCGGGCGGGCGCCATCGATGAGCGGCACTCCCGCTGAAAGTGACCCTCCTTACCACAGCGGTAACAACGCTTCCCCTCCTTCCCGCTTTTCCGCAGGGCGGCGGCCAGAACCCCAGCTTTATGTGCTTCAGTTCCAATGTTTTGGCACGCCCGCAGCATGTCCGACAGCTCTAGAATTCCAGAGGCTTGTGCCGCCTGGAGAGCACGGCGGCAATCCTCGTTCGCATTTTCAACCGCCATTTTTAGCAGGATCTCCTGAGCTGCTGCAGGGCTATCCACCTGGTGGAGGATAGCCTCCTGCAATCTGTTGGTAAAATCCATAAAGGACTCTGATGCACCCTGACGGATACTGGCAAAGCTTTTGGTAGGCCTGCCCGAATCCGGGACCTTCCGGAAAGCATGCTGGGCACAGGTGGAAATAATGGGGAAGACGGCCTGAGGGAGTTGAGACTGCAGCTGCACAGTAGCAAACTGTCCCTCCCCTGCCAAGTGCTCATAAATGATACCTTGCTCTCTATAAACCTGGGCCTGGCGTTCCGCCATCTGCCGATATTCACTAAGCCAAATAACATACTGACTAGGTGTCAGCATCATGCGCAACAGCGCCTTCCAATCTTCAGGGATCAGGGTGTACCCACTGCCTAGCCCTTCAATGAGACCACGTACATACGAGCTAGTGAGGCCGAACTCGCGAATTGCTTTCTTTACCTCTCTGATCACCGAGTAAGGCAAACTGACCCAGTTTGCAACCTGGTTGCCCTGGCCATCATCCTGCCAGGTCACCGGACAAACTGAGACCAGATCAGCCAGCTCCTCTGCTGTAAGATCTGAGTGAGTCTTCGCTGCGTGAACCATTTGTTGCACCAGCGAAAGCCCCTGAGCAGACGCAGACGACCCCCCGGGGGGCCCTGGAGCATGAGGCCCCAGAGGGGGATGGTAATCACACACCGGCTCCGGTGGGGAAGGCCAGGGAGGCAGTGGTAATAGAGGCACTGGGGGCGAAGCAGGGGGAGGGATGGTCGCAGGAGCGGACGGGGGTGGTGGGATTGGCAGCCCCTCTGTTGGCGCGGGAGAGGGTCTTTCTGAGGCGACACACTGTGTCGCATTGTCAGGAGGGGGGATGGCTGCAGGAGCGGACGGGTGTGGCGAGATCACCAGCCTCGCGAGGGAGGGCCTGTCCGAGGCTACACGCTGTATCGCGTCGCGGCAGAGGTGCCAGGCATGTAAAGCCTGCACGGGCTCCCGAGGCTCTTTGTGCAATGTCTGGCCCAATCGCTCCCAGTCCGCTAGCTTAAGGGTTCCGGCTTCAGGGTACCACGGGCACTGGGCACTCACCTCCTGTAGCAGGAGAGTGAGTTCTCGAGTGGGGCAGTCATGCTGAGCCTTACGCAGCAAATACTGTAGCTCATTGCGGTGTTGCACTTGCAAAGCAGAGAGGGAGCTTCCCATACTTACCACAATGAAAAATACTCACCGGGATCCGCGAGGCGGATGAGTGACACGTCTGAAACCCTTGCCGGGTGAGGTGAGTGCTGAGGGCCCCACGTTGGGCGCCAGTTGTGGCGGTTCAGTGACAAGACAGAACACAGCTTTTAGCAAGCAAGCAGGCTGGTCTCTGCTAACAGGCTTCTCCCTGTCAGCTTTCCACCTTCCCCTTTATTCTCTCTCTCTCTCCCCCCGCGCATTACATTCTCCAACAGATAAAAGGAATACACTGGCTTTGTTTAACATTCTTATTTACCAATTTCTATCTACCGCATTCCTTGCTTTCGGGCCTTGAGCCCAGTCCTGAGAGGCTTCCCACGGTTCATGTCATCTTGGCGAGATTCCAAGGTTGATGCCCTTGAAAGGAGCTGTGTGTGCACTACTCCTACACAACACTCCGGGTGTGCCCTGAATGTTGCCAAGCGCATAAACCTTGTATGAATCCTACAAATACCCACCTGCTGAAGTGAAAAAACAGATTGACAGAGCCAGAAGAGTACCCAGAAGTCACCTACTACAGGACAGGCCCAACAAAGAAAATAACAGAACGCCACTAGCTGTGACCTTCAGCCCCCAACTAAAACCTCTCCAGCGCATCATCAAGGATTACAACCTATCCTGAAAAATGATCCCTCGCTCTCACAGACCTTGGGAGACAGACCAGTCCTTGCTTACAGACAGCCCCCCAACCTGAAGCAAATACTCACCAGCAACCACACATCACACAGCAAAAACACTAACCCAGGAACCTATCCTTGCAACAGAGCCCGATAACTCTGTCCACATATTTATTCAAGTGACACCATCATAGGACCTAATCACATTAGCCACGCCATTGGGCTCGTTCACCTGCACATCTACCAATGTGATATATGCCATCATGGGCCAGCAATGCCCCTCTGCCATGTACATTGGCCAAACCGCACAGTCTCTACGCAAAAGAATAAATGGACACAAATCTGACATCAGGAATCATAACATTCAAAAACTGGTAGGAGAACACTTCAACCTCTCTGGCCACTCAGTAAAAGACTTAAGGGTGGCAATTTTGCAACAGAAAAGCTTCAAAAACAGACTCCAACGAGAAACTGCTGAGCTTGAATTAATATGCAAACTAGATACCGTTAACTTGGGTTTGAATAGAGACTGGGAGTGGCTGGGTCATTACACATATTGAATCTATTTCCCCATGTTAAGTATCCTCACACCTTCTTGTCAACTGACTAAATGGGCCATCTTGATTATCACTCCAAAAGTTTTTTTTTCTCCTGCTGATTATAGCTCATCTTAACTAATTAGCTTCTCACAGTTTGTATGGCAACTTCCACCTTCTGTGTGTGTGGGTACACATATATACTTACTTTATGTTCCATTCTATGCTTCTGATGAAGTGGGCTGTAGCCTGTGAAAGCTTATGCTCAAATACATTTGTTAGCCTCTAAGGTGCCACAAGTACTCCTGTTATTAAATTTCACTTGGAATCAGAAGATACCATACTAATTATTACTGGAGTGAATAAAATTGTTGGCAACACTACACCCAAATGTGTTTCACAGTCAACTGTATTAGAAAATCATGTCTGATTTGCTGTTTAAGAAATGCTTAGTCTTCAGTGCTGCACACATTCAAAATATATGTCATGTTGTACATGGAAGTGTCATATGCAGCCTTTTTCCTGTTGTAGTCAGTAATGCAATACAACCTAGAGTGACCATATTTTCCAAAGGGAAAATGGGACCCCCGCAGGGGGCCGACCTGTGGCCTTCCGCCCCCTCCCCCCCCCCACCGAGCCCTTTCTGCCTGCAGGGGTCTGGCCCAAGGCCCTCCTCTCTGCCCCAGATATGGGGCCGGTACAAGTCCCCGATGCTGCCCCCCAGGGCCAGTAGGAGGCCCCTCTCTGCCTCCTGCGTGCAGGGACGGCCCAAATTCCCCTGCTATGCACCCTTGTGGGGCTGTCCTGGCCTGAGCCACTCTCCTGAGCTCTCCCTCACGCACAGGGCTGGTATTGCCACTAGTCCCCTTGCCCTGCTAGCGGCCACACCCCACTCTTTTGACAAAACTCTGCATTTGTCCTGTTGATGATCAGTTGGTAAGAGGAAACGGGACAAATGCACAGTTTTGCCAAAAAAGTCAGGACGGCTGGGACAGGGCTTAAGAAAGGGACTGTCCTGGCCAAAACGGGACGTATGGTCACCCTAAATACAACCCAAACACTGTCTCCAATGCACATCTCAGCTATTCTGTATAATCCAATGGGAGGTGAAGGGGTTCCTGGGAAGATGAGGAGAAAAAGAATCCTCCACTCCTAGGCTGTAGAATCACAGCTTCACTCCATGGTTGCTGCTCTGCACTATATTTGCATCTCCTACATTGGGAAAGAATGATTAGTTGCTCCCTATAGCACAGATCTACAAGCCTATTTCTCTTGGCTTCAAGTCCCTGCTGCACGGTTGGCAGCACACATAAAGCCCCTAGAGAACTAGGCTCCGTAGCACCCAGAGCGAGCACATGCCCTGCTAGGGTTCCCTAAATCCTGCCTTTCTTCTCCACAGCACTGGTTCTGCTGTAAGCCTGTATCCAGGGAGCGAGAATGGAGAATTTGCCCCCAGTAGAATACAGTACAATATAATACTGCTCCCAAAATTGTGTCTCAGCCCTCTTAATGCTCAACTTCAAAGCAAGTGGGAAGCTAACCAACCATAAACAAGCTAGGAAAGAAAAAAAATCTCCATTGTGTCTTAAAACATGGAAATATCCCACACTCCTTATCTCAATAGACCTCAAATTCCATAAACTAAGTGCATGAAAAACAGTAGCCCTGGGCCTGTCAGACATAAACTGATCCATTGCAATGGAAACAGCCTTTTTCTGGACGACTGTCAAGTGTTTCACAGAGAATGAAACCCAAAAGTAGAGAAGGCCTAACCCCTTAGCAATTTATCCATGTGGTGGTAGTTATGATTTTTAATGAGAGCCAATGCCAGGCGCCAAATTCAACCCTTATGAAAGTAGGTGCAACTCCATTGAAGTCAATGCAGTTCATGCCCTGGCTGAGTTTAGCTTTGACTCCACTAGGACTCCTAGGAGCACTAGGTTGAACTGGCCTAATCCTAGTAAGAAATCTAGATTAGCCTCTGAATTCAGAATAAACTGTAATCTAAGGATTTCTTTAGCAAGAATGTCCTGACATTTAAGGATCAGTCCAGCATACAGTGAATTAAGTGACAGGATCCTATTTATCAAAGATGAAAATGGTTGTTTATTAGACAACTATATCCAATACCTGCAAAAACAGGCTAGTCTCCAAAAGGCAAAACACAGTGACTTCAGTGAGAACAGGAACTTCATCTGAGCTAAGGGTATGAAGAGATATCTCTACATTAGCAAAGGGACAAATTGAATATACACAGCTTTAAACAATGATGAGACCCCTGACAAGAGTCCTGGAGAGACAGCAGGTACATCCTGGTTCCAGTGGGATCAGAAATACCAACAGAACAGCCCGACTTGGGATATGTTGGTACCTGAACTTTCAGTCTTGGAGGAAACTAAACTTTCTGAACCTGCAGGAAGGGGTGGGTTTAGGGTGAAATTTTATTTCAGTTCTTATTTTCTCCAAACCATTTTGCCTGTCTCTGCTTATTAATCTCTTATGTTTGCCATGCTCCTTTTTTTGCTTCCTGTTATCTGATT
Organism: Natator depressus; assembly: GCF_965152275.1. NCBI lineage: Eukaryota > Metazoa > Chordata > Testudines > Cheloniidae > Natator > Natator depressus. The sequence continues at coordinate 35,713,995 of NC_134238.1, forward strand.
CATTAACAAGCTGAGCAGGAGTATTGTTTGATCTGGTACCCTCTCTAGCTGGGGCTCTATTCTCTAAATTTTCAGGCTCTGTCCATAAATAGTGGCATCTTTTTAACCTGATGTGCATTTGACTGGCTCTCTCTTGGCAGGAATAGAACTTCAACAGATGCCTTTGAAAAGTATATCCTGGTTTTCTTTCTGCAGCTTATAATGTCTGTTCTGCTGGCCTGGTGCCATTGGCTGCTGCTATGACAGTTCAAGGGGAAGTAAGTGCTAGTTAAATGTTTTGACAATAATGTAAAGCCCTTAGCTTCACCTCTCTTTCTGTGATACTCTGATGAGGCGCACTTGTCCTGCTCCTTCTTTTCCCCTCTCACCAACCTTTGCTCACTAGCTAACACATATCGATTTTGCATCAGCGTTATGTTTTGTAAGAGCAGTTCATTGTGACTTCACATCAAAGTTCTTAGCTCCTCATATTTAAATACTCTTGTCTCATCTTACTAGTAGGCTCAGCGTGATGACAAGAAGGATGGTGTAGCAGTTAGGGGCCTAACAGAGGACAAGGAAGATCTGGGGTAAATTCCCAGCTTCACCATAGATTGCCTGTGTGACTTTGAGCACGTCACTTAGCTTCTTTGTTCCTCAGTCCTCCATGTGTAAAATGCGCATAATAGTACTTTCCTACCTTACAGGGTTGTTGTGATCATATATACATCAAAGATCAGGTGCCCAGATGATGAGGACACATAAGTACTATGGATAGTCTGTAGTTAAGGGCTGGAGCAAAGTGTCAGGATTGCTATAAGAAAAGGAGTACTTGTGGCACCTTAGAGACTAACAAATCTATTTGAGCATAAGCTTTCGTGAGCTACAGCTCACTTCATCAGATGCAATAGGGGCTAATATCTTGGCTAGGGGAGAGAACCTGTATGGCCTAAAGGAATGCACAGGGGTAGGTGTGGCAGTGGCCAAGAATGCCAGAGTTCGTACCTTGGATGTGCCACTGTTGCTCAGTGTGGCCCTGGGTAACTCTCTTCACCTCTCTGCCTTGTTTTCCTCCTCTGTAAAATGGAGGTGAAAATACAAAGAGCTCACTCCTTCAACTCTCATCCACTCAGTGATAGGTCAGTATGACTGCCCGTGTTGGTCAGGGTTGTAGAACTGAGGCCTGGCCTGGTTCACAGGCAGGAATAGAATTTTCAGTTAACTCTCCCATGCTTCGGTCTTTGCACTGCTAACATGATTAAAAAGGAGCAAAAATGATTTTTGACACCCAGGACAGCAGATTTGAATCTGAACATATCCAGAGAAAGAGGATCTGTTGAGTGAGAATGTGCCATTTATACGCAGTTGCTTTTATTATTTTAGCGCTGTTTACGTGCATGTATATTCGTCTGGAAACACATCCAGAAGAGTATCGATTAAAAGGATTTGATTTATTTCTGTTGTTTCTAGAGGAAAGTTATACATTTTCTAGTTTCATTTGACTGTACCAATTACTCTACATTGACTCCTCCACAATGCCCTTAGAGATTTTACCAAGAACACCCCAAATCTCCTTTTAAGCAGGTTTTTCTGCTGCCGCAAAGATGCGCGCAGAGGACCTGACTCGCTCTTGTCACATCTCAGTTTATTTCATGACACAGTGAGCTTTCATAGTTGATAGATTGTGTTTGACTGTCAGGATGGTGTTGAAAGATTATTACAAGCACAAGCTGCTGCTCTCACAAAATAGCAATGTAGATGGTTTTTCTCTTCCTTGAACTTGAATCTACTGTGGTGTCTCTTTTTAATTTTTTTTAAATAGCAGACCACAATACAGTGAAGCATGAGACCATTCACCCATGCTTGGGTGTAAGTCATCAGTAGCGTACTGGTGCTTGCCACACATTGCCCCCCTCACTTGTGTTAGAACATGATTAACATTCATGTACTAATGGGTGCTGGAACAATTTGTATAGTGGGGGTGCTGAGAGTCATTGAACCAAACTGGAAACCCTGTATACAATGGAAACCACTTCAAGCCACGGGGTGCGGCAGCACCTTCCAGCCCCCTTAGTTCCAGCACCTATGTGTGCTAATGAGTCTATTGCTGACTCAGCCTTTCTGCTGTAGGATTGCTGTGTAATGTGTTCCCAGGGAATGGGATCTAATAATACATTGCAAGCTAACTTTGTTATATGGACTCTTTATTAGGCTCTAAATTAAAGTAGCAATAAACAATGTGATATTCTGCTAACTAGTCATTTGGAATGTTTATGGCTAGTAATTGTCCCAAGTGCCAGTACTTAATTAACTATGACATTAAGATTCATCATAATCCCAGTAATAATGATCCATCAGATACATTTAAATAACTACAATAGTTTCCCCGCAACTGTCTATTTCAGTGCTGAAGGGGGCCACAAACCATTTACTGAATTCATTTGAACAGAAGATGGTGCTTGTATTTTACTGCTGTTAATCATTTAGTGTTAAAGTTGAGGATTTTATAGGGAGATGAAAATTATTTAATTCTTTCATGGGATAGAGTGTGTACAACACCGGTTGCCAGTAAGTGTTTCTGAGAAGCCAGAAATGGGAATTTTCTAGCTGTTCTCATTTTCTGCTTAGGTTGTTGTTGTTATCAGCTAACTTCCAAAAGGTGCTGTGCAGCTATATTTCCTATTAACTTCAGTGGGAGTTGCAGCTGCTCAGCGTTTCTCAGGATTAGGTCCATTAGCAATAGTTTATTTATAGTAGCTGAATGCAGTAGTTGCATTAATAGTGCCTCCTTGTTGTGCAAAGAGATGAGACCCAGCTATAATATCTGGAAGTGGAGTTAGATTTCTAGGCATGCACAGATCCTGGGGTTTAGACATGGTGAATCTTGTGAAAGCTCCAAGACTGACAGCACCACAGAAAAACCAGAGTAAGGAGAACAGTGCTACAAGCTCGCCCTGCACTGTCTTGCCAATGAACTTCAGCAATGGTTAGAAGAAAGAGGGTAATTCATTTTCCCTGGCCAGTCAGTCTTTGCTACTCAAAGGTGGAAGTCCCTAGCCATGCTGAGGTGCAGAGGGAAGGAGCAGGGCTGTCATGTCCAAACTGAAGTTCTCTCATCCATTCTGCCTGCACCTGATAGGGTGACTCGGAGGAGTCTATGGACAGTACTCAGCAGTGGTCCTTGCTGCTGTGGTCCTCTTCAGGGTGGGCTGCTGGATCATCATCAAGCATGTTAGGAAGGCCCCTGGCTAGCACTCAAGAGGCTGTTAGATAACCTTTCTCTCTGGTTGCTGTTAGGATACAGATATTCAGGCCTGTCTGTAAAGGCCTATACTCTAAGAATTTAGGTGTGTTCTTACCACTTGGCTAGTTATAGAGGTATACAAGAAAGAATCAAAATCACTGTCTGCCGGTGTAAGAGCCTTCTCTTTACTGTGACAGTCTGAGGCCCTGTTCTTAGGCTAAGGCCTTTGGCTAAGCAGCAGAGGCAGCCATAAGCTGGGAAGCAAATGGTCACATCCTCACATTCCAACCTAGTCACCAAGTACAATTATTGCCACACAGCTGCCTTAACCTGTGCTGTCTTTGCCTTGAGACTGTTCAAAGAGGCAGTAAAACATTTGTGTCCATGGATGCCCATGGATCTTTTACTCCAAAAATTCCAGTGGAATACAGCAGACCTCCCTCATACTTTGTCCAAAATAACCAAAAACATCTCACATAAGTATCCAAAGTACCCTCCATTAAAACTTCAGAAAAACAAAAGTGTGTGGAAAGGCAGGGGGAAAGAGGTGGAAAGAAACCAATTAAGCCTCAATTTAAAGTATATGCTACCAGCAGCAAATTAAGTAAACCGAGAAAAAGAAGAAGGAAAAGAAGAAAAGGATATAGTTAGCTCTGAGCCAAGAGTAGGCTCCCTGGGTTGAAACAGTTGGGAACCCTTATCCCCAGGTTCTCATTCTGGCTCTGGGAGAAGAGTGGAGGTTGTTACCTGCTCCTGCAAACCCTGCCATTTTGCACTTTGAAACTTTTTTTTTTCTTCCCCTTTCTCTCCACTCTCCCAGGACCAAGTCCCAGCTCCAGTCTCTAAAGGTAGTCTGTTAACTCTGCTTTTGACTCTAAACCCTGTTGTGCCAAATCATCTTTAACTACCCCTAACTAATTTACAACCCTTCAGCAGCCCTTGCTGAAGCAGCACCAAACTTGAAAGATTACTGGCAGCTTCCCATAATGTTGCCCTTGCTTCAAACCTCTCACAAGCAGACAGAAGTGCCTCCTTTCCCTGGAAGGCATTCAGTCCCAGTGGGCAGGGACCTTCTTCCACTACCCATATACCAAGGAGGGTGGGCTCCTCAGCCACCCCCCATCCCTCTGGGTCCCCTAACACTTCCTCCATTTCCTTTTTAATCTCATCCCAGGTTGACCCTAGCACCTGGTATGGGCCCCGGTTCTTCCTTATCCATTTATCCAAAAAATCCTTTACGCTGGCTTGCCAGAACCCGCAACTACCATCACGAGACTTTGCGATACCCCCTCCAAGCAGCTGCGCGGACTGTTGGGGAGGGGAACTTACAGGCTGCCACTCACCTATCCGACGCGATGCATCCAAGTCACCGGCACTAAGATGTTAGGGGGCTTATTCCTTCACCCACTTACTTCCCTGGTCCTTCTCGCATGAACAGAGAGCAACAATACCCAAAGTCCAAAGGTGCAAACAATTCAATGTTTATTGGGGTGAACTTCCAGCAAGCATGATTCCAGTTTCCTTCCTTAGTGTCCCCCTTCCCAGCTCTGACACCACAGAGGCTTACCTGTGTCCCTGTTTCCATTTCCCCCTTTAGCTAAACATGATTCCAATTTCCCCATCCCTGTTCCCATTTCCCACCCAACCACCCAA